>NC_135318.1:48716319-49388819 GCF_048772815.1 Callospermophilus lateralis | reverse complement strand
TGCAACCCCAGCCTAAAGATTATTTTTAAAACCTTTGTAATATTGGTTTTCTTTTGTAGATTTCTAGTAGAACTCCTGTGAAATGATTAAAATAACAAATGTGCTAATGTTATGTTACCAGTTATTGATGATTTGGGCACTTTGGTGTGATTTACATGATCTACCATGTGATCTATCATGGTCTTTATGTCTCTTAATTTTTATGTAAAAATGTTGGGCTCTAGAAAATGATGAATTATGACCCAGAGTAACTGTAATGATAATTTCAAAGATACATTTCTTAGTGTGAATAACATTATTTCACATTGATCCTAGAAAATAACAATGGCTTTCAAATTAATAATTTCCCATGCTGGTGTTTGTATTTTATTGGTTTTATTTGAACAAAATTTAATGAATAATTGGTGTTTTAAAGTATGTTGTTAGTACCAGTTATTTAATTGGTCTTTATGTATTTGAATATGTTTCAAAGTATATGTAATATTAGTATTTTTATATAATGTCTTTCTGTAGTTTTTCGTTTTGGATACCCATTACTACAATTGACTTGAAACCTCTGTTTTTTCTTTTTTAAATTTAAGAGTAATGATGGACTTAATTGGAAAGAACTCCTCAAAATTAAGAGTGCCCATAAGCTTTTATATGCTCTGGAAATTATTGAAGCACTGGGAAAACCTAACAGAAGAATAAGGAGAGAATCAACGGTAATTACAATTCCAGTATCATCATTAAATGCCTGTATTTTCATTGGAGCAAAATGCTTGAATGTGTTATCTTTTCATTCTAGAAAACATTTTCTACCGATACCTTCCCTTATTTTAATTTTTCTTTTCCTACAGGGAAGTTACAGTGACCTTTATCCAGATTCAGATGATTCAAGTGAGGATCAAGTGGAAAATAGTAAAAATTCCTGGAGTTGCAAGGTTTGATCATATGTTTTGTGATATATTGATAATAAAAATTTACATTTTCACAAAATTAGGGTCTATAAATTTTTATTTTTAAAATTAATTTATTATTTAAAATAAAGCATAGTTTAAATTTATAATAATGTCAGTTGAGATTGACACTCCTATTTTTAGCTCTAATACCCCCCACCCCATTGAAATTCTGTGTTAAGACATCCTGGTGCCTGGGATTAAGTTGTTTATGGCCTCACTATGTTGCTGAGGCTAGCTTTGAACTTGTGATCCTCCTCCCCCTCAGCTTCCTGAGTTGGTAGATTTACAGGTGTGCATCACCATGCCAGACACAAAAATATTTTTTAAAAAATTATTGAAAATAAATTTATTTTATATAGAATTTATTTTGTATTTAAATGAAAGTAATTTTCTAAATGAAAAACATAATATTTGCCAAATATTATTGGTGGATCAACAAGTAGGTTACCTTTACGATATATATATGGTTTTCTCTTATCATTATCCTCACAATTGCTTATAGTTTGTTGCTGCTGGAGGCCTTCAACAGTTACTAGAAATTTTTAATTCTGGAATTTTGGAGCCTAAAGAACAGGAATCATGGACTGTGGTAAGTGAAAAATTTAGTGTTTTAACTAATTTAAGTAGTTAATCTCATTTGAAACACTTCCATTTCCATTAGCAAAGGGTAACTTTTATACATACTTCATTGTAATTAAAGAAAGCATGGCATGTAGTAAATTTTAAAATATAGATTTTAATAATCTATGAGATACAATTTCTTTGTATCAGTTGTGTTAAAAATTCTTCCGGGGTAAAATTACTCTGAATTATGACAGGTTTATAATCTTTTTTCTTTTAGATTGTTTAAGTTATATATTAGTACTTAATATGGATTTATGTAGACAAAAGTTTTGTTACTTTTTCACATTGTTTTACATCTTTTTTTCATTCTATTTTGTTTTGACATTTCTTCTTCTTCTTTTTCTTCTTCTTTTTATTAAAATTTTTTACTTGTTGATGGACCTTTATTTTATTTATTTGTATGTGGTGCTGAGAATCGAACCCAGTGCCTCACACATGGTAGGCAAGTGCGCTACCACTGAGCCACAACCCCAGCCCGACATTTCTTCTTTTATAGCAGTAATATTCAAAAGAATTTTGGTATGCTGGGGAATAGATACAGAAGTTGAGAGAAGCCTTTGAAATTTTCGTAACACTTGGACATTGCTGCAATATTTTTTACAATATTCAACAAAAGTATCAGTCTTCATAACAGAAAAATGGTACTTTATCACTACTAATTTGAGCCAGGCATGGTGGTGAACCTCTCTAATCCCAATAGTTTGGGAGGCTGAAGCATAAGGAAGTTTGAGGTAAACCTGAATAACTTAGTGAGATCCTATCTCAAAAAAAATTAAAAGGGTTTGGGATATAACTTAGTGGTAGAATGATTTGGGCTTAATCCCTTGTACTATATAAAGAAACAAACAAAAAACAACCATAAAACCCAACTTCATATTGATATCTAAAATGATGCAGATGTGCTGGGGATAAAGCTCAATGGTATAGCACTTACCTAGAGAGTTGGAGAGAGGTTCCACCCCAAACACTGTAAAATAAAGAAGACTGCACAGTCTAATCTTGAGTTAAATGTAAAGTGGATTAGTATCCTCATACATTCCATTCAAGTATTAATTTATTAGTACTTGATTTATAGATTTACCTTGGAACATATGATTTATAAAGTAATGATTTCATTTCAGATATTACTAGGCCCACGATGAGAGAAAATATATTTGGAGAGCATTGTTATCTACCAAGCTTTTGTTAATCTTGCCACTATTTTCAACTTTTCTTTTATATATTTTGCTTCAGGTATTTTCCTTTTGAAAATATCCACATCTATAGCAATTAATTACTATAGTGCTATGCTTAATATTTGAAATTTGTTTTTGTTGCATTTTATTGGTAGTAATTTTTTTGTTGTCCCATGAATATCTGAGAATGAGGAGGTGGATTTTTGTTCTTTGAAACTGTAGAACAATTACACTAAAATTATTAATGAGTAATGATTCATCGATAGGAATTTAGTTTATAAGCTCTTTTATGTTCTTAGTAAAATTTACATGAAAAACCTTTGTTAATAGTTTCTCTGTTTTCTTTGAAATTGAATACTTTTATGAAGCTTCAATAAAGAACATTTTACTTACCTCTGTGACACATGTTACCCTTACAATGCTTAAATGCCTGAGTTACAAAGCATGCTTGAATTACCAACTGGTGTTAGGTCAACTGTTTTCTCCTATTTATAATACATCTCTCTTAGTATTATGGTATACTTGTAAATTTAAGGTCATTCTTTTTACTTTATCAACTCATTTCCCTTTTAAAATGAAATTAGTTGAGTTATCCTTATTAAAAAAATTTTTCTTCTTACTCTCCCCTCCCCCTCCCTTCTTCCCTTCCTCCCTTCTTTCCTTCCATTCTTCCTTTGCTGGGGCTGAAATATAGGACCTTGTACTTGCTAGGCAAGCATGCTACCACTAACCTATATTCCCAACCCCAAACTTTTTTAGAGATATAATTCACATATAATAAAATTTGACTTTTAAAAATGTACAGTTCCATGGCTATTAGTATAGTCACAAAGTTATACAACCGTAACCATAGTCTCATTCCAGAACAATTTTCTCACCTGATAAAGATATCCCATACCAATTGGCAGTAGTTTCTATGTTCCCCCAAACACTTTAGCCCTAGACACCCACTTAGCTAATTTACTCTCTATCTCCATAGATTTGCCTATTTAGGAACTTTTATAATTGAAACTATACAGAGGGTGGTTTTCTATGACTGGCTTATATTACTTAGTGAAGTGTTTTCCAGGTTTATCCTTAAAAGCATGTATATATAATTCTTCCTTTATAGGAATATAACAGAGTTTTACCAATTGAAAGGCATTTGGGTGGATCCACCTTTTGGCTCTTGTGAACATTTGTGTTCCTCAACGCTTTTAAGTTCTTCTGAGCATATTTGTAGGTGTGGTATACCTTGCCAATGCTTGTTAGGTGTCTTTTGTGATAGCTTGCCTAGTGGGTGGTAAATTGTATCTCATTGTGCTTTTTTTTAATTTGCATTTTTCTAAAGTTAATGATATTAATCATGTTTTACTGGTTTTATTGGTCAATAAGAGCAAAGAAGCACACATGCGAGTATGTGTATATGTGTTTATGTATTTTCTCAGGTGAAATATCTTTTCAGTCATAGCTGAGTCCAGGGAGGATGAGATTTATCAGTTGTTGAACCTTGTGATGTTTCCATTTCATATTCATTCCTGTTTTTTGGTTTTTTTTTTTTTGTTGTTGTTATTATTGTTTTTGTTTTTTTGTTTTGTTTTTTGATACCAGGGATTAAACCCTGGGCACTTAACCACTGAGCCACATTCCCAGTTCTTTTTATCTTCTTTTAATTTTGAGACAGGGTCTCACCAAGTTGTTTAGGATATTGCTAAATTGCTGAGGCTTGCCTGGAATATGAGATTTTCCTGTTTTAGCCTCCAAGCTGCTGGGATTATAGGTGTGCTCCACCATATCCAGTCACTGGTGGTTTTTAATTGGGTTATTTTTATTACTGATTTGTAAGAGTTTATTAGATTGGATACTAATTCTTTATCAGATTTGATTTACATATATTTTATGCCAGTAAATAGATTATTTTTTTCCTCTTCTCTTGCCCTGTGATATACAAAAGTTTCTAATTTTAATGAAGTAAATATCTTTTTTTTTCCCTTTCCTTGTGCTTTTGGTATTGCAAGAAAGCACTAGCTAATCTGAGATCACAAAAATTGATAACTGCTTTCTTCTGAGTTTACTAGTTACAGCTCTCACGTTTAGGTTGTTGGTTTATTTTAAATGAATTATAAGAAATATGAGGTTACAGTATACTTTTCATGCACTAAATAATGCATTCCTCTTAAGATAGAGCTCCATTTTTGAAAAAAGTCTGCCCTTGTGTCATTCCAGCAAAACAAGATAAAAAACATTTTTATTTTTTCAGAAGTTTCATCCTGCTCTTTGGAATAAATTTCTCCTCCTCTCCCAACCAACCAGCACTGGGCAACGATTAATTTGCTTTGTGTTACTCTAAATTAGGTTTTAATTTTATAGAATTTCATATGATTGGAACAATATTATATATACTATTTTTTTTCCTTAACATGTATTTTGAGATTGAATGTATATTGGTAGTCTTAGTATTTTATTGCTGAGTAATACATTTTTTGTATAAATATAAAAAAGGTGTTATTCATCTGTTAATGGACATTGAGTTGTTTCCAGTTTGGGGCTACTATTAATAAAACTGTTATAAACATTTGTGTATAAGTCTTTGTTTTATATGTTTTTGTTTTTGGTAAATGCCAGATATGAAATTACTGAGTAATTTACTGGTAACTGAAATTACTGGTAGTAACTATAATATACTTCACAGGAAGCTGCCAAACTCTTTCCAAAGCATTTATATCATTTAGAATATGAGAATTTTATTTGTTTCACATCTTTACTCTAAGATGGTGTGGTGTAGCCCAGTGGTAGAGCATTCAAGAGGCCCTGGGTTTGATCTCTCAACACTGCCAGAAAAAGAAAAAATATTTCTTAAGTCATTCTTCTGCTTCTGAATATATGGTATCATTTCATGGTGGTTTATCCTCTTCTGATTATTATTAATAATCTTTGCCAGTGCTTATTGATTATGTGTCTGTCTTTTTTAGTGAATTATTTGTTCTTTTGTGGTTTTGGTTTGTTTATTTTGCCTCAATATAGAGCTTTTACATGTGCATCCCCCACCACAGCCTACCTGTTTTACCAGTTTGGACCAGTCTTTTCTCAGATGTATGTGTGGGGAATGTTTACAGTCTATGACTTGCTCTTTCCTTGTATTGACAATGTTCTTTTAGGAGAAAAGTATTTATTTTTAACAAAATTTCCATTAAGTGTAAAAGGTCCCAAAGATGTTTCTCCTGTCTTATAGTTTATTTAATTATTTTGCTTTACGATGCATTTTGAGCCTTTGTGTGCATATATAAAGTAAGGTTGATGTGTCTGGTTTTTTTCCATATGATAATGCAATTTTTCTAGTATCATTTGTTGAAAAGACTTTTTTTCCTTCTCTCAGTTATCTTGATACCTGTCTCCAAATTTAGTACTGTTATTGAGGGAAGAATGCTGTTTACTGAAATATGGATATAAGAGTATTGGAATCAGGAGAACAGGAGGCTAAAGATTTTTTTAGTGTAAGGTCTGAAGCTCTCATCTTGTATAAAGTGATATTTTAATTTTTTAAAAGAAACTTGAGTTAAGATCTTGAACTCATATGTAAATTTTATTTTTCATACCAAATTCTTAATATTTCACTAAAGAGATACTTCATTTTATTTATGTATTTATTTAGTACTGTGATGCTTTACCATTGAGCTACATTCATCCACCTGCCAACCCCTACTAAAACAGGGTCTGGCTGAGTAGTTTAGGGCCTTGCCAAGTTACTGAGGTTGACCTCAAACTAGCAATCCTTCTGCTTTAACCTCCCAAGTCACTGCGATTACAGGCATTTGCCACTGTGCCTGGCTTTTTTTTTAAACTATAGAAAGTACAAGATTTTCATTTGAATTGTTTTCTTGAGTTATTGAGAATTTTTTTTTTGGTTTCAAAATATTAAGAATATATGTCTCTTATGGGAAAGTGCAAAATATTTTGTCTCAAAATATTGATAAGTAAATTATATCTTTGTATTTAAAAATCTTTTTTAAAATTGTATTACATTCTATGATGTGTATCTTCCCAAAAGTCCTGTAGGTGCCTATTTTATATATTTTTATGATAATTTCATGAAAGAAATGAATGTGTCATTTCCACTTCTTTAAATATACTCTGTGTATATTTTCTTTTTCTTTGTTTCTTTTGTTGTTGTTGTTTATTTATTTTTTATTTTTCTGTGGTGCTGGGGATTGAACCCAGTGCCTCACACATGCTAGGTAAGCACTCTACCACTGAGCCACAGCCCCAGACCCCAATTTTGTGTGTGTGTGTGTGTGTGTGAGAGTGTGTGTGTGTGTGTGTGTGTATATGCGCGCGAGCGCGCGTGCTGGGGATTGAACCCAGGGCCTGGTGCATGAGAGGCAAGCACTCTACCAACTGAGTTATACCCCAGCCCTTGTTTTCATTTTTGTATGATTAGATTGTTACCATAATATTTGAGCAGCAAGATTGTACATTAAGTACTAGCTATACTTATTTTTATTCCCTGATCTTTTAAAAATTTCAAAATTTTATTCTGACCATGTTATATTAATGACAATAGGGGAATAACTTTTTTTTTTTTTTCTCATCCACAGTGGCAGCTAGATTGCCTTGCTTGTTTGCTGAAGTTAATATGCCAGTTTGCAGTAGATACCTCTGATTTGGATTTAGCTTATCATGATGTCTTTGCCTGGTCTGGTATAGCAGAAAGCCATCGGAAAAGAACGTGGCCTGGTAAATCAAGGAAGGCTGCTGGTGATCATGCCAAGGGCCTTCATATACCACGATTGACAGAGGTAAAGTAGAGAACTTAACAGTAAACTGTAGTTTTAAATCTAACACGTTCTGAGGGACCATGTGTGTTTTTGTTTTTCACAAAGCAAAGAAATACACATTCAGCTAAGAAATGTTAGCTAAGGTGATACCATGGTTTTAAAGTGGTAGTGATGATGAAGTAATAATTCTTTTCAGTTCATTTTCCAAAATGAAAGCATGATGTGCTGTCTTAATGTTATCTATCTGTAGAGTTGTATTCATTATTTGAACATTATTATATTCAGTAATTTACATACCAAGTATATCAGGCTCCATTCAGGAAAACAGAAACCATATTAGGTATTTTGGCATTAGAAATTTAAAAGCAGAAGATGATTTTATAGGTCCATGTTGGAGTGTGAAAAGAAAAAAGGGAGTGGTGAGGAACCCATTCACCATCCCTAAAAATTGAGATAAAATGTGTTCGGGTTATGAAAGAATTAGAAGCTTATAGAAAGGATCACGTTTAACTGGGGTTTTAGCCTCTAAGAGAGTGGGGGTCTCAGCAGTAGCTGGATTCTCAGAGGAAACTGAATTAAAGCTGATTATAGGAGTGCCTAAAAAATCTGTAGCCTAAAATCAGCTGCCTCTTCTAGATAAAATACTTTTGGAACAATGCTGACAGGAGGGGGGCGAAAAAAAGGAAGCATTCTGTCTAGTTTCCTGGGTTGGCAGAACCTGAAAGGAAGCCAAGTGACAAAGGAAGAGTTTGGGTTCTGATGTACTACCCCTAGGACTGTAAATTAAATTATGTAAATATGTTACTATTGTAGAGAAGGTATATTAGAGGTGAATTTTAAGTAGAGAGAAAATAGTTTAATAATCAGCATATATAGCAGTTCTTTTTGACTGTTGATACTGCTCATCTAATCAGATTTTCACACTTCCAGCATCTCTATTAATGAACTGGGAAGTGGGGAGAATTTAAGATTAGTTTTCAGTAATATCTTTCTCATTCGGTCCCTTTTGATATTAGTAGCTCACTTCCTACCTTTCTAAGAAACATAAGAGTAATGAATTGTTACAGATAGATGAATATTTTGGTGAACATAAGATTTGGAAACTACTGGTATAAATGGAAACATGGAGCATATTTCTCTTTTGCAATATTAGGGATTAAATAGGAAAAGTGATCTCTGCCAGTATTATAGATCATTTATATCAAATAAAATTAAACATTGGAAGTGCAATGTAAACTAATACATCTCACAGTGTTGTATGTTGGAACTATTACTTAATAGTAACTTTTCATTGTTATAATTTTCGGCAATGTGTTTTCCAAGGACAAACTTTTCAGATTATAATATAAATGTTTAAATTGATTATGATCCTTTCCAACAATCAACTCACTTAATTTCCTCTTTTGGGTACCAGGGATTTGAACACAGGGATACTTGACCACAAAGCCACATTCACAGCTCTTTTTATTTTTTAGACAGGCTCTCACTAAATTACTGAGGTTGGTCTCAAATTTGCAATTCTCCTGCCTCAGCCTCCGGAGTCACTGGAATTATAGGCATGTGCCACTGCGCCCAGCTCCTCACTTAATTGCAATGTTTGTTGATCTGTTTTTGTAATTTCCCTTTGAGATTTGAATAATATAAATGTATGTAACTCTAGATTAATATGTACACATGGATGGGGTTTTTCATTGCTTTGTTTTTAAAATATATGCATCTGGGTGCTTGCTTGAAATCAATCAGAATATTCAACTGAACCTTTTCTAAGTGAAGTGATTATCATTAATATCTTTATATATTGCTTTACAGAGGTTTTTTCCTATACATATACCAGTATTCTTTTTATAGTTTAGAAAAGATGCATAATATGTATTCTTTGTATTAACTTATTTGCTAAAATAATTATAGCTTAGTATGTATATAAAAACTCTTTAGAGGTAAAATTTCTTTCTTGTATTAATTCTGAAGACTAACTCATCTAATTTTTTTTTATTGGTTGTTCAAAATATTACAAAGCTCTTGACATATCACATTTCATATATTAGATTCAAGTGGATTATGAACTCCCATTTTTACCCCAAATACAGATTGCAGAATCACATCGGTTACACATCCACATTTTTACATAATGCCCTATTAGTAACTGTTGTATTCTGCTACCTTTCCTATCCTCTACTATCCTCCCTCCCCTCCCCTCCCCTCCCCTCCCCTCTCCTCCCCTCCCATCTTCTCTCTCTACCCCATCTACTGTAATTCATTTCCCTCCTTGTTTATTTTCCCCTTCCCCTCACAACCTCTTATATGTAATTTTGTATAACATTGAGGGTCTCCCTCCATTTCCATGCAATTTCCCTTTTCTCTCCCTTTCCCTCCCACCTCATGTCTCTGTTTAATGTTAATCTTTTCTTCCTGCTCTTCCTCCCTGCTCTGATCTTAGTTGCTCTCATTATATCAAAGAAGACATTTGGTATTTGTTTTTTAGGGATTGGCTAGCTTCACTAAGCATAATCTGCTCTAGTGCCATCCATTTCCCTGTAAATTCCATGATTTTGTCATTTTTTAGTGCTGCGTAATACTCCATGGTGTATAAATGTAACTCATCTAATTTTGATGTACCATAGGTAGTAAGGAAGAACACTTAATTCATTTAACAATGTACTGCCATACTTCCAAATGGTTTCCTTACTGTCCTTTTAGAAAGTTGCTTTCACATCTCAGACTAAGCCAGTTATGGTGGTGCACACCTGTGATGCCAGTGACTAGGGAGGCTGAGACAGGAGGATGGAAATTTCAAGGCCAGCCTGGGTATTTAGCAAAACCCTGTCTCAACATTAAAATATAAAAAGAACTGGGGATGTAGAGCACCCATGGATTCAATCCCTAGTACTGGGGAATGGGTTGGATGGGGGGACAAAAATCAGAAAACCTCAGACTATGTCCCAGCCGTTTTTGATTTGGCTTTGTACTTGTGATCCTGCTTTCTCATCCTCTCAAATCCCTGACAGATCATAGGATTGTGCCACTATGTCTGGTTGTGGAAACTTTCTTGGTTTTCCCAGAGATGGGATTTGAACCCAGGAGTACTTGACCACAAAGCCACATCCACAGCTATTTTTATTTTCCTTTTGGCTGATTTAGCACATTGCATTTACTGTTGTTTTAGTGCTCTCTGCAGTTGAGTACACCACTGAACTAAAACGGTTCCCAGAATAAGTTCTGACCTGCAGAAAAGATTTAGTACTTCTTTGTTAAATTAGTGAATTAGTTTTTCCCAATAAACATGTAAATAACTAGAACTTAGAAATTAACTATCAGGATTATGTGCTTTGAAAATTAACTAAGTAAATGTTGACCCTCAGGATTTTGAATCTATCCATAATATGTTATATTGCTTTTTAAAAATATTTACTTCAGGATGGTTGAGGAATCTGGCACTGCTTGAATTTCTCTATATATTTTCTTGTACATAAACTTTAAAAAAAATACTTTAATTTTTACTTAAACTGTCCTCTGTCATTGCTGCAAAACCCACTAACGTTTGAACTATATAGTATTTTTTTTCTTTTTACCCTGTTGTGTGATATTGGAAGATCTATGGATTAAATGTAAAGAATATTTTTGCCTCCTACTTCTAAATTTTCAATATGTTCGTTTGTAGTTACTGCTCATAAGTGTGGTTACAAAATTCTGGTTTTCTAACATTTGATATTTTTATGGTAGTTTCAAATAATTTTCTGGATATTTTTTGTATTGCTATAGATAAATATCGAAGTAATTTGGAATCTTGAGTTATGAATATGTTTTTTGTT
Source organism: Callospermophilus lateralis (assembly GCF_048772815.1). NCBI lineage: Eukaryota > Metazoa > Chordata > Mammalia > Rodentia > Sciuridae > Callospermophilus > Callospermophilus lateralis. Next base: position 49,377,516 of record NC_135318.1, on the reverse strand, counting down.
TGACCGTATTTAAAAATTGATCTGAAATGTTTTTGTTTTGAAGGTATTTCTTGTTCTTGTCCAAGGAACCAGTTTGATTCAGCGACTCATGTCTGTTGCTTATACATATGACAATCTGGCACCTAGGTACGCATTTTTCATAAGTTTTATATGTATGCATTTGTATTAAGAATATAATGTTTATACTTCCATTTCAGAAAATTTAAAAGTAAAGGAAAATTGTTAGGGCTTTTTAATGAACTGTGATACTTTTCACCTAGATTGGCATAGGTTGTCTAGTTTTTGCCAGCAGTTATCATTTATTCATAAATAGATACTTTCTGTTTATGTTTGCATATTTTTCTGAATTTTTTGAAAGTAAGTTGCAGACATCATGACTAAGTTTATGTAAAAACACTTTGTTTTTCTCCTAAGATTGAAACTATTTTCCCTGTTTTAGTTGTCATATTTCTTTTTCTTTTTCTAATATTTATTTTTTAGTTATAGGTGGACATTTATCTTTATTTTTATGTGGTGCTGAGGATCGAACCCAGTGCCTCATGTGTGCTAGGCGAGCTCTCTACCTCTGAGCCACAATCCCAGCCCCATAGTTGTCATATTTCTTCCTTTTCATTTAATCAGATACTTTCTTAACCTTTCTTTCATGAAGAATGCAGGCTTTTATTTTGTGTGTGTGTGTGGGGGGGTGTACTAGGTTTTGAACCCAGCTTCCACCTGTGTTTTTTTTTTTTTTTTTTTTCTTTTTTTAATTTTGAGACAGTCTTACCAACTTGTAAGGGCCTCGCTAAATTGCTGAAGCTGGCTTTGAACTTGGATCCTCCTGCCTTAACCTCTGGAGCTGCTGGGATCACAGATACCAGGCCTGGCCCAGATATTTTTTTTAATAGAGCATTTTCAGTCTGGGTTTTCTTGATTATTTCTCATGATCACACACTTATAACAGAAACCCTTTAAGTAATATTGTATCTTTCCCAGTTCATCCTGATGTTTATATTTTTCTCATTATTGATGATAGTAATGCTGATCACTTAATCTGGTTTCCTTATGTTACTCTACTGTAATGTTTGACTTTTTTTCTTTTGTTAAAAATCAGTCTGTGGGAAAACATTTGAAACTACAAATTTCTTGCTTCTTGTGAAACTTTGATTCATTGGTTTTAGCTTTTATTGATTTTTTTTGTTAATTTCATGTTTATTAATTGACATTCTATTGTGAGGAAAAAGCTTTCTCTCTTTATAGTCAATATCAATTTGGATTCATCTCCCCTACCACCTTCATTATGTATAGTTCATTACTGTCATTATTCCCTTTGCTCAAAGTGTGTCAGAGTTGGCTTATGGAAGCCTCTCTGAGCTTGTTCATGTGACCTTTGGCATAGCCTTATGGTTTAGGGTGGGGGTAGGGGTTTCTTTTTTGTTTTTTTAATGTCAGTACAATACTTTCTAGGCTTATTTTGTAGCTTCTCTGTCTTAGTCCTGAAGTCAGCCATTTTAAAAAGAAGTCCTAGTGCCAGTTAGTAGGGAACCTTAAAAATGTGAATCCTTAATGTATTCATTGTTACTGGTATATCATTGCTCCTAGATTCACAGAGGACAGAGATGGAAATATGTATGAAAATATAAACATTGATATCCTATTTATTTGGTCTACTTTGGAGATTCTTAATAATGTAGAAAATATTAATATAGAAATCCAAGTAAAGCAATTGCTAATTAATACATGGGGATCTAACTGTATGCTAGTTATTTAGTCACATAAATATGTTAGACAGTATAAAATTAATTTTGAGTATTTGAGAGTTGTTTTGTGGGGCTGAACTTGATGATTGAACTCGGATGATTTATAAAGCTAATGTAAGTACCCTTAAAAGGTTTTAACCAGGCAAGTGCTATGGCACACACTTGTAATCTCAGCAACTCAGGTGGCATGAGGATTGCATATTCAAGACCAGCTTCAGCAGTTTAGTTTAATGAGACTTTGTCCCAAAGTAAGGAATAAAACAAACTGGGGTTGTAAGTCAGTGGTAAAGTGTCCCTGGGTTAAATTCTAAGTACAAAACAACAACAACAACAACAACAACAAAAACCCACAACTAGTTCCACCTTATAGAGTTCATTATAATCTTCACCATCTCATTTGCCAACCCTCCTCATCCTTGGTGGTTTCTCAGGTTCTGTTTCTGTTTCATTGTGATCTTTTCAGAGGTCCACGCATAAGGCAGATAGAATGAACTTTTTTCCTGTATAAACAAAAATATTTTAATACCCATATGAGCATTAAAATTGAAAAGTACAGATATGCATGGTGGCACACACTTTTAATTCCAACTATGTGGGACCTGAGACTGGAGAAACAAAGTGCTAGGATAACCTGGCAATACAGTGAGTTGCTGTGTTTAAAAAAAGGGGGCGGGGTGAGTTTTCTGCTCTTGGTTTAAAAATGTGTGCATATAGGAGCTGGGGTATGGCTCAGTGGTAGAGTGCTTACCTAGCTCTGGATTCAATCCTCAGGACCACATAAAAATAAATAAATAAAAGTATAAAAAAAAAAAAGTGTATGTTTGTGTGTGGTACCAGTGTGATTAAAACTAAATGTTAGATTTGACTCTTCAATTAAGACATATTAATGTAATTGATACATATTGATGTCTTACTTTAAATTGATGAGTGAGTTTTGAGTTTTGAAACTATGAGAGATGGTAATACTGGAGGGGAATGATTGTTTTTAAATAGCAAATAGTTTAAAGCAAATAGTTCATATTTACTGGTTTTGTTAAAATAAAAAAAAGTCAGTATTCACCTTTTTAAATTGAGGCCATAAATTTTCCGTTGAAATTACTAAAAATATCATAAGAAAAAGTAGTGGTAAAATAATAGTAGAGGTTTTTTTTCTTTCCTTTTTTTTTTTTTTGTTGTTGTTGTTAGCAGAGATTGAACCCAGGAGCAGTTATATCCTTTAGTCTTTATTATTTTTTATTTTGAAATGGGATCTTCCCAAGTTGCTTAGGGTCTCCCCAAGTTGATGAGGCTGACCTCAAACTCGGAGATTCTCCTGTCTGAGTTGCTGGGATTACAGGTGTGCACCACTGTGCCCTGCTTTATTCAGTTTTCTCTATATTCTAGTAATTTGCCTTTGATGGTTCCTCAGAGACATTGGCAATATAAATACAGCGGGAAGGATATCTTAACACAACATGAATTTTTTGAGTCTTTAAATAATTATGGCTTATATCTTTATAATACACATATTTTTAAAAAAGTTTTTTAAATCTTTTTTTCTGGGGTGGGGATCAAGGATTGAACGAACCCCAGGGCACTGAACCACTGAGCTGCATCACAGCCTTTTTTGTTATTCTTTTTGAGCCATGGAAGTTGCTGAGGCTTTGAACTTGTGATCCATCGCCCTCAGTCTCCTGAATCGCTGTCCATTCCCGGCATTTTTTTTTTTTTTTTTTTTTTTTGAGACAGACTTTTGTTGCTGAGCCTCAATCTTAGGTTCCTGTTTTAGACTCTATGAGTTGCTGGAATTACACATGTGCATCTCCCCACCTGACTTGACTCTGCTTCTATGAGCTTTACTTATTAACAATATTTTTAATAATGATTATTTTAAAATACATAATTCTTTTAGAATTTATTCTATTTGGGAGGAGTTGTAAGCCTTAAAGGACATATGATAAGTCATTTTTAATTCATTGCTGAGTTTAATTAGTGGTGGTGACATGTTTTTACTTTACAGAGTTTTGAAAGCCCAATCCGATCACAGGTCTAGGCATGAAGGTAAGAGTTCCACAAAGTTAACTTGTAATGAATAAAGATGGTAATAATGGGTGCAAGATTGTTTTATCTTTAATAATAAACATGTATCTTTGTTATATCAAAAACCTTTGTAGTCATAATTTTTTCCTTTTTTTTAGTTTCACATTATTCAATGTGGCTCTTGGTTAGTTGGGCTCATTGCTGTTCTTTAGTGAAATCCAGCCTTGCTGATAGTGATCATTTACAAGATTGGCTGAAGAAATTGACCCTCCTTATTCCTGAGGTAATTACAGTAACATTTAGAGATTAATACTTTGCACAAGTTTTCCAATTATTAGCAATGACAATTAAAAAGAGCTTTTAGAAACAAGTATGTGTGATTGTGTAACTATATCTATCATATTATCTAGTTAATTCTTTAAGGTCTAGAATGTTTTAAACAATGCACTACATTTAGTTAACATTTAAGAAATGTGAATATTATATATTTGTAGTATCCATTATTATTATTTTTTTCTTTTCTTTTTTTTTTTTTTTTGGAATACTGGGAATTAAACCAGGGGTACTTTATCACAGAGCTATACCCCCAATCCTTTATATGTTTGTTTCAAGACAGGGTCTTGCTAAGTTGCTTACAGCCTCACTAACTGCTTTTTGAACTTGCAGTCCTCCTGCCTCAGTCCTCCAAATCACTGTGATTACAGGTGTGTGCCACTGCACCTGGCTGTATTTGCCTTTTTGAAAGACTTGTTTATTGAGTGATTACTTTGCTTTGGATTTTTTTTTTAATTGCCTTTTCTAAGAGGAAAGAATTTGAGCATTTATTTGGTAATTCATGTTTTAGAAAACTTGTTTGCTTTTTCTGTTTAATAGAGGTAGGAGAAACTAAAAGTCAATAAACCAAATATATTTTTCTTCTTATGTTGACAAGGAGACCGCAATAATTTTTAATATCTTTTTCTCAGTATTCACTGACATAACATTCCATATTGAAATTATAGAAACATTTTTATTAATAAAGTTAACTACAGAGTTACATTTTTTAAATAAACACAGGAGTTGTACTTCTTTTTTTAAAATATATTTTTAGTTGTAGATAGATAAAATAATTTAATGTATTTATTTATATGTGGTGCCAAGGATCAATCTCAATGCCTTAAACATGCTAGGCATGTGCTCTATCACCTCAGCCCAAGTTATATATTGTTTTAGTTAGCATTGTCCACTGCTGTTAGCTGTGGATTGAAAGTCATGTGTATTCTTGTTCTTGCTCTGTCTTAGGTATCTGTTATGACATTTGGCCATTCCCTTGGGATCTGGGAAATGTTCTGATTTAATGTTCTTTTTTCTAGATTGTTTCTAGTTCTGAAACTGTTGTATTGTTATTTATTTACCTTGTAAATGACTGGGTTATGAATATCCTGCCCTTAATCTCTTTTTCTATTTGTTGTCATTATTCTTATTTGGTTTTCTGGTCTTATGGGCATGGTTAGGAATTTCTAAGAAAAAAATGTATTTTTATAGTACTGGATACTTGTATTTGATCATCTGTTAATTATATGCATGTATATGTGATCAGGATATTATATTTGAAATATTATTGAAGAAGAGATTTAAGTTATTTCTGCTAACATTAACGTTAGTTTTTTAATAGTAACTTATACTGTCTCTGAAACTGGCTTTTTTGTTTAGACTGCAGTTCGTCATGAATCTTGCAATGGTTTGTATAAGTTATCTCTGTCAGGCCTAGATGGAGGAGATTCAATCCATCGTTCTTTTCTGCTCTTGGCTGCCTCAACATTGTTAAAATTTCTTCCTGATGCACAAGCACTCAAACCTATCAGGGTAAGATTTTACTATATTCAGGGGAGATTTCTGTTTCTTTAATTTCTTCTCCCCAAAGTTTATTATTGTACTACATCCTATGTGGTTTTTACATAGAAGATGGTAGTAATATTATTCTTAAAATGACAGCATTTTGACACATTGTCTCCATGTTACAACTAGTAAGAGAGTCTGCATTTTAATTTTAGCTCTTTGGGCTCTCTCATGGGTTGACATTTGTTCTTGGTTCTGAGCTTTGTGTTAATAAGTTAAATGATAGAAATTTCTGTCACAAATGTAGCTTTCTTCTTTATTCATTCACACTTTTTTTTTTTTTATCCCCAGGGTGTTCTGAATTTTTAGTTTACTTTCTTGTCATAATGTATGTTCTAGCCTTGTATAACAATTTATTATTGTAACCTAATAAATCCAGAGCCCACTAATATAAAATTTTTGATTATCTCAGAAATAGGTATTGTAGGATGTAAATTATTTTGTCTTTTCCAGGTATAAGTCCTTTGAGACTATTTTTCTAAACTGTTTTGATCTTAGTAATATTGTTTAGGGTACCTGTTTATTCTGACCTTCCTAGATGCTGCGATTACAAGCATGTGCCACCATGCCTTGTAGTTATTCTGATTTTATAGAAAGTAGGAGCGTACAGCTCATTTTTTCTTAGATTTTTAACACTGTTGAATTTCTTTTGGGATTTAATTTGTTTCAGAAATCTGTAGTTTCTTAAATGTATTATAATTTAAGCTATTTTTAAAATGTTTTCACAAAGAATACATTTTGTTTTAATAGATAGATGATTATGAGGAAGAACCAATGTTAAAACCTGGATGTAAAGAGTATTTTTGGTTGTTATGCAAACTAGTTGACAACATACATATAAAGGATGCTAGTCAGGTATGTTCAGAACATTATATATTAAGTTGTCAATAGATGTGGATTATGTACAGGGATGTGGATGATTTTGTTAATCTTTGTACTTAAGGAAAGACAACTTTAATTATAATAAGTGTTAACTATTTGGTACTGTCATATTTTTCTTCTGTATATGAACCTTTCTGTTCTATTACCTTCTTACTCAGCTTTCTTTAATAACACGTAGATTTGGAGTCTTGCATATATAAAATAACATTTTAATTAAAACTGAAGTTATTTTAAGGTAACAAAACTGACAATTTTGGCTCAACTACTAATTTTCTTTTACTAGACTTAAATGATATTTCCATTCAAACAAGTAATTTTCAAAAGCTGATTTGCCACCTGAAGACTTTTGATTTTTCTCCTTTGTACAAATTTAGTTAGACTAAAAATGCATCTGTTAAATTCAAAATAAATGAGAAATGTGAGGATGTTTATAACTGGGATGTTAAGTTCTTCTACTTTTCATATGAGAAATAATTATAAAAATTAATATTAAACAAGTTTTATTTATTGATAATTAAAATATTGAGACCAGATAAATCATTTCTTAAATCCTTGATTTGCTCATTGAGCTAAAGTACAAATCTAATCATCCTTACACAAATTATTTTCCTTCCTAAAGATCTAGTTTCTTTGAGATACTCTTGAATTAAATTCTATTTGGTAAAATCTGTTATGATTTTTTTGTTCCCCAGTTATAGTGAAAATTAAAGCTTTTTAAAATTAACTATAGGCTTTAGTTTATTGTTAGAGCCTAGTGTAAAGGTGGTATCAAAAACAAACCTTAGTGGCTATGAATGACATCTTGGTAAAGTTGTTACTAAAACAACAAACTAAAGTATTATCATCTCAGTAGGTTACTGTGACTATCATAATTTATTGCCAAACATTCATTTGATTCTTTTTTGTAAGACTATTAATACTGCACTTAAAACTATAATTTTGTTGACATGTGTAAGAGAGGAACACTAAATTTTATAATTAATAAATTTGGGATAACCAAGTTATTTACTATAAAGATGTGATTTTTTCTTCATTGTTTTAGTACTGTGTGTACTACTAAACATTGGAATCTGTATTTGAACTTTGATTTTTCTTTTTGTATTTAGACAACACTCCTTGACTTAGATGCTTTGGCAAGACATTTGGCGGACTGTATTCGAAGGTAAAATTTTATGTGACATTGACAATTATTAAGAACAGATAAAGGCAAAGTATCTTGATTTGCTTATTTTTTTCTTTTTGTAGTAGGGAGATCCTTGATCATCAAGATGGTAATATAGAAGATGATGGGCTTACAGGACTCCTAAGACTTGCAACAAGTGTTATTAAACACAAACCACCCTTTAAATTTTCAAGGGAAGGACAGGTGTGTATTAAAATATCCAAATGTGTGTTTGAAATCTGATTAACACTTGGTTTTTGATCATTTTTGGATATGTAAATTTTTTTAAAATCCAGGTTTAAAGAACTTAGTTTTTGGCTTAAAAAGTGAACATTGAGTAAATTGAACCCTAGAAATATAAAAGTTGAGTTTGTTTTTAGAATGCAAAAGCTAATTTTAATTGCTATTACCATATATAAAAAGATAATCTTACACTTGAGATCTCCTGCTATCATAATTTTTTTAAAAAAGTACTAGGGATGTAGCTCAGTGGTAGAGTACCTCTGAATTCAATTCCAGTATGACAAAAAAAATCTCTAATAATTTGATTTCTGTAATACTAAATATTTTGAATTAATAGTTTAAATTGTAAACTATTGTCTTTAACTTAAACAGTGGAATTAATAAGTGGTCATCCCTGTGCCCAGCTATGTCTTTTAAAGTTGTTATCTGCCGTGTGCACTTTTTCATTTCCTGTATGGAGGGAATTTGTTTTGGTTTGGGTAGTAGTTATCTTGAGGTTTCCGACTGTGTTACTATCCTCATGGGTATAGACTAAGGATTCTTGTGTTAAATTTAAGGCGACAGTTTTAATCTGTTTTAAAATTGTGCCACTTTCTGAAGTCCACTCTTGTTTTCCCTGGTTACTGAATTTTTTTCCCAATAATTTTTTATTGACATAATATTTCAGTGTGGTATTTTGGGTTTTGAGGGGTGGGAGTGGTGGTTGTAACAGGAGATTGAACTCAGTCATTTGACTAGAGATACATCCCCAGCTCTGTTTTCGTATTTTATTTAGAGGGTCTCTCTGAGTTACTTAGCGTCCAATTTTGGCAAAGCTGGCTTTGAACTTGGGATCCTCCTTCCCCAGTCTCCCCAGCCGCTGGGATTATAGGGGTGCACCACCTCTCCTGGCTTAGTATGGTGGGTTTTTTGTTTGTTTCTTTGTTGTTGGGTTTTTTGTTGTTGCTGTTTTGGTTTTGGTACCAGGGATTGAACTCAGGGTCACAGGACCACTGAGCCACATCCCCAGCCCTATTTAGAGACAGATTGTCACTCAGTTGCTTAGCACCTCGAATTTTGCTGAGATTGGCTTTGAACTTGCTATCCTCCTGCTTCAGCCTAGAGCCACTGGGATTACAGGCGTGTGCTACCACGCCTGGCTTTAGTATGGTGTTTTAATTCATTCATTCATACATTGGGTAATGCTTAATTCAGGATAATTAGATATCCATTTTTCTCTTTTTACCATTTCTTTATGGTGATTACATTCAAATTCCTCTAGTACTTTGAGAGATATGATGCATTGTTGGAAATGATATTTAGTCAGCTGTGCCATAAAACACCAGAAGTTATTCTTCAAACCAAACAATAACTTTGTACTTATTGATCAACCTCTCTCCTACCTTACCCATTCCAAGTCTTGAAGAGTTTCCCTTATGTTATCTTCCAATTTTAGTTTTAGTCTCAGGTGTTATATAGTATAAGTCATTAATCCATTGTGAGTGGATTTGGGTAACTTGTTAGTTTTATTCTGGGGTGGACATCTAATTTGCCCAGAACCATCTAATGAAGACTGTGCTTTCTATAGTTGATGTTCTTACATTTAGCACTGTAGTTGAAAAGTTGCCTATATATTAATTATATTGTTGTTTTTTCTGGCCTCTGTTCTGTTCCACTGACCTGTATATTTTGAATTCAGGTAGTATAATGCCTCCTGTTTTGCTCCTTATTGATGAATGGTTTTGGGGTTTTTGTGGGGGAAGTGGGGAAGAGTTCTACCCCTGAGCTACATCTCATCTTGCTGAAGATATTTTTTTTGGGGGGAGGGTTGCCAGGGATTGAACTCAGGGGCACTCAGCCACTGAGCCACATCCCCAACCCTATTTTGTATTTTATTTAGAGACAGGGTCTCACTGCCTTTTTTTGTTTTTATGTGGTGCTAGGATTGAACCTATGCAAAATACATATGGCAGTTCAGAATATGAAGGAGATATTTCTAATCAGTGGATTAAAAAGTAAATTAGCCAATTAATATGGTACTTGGTATTGACTTGAAAGAAAAGTTATTTCATTCCTCTCACCTAAATGATTTCATTATAGAAAATATAAATGTAAAAATAAAATTATGGAAATATAACAGAGTACCGTGTATTTTTTTGAAGTTGTAGATGGACAGGATATCTTTAATTTTATTTGTTTATTTTTGTATGGCGCTGAGGATAAACCCAGGGCCTCATGCGTGCAAGGCAAGCACTTTATCACTGAGCTATAACGTCAGCCTGTTGTTTTCTTTTGGGTACCAGGGATTGAACTCAAGGACATTTGAACACTGAGCCACATCCTAGCCCCATATTGTATTTTATTTAGAGACAGGGTCTCACGGAGTTGTTTAGTGCCTCGATTTTGTTGAGGCTGGTTTTTAATTTTTAATTTCCTCCCTCAGCCTCCGGAGCTGCTTAGTTACAGGCAAGCACCACTGAGCTCTGCTTGGTTTTATTTTTTTATTTAAGAATGGGCCGGGGGGCTGGGGATGTGGCTCAAGAGCACTTGCTTGGCATGCACATGGCGCTGGGTTCAATCCTCAGCACCACATACAAATAAAGATGTTGTGTCCGCCGAAAACTAAAAAATAAATATTAAAAAATTCTCATTCTCTCTCTCTCTCTCTCTCTCTCTCTCTCTCTCTCTCAAAAAAAAAGGGGGGGGGGCGGCAAGGCTGGGTTGTAGCTCAGTGGTAGAGTGCTTGCCTTGCATTTATGAGCACCAGAGTGCTTGCCTAGCACAAGTGATGTAATGGGTTTGATCCTCAACACCACATAAAAATAAAAAAATAAAGGTATCGTGTGTATCTACAACTAAAAAAACAGAAGAGAGAGAAAGAGAGTGGGCCAATACTTCATAAAATAGAAGTATTCCAGTGGTTCGAAGTATAGAGTGCTGCAAGGAATCAAAACACATGCTTGGAAGTAGCTCAGCAAGGCAAACCTTACTTCTGCAGAATGTGGTATGGAACAAAGTTTTGCAAGCAAGCATGCTTGGGTGATCAGTCCACCTATTTTTTTTTTAATTTTTATATTTGTAGTTGTATATGGACAGAATGTCTCTCATTTATATGCAATACGACCGTGTCTGGCTAACTTCTGGAAATTTTTATCTTCTCCTGGATTCATGCTTTGCCATGAGTCTCGTTGTTCCTTATGTGCCTCATCCATGCTCCCCGTAATCCCTTAGTCATCTTTTTTTACAACTTCAGGTTTTTTTCTTTTTTCTTTTTCTTTTTTTTTTCGTATTGGGCTTTGAAATCAGGGGCACTTTACCACTGAGCCACATTTTTGATCCTTTTTTAATTTGACACAAGTCTCACTTTTTGGCCTAAGGTGGCCTGAGACTTGTAATCCTCCTGCTTCGATCTGCAAAGTTGCTGAGATTACAGGCATGCACTACCATGCTGGCTCAGGCATAATCTTTATTGTTTGTTTCTGTTGGATTTTCACATTCTAGAAAGAGTAAGTGTGGTCTAGAATTATGATTCAAGTAATCTGATTTTGTGCCTTTGTCCCAATCTACAGTCAAGCCTCTGATGCTCCTTTTTGAAATAATGTGCCTTCTGTCATCTCGAGCATGTTTTGTGTCTTAAACATTCACAAACTCTACAGAGGTGAGCACCAGGGTTGGAGACACAGATTCTTTACTTTTTACTGAAGAATCCTAAGAGGCTGGCACATAAGTAAAACTTACTTTTCCTGGGTATTTGCTTTCTAAACACAATTTCTTTTTTTGTGAGTTACATGTCAAAATCACACTATGATCTATAAATAAAAATTATTTTTAATATTCTCTCAGTCAACACTTTGAGTAAGTTCTTTCTGTGGAGCATACTAAAATATATTTACCAAATGGATGTGTTTATGTAGATATTATTGTTTTCCTAGAGACACCTGTTTTTCTGATGAACTCAGAATAACAAAATAAAAAATACTGTTCATTTTAGTGTATTTAAAGGCCAGTAATTCTGATAAAATGCTTTTATCACAGGCTTTTAAATCACGCTCCCCCAGAACAAAACAAAACAAAACAAAAAACATTGGAGCTACTAGAATGTAGCTTATCTAGTTCTTGGATCTATACTGGTGAGCAGAAGTAGTTCATTGTTAAGTTACTTATTAGATAATTGAGACTTTCTATTTGAATCAATTGACTTTATTTTCCAAATGAAGTAAATGTTTTCATTTATGTCTTTATGACAGTCATCTTATTTCTGAATTCTAATGTAAGTAAGATGAAATCTTATTTGTGGGTCAACAACATAAAATAAACCCCTGTTCACTTTCTCTATTTCTTAGCCATACCTGCTTTTCTTTGCAAAGTCATGGTCGTATTGCATATAAATGAGAGACATTCTGTCCATATACAACTACAAATATAAAAATTAAAAAAATTTGTCCCACAGAACTGAGAATATAGTTGTACTCATGGCTAATATTTATTATAGAGAAATGAGTTCACAAAGTAAAATCAGAAGAAAAAGATGTATGGGGCATAGTCTAGAGAAAACCAGAGGCAGACTCCCAGGAGTCCTCTTTGGTGGAGGTATACAGATAGTGCTTCCCTTAGCAAAGAGTGGGTCAAAGTAAGTGAAATGTGGTCTACCAGGGAAGTTTGGGCTTTTTTTTTTTTTTTTTTTTTTTTTATTCTGGGGAGCTTAACCACTGAGCCACACCTCATCCCTTTAAAATTTTATATATATATTTGGAGATAGGGTCTTGCTGAGTTGCTTAGAGCCTTGTTTTTGCTGAGGCTGGCTTTGAACTCACCATAGTCCTGCCTCAGGTTCCCAAACCAGTGGGATTATAGGTGTGTGCCACTGTACCCGACCCAGGGAAACTTTTTGAGACTTAGATATCCAGGGTTTTATCTATAGTTCATATGGACACATATGAACTACATAACTGAATGGTTGTTGAAATTCCAGACTCCCAAAAAGGAAAACATAGATTCAGCATTAATTATATACAGTTGGGCACAATGAGCTACCTTTATCACTTAGGGAAAGTTTTATGTCATTGAAAGAACTTGTTTATAAGTGCATTTACCAAACTACAGCCAAAGGCTAGCCTTACTAAAGGCTAAGGTAGGAATATTTCAATCTTATTATGTTACCTTTATTCTGCATTGTACATTGGGAGGGTACCCCAGAGAATGTGCCATAGTAGTATTTGGAAAGCTTGAGGGAAATAACTAGGTAAAATATAGCAAAGTAAGAATACCAGTTTAGAAAGGTCAAGTGGAAAGATAACCTAGCACCTCTTTCCCAAGCAGATTAAATTTAGGAAAAAGCATACCTAGAATGAAGATACAGAATTTGATTTTCTTAAAACATTTTACTCATGGCAAATCTTGTTAGTTCAGTTTGAACTTCACTGTTATAGATGTGTTTTGAATCCTGACTGGCACCTGCCTCACCCACTGTAAGACTATTGGAAAAGTTCCTAACCTTTGTTGATTTTCATTTTGGGGCCTTTTCGAGAGTGAGTAGCACTTACATGCTCAGTGTGATGAAGTTACTCTGTTGGCTATTGTTGCTTTTATTAGTAGTGTGAAATAAGAAGACAGTTAAATAAGTACAGATGTATCTCTGGGATTTGTTATAAGGCAAGGGTAAGGAGTTATGAGGTTTTAACAAATTTCTGATCACTTAATGGAATGGAAAAGAATAACATCATGCGTAGATGGTGTAAGAAGGAGCTGTTAGATATTAAGAGGAAGGGAAGAGTAAAGGAACTCGGTGTATTCCATTTTCTGTAAAAGAAGTGAATATTAGGAAGACTTTCAGATAATATTATATGGTGCCATTAAGTTTTAGGATAACTTTTTAATAAATTGTAGATAGTCTTATATTCGTATTCTGTTATTCCTTGCTTTTAGGAAGTAATTAATATCGAAGTTTAGATAATGTATTTGACTTTTCTGTTTTTCTAGGAGTTTTTAAGAGATATCTTCAATCTCCTGTTTTTGTTGCCCAGTCTGAAAGATCGACAACAGCCAAAGTGCAAATCACATTCTTCAAGAGCTGCTGCTTATGATTTGTTAGTAGAGATGGTAAAGGGGTCTGTGGAGAACTACAGGCTAATACACAATTGGGTCATGGCACAACACATGCAGTGTAAGCATTCTTCTTTACCTTTCATCTTTATAAATTTTGAATGCAGAAATGAGATTTTGGAAAGCGTCTTTTAAAGAATTCAGTTCACTCACTTTAACAACTTAAACCATTATTGATAGAATAGGAAAGTTGCAAAGTAAACATTGGTTTGAACAAACAAGTTTGAAGAGTTTTTTAAATAAATATTTTAAATACTTTGGCTTCTTTTAGGTAAAATAATTTAGTGTCACATAAAATCAAATTTTTGACAGTCAAGTTTGAATTTTTAAGAGAATGAGTTTAGAATGTATTCTAACAGTTTATAAAATTATAAAAAATATTTCATATAAACTAGATAACTAATGGAGGTCATGGCTGTTAATAATAAACAAATATATTAAGTTAAATAGTTTGTTTTGGGGGGCATCTTTTCTTCCCTCTTTTCTTCAGCAGCCCATGCACCTTATAAGTGGGACTACTGGCCTCATGAGGATGTCCGGGCAGAGTGTAGATTTGTTGGCCTAACTAACCTTGGAGCTACTTGTTACTTGGCTTCCACTATTCAGCAACTTTATATGATACCTGAAGCAAGACAGGCTGTCTTCACTGCCAAGGTAGAGTTTTTCTGATATTAAAAGACTTTTAAAAAAGACCAAATTTTAAAATTTTATTTATAAATCTTGGTTAATTTGTGGTGTAGTAAAATAGTTTTTGAGGAATTATGAGTAAAAATATGAGAGAAAAACTCATTATATAAGTAGTTAATGTGTATATTTTCATTGTTTTTACACTTGAGTAGATGACTCAGTAATTTATGTCTCAAAGGAACACAGTTGTAGAATGTACACATTCAGTGTATACAGTAAATATTTTCAGTAAAAATATATAAAAGTTCTAATTACATAGAAAATAAGCAAAACAAACTAGGGAAATACTACCAGAATCACCGAGTATGTTTCTTTTATGTAAATGAGTTTGTGGGTTCAGTTTGTTTGGATAAGTTCTGCCTCATTTTTTTTATCACTTTTTCTTTCTTGTCTTCATTTTGTTCATCATGTATTATTTTTTAATTTGCCTTGTCTAATAAGTTCTTGGCAAATTTTTTTTTTGTCAATGGACCTTTATTTTATTTTACTTTTTAAATTTTTATTTATATGCAGTGCTGAGAATCAAACCCAGTGCGTCACACATGCTAGGCAAGTATTCTACCACTGAGCTATGACTCCAACCCCTTGCAGATGTTTTTTATTTGCATTTTTATTTTTGTTTTCCTCCATCATGTAATCTTTATCTCCTGGCTTTTTTCCCCTCACTAATGAAATTGTATGATACTTTATATGCCTTCAGTGAATTATTTAATATGTTTAAATTACTCTTTGAAGTCTCCAACTTACAGTATACTCAAGAAGATTTGGGTTTTGGCTTTGATTATTTGATTTTGTGTGTGTGTGTATGGAGGTACTAGGGATTGAACCCAGGGGGCTTTACCACTTAGCCATATCCCCAGGTTTTTTGTTTTTTATTTTGAGACAGGGTTTTTGTTTGTTGTTTTGTACCAAGGATTGAACCCAGTGCCTAACCACTGAGTCACATATCCAGTCCTTATTTATATTTTATTTAGAGACAGGGGTCTCACTAATTTGCTTTAGGGCCTCGCTAAATTTCTGAGGCTGGCTTTGAACTTGAAATCCTCCTAAGCCACTGGGATTCCAGGTATTCACCATCATGTATATGAATATTTTTTTTTTTTTTTTTTTTTTTTTTTTTAGAGAAAGAGAATATTTTAATATTTATTTTTTAGTTATTGGCGGATACAACATCTTTGTTTGTATATGGTGCTGAGGATCGAACCTGGGCCGCACCCTTGCCAGGCGAGCGCGCTACCACTTGAGCCACATCCCCAGCCCGAATATTCTTGAGTTATCAGCTCTGTAGATTGAGTGTAACTACAAAGTAGTTCAACAAGAGTTTCATTAGCTTACAGAAATTTTTGACTAAAGGTGGTGGACCCATCTTCATAGTTTTATAAAATCATTACTTATCAGAGAAGCATTTTTTCAGGGTTTTTTTTTGTTTTTCCTGGTGATTTGACCATATTTCTTTTTGTCTCTTCATATTAATGACCACTTTTAAGCTATTAGTACTGTCAGGAATTAGCAGTGACAGAAAGAACACTTAGATAGGCTAAGTAAGACTCCTAGTGGTGTTTTAGATTAAAAACTGAACTTAGATCTGAACGCAGTGGCAGTATAATCCCAGTATTTTGGGAGGCTAAGGCAAGAGGATTTCTAGTGTGAGGCCAGCTAGGGCAATTTAGCAAAACCCTGTCTCAAACTAAAAATGAAAAAGGGTTATGATGCAGCTCTGTGGTAGAACCTGCCATGTATGGGATTCAATTCCCATCCCACACAAAAACTAAAACAACAACACAACAACAAAATACCATGAGAGCTGGGTATAGTGGTGTATGCCTATACTCCCAGTGGCACTGGAGGCTGAGGCAGGAGAATCCTGAGTTCAAAGCCAGCCTCAGCAAAAGTGAGTCACTAAACAACTCAGTGAGACCCTGTCTCTTTTAAAATACAAAATAAGGCTGGGGGTTGGCTCATTGGTCAAGTGCTCTTGAGATTTATATCTACATAGAAAACTCTTAATAGAATTTGACATGACTTTGGAAAGTTGATGCTTTAATACCAGAACTTCCGTTGTTTTTATTATTCCCTTTTCACAGAAAGATTGACCAAAACTACATGTATTCTGATACAGAAAGTATAGAATTTTACCATTTGTTATGTACAGTTCTGTGGCATTAAGTCCATTCACATTATTAATCTTATTGTTTTTTATTCTGAATTAGCACTTTGCATATATCAGATATATTATATGTTAGAAAATGTCATTTGGTGTGACTATCCTCATAAACTCGTGAAATATTAAGCCTCATTTGTCAGGAGTATACTATAATTATTTTTGCAAAGTATTACTTGAATAATAATAGGCTGTATCTAGAAAGTGTCCAGCATGTATGTGAGTCTCTCTGGTAAGGTCAGTGTTTTTGTCTAAGTCCCTAGCTAGATTCCTGAATCTGAGTTTTTGGCAATTTAGTATTTAGATGGTTGTCAAAGATCATGACTAAAACTCTTTAGTTTTCAGAATATGCCATTCCCAAAAAAGTAAAAATATGATTAGATGGTGATGAAATATTGCTTACTAGTATGGTCAGTATGATTTTTCAATGTATTGATTTACTTGTAAAAGACAATTCATTGAATACTTAAAATGTTTTTTCTTGCAAGTCAACATGTACCATGTAAGTGTTGATCTTAAAAGCAATGTTTCTAAGATTTGTTTATTCAGGTTTCTTGACATAATGGTGATAGCTTTATTTATTGTAGAGAAAAAAGAGTTCCAGTTTTTTGAATGCTGTAGTTGCTAAAGAAAGAATAAAAAGTGTATTTTTCCTGCAAATAGCTAAAAGGATGAAAACAGATACAGTGTTGAGCACTTTGCATGACTTTGTTTGCTAGAATGTCCAATTTACTACCATCAACAAGTTTTGACAAAAGTTTTCATTTTCAGTATTCAGAAGACATGAAACACAAAACTACACTTCTAGAACTTCAGAAAATGTTTACATACTTAATGGTAAGTTCCAGAATTTTGGTGAGAAACTAATTCGATATGCCATCTGACAAAAGCTAAAACACATGGAGATTTAATTTTTTAGTTACCTGTGGTCTTTGTCATAATGACTTTTAAGAGTTCAGTTGTTGTCTGTATTCTGTTAATTTGTCCTTGTGTCTGATTTTTTTCCCATCACAGAGTTACCTCTATTAGGCCTTGAGCTTTCTGGCTGATTTCTCTTGCCCTCTTAATTCTTACCCTCAAATGTATAAAAGTAATAATTGATGAAAGGTAAAAAAAAAAAATAGCAAATCTCAAAATTATTAATCCCCTGCTTAAAACTTATCAATGATTCCTCATGATGAACAGAATGATATTCATAGTCCTCTCCCATGGCACATATTGTCTGAGATTTTCAAGTTTATCCCGCCCCATATCCAGACTCAACCTTCAGTATCTGTACCCCCTTTGGCGTCCATTACCCTGTTGCTTTCTTACTTGTATAGATATTTATGCTATTACACCTGACTGCATCACTGTCACTCCTCCATTTTCATTCTGTTGTCAGCCTTGATTTTCAACCCCTTAAACAGGACAGAGAATTCATAGACTCGCCACAGTGTTTCCAGGTCTCCATGCCTTTTACTTTTACCTTTTGTATTGAAGTTTGAATACAGTTATTATGACACAATTTATTCTTGTATTTTTCAGTTACTAATACATAATAGGGATTGAATAAATAGTTCTTTTGTTTTTATACTATGGATTGAACCCAGGGGAGTATTATCATGGAGTCATATCCTCAGTCCTTTTTATTTTTATTTTGAGACAAGTTCTTGCTAAGTTGTTGTTACTTGTCTAAAACTTACAATCCTCAGGCCTTAGCTTCCAAGTCACTCAGACTACAGGTATGTGCTGTCATGCCCAGCCTGAATAAAATTTTTTTTAAAATTAAAAGATTTAATAGTCATCCCTTGATTCTGTTTTTAATGCACTTCCTAAGAGAGCAGGAATGTGCCATTTGCACTGAGATACAGAACACTATTAACTTGTGTGTGTGTGTGTGTGTGTGGTGCTGGGGATTGAACCTGTGGCCTTAGTGCATGAAGGCAAGCACTCTACCAACTGAGCTATATCCCTAACACAAAAACTACTATTTTAAACTATAACAACAACAATAACAAAAAAAACTATCGAAAAAGAAAGTTCAATCTGTAGAAAGATTTATTCAACCTGGCGTGATGGCAGTGGTACATGCCAGTAGTCCCAGTAATTTTGAGAGGCTGAGGCAGGAGGATCAAAAGTTTGAACCTAGCCTGGGCAACTTAGTGAGACTCTGTCTCAAAAATTAAAAGAGCTGGGCATGGAGCTGGGGTTGTGGCTCAGTGACAGAGCACTTGCCTCACACTTGTGGGGCACTGGGTTCAATCCTCGGCACCACATAAAAATAAACAAAGGAAATAAAGATATTGTGTCCATCTATAACTTAAACAAAACAAAAAAACAACGAGCTAGGATGTAGCTCATCAATAAAGAGCCTTTGGATTCTGTTCCCAGTACACCCTTAGACTCCACCCCCTCCAAAAAAAAACTTACTTACTACAAATGTTTTTGTATTTATGCTTCACAATAAAAATTGAAGTCCTTTGAGTCAAAGATTTCTTACAGAAATTCCTATACCTAAAAATAGTTTCATAAGCTTCAGTTAAGCATCTTTTGGCACTGAAACCATTAAATTTAGATTGGTATGAAAAATGAAACAAAAATGAAGTTAGGAGAACCTTGTAACTTTACCACATGTTTTATTGTTTTTGTTCATTCACTTAAGAAGCTGTTGTGGCTATTTTCTTGGTATTGTTTAACAAATTCTTTTTGGTTTATAGGAGAGTGAATGCAAAGCATATAATCCTAGACCTTTTTGTAAAACATACACCATGGATAAGCAGCCTCTGAATACTGGAGAACAGAAAGATATGACAGAATTTTTTACTGATCTGATTACTAAAATTGAAGAAATGTCTCCAGAACTGGTTAGTACTAGAATACTGAAAAGTTTCTTTGAAGTTTATAAAGATTTGCCTACATTTTCATTTCTGACTTTTGTTTGTTTTACATTAAAGAAAAATACCGTCAAAAGTTTATTTGGAGGTGTAATTACCAACAATGTTGTGTCCTTGGTAAGTATTTTACCTGGTTTTTGCTTTTGGAGATCTTAATGTATTTTAGGTCATTAGAGTAAAAATTACTAATTTTTGACTATTGATCAATCAGGATTGTGAACATGTTAGTCAAACTGCTGAAGAGTTTTATACTGTGAGGTGCCAGGTGGCTGATATGAAGAACATTTATGTGAGTAACATTGTATATATTTTAGACCTTTTATGTTTTAATTATTTTGATATAACAAGCTTGTCATCTTGAAAGAAAATTAACATTTTTATGTTTTCATGTATATTATTCTTGGCCTGCTGATCAAATAAAATTAAAGGTAGGCCACACAATATTTTTTGTCCAATCAAAATATAAATACTTAGCTCATTAAAAATTATAGTAAGATTCATGAGGGGAAAAAATGATATTTTACTTAACAGTCACTGTTTTAAAACAAATTTGATTTATTCTGCCCAAATTGTAATTATTGCCTTTGTGTGTGTGTGTGTGTGTGTGTGTGTGTGTGTGTGTGTGTGTGTTCGATGGCTCTTTAATTATATGTTGTGCTGAGAATTGAACCCAGTTCCTCACACATGCTAGGCAAGCGTTCTACCACCGAGCCATAACCCAGCCCCATTTAATGCTTTTTGTATGTTTACATGCTGTAAACAATAACAACATGAACTTTTAAAATGTGGTTTTATACACAGGAGTCTCTTGATGAAGTCACCATTAAAGACACCTTAGAAGGTGACAACATGTATACTTGTTCTCATTGTGGGAAAAAAGTACGAGCTGAAAAAAGGTATGCTGTTTGAAATACAATTTTTATCCATTTTATGTACTGGTGATTAAACCCAGGAGTGCTTTACCCCTGAGTTGTCTCCCTTCCCCTGGTATAGGCCCCTGACCACCTTTTCTAGATAGACGTGGTCTCCTTAAATTGCCTATACTGACTTCACACTTGTGAAGATCCTACCTCAGCCTAAAGTTCCTAGGATTACAGACTTGGGCCACTGTACCTGGATGATTTTTATCATTTTGATAAAATCATCCAATGGAAGTAAAAAACAAACTAGGGATAAAATAAGATTAAACTGTGTGTTTAATGTAAACTCAGCTGCTTGGATCTCAATCTCATGCAGTAACTTTTCATTCATTATTCAGTGAATTATAACTTGATATATAAATTCAGTTACAGAAAGAAAGTGGGACTCACTAACCTTGTGCAAGAAGTCTAATTTTTAGACTTCCCAGGAAAGGAAGGAAAATAACCATTTTTATAATAATTTACATTTACGCCAGGTGCAGTGGCGCTTGCCTGTAATCCCAGCAACTCAGTAGGCCAGCCTCAGTAAAAAGTTAAGTACTAAGCAACTCAGTGAGACCCTGTCTCTAAATAAAAAAATACAAAATAGGGCTAGGGATGTGGCCCAGTGGTCGAGTGCCCCTGAGTTTAATCCCCGGTAAACTCCCTCCCGACCCCAAATCATATTTCCTCTTAGGTATCTAGCTTTAGTGACTTCTTTCATAAGTATCTTTTAGTATTTTCTGTTTAGCAGGTACTACTCTCATGACTACTTGATTTTATTCCTTTAATCTTCACAGCATTCTTTTTAAGTAGTTTCTATTATTTTTCCCATTTTTATAGTGAGGACAAGCAAGCACAAAAGAATAGAGACTTTCCAAATTCTGATCTGTAAAATAGTGTAGATGAGCTGATTTTAGGGAGATAGATAATCTAACAGAATTCAAGTTCTCTTTAATTTGAGTTCTCTGCAAGCAGTTGCCTATTGTTATATGACCTTTGAAAGAGGTCTGGGTTAGAGTTAGATTTAGAAGTTAGTTAACTTTTGAGTTAAAGACTATTGTATAATTTTTTCATGCTATGTTCAAGCTGATTCTTTTTATGTATTGATGTTATTTTAAGTTTTTGTACGCAGTTCAAAAATACTTTTCTCAGTGTAAATTTTTCAGAGGATTACCTGGAAAATAGTAGTTTAGGTATCTTCAAGTAAAAAATTGATTTACTTTATAATTCATATCAAACATTTTATAATTTTTTATTATTTCATGATCCATGTTTATTGATTTCTTTAATCTTTGAAATGCTATTTTTTCAGAGAATATTCTTTTGTGGCTTGGGTTTAATCCTCAGCACCACATACAAACAAAGATGTCTGCCGAAAAAACTAAAAAATAAATATCAAAGAATATTCTTATGGATTAAATGAGATTGGCACAAAAAAGAGTTTTTATTTTCTTATTTTTTGTTTTTTATTTTTATTTTTTGGTACCAGGGATTGAACCCGGGGGCACTCAACCATTGAGCTGTATCTTCAGCCCTATTTTGTATTTTATTTAGGGACAAGGTCTCACTTTCTATTGTTGAGGCTTCTATTGTTAAGGCTGGCTTTAAACTCACAAGCCTCCCCAGCTGCTGGGATTATAGGCGTGCACCACCATACCTGGCACAAAAGATTTTTAAAACACCCTATGTTCTCTCAGATTTTCTTTTTGACCTTTTAATTCATCAAATATTTACCAATGTCATTCTGATTGTTTACCTCTGTACTGTATGCCCAGTAGAATATGATAGAGTGTTTATTTACAAACCAAAGTACATGTACTCTTCTTGGCTTCTATCGTGAAAGTTTCTTAAGGGCTATAAATTGGTAGGTTTAGGATAGAGTGATTAAATACAGGTGTCAAATTATCATTGAATGATACGTAGAAATTGGATTAAAAGACCAGTTTATGCCATTTATCATTAGGAATAAAAGGAGAGTGATAAGACCTTGTATCTGTCAGAAGTCCAGGAATAGAGCTGGTTGTGGTGGTATATACCTCTAGTCCCAGAGAATAGGAGGTTGAAGCAGAAGAATCTCAA
The DNA here is from genome assembly GCF_048772815.1 of Callospermophilus lateralis. NCBI lineage: Eukaryota > Metazoa > Chordata > Mammalia > Rodentia > Sciuridae > Callospermophilus > Callospermophilus lateralis. The sequence continues at coordinate 49,354,807 of NC_135318.1, read as the reverse complement.
GGTTGAGGATAGTATCACCAATTTAAGGAGATCCTGGTTCAAAATTAAAAATAAAAAGGACTATGGATATATGTAGCTCAGTGGTAAATTGCATTGGGATTCAATCCCCAATCCAAAAAAGAAAAAAAAAAAAGTCAGGTTTAGGCTAGCCTTTGTCAAGTAGAGAATTCATATTAATTAGTAATGGAAAGTAAGATTGGTAACATACAAAGACATCAAATGGTTGACATCCACATTTTTGAATTAGCTTCAATCAATCAGTTATTCAGATATCAATATATCTTCATAAGAAAGAACATAACTGATGCAAAGAACTGAGGCCTAAACCATCCTAAAAGTACAGAGAAAAAAGTGACAAGAAAAGTAAGGAAAGTTAGAAAATTGGGATGGTAATCAAAAAATTGGGACAGAATCTCAAAAATAATATCTTCAATTGACGTAGTTCACAAAGATGAAAGAATATGTTAGCAGAATAAAAGTATTGGGTTTGTGAGCAAAATAGTCATTCGTTTTTCATGTTGTAGGAGTAGAAGCAGGATTGTTAGATTACATGGCATTAGGTATAGACTATTCATTTTACAAGTTTGACAGTAAAAGAAAACAGCAGGGAATATAGAAGCTAGAAGGAACTTTGGGACCAAAGAATTTTTTTTTTGGATGAAAAGATCTATGTATGTCAGATGACAGAGAATGAGAAGCATCATCAATAAGGTTAAGAAAATATTTTTTCAGGTCAGTGTGCATTTGAATGGAATGCTATTCTTTGACTCAATCTCCATAAAACAGGTTCATTGCAAGAGAGAAAAGCTATAGATAGCTAGTTCTATGTAATATAAAAAAGAAGACAAATTCCTTTGAGAATTAGGATTAGGGTAAGAAGAAGGACTTAAACAGAATGAGAATCAATCTGAAGTTACCTACTATAGAGGAATATAATGAGTCACTCATAGATAATTGAGGGGTTTGCTCAATTGCTTAGGTCCTTCCTAGATTGCTGTGGCTGGCTTTGAACTGCCTGCCTCCTGCCTCAGCCTCATGAACCACTGGGATTACAGGCATGTACTACCATGTTCTGCTGATTCTTATTATTTAAGGTGGGAAAGAAAACTTAACCAAATACCTCCTTTTGCTAGAGTATGATGTGCGCTTTTTCATGCTTCCAAAGTATGCATTGATATCTTTATCATCATTTGCTATTTTTTTAAAAAATTTTTTTAGTTTTAGGTGGATACAATGTCTTTATTTTACTTTATGAGGTGCTGAGGAACAAACCAGTGCCTCACGCATGCTAGGTGAGCACTCTGCCTCTGAGCCACAACCCCGGCCCTCATTTGCTGTGTTCTACTGTGATCTTTAATTTTTCTTACCTAGACACAGGATATCTATCTCTTTGAAAAAAGGGGGAAAAAGTCATGTAAGTGTTTCGGGGGGTGTATATCTTCAGTAAGAGTGTGATTTAGAATACTACTTTAAGTTGGTTATTGAAAGTAGGGATAGTGTAATGTTACTGAAATTGATGATCATTTTGTTTTGATTTTGTTCTTTGGCAGGGGGGTTGGGGGGGAGGAGGGCAGGAGGCACTAGGGGTTGAACCCAGGGTGCTTTACCTCTGAGCTACATCTTCCACCGTTTTTATTTTTTATTTTGAGACAGGATCTTGATAAATTTCATTGAGCTTTGCCAATTTGCTGAGGCTGGCCTTAAACTTACTCTTACTCAGCCTCTTCCCAAGTCACTGGGATTATAGGCATGCCACACAGCAAACTAAAGTATTTTTGAATGACAATATTTAGTAAGTTTGTTTGTTTTTTACTTTTTAGGGCATGTTTTAAGAAATTGCCTCGTATTCTGAGTTTTAATACTATGAGGTATACATTTAATATGGTCACTATGATGAAAGAAAAAGTGAATACACACTTTTCCTTCCCGTTACGTTTGGATATGACACCCTATACAGAAGATTTTCTTATGGGAAAAAGTGACAGGAAAGAAGGTAATTTTCTATCTTTCTGTTGTCCGTGTTATAAGTCTCCATAATAAGGAAATCATAAAGCTATTATCAACTACATAGTTAAGAAAATTAAACTGAGTCTTAGAAATGAAAATGTTTTTAAAGACATATTAATTAGCCAATAAATATTTAGTATTCTACTAGTATCATGTTTTAGGTATTGGAGACATAAAAGTGGAACAAGATAAATATGGTTGCTGCTCTCGAGGAGCTTAGATCTAAGTGGGGTAAGTCTTATGTTGAACATGAAATTAAAAGTATGATGTGTTAACAATAGAAGAATCAAGACTTTCATGGGAAGGTAATATTTAAGCAGAGATAGGAAGTTCAGTAAGAGTTAGTTCAAAAGAAGTTAGGAACTCCTGGGTGGGAGGGTGGGGAAGTGCTGGTTAATGAGACATGTAAAATGCAGTGGTCAGAACATTTTTTTCTTTTGTTCTTAGGTCATATTATAATATTTATTTACTATGTAATCATTAAAAGAATTTTAAGCAGGGAGCTGACAAATAGGTGAGCCTTTGGGAAAGATTATTCTAAAATGGATTAGAGAATGATGAAAGGTATGTAGAGAGGCCATTCTTAACAAACCACAATGAAGATTGTGGCTTAAATAAGAAAGAGTGTCAAGGGAGATGAGAAGTATATGATTAATAAGACTTTATGTAGTTAATAAGACTTTATGACTGAATAAATGAATCCAGTAAAAAGTTATTGAATACCTATGTACTGTGTAATTTGTGAGAATACAGTGATGACAAAAACAATATTTCAGTTGGTTGGCTTCTAGTGGGTAGGGGTGGAAGAGGGGACTCTCTTGTTTCCATTTTAAGCCACTGGATGAGGGAATATTGATGTCAGTATTTCAGAAAGATATCAAGAATAAAGGAATGTGGTCTTAAGAATTAAATGCTAAGGAGAAAGAACTGTTCTAATAAGAATAGGACTAAAAATAACAAGTTGAAAGTCTTCGGTTATCTTTATCAGAGTAATTTTATTTGCATGTTGCAATAGGAAGATAGATTGCAATGAGTTAAAGATGACACTTGGTAGCTGGGTATTGTGGTGCACACCTGTAATACCAGTTACTCCTGAAGCTAAGACAGGAGGATCACAAGTTCAAGGCCAGCCTCAGCAACTTAGTGAGACAAACACACACTAATATAAAAAGGACTGGGAATATAGCTGTGTGATAAAGCATCTCTGTTTTCAGTTCCCCTATACCATAAAGGGGGAAAAACACAAGAAATTGGCACTTAGTTCATAACTAGATAAGCACCAAAGTATTTCTTCATGAGACCAATACTTTTTTAAACTAGTAGATGTGTGCCTCAAGAACTATAGGATTTAGGAAAGGAGATCAGTAAGAGAAGAAAATTGAAAGCGTCTGGGTCTTACCTTTTCCGTTTTTCTTTCTACTAGAGATTGAAGCCAGGGGTGCTTAACTACTGGGTCACATCTGCAGCCCTTTTTATTTTATTTTGAGACAGGGCCTTGTTTAGTTGCTGATGCAGGCCTTGAACTTGGAATCCTCCTGCCTCAGTCTCCCAAGGCACTGGGATTACAGACATGTGCAACGATGTTTGCCTTGCGTTTTCCGTTTTTCCTTAGCAAAAAGTTGCCTTTTACATAATGAGGATCTTGGCAGCATCTTATTTACATTTTAAAGATATGAGGAAGCCACCTTACTATGCTAGCTTTAGGAAAGAGAACTAAGTTTTAATCTATAGCTTCAGCTTAGCACTTCATGAGTGTTCAGTAAATTTTTTACCCTCACTAAATGGGAAATAAGAGATGTAAACAATGAATATAGGTTGTTGTATCAAAAGAAGAACATACTATTTGTTTGAAGATGGCAAGTAAAATGTGAAGGAATATGGGATTAGGGAATTCCCTTAGTATATGTGTATATTAAGTTTCAGGAAATGGTCCAATAGGGATATATTTGAAAACAAAAGTTACAAAGCCGACTTGTTTATATACATCTTACTTTTTACACCTCTTATCAAATCATTTGGAAAACTGTAGTAGGACTTTGTAATATCTGTGCTTCGTTGTATTGTTCACTGATGACTCCATGCTTATAAGGAGCAGAAATTTGTGCCAAGGTAAAGGATTTTGCTAGGCTACTAGTGACATATTCAGATTCTGCACACTTAAATGAGCCCATCCATGCTTCTCAGCCAATGTTTTGACACTTCTTTTTACCTAATTGCAAATTCACTATCTAGTTTAGACTATTGTTCAAGTTAACCAAATTTGCTCTTTTTTCTTGCTCTTAATTCTACTTTTTTCTTGTGTGGTGGTAGGATATATATATATATCTCATAAGTCAAAAATCTTCTTCAAACTTTTTAAACAATTCTGTGATTTTTTTTCCTTAGTGCCTTTTGAGAACTAGATTTTATATGTTTGGTGATGGAAAGTGTATCTTGTGTTTTGTTTCTAACTACACAGACCTTCTAATACATTGTGCTTTCTATTACCTGATGGATATTTGGAAGCATGATACCAGTACAGTGCTCTATTTTCCTTGAGACTAAAAGGCAAAAATATGCTAATGCTTTTTTAGGTCTGTGTTTTCCAATTCCTAATACAGATAAAATTGAATGAAACATATATTATGTATTTCAAAATCGTGTCAGATTAAATGAACATTTTTATATTTAATATATTGTGGTTCCTATAATTACGTGCTAATATCTGGTTGTTTCCCAGTTATTTGTATAATATGTTCCTTAGTTGGCTATGAATGCTGAATTACTAGCAAATAGTTGTTTTTATACCTATTTAATATATGAAGTAGTTGTGCCTATTTTATATTCAGAGTATAAAAAGTGATCCTAATATGTCACTGTTAGGCAGTTATCAAAATTATTGCCATTTTATGTACATTATTTCAGGTTTTAAGGAAGTCAGTGATCATTCAAAAGACACAGAGAGCTATGAGTATGACTTGATAGGAGTGACTGTTCACACAGGAACGGCAGATGGTGGGCACTATTATAGCTTCATCAGAGATATAGTCAATCCACATGCTTATAAAAATAATAAATGGTGAGTTTTTAAAATGTTTTTTGCTTTGAATTTTTAACTTTCTTCCCCTCTTTTCCCCATTTTTAAGGTATGAGTTTAAAGTAGTTTTCAGGTGTATTCAGTTTTTAACTTTCTGAAATGAATAAGGAAAAGAAAATTTTTAAATGAGAATGACTTTCAAAAAACTATGAATCAGTTCTTAAACTTATGGGTCTCTGAATTCTCGAGCATTTGATGAATGCTTTCCTCAGAAGAATAAGCATAGATTTTTACACACAGTCTTAGGAAATTCATAGTCAAAATTGCTCATTCCAAATCTTACCTTCTCTGTATTCATTCACTTTGCTGAATGCCTTCTATAGGGCGCCATAAAGTCCTCATGTATGCCAATTGCAAGTTATTTCTATGTTCCACTCTAGAAAACCTTGCCTTTTCCTACCCACACATTTATTTTCTTTTATGAAATTAACAGTGGGAAATTATTAAGTGAGTACCAAATAACTGTTTTGTGGTCTTTGGTATCCTCTGTAGATAGTATATGTATGCCTAGGCATTGTGCTCAGTTTCAGGGATATTGCTTTGAAAAAATTAGACAACTGTTAATTGATCTGTAGTTAGCAAAATAGTTTCTTTCAGCTGGTACTTCTCACCCATTCAGTCATTGTGTCCATGGTGTCTTTTACTTTTCTTACCAATTTCCATAAATATATTTTGAATCTTTTTGGTAGTTGTTAATTTTTTTCCCTTTCTTTCTTTACTTTTTTGGTACCAGGGATTGAACCCAGGGCTTTGTAGCCACTGAACCACATCCCCAGCTCTTTTTATTTTTCTTTTAAGACAGGGTCTCACTAAGTAGCTGAGGCTGGTTTTGAACTTATGATCCTCTTGCCTCAGCCTCCAACACTGGGATTACAATTGCATGCCACCATGCCTGGCTTCCCATCCCTTTCTTTAAATATTTTTAGATAGAGCTTCGATAAGTTGCTAAGGCTGGCTTTGAACTCACGATCCTCCTGCCTCAGCTGCCTGAGCTACTGGGATTCCAGGTGTGTGCCACCACACCCTGCTTGATCATAAATTTTGAAATGGTTATCTTTGAAAGTTCCCACCTCTCTCTCTCTCTCTATCTATCTATCTATCTATCTATCTCTATCTCTCTAAGAGAGAGAGAGTTTTTTAAAATATTTATTTATTTTGTTTTGTTTTGTTTTCCGCGGACACAACATCTTTGTTTGTATGTGGTGCTGAGGATCTAACCCGGGCCGCACGCATGCCAGGCGAGCATGCTACCGCTTGAGCCACATCCCCAGCCCTCTTTTATTTTTTTTTAAATAATATATATGTTTTAGGTTTTTTTTTTTTTTTAAAGGTGAACACAATATCTTTATTTTATTTGTATGTGGTGCTGAGGATTGAACCCAGTGCTAGGCGAGCACTTTATCACTTGAGCCACAACCCTAGCCCAGAAAGTTTCAAAGACTAAGTTCTCTTTCTCATATAATAGCTTTACGTGTTATATTTAAATAAAGTTTCTATTCCTTGTTTTTGTTAATATTAAGTTGTAATGGATTTATCAGTATTTTTTTTTCTTTTGTGGTGCTAGGGATTGAACCCAAAGATTTGCACAGGGTAGGCAAACACTATACCACTAAGCTACATCCCCAGACTGATCTGTCAGATTTTAAGGTGGTCGTGACTGTTAGGAAATTCCATTCCCAACTTCTAGTAGTGTCCAGGAGTTGTAAAATCAAAAACTTGTTAGACTTTAACTCATGAAATAATAATTTGATCAGTATTTGCCACCTATTAGCATATCATCTCAATATTGTGAAAATTGTGACAAGTATAGAGATTTATTATATACATGCATGTTGATCGATGCTATGTGTTTTGTTTTAGGTACCTTTTTAATGATGCTGAGGTAAAACCTTTTGATTCTGCTCAACTTGCCTCTGAGTGTTTTGGTGGAGAGATGACGGTAAGTTTCATTTAGGAATTATAAATGGTTTGTGACTTTTCAGGTATCATAAAATCCAATAACAAGGTTTTATAACTTTTTTATAATTGCTATTTTTAAATCCAAAGTTTATTGATATGTATTGGAAGTTTAGAACATTCATAGTATACACAAGACACTCAGGAAATATTTAAAAATTACTGTTTTTGCCCTCAAGCAGTCTGATCAAAAAGTTAAGTCTTAAAAATAGAGTTAAATAATAGTACAGAAATTAAATTATATTGCCAAAAGCATTATGATGGAACATATTGTTTACTCAATGAATTCTATGGAATTAGAGCAAAAAGAAATTATCATTTCTTGATGTAATCTCAAAAATCTTGCCCAAGGAAGTCTTTTTATTATTTTAATGCTTTTTGAAGGCACCGGCAATCTTACTAACACTAGTTACGGGTTAGAAAAGGAACTCCTTTGTTAAAATAATTTATCCTGGCGTAGTACCAGTTTCCTGAAAGCTGTTTTAATAGGAGCATTATTGGGCTAAGGATGTGGCTCATTATTAGTACAGTGCTTGCCTACATATGTGAGACCCTGGGTTTGTCACCAACACCAGGAGGAAAAATTAAACACAGAAATAAACCTGTTGATTCTCACAGGTCAGAAATTGAAATAACTTCTGGTTGTAACCATTTTAGGTTTTAATGAAAGACTTCTCATTGCTTCTTGGTCCTCTTGTCTACTGTTCTGAATAGAAAGCATTGTCCAGTTGCTAACATTTGGAAATGTGAAGGAAAGTTATTATTTACTTAGCATTCGACCTATCACTAAATCAAACATCTCTAGATGTTATTTCCAGGACATTTTTTTTTTTAATGGAGTTTTTCCTGAAAAGAAAGGGATAAGTTAGTTACAGGGTTCTCTTAAAAGGTACTTAAACGGTAGTTTACCAAATCACAGGTCCATTTTATTTTAATGTTCTTTTACATATTTTTGATAAAGTACCTTGAACAAAAAGTTTTGAGTCTGTGTTTTCAGAAACAGATTTCTCTCTTATCATTATCATGCCCATAATCCTCCTTGTCAGTTGCTCCCTTCCCCCTTTTGGCCTTTTAAAAAATATTTTCTGTCACAACTTAGAATTCTGCAGAATTTCCAGTAGAACTTTAATATCTAATGATTTAGTAGCCCCACCACTGAACTCTATATTTCACATGTGCAGTTTTCTCTATAAATTCATCTTCCTATATTTCGTGGTGCTCTTACTTAGATCTCATCTCTCATACCTTCACTCTTCTCTTTCCTTCTGTTTTGTTTTCTTTTCCATGATTTCTTTTGTGATATCTTTGGTTGACTGATGCCTTTTTCTGATACTTAGTTCTCTGTCACCTGTCAGTTACATTCCTTATGTATATACTAACAAATCCATTTTATCTGCAAAAATTCATAACTCTAAGGCTCAAACTTTTTGTTTTTTAAGAATTGGTTGAGTACATATGGATTATATTTTGAAATCTCAAAATATATGACAACATTTTGCCTATAAAGTATTTTTGTAGTATTTTTCTTATTTACAGGGTTACTGAGAATATACAGTTTAAAATTGATAGTTCTGCTTACTTATCACATTTACAAAAATTAGATCCAGACCAACTGTTTCCTTGCCACACCTACTTTTGTTTTCCTTTTTTACACGGAAATTTTCTATCTCAGTTTTATAGCACTCTCTATCTGAAAACCATATACATGTGTTTTTTATGAATGCAATATAATTTGAAAACTATTTTCAACTTACTTTGAAGTATTAAATAGCTGTTTATGAAATAATTTTTACATAAGTATAGCTGAATAAATTCATTTTGTAAAGCAAAATTTTTTTTTAAACAGACGAAGACCTATGATTCTGTTACAGATAAATTTATGGATTTCTCCTTTGAAAAGGTAATCATTTATTTCATGTATCATAATTTTATATTGTTTTCTTCTACAATGTCTAATTTTAGAGTTATACCTTGTCACAATGAGACTATACTTTTTTTTTTGCCTCTGAAAGACACACAGTGCATATATGCTGTTTTACAAGCGTATGGAACCAGAAGAAGAAAATGGCAGAGAATACAAATTTGATGTTTCATCAGAGTTATTGGAGGTAAATGTTCATTTGACTTTGGTAGTAGTTTGAACTATTTAACTGTTTATGCAAGGAATTCTACAGATTATACAACATTGATATCTGTAGTTCCCATGTAGATTTTTTTTTTTGTGTGTCTTCTTTGCAGATTGAACCCAGGGGTGCTCTAACCCTGAACTACATCTCCATCCCTTTTTATTTTTTATTTTTGAGACAGTGTCTTGCCAAGTTGCTGAGGTTGGCCTCAAAATTGTGATCCTCCTGCCCTTGCCTACACTAGCTGGGATTGTAAGCATGTACAACCATGCCTGGCTCCATGTAGATTTCAAGAATATTTTAATCAGTAGTCTTGATAATACTGACATAAGACAGGAGAATGAAAAATGTGAAATTAAAGGAAGTTGAAAATAATTATCGGAGAAAATTAGAAAGCTGAAAGGATTAATGGAATGAGGATATGCTCACAAATGATTCATGAGGTTGATAATTTTCTGTCTCTTGTATTGGATGGTTTGTTCCTTCTTCTTCATGAATCAGATAAACATTTAAGTATGCATTTAAGATTTGGGGGTTTTGTTTTGGTTGGGTCTGGGTGGTGCTGGGTATCAAATGCAATGCTTCATGAATACCAGGCAAGCACTCCACCACCAAGTTGTATACTGATCCTACAGTGCATTTGAAATAAATTTAAAATTTATTTTGTATGTTAAAAAATATCTCATTTGGGCTGGGGATGTGGCTCAAGTGGTAGCGCGCTCGCCTGGCATGCGTGCGGCCCGGGTTCGATTCTCAGTACCACGTACAAACAAAGATGTTGTGTCCGCCGATAACTAAAAAATAAATATTAAAAAGTTCTTTCTTTAAAAAAAAAAAAAAAAATATCTCATTTGCAATAATGAGGCTTTTTCTTTGGTGGTGGTGGTAGTATTAGTACATTATTGGTTATGTAATGAAATGTGTATCATGTCCGTGAAACACAGGAAGCCATAAATATAGAAAGTAGATCTTCTCCAGAAAGGAATATCTGATAAATATTTTTCCATCTAGACTTTTACTATAAGGAATAAAATAATTACTTTTTCACTGTTGGAATCAAGTCTTAAAACTGAGTGGACTTGGATATAACTTAGTAGAGTTCTTGCCTTGCCATGCACAAAGCCCTAGGTTCAATCCCCAGCACACACACACACCCCTGCCCCACACACACACCAAAAACAAAACAAAACAAATAAACAAACAAAAAAACAGTGGACTTGGTTGGAACATAGCACATAGCTCTATGGTAGAATGCTCTTGGATTCAAAATATTTAATGGCTATTAACCCACATGTGAAATAAAATGAAATTTTAAGGAAAACCTTGATGTATATTGTTTATTACATCAGTGGTTCCCAAACTTACTGGTCTCAGGATTTTTTAATATTCTTTTTTATTTTTAAGTTTTAGTTGTAAATGGATAAAATAACTATTTCATTTCATTTACTTTTATGTGCTGCTAGGATGGAACCCAGTGCCTCATGTGCTAGGTCGATGCTCTACCCCTGAGCTACAAGCCCACCCTCCTTTGTATTTTTAAAAGTTATTGTTGACCTTGCCATGCATGCTGGTGTAATCCCAGCAACTCCGGAGGCTGAATCAGGAGGATTGCAAGTTCCATGTCAGCCTCAACAATTTGGTTAGACTGGAGGGTGGGGCTAGGGATGTGGCTGAGTGGTAATCTGGAAAGCATGAGGCCCTGAGTTTGATTTCCAGCACCATTAAAGAAAAAATAAAAAGGACTATTGGATGTATAGTAGTTTACAGGTAAAGCACTCCTTTGTTTAATCCTTAGTTACCTCTACACTGCATTAGAGAACTTTAAAAATACGATTTTTAAAAAAAATATGCCTTCCAATATTTACCACATTAGAACTTAAAATTTTAGAGCAATTTAAAAAACAACAAAAATGAACTAAGTACAGGCTTACATAAATTACATTTTGTAAGTAATATCTATTTTTTTCCTGAACAAAACAACTCAGAAAAGTGGCCCTGTTTTAAGTTTTTGCAGATCTCTTTAATGTCCAATTTGAGACAAAACAACTGGATTCTCATAACAGTTTCTGCATTCTATCTTGTGATCTCACTCATCTGGGAAATCTCATTGTATGATCAGGAGAAAATGAGAGTTAACAGTTTTACTGAGAAAATTGTTTTGAACTCACAGACCTTCTGTAATGGTCCCAGGAACCCCCAGAGCTTTCCAGATCATTCTGGGGGGAAAAAAAATTGTGACAAAAGGAAATCTCAGACCTTTACTATAAGAAGAAAAGCAGGCTCTACTAAGTACATTAGCATATTCCTGATTACAGACCTAAAACAATCATTTTATCCTGTGATTGTTTTTTAAAATAAATTTTTAATAATATTTTATTAAAAATTAAGTTAAAATGTTTAAAATACGTATAAACTTAACATTGATGTAGGTATTAACTGGAATCTGGTCTGATAGGTTTATTTAAGTATAGCTATTTAGTATGCTTTTCCAAAAGTTGACAGATGAAATTTTAGAACCAGACAAGAGATTAAATTAAATAAACTTATTAAAAATTGTAATGACTTAACACAATACAAATGAAATTCTCAGAAAGGGTAATTAATAGGGATTCCTGGTTAAGTGTCAGTTCTAGGAGGTTAACTGTAAATTGAGACTTGAAAATTTAAGAGGAGGTAATTTTGTGAAGAATCCTTAGGCAAAGAGAATATTACATAAGAGCTGGCTTATGCCTTAATCCCAGCACTTGGAAGGCTCAGATGAGAGGATTGCTTAAGCCCAAGAGTTCAAGGCCAGCTGGTGCAATATCATGAGATGCCAATTCATTTCTTTCTTTTTTAAATTTGGTGGTGCTGGGGATCAAACCCAGAGCCTCCTGGTTGTGAGGAAAAGTGTTATATCCCAGAGCCACATCCCCAGCCCCATGAGATTTCATTAAAAAAAGGGCTGTAATCCCAGCAGCTCAGGAGGCTGAGGCAGAAAGATAGTAAGTTCAAAGCCAGCCTCAGCAAAAGAGATGCGCTAAACAACTCAGTAAGATCTGTCTCTAAATAAAATACAAAATAGGACTGGGGACGTGGCTCAGTGGTTGAATGCCCCGGAGTTCAATCGCTAGTACACCCCCATCTCCCCAGCAAAGAAGGACAAATTTTGCTCTAGGAATTGAAAGGTGAATTATTGGGCTGTGATATTTAGTTAATTGAAGGATGAATGACCAAGATGAAATTGGATCATAATATAGAAAATAGCTAGGGAAATTCTAATAATGCAGTGCAGTGGTTTCACACTTAACTTTCCCAGTTGTTCCTAAACACATTATTGATAAAGTATAAAAAGTAGTATTTAAAAAAACAACATGAATGTTTCTGTATAACAAAAATAGAGCACAACTAAAAGCACTGAGTATGGTGGAAACCCAGAGACTATATAGGTGTTAGGTCCAGAAGCAGATGGTGGTGACCAAAAATGAGGTTCACATGGGTTAAAAGGGACCTGGATATAATATTGACTTCATGGCTAGAAGGATCAAGTTTGGAATGGAGCTCCCTTGCTCTGAAGAGGTATATAATGAGATAGACAGAATGTGGTAAGACTGCCCTCCAGACTGCAGCTCTGTAGAGAGCTGAAGCCTGGAAATGCTCAAGGACTTTAAAGTAGACTATTGAATTACTGTTTCTACAATTTCTCAAATATCATTGTGGATCAGGAGCCCTAATAGATGATTATAAGAGCTGCTTCTAGGCCAGGGTAGTAGGCTGGGGAGGCAGGTAGAAGTAATTAAAAATTTTTAGGGGGAGAATTAAAGATAGGGTTGGGATTCTTAATGAAAGATGAACCTGCCACCTCAAATGCCAAAATACAGAAATGCAGTTCTAAGAAATACAGCCAGTAAGTCAGGAGCAGTGGCACACACCTGTAGTCACAGTGACTCAGGAGGCAGGAAGATAACAATTCCAGCCTCAACAACTTAGACCCTAAGTGACATATTGAGACTCCATCTCAAAATCAGAAAATGGGATGGGGATATAGCTCAGTGATAAAGCCCTCCTGCATTTAATCTCCAGTACCAAAAACAGAAAATAAAGAAATACAGCCAGTAATATCAGTAATCAGAATATAAATTTGTTCTAGATAAAAATATTTTTATTGGGTTGGTTGTGTAGCTCAGGGGTAGAACACATACTTTTAGCCTGCATAGGAAATTAGGTTCAATCCCCTATACCAGATTTTTTTTTTTATTTTTAAGAGAACTGTCTACAAAAGCTTAAAGCATGTTTAGGCCTTTTAAGAGATAAATGAACACAAACATAGAGTGATCCTGTTGGTTTATAGTATACAAAGAAATCACTTTTCATTTAGGCTGGCCAAACTTAAATTTTTTTTTTTTTTTTTTTGCCAACATTTAAATATAAGCCTTCTCTTATAACCTATTCTTACCAAAATGGAACACAACTTAGGTATTCTTGATTTATATATTTGATTTTCAAGATGGACAGAATTTCAGAATTCGTACTTTGAAAACATTTATAAAGTATGTTAAAGGCCCACAATTGCTTGAGGTAGCTAGATGAAGGACAGAGTAGGTTTAGTAACTAATTTTCTGGGGGTTTTTTGTTTGTTTTTTTGTTTTTAACCAGGAAATACATGAATTTTAAGCGCACATACTTTTTTCTTTTATAGTTTTTCAGGTTTTGTTGTTTTAGTTTTGGTCTAAGAAAAGTATTGGTTAAAATATAATGAAATAATCTACCTTCTGGAACCTGATGTTAACATTTTTTTCCCCCTCAGTGGATTTGGCATGACAACATGCAGTTTCTTCAAGATAAAAACATTTTTGAACACACATATTTTGGGTAAGTTAGGTGAATTTGGTGCAGTGTTTTTTTATTTTAATTTTTAAAATGTTCTTCTGTAAGAATTTTAAGTTTTTCTTTTTAAATTCTAGGTTTATGTGGCAGTTGTGTAGTTGTATTCCAAGTACATTACCAGACCCTAAAGCTGTATCTCTAATGACAGCAAAGGTAATATATAAACTTCAGATAAGTTCATCAAATTTGTCAATTTAAAATGATTAAAACCTTTTTTTTCTTATTTTTATCTTTTCTTACAGTTAAGCACGTCTTTTGTCCTAGAGACATTTATTCATTCAAAAGAAAAGGTATGTGTTCTGTTTTGTAGATTTGTGTTATCAGTTATCTTTTGGTTTTTGTCTCTTTGGCTCAGGAGTCCCTGTGCCTTGACTGACTGACTTCTTTTATTTATTTTCTTTTTTAGCCCACAATGCTTCAGTGGATTGAACTACTGACCAAACAGTTTAATAATAGTCAAGCAGCTTGTGAGGTGAGGTGAATAATTCAAATAATACATAGTTTATGATTTTCTTTTTTGTTTTTCTTTTGTTCTTAACTAAAATATTACTGCAAAATTATTTTATCTGTTATAAATCATAGGGAACCTAGTCTAATCATCTTTTCCTATATTTTATAGCTAAAAAAGTAGAATTTTTGTATCAAATTTATTACAGACTAAATAATCAGTTATTTTAAAATTCTTGAGGTTTTTTTTTTCCCCTTCTGTTACAGAGGGAAAAAATATAGAAGACTTTAAAGATGTTCAGAATTTTTTTTTATAACTTGTTTTGATGGTGCTGGGATTAAACCAGGGGCTTCGAGAAGCACACATGATAAGAAGAGCTCTACTATTGAGTTACACTCCCATCCCCAGATATTTTTTGGTTGTATTTTTGTTTTTTTCTGGTATTATTAAGGTATAATTGACAAATAAAAATTGTATATATTCGGGGCTGGGTTGTGGCTCAGCGGTAGAGCACTCGCCTGGTGCGTGCAAGGCCCTGGGTTCGATTCTAGGCACCACATAAAAATAAATAAATAAAGGGCTGAGGATGTGGCTCAAGCAGTAACGTGCTCACCTGGCATGCATGGGTCGCTGGGTTTGATCTTCAGCACCACATAAAATAAGATAAAGATGTTGTATCCACCGAAAACTGAAAAATAAATATTAAAAAATTCTCTCTCTCTCCTCTTTTTTATAAATAAATAAATAGGCATTGTGTACAACTAAAAGAAATAAATATTTGTCAAAAATTGTATATATTCAAGATTTTCAATGTAATGTTTTAATATATGTATATGTCATGAAATGTATACCACAGGTTAATTCATATATCCTTTACCGTTAGGCACCATTTATGTGTATGCATGAAGACATTTAAGATCTACTCTTAGCAAAATTAAAAAAATAAAATACTCCCCCCAAAAAAAACTTTTTTTTTTTTTTTAATACTGAGGATTAAACCCATGGGTGCTTAACTACTAAGCCACATCCCCAACTCTTTTTGTATTTTATTAAAGACAGGATCTCACTGAATGGCTTAAGGCCTCACTTAATTGCTGAGGCTGGTTTTGAACTTGCAGTCCTCCTGCCTCATCCTCCCCAGCTGCTAGGATACAGGTCTGCACCACCACACCCAGGTTATTCTTAGCAATTTATTTTTAATTTGTAGATGGACATAATATCTTTATTTTATTTACTTATTTTTATGTGGTACTGAGGATCAGACCCAATGCCTCACACATGCCAGGCAAGCACTCTATCACTGAGCCAAACTTCTTTAGAATGTTATTAGAAAATGCTTTAAAACACCTAACCCCCATCCACCCATTCCTAGTATACATCTTATGTCTAATTTTAGTTTCCTCAGTTTTAAGAAAGATACACTCCTCAAGGTAATCTACTCGGTTAATGACAGCCATATTACCATCTTAATATAATAACTTCTGATAAGCAACTAAAAAGAGTTGTAAACCTCTCTAGGAATTCAGATTTTAGGATTTTCTAGAGGTTGGAGATAGCAGCATAATGTGCAATTGATGAAATTGGTTTAAAACTTATTTAGACTAATTTTTAAAGTTCATTTTAAAAAGTCATTTAGTTTTACCTTATAGTAAGACAATAAGAGGATCTGATCATTAGAAATTTCATACACAATGTATGACTGTTAAAAACTTTGTAGTTAAGCTAGGCTTAGTGGTGCATACCTATAATCCCAGCAACTTGGGAGATTGAGGCAAGAGGATCACAAGAATGAAGCCAGCTTAGGCAGCTTAATGAAATTAAAATTAAAAAGGGCTGGGGACATATAGCTCAGGGGTTGAGCACTCCTGGGTTCCATCTCCAGTACCACAAAAACAAATAAGTAAACTTCATAGTGAAAATTTGGAAACATGCACAAAAATGGAAAGTCATAATGAACTTGCCTGTACCTATTACCTAATTTCAACAGATAATATTCTTTCATTCTGTTACATCTCTTTCTATGCCTCCATGCCTTTTTCAGGCAAAGTCTTTTCAAGCTAAACCAGATAACTATTTTCGGTCTATAAACACTTAGTATATATTTCTAATAGATGATAACTTTTTAAACTATCACTAGAATTCCATTTAATCCCAGGAAAATTAGAAATGATTCCTTAATGTCTTTTTTTTAAGAACTTTATTTACTTATTTTTTTATGTAGTACTGAGGATCGAACCCAGTACCTCACACATGCTAGGCAAGTACTCTACCACTGAGCCACAACCCTAGCCCAATGTCTTCTAATACCCACTTTGTATTCAGTTTTCTTTATCTCGAAATTTTGTTTTGCACTCAGTTTGAATGAACTATTTAACAATGTTTATATTTTGCATTTGTCTCTTTAAAACTCTTTCATCTGTAATAGTTAACATCTTTTTTTTTTTTTTTCTTTCCATGCCATTTTCTCTCCATGCCATCTTCTGTGGGATTTTCCACATGCTTATAGTCAAAAGACTATATTGTCTTCATATTATTCAGCCCATACCTTTGTTCCCCTCCCTCCTCATGGCTATTTGATAGATCCAGAGACTCATAATTAGTCATAATTTTTTTTGTTTCATACTGAGATCCTATTATTAATAGAAACAAGAGATTGGACAATGTTACATTTATGAGATCTAAAAGGAAGTATTATGTATTATGTTAACTACCTCAGGTTGCCATCATGCAGGTTATGTACTAATATATAAATGGCATCCTTGGAGTTGTATAATGAGGTGAACCTTATTTTAGATGTAAGGCTTTCTAACAATTAGAGAAGTTGTTTCAGTAAGAAGTTAAAATGATCAGAACATAATTAGAAGTAAAATCTTCAGTGGTTCCCCCTCCCTTTTTTTAAATCTAATTTAACAAGTATTGCTTGAATGTTGAAATGATGTTCTGTTTTTTTAAATTTTTTTTATTTATACATGACAGCAGAATGCATTACAATTCTTATTACATATATAGAGCACAATTTTTCATATCTCTGGTTATATACATAGTATATTCATACCAATTCATGTACTTTGATAGTAATGATCATCACATTTCACCATCATTAATTACCCCATGCCCCTCCCTTCCCCTCCAACTCCTCTTTCCTATCTAGAGTTTGTCTATTCCTCTCATGCTCTTGCTCCCTATCTCACTATGAATTAGCCTCCTTATATCAAAGAAAACATTCAGCATTTGTTTCTGGGGATTGGCTAACTTCACTTAGCATTATCTTCTAACTCCATCCATTTACCTGCAAATGCCATGATTTTATTCTCTTTTATTGCTGAGTAATATTCCATTGTGTATATATGCCACCTTTTTTTTTAATCCATTTCATCTGTTGAAGGGCATCTGGGTTGGTTCCACAGTTTAGCTATTGTGAATTGTGCTGCTATAAACATTGATGTAGCTGTATCCCTGAAGTATGCTGTTTTCAAGTCCTTTGGGTATAGACCCACGAGAGGGACAGCTGGGTCAAATGGTGGTTCCATTCCAAGTTTTCCAAGAAATCTCCATACCGCTTTCCATATTGGCTGGACCAATTTGCAGTCCCACCAGCAGTGCATGAGTGTACTTTTTCCCCCACATCCTCGCCAACACTTATTGTATGTTCTGTTTTCTTAACAGTGGTTTCTAGACCGAATGGCTGATGATGACTGGTGGCCAATGCAGATACTGATAAAGTGCCCTAATCAAATAGTGAGACAGGTAAGAAAAAATTTGAAAATGGAAAAGCTTTCAATTTAATTCTAAATTTGCATGTGAATATGTCTTAACCTAGGATAACAGTTTGAAAAGATCTGCCTTCTCCCATAAAAATAATTTTGCTTTTGTTTTCTCAGCATCTCTCAACATCAGCTATCACTAATTAAGAGATAAAAACCATAAATATTTCCTAGATACAGCAAGATAACGCTCTAATTGCCTTTCTTTTTTTTTTCAGATCGTATCCTGGATTCTTTATGACCTATACTGATTCTTTTTTAGATCCTTAGATATTCTAACCATGATAGAGTAATGTAATGAGAGTTGAATCAATGGAATGTTGTTTATTTCTGACAGAGTCTGAATTATCAAATGAATCCATTTGTGTCCCCTAAATTTTAAGGGAAAACTATGTAATGAAATTTTAAATATAACTTTGTAGTCACTTGTGACACAAAACCAAAAACTTAATCTATATTTTATGCCCCTTTCCAATTGTAATTGAAATAGGGTAAAATTTAGTGGGCTGGTTTGTTTTTTTTCGGGGGGGGGGGCGGGGTTTCTGTTTGTTTTTGTTTTTAATATTTACAGTGTTGTGGAACTGTAACTTTTGACTTTAGAACATTTATCATTCCCCCCTCCAAGACACCCCATATTTCATTATCGGTCAGTTCCTTTTTTATTAACCCTATTATTCTCCACTCCTGACAGTTACTAAGCTTCTTTCTATATCTGTGGATTTGCCTTTGTGATCATTTCATATAAATGAAATCATACAGTATGTATTCAGTTGTGACTTGCTACTTTTATTTAGCAATCTTTTTAGGATTTATTCATGTTATAACATGCATCCATTCTTTCTCTCTCTCTCTCTCTCTCTCTCTCTCTCTCTCTCATTTTTATTTTATTTTTTTACCAAGTAATATTCCATTGAATGGATAAATTTTATTTATCCATTCAGCAGTTTAGAAACATTTGAGATGTTTCTACTTTTTGGCTAATTTGAATTCTGATAGAAACATTTATGTGTAAATTTTTACTTGAATATTATTTTCATTTCTTTTTGGTAAATGTGTAAAAGTGGAATTGGTAGGTGATGTGGTCACTCTTATATTTAACATTTTAAGCTACCAGACAGTTCTTAGTGACTGCATCATTTTACATTTCTCCCACTGATGTATGAGGGTTCCAGTTTCATCATATCTTCTCCAAAACTTGCTACTCTAATTTATTTCAGCTATCCAGGTGGATATGAAGTGGTATCTCCTAGTGGTTTTGGTTTGCATTTTTATTATATCTAATGAGATTGAACAATTTTTCATATGCTTATTTGCCTATTTTATATCTTTTTTAGAGAATATGCATCCACTTAATATAAGTATCCCTTGGAAGAACTTAAATCATATTTCCTTCTCCAAGCCATTGACCCTCTCTCTGATAAGTGACTGTTCTGCCTTGCTCCACTATTCTGACAAAGATAGAGGCTAAATTTGATTTTTACTTATCTTTACCAACTAAGAAGATTTAGTGAAATTTTTCTTTTGATTATTTTTTTCTCCTTGTCATGAAACTCTTTTTTGATTTTGGGTTTTTTGTTTGTTGCTGTATTTGGTCCTAGGTATTAAACCCAGAGCATGCTAGATACACTTACAGATTCTACCACTGAGATACCTTTGAATTTTGTGGGGGGGGTGGTTGTTGTGTTTTTTTTCTGGTACTGGGGATTGAACCCAGGAGCGCTTAACCACTGAGACACTTCTCCAGTCCTTTTTTGAGACCGGATTTTGCTAAGTTCCTTAGGGCCTTGCTAAGTTGCTGAGGCTGGCTTTGAACCTTTGATCCTCCTGCCCCAGCATCACAAGTTACTGCAATTACATGTGTGTGGCAGTGACCTTGGCTTAAATGTTGTTTTTAATACTATCTTTGCCTCTTTTCTTCAGTCTTTAATTGAGATTCCAAGGAAGCCTTAGAAGGTCAAAAACTCATCTGCAGGCAAACTATAATTGGGCAGTAGAGAATATTCATTATGTTAAATTTTTAGAATCTGTTACATGATATGAATTGACTCTTAAGTTCTCACATCTTTTACTTTATAGATGTTCCAGCGTTTGTGTATCCATGTGATTCAGAGACTGAGACCTGTGCATGCTCATCTGTATCTACAGCCAGGAATGGAAGATGGGTAAGAAGTATTTTTTTAACATTTAATTTTTAAGCTTTTTTGATCATCTGCCTGTGAAATATTTTGAAATATCCACAGGGAGATATTTAGATGGTTTTGTTTAAACATAATCTATAATAATACAAATCAAGAAAAGACGATTTTTTTTAAAATAAAGTGTATTTGCAAAATCTCTACAGATGACTTTATGACTTAGTCTTTTTATTTAGATTCATTTAGTCACAGTAATTGGAGTATAACTACTTACATTATTATAGTTAGTATCCAGTATCACAAAAATATGTGAGATAAATTTAAGTTTTTAAAAACATTTTTTTTTTTTCTCCCAGACAGTATCTGTCCTCAAACTTCTCTAAGATATATCTAATTGGCATTTCAGGTCAGATGATATGGATGCCTCAGTAGAAGATATTGGTGGTCGTTCATGTGTTACTCGATTTGTGAGAACTCTGTTATTAATTATGGAACATGGTGTAAAACCTCATAGTAAACACCTTACAGAGTATTTTGCCTTCCTTTATGAGTTTGCCAAAATGGGTGAAGAAGAGGTGAGACTTAATCTTGTTTATTTGTTGGATTATGGACTTATTTTCCGTATTTAGAATTTGGTTTTAATTTAAATTTTTGAATCAATTCTTTTAGAGCCAGTTTTTGCTTTCATTGCAAGCCATATCTACAATGGTACATTTTTACATGGGAACCAAAGGACCTGAAAATGTGAGTAAAGTTCTGTCTTATATTAGGGACTTGGAGGCCATATTTCCAGTAGTGTGCATCAGACAGTCAGTCATGAGATGTTAGAATCTTTTAAAAATCCCTTCTATTAGGTAATGTTAGGGGTCTAAGTTTGGTTGATATTAATATAATCATAATAGGTACAGCAATCGAAGAAACAATTGAAGTAAGTTTCACTGGTAAGGTCCTGGAACAAAGTAAATAAATATAGTCAAGTAGCCATCACCTACTTTGAAGTCTTATAAGCAGTGTTTTGTTTTGGTGCACATTTTTTACTATCAAAAATTTTAATGCTGTATGTATCTATGTATGTATTGGTGGTGATGGTGCTGGGGATTGAACCTAGAGCCTTGTGCATGCTAGGCAATCACTCTACCAACTGAGCTCAAGAATTTTAATGCTTGCTTCATTCACTCATTCATTCGTTCATTCATCGGTGGTGGTGGTGGTGGGGGGGGTGGGGATTGAACCCAGGGCCTTGTGCATGCTAGGCAATCACTCTACCAACTGAGCTATATCCTCAGCCCCAATTTTTAATTCTTTGCTGTTAAAGTTTTAGAAGACTTTGATAAACTTAAGTAGATGGTCCATTGATAGTATTAAAGTATTATATGAATTTTATATTGTCTGTGAGAACTACATTGAATTGCCATCATTTTCTATTTTTACTATCTTAATCTTTTTTGGGTCCAAAGTGATATATAGTGTTTTTATCTCTTTAACTACTTTTCTCTTGCTTTTTTAGATCATAATATCATTTTATTCTCTTGTATTTCAGAGCTGTAGTGAATATCCCTTTGAAATACCTACTATTTAGATTATCTGGAAACTCTCTAAATGAGGATTTCTTCTTTTGTGTGACTGGCATTTTTATTAAATAAAACATATGGTTTTATCATACTCATATTTTTTTATCTTGACTTAGCTTCTAAGGGGCTTGCTTATAAGTGTAAAAAATAAAAAGTTATTAAAGGATTTATCCCTTTAGTTAAGTCAGTGTTGAAAACCATATTCATTACAGGTCTACAAAGCTCACTCTAAATGTCCTGAATATGGTTTAGACTGTTTCAGTTAGGATTAAGTCTTTGAGTGGTGGTTTTTCAGGATACATGTTCCTGACACTGTCTGCCTTGAATGGTTATATAAAATAAGTCAGTGGTTGTCAAGATGATCTTAAAATCTAACATCATGCTAAAATGGGATTTTGTTCTCCTTAGCCTCAAGTTGAAGTGTTATCAGAGGAAGAAGGAGAAGAGGAAGAAGAAGAAGAAGATATCCTTTCCCTGGCAGAAGAAAAATACAGGCCAGCTGCCCTTGAAAAGATGATAGCTTTAGTTGCTCTTTTGGTTGAACAGTCTCGCTCAGAAAGGTGAAATGTTTCAACATTCAAAATGCTTAATGTATATTTGGTTTTAATCTTCTCATGTAATTGTTTTATCACTATTAATTTGTTTTTTATTACATAATTCCTTTTAAATAACACCGCTATTCATCAATTCTTGTGGCTTAAGAATTTCAGTCCTTTCTACCAAACTTTTACTTTGTCTGAGTCATGTTAGAAATAACAGTAAATGTTTAGCAAAATTATATATGCAGTCATCTTTAACCTA
The DNA here is from genome assembly GCF_048772815.1 of Callospermophilus lateralis. NCBI lineage: Eukaryota > Metazoa > Chordata > Mammalia > Rodentia > Sciuridae > Callospermophilus > Callospermophilus lateralis. Next base: position 49,332,057 of record NC_135318.1, on the reverse strand, counting down.
GCATCTCTACATCTAGATATGTATCCCAAAATACAGAAAGATACACACAAACACACACAAACATACACACAAAGCTATTTATTGAAACAGTACTTCTTATAGCAAGAGACTGAAAATAGCAAAATGTCCATCAAAGGGGGGACTAGCAGTTAAACAATCAAAGTATACGTTCAGTAGTGTCCCTTATGGTTAAAAATATATGGAATTTCTCATGGATAAAGTTTGATACAAATCCCCTTACTCCCCTCTATCAACCTCCCCTTTCTTAAAAACAAAACAAAAATAGCATATTTTATACCCCCGAACAAATAAGGTGGAAAAAAGTATATGACATCTTCTTAAGAAAAGGGAGACTAAGAGAGAATGTGTGTATATAATGGTATTTATGTATTCGTACTTGCAAATTCACCTGCTTGCTATATTGTAATGCCCAAATCAGCATTTGAGAAACTTTCACAGTCGTTTACAGATGTACATATGCAGAGCAATGAAAAATTTGAGTTGCTTGACACATACTTTCCCAGTTGAAGTCAAACAAGGCAAAGCTCTGCCGTCTTGTTTCAGTTTTAATGTTGTAAACAATGTACTTTTCATGATGTATGCCACGTTTTTCAGATGTTTATGCTTTCCATTGGTGATTTCACTGTTTTTAAATGATTCCCAAGTGTAGTGCTGAAGTGTGCTGTCTGTTCCTAAGCTCAAGGAAGGTTGCAATGTGCCTTAGGGTGAAAATACATGTGTCAGATAAGTTTCATTCAGATATGAGTCATAATGCTGTTGGCTGTAAGCTCAATGTTAGTGAATCAACAGTATATATTAAAGAACCTGTGTTTAAACAAATACTCATAAACAAAGTAATATATTGATTAATTGATCAAACTGTTGTGATCCAAGTCTCATAGGAACCTAATTCTGTATTTTCCTTAAAAACGATGATTTGGTTTTTGTTAATTCAGTGTTTGTAGCAGTTCATAGACATAACTACCACAAATATCAAGAACTAACTATAAAAATCAGAAACAGTTTTTAGAAAACTGAGTAACAATGGAAGTGGGAGGGGAACAATGTGGTGGGCACAGAAATGGGAGATTGACGTAACAAAATTGTTTTGTAGATTTAACTTTGGAATTATGTAAATGTTTTGTATAATTATAAATAAATAAATAAATAAGAAGCAATCCCTAAAAATCAAGAGTATAATGAAATAAGTGATCCTTACTGTATATTAAGGAGGTGGTATAGCCACTGGAGAGGAATTAGCGTACTTTTAGAACACATTAACTGTAAATTTCTAGTGGGATATATCATGAAAGACAAAAGGAATTGCAAAATTGTCCTAAACTTTTAGAAATTATATTGTTATCCAGTTGGAATGATTATTCTGCAACTATGTGCCTTGGTTTTGGGCAAGACATGAATGAGAATCTTGGAATTTTTATATTTTTTTTTATTCTGGAAAGCCTGGAGGTTATCATGTTAAAAGAACATCATGTTAAAAGGATTCAACAGCTGGCTTAGGTTTCTGCTGGTCATAGACTGTACAACTTGAGCATCAAAAATAAGAAAAATTAGTGTGGATTGTGAAACACATCAGACATGTTTAAATCTGTAAGTTCAAAATGATAACTAGAAAATTTGAAAGAATTGTTGGCGACCTTTGGAGTTTACTAGGAAATCAAATCATTATTTTGAAAACTGATAAAGGAAATGGTATCAAAGATTTTTTTTTAATCATGCCTGCAAGAAGTAAACCTCTTGGCAACCAAGTGGCGAATAAGGGAAAGTTCATCATCATAGAGATATTCAAGCTAACAAATGAGCAAAAACTATTGGAACTAAAGTATCACTTTTTTGTAACTCAGAATGAAATAATGGATATAGACAATGATCTTCATTGTTGGAAAATGTTACAAAAAAGAGTAACCCTTCATTGTGTGCCTCCTGATGAAAATTCACACTACCACATACAAAATATCCTTGATTAAAACAGCCAGTTTGCAGGAAATTTGGGGACAGAGGACCATGTTAAAACACCACCAACAGAATGTAATTAATAAAATATAAATGTGGGAAACTCAACAAAACAACCTGTTTTCTTCAACAGATAAATTACAAGAAAAAAACAAGATGGAGGGGAAAACAGTAGATTAAAAATTGAAGAGACATTTCAGCCAGTTGCAACAAAGGACTTTACTCAGATCTTATTTGAAACAAATTAACTATAAAATTATTTTTTAGAAACCTAATGAAATTGTACACTGGATATCATAAGATAGTAAGGAATTATTGACTTCTTTTAGTCCTGATTAATGGTACTATAGTTATGGTTTTCAAATTTATCTATTAGGGATATGTACTAATATTTATAGGTTAAATGATAAAATGCCTGGAGTTTGCTTCAGAATAATGCATATTGAATGACTGATGGCCAAAATGAAACAAGACTGGCTAGATTTTGGTAAATTTGAAAGTGAATGGTGAGATACTTGTGCATTATTCTATTTTTTATGTCTGAATTTTTTCTGTAATAGGTTTAAAAAGAAATATGTAGTAATTTTAAACTGGAAGGTAAAACTCTAATATGTAGTCTGTTTGTTTTTAAAAGGTTTGATGTCAAAAAAACAACCCTCTAGGTAATATCAGACCCATTCTAGCATTTTAATTCACATTTAAAAATATTGAGTTAAGTAGATTGGGGCTTTCATATACCAATCCTGGAGTCTTGGAAAATTCCTCAAGAGATGCTTAGCAAGCCAGTCTAACGATCAGAAAATCCAAAAATCATTTTATGATGGTGGGTTAGTACAGTTATAGAATCACCAATTTTGATGCATGTCATTTATAAATAACTCTAAAGTAATACACAGGGAAAAAATTTATTTCCACTAATATTTTCTTTTAGGCATTTGACCTTATCACAGACTGACATGGCAGCATTAACAGGAGGAAAGGTAATGCCTTCTCTAATATTAGACAGTTTGATCATCACAAAAATTGCAACAGTTCTTAAATGGGCAACTTTTGCTTTTAACAGGGATTTCCCTTCTTGTTTCAACATATTCGTGATGGCATCAATATAAGACAAACTTGTAATCTGATTTTCAGCCTGTGTCGGTATAATAATCGACTTGCAGAACATGTAAGTGAGAAAAAGAAGTCTTTCATTTGTTGTAATCTAAAAAAGAATATTCTGAAATTCTCTTTTTTCTATCATAGATTGTGTCTATGCTTTTCACATCAATAGCAAAGTTGACTCCTGAGGTATGTATATATTTGTTACTGCTTTCAGATGAACTTTTCACATTGTTCAGGTTTCTCCCTTAACATGATAACCTATTTTTTAAGTATATAATTTGAACAAACCAAATTACCTTCTTGTTTTATTATCTCAAATATAAGTTTCCCAACTAACTATAAATATATAAGTAGATTTGATGGATCATGGAATTCAACCTAGATGCTAAGCTTTGAAGTTGTTTGGTTTGAAAGCATAGTTGTGTCCAAAGAAAAAGAAGACTGGCCAGAGTTCCATTTATAGAGACAAATATGTGGGAGATAGAATAAAGTATCATATGAAAGTGTTTTTATAAATTGGAAGCATAAGTACTTTAAAAATGCATGTCAGATAGAATATATAATATATAATTATATATTTATATCTCTCCTTAGAGATCATAGATTGCTACAAGAAAACTTTTAATCTAAAAATTTCAATAGGATATATTTATTTCACTAACAGAACCTAATTTGGAAGTTGGGGATATGGTAATTGAAGGATTAAGAAATGACAGTTAAATGAGATCTATTGTAGGATGTAGGGACTACAGTTAATAATAACACACCATATACTTGAAAATTGCTTAGAGTTTGTGTTCCTACCCCTCCCCCCAAAAAAGAGAATTAATGTATACGTTAATTAGCTGGATTTAGCCATTCCACAGTGTATGCATATTTTAGAACATCATGATGTGCACTGTAAATATGGACGATGTTTTTCAATTTAAAAAATAAATTTTTAAAATTATATTTTTCCAAAACTCATTTGACATTCATGAGCTCTGTTGATCTAACATAGCAGATTTAAATGTTAGAAGAGTATAGAAGAGTGTTAAGTGATCTAAATATGAATGTTTGTGGATCTTATAGGCAGCAAATCCTTTCTTTAAATTGTTGACTATGCTAATGGAGTTTGCTGGTGGACCTCCAGGAATGCCTCCCTTTGCATCTTACATTCTGCAGAGGATATGGGAGGTAAGTCTTGCATCAGGTGTTTTCAGTATTTATTTTTCTGAGGATTTTACTTTTATGATACAGTCTCTACCATCTTAAGTACCAGTTCCTTCTTATTTGTGTGCCCCAAAATAGTTGCTGTAAGTTACATGTTCACAAAAAAAAAAAAGGAGTTTTGGTCAGAAGGCTTGGGGAGAACTGAGTTCTTAGCTAGACTCCCAGATGTTTTAAAATTTTCTTGTATAGTCAAAAAGCTTCAGGCAATATAAAGATGTCATTTCTATACTCTCATGATTCCATAAAGGAACTAGATACCCCAGAAATTGAAACCAAGTGTTTTCAGCAGTTGACAGAAATGGTAGAGGAAATCTAACCACTTCTTTTTTTCCAAAGATAGAGCTGTGGTCACAGATTTTCTCCTTAGTGACTATTAGGAAAGCTGTAGTCCAAGAGTCAGGAAGCCTTTTCTCTATAGGGCCAGGTAGCAACTATTTTAGTGTTTGTGGGCCATACAGTTCCTGTTGGAATGTCTTAGCTTTGCTGTTGTAGCCGAAAATTATAGCCATAGACAATAAGTAAATGAATGGGCAAGGCTGTATTCCAATGAAATGACATTATATGCAGCCACACAATTTGTCAGATTTCTAAGATTCTTTTCTCCCATTTGGGAGTGGGGGGGAGGGGGAATTGCCACAGCAATGTGATTTACTTAACATTTCTCACACAATAGTAATAGGTTCCATGGAATAAGGAAAGTAAAGATAAGTTTTATAGAAGTAAAAGTACTTTTAAATAAATTTATAAATAAGATCTAAAAGTCACCGTGTTCTCATATATTTGTCCTGTTTTACAGTTCATGGTTATTTTAACTTTTGTCAACTAATGACTTTTTCCTATTTCCCACTAATAAAAGTAAAGAGCTTTAAAAACATTGGTGAAATTTTCTTTAGGCTCTAGTTTACCAAAAGCTACTTTAGCTCTAAGTGTCTAATGGCATGTATCAAAAGTAAGTAAAAAAGTAACTGTACATTCAATTAACCTTAGTTACTGCTCTTGTCATTTTATTTATAGGTGATTGAATACAATCCTTCTCAATGTCTGGATTGGTTGGCAGTACAGACACCCCGAAATAAACTGGCACATAGTTGGGTCTTACAGAATATGGAAAACTGGGTCGAGCGGTTTCTGTTGGCTCACAATTATCCTAGAGTCAGGACTTGTAAGTCAAATGTTCAGAATTTAGCAAACCATTTATCATTATTGTTCATTTGGATTTTTGTTTCTTTTTATGGTACCTACCATATGCCTACTGTATAATACAAAGCTCCTGGAAATGTTGTTCTTAAAGGTTAGCATTATATTGGTATTGGGAAATCTGTGGCAGTGTTTTACAAATATCTACAAAATATCTGTAGTGGTTGGGTTTGTGGTGATGGTGGTGGGGTTTGTTTTTTGTTTGTTTGTTTGTTTGCTGTTGTTGGCTGTTGTTTTTGCTTTTAAGAATAGGATACCTTGACCAGATGTGGTGGCACATGCCTATAATCCTCTGTAGGCTGAGGCAGGAAGATCACAAGTTTGAGGTCACCTGCAGCAATTTAGTGAGACCCTGTCTCAAAAAGGGTAAGGGTGTGGCTCAGAGATTAGGCACCTCCTGGATTCAATCCTTAGTACCAGAAAAGAAAGAATGAGAAACCTTGTTCTTTCTCAGGGATATCATCCCTACTACCATTTTTGTTTCCTTGCTTGACAGATTGATGAAGCATGATCAGCTTTAGTGAAGGAAGTAAAAGATCAGAAAATCCTGTCTTAAAAGTGACTTTCCAGGAAGCTAAGAGTAAGGTATTAATAAAGTCAGGAAATACTGACTGGAATTATGAGAGTTAAATGATAAACACCTTTATTGTGCATAAAGTAAATAGAAAATAAAGACCTTGGAAGACAGACGGATACATGAAAAAAAAAATTTACAGTAAGAAATTGCTTACAAATATAGAATGTATTCACTTGAATTTAAAGAAATGAAAATCAAAGTAGGTCATATTTGAATTTTTACTTATTAAAACCCTATTTCCTAGCTGTCTACTGAAAGGGCCTCAAGTCAGTGAAACTCAGTTAATAGCAAGCACATACATCAAGCACCCAGAAGTCAGATTTTAAACACTATTTCCCAATAAAAGATAGACAAGGGGGTTACCAAAAGGGCACAGAGCTTCTAATAGCTAAAACAGGAACAACTTAAGTAAAAGAAGAAATAACAAAACACTGTTATAACCTAAAGTACAAAATAAATATCCTTGAGTTCATACTGATATAAATACATGGTCAAATAAAGAAAGAAAGAACAAATCCATATAGAATTCCAGAAAATTGATGTATACATTCCAGAAACTCCTCATGCCCTGAGTATGAGCTTAGTGATTAAGAATAAAGCGTGTAGAGATGTGGGAAATAACTGTTACAATGAAGAAAATTGATAGTCAAAACAGGTTATTAAGATTAACATCACTGGATTCATTACTAATTTGATAGTGCATACCTTTGATACATTATGTAATGCTTTATTTTCTGTGATCTTCCCCAAGTTTTTATTCTGAGTCAAATCATGGGTACACATTAAACTGAGTTTAAGGAACATTCTATAATCTGACCAGTAAGTACTACTCAAAACTAGCAACATTATTAAAAATAAGGATGTCAGAAATTGTCACAGCCAGGAAGACGTTAAATGATGATTAATATATACTAGAACTGGGGACATACCTCAGTTGGTAGAGTGCTTGCCTCTCATGCGTAAGGCCCTAGGTTCAATCCCCAGCACCACCAAAAAAAAAAGTAATCTATCCTAAATGAGATCCGGGAACAAACAAAAGACTATTAGGTAAAACTAGTAAAATGTACATAGTAAGGTGCAAGACTTGGTTCCTCAGTCCCAACAAATATAGCATAATAATAATAATAATTGATGTTAACAGTAGAGGAAACTGGGTGAGAGGTGTGGGAATTCTCTTTTGCCTATTCTAAAATAAAAGGTTTTATTTGAGAGAAACACCTTGTAGGGAGGAATACACATGGATTGCTCTGCTCATGTTTTTTCTGACAGTTTAGTTGTGATACCTAGCATGACTACTGGTTGGCATTTGTTTTCTGACCATTGATCATAAAACATAAAATAAGTATGCTGAACTAAAAGAATTTAACTGGCTTTCAAATTAATATTCATGACAGTACTAAGGAAATGGAAGTTTTGTATATTGCAGTGATACTGTAATGTTGTTACCCCTGAAAAAAGCAATTTAAGTATATATAACACGATTTCTAAAAAAGTTATTCCCTTTTTAACTCCATTTCAGGCATTCTAGTGTAAGTAAGATGTTCAAAATATGGATTTCCAGCAATATTCGTGATTGTGAAAAATTAAAAACTTCTCAGTTAAGAGCCTGGTGTGGCTGAGTGCAGTGGCACACAACTGTAATCCCAGCGAATTGGAAGGCTGGGGCAGGAGGATTGCAAGTTCTTCAAAGCCAGCCTCAACAGTTTAGCGAGAGCTTGTCTCAAAAAATAAAAAGGGTTGGGGACATATCTCAGTTGGTAGAGTTCATTGGTAAAGCACCCCTGAGTTAAATTCTTGATTGCCAAAAAAATAGAGCCTCCTGTGGTGGTACATGCCTGTAGTCCCAACTACTTAGGGGGTGAGATCCGGGAACAAACAAAAGATTATTAGGTAAAATAGCAAGATCATTTGAGTCCAGATGTTCAAGGATAGCTTGGGCAATATAGTTAACTCCCAGCAGCTCAGGAGGATGAAGCAGAAAGATTCAACTCCAGTCTTAGCAACTTAGTGAAGGCCCTTTGCAGCTTAGTAAGTCCCTTTCTCAAAATAAAAAGATAGAGGGGCTGGAGCTGTGACTCAGTGGTAGTGCACTTGCCTGGCATGTGTGAGTCACTGGATTCGATTCTCAGCACCTTGTATGAGTAAATAAATGTCTATCAACCACTAAAAAAAAATTAAAAATTAAAAATAAATAAATAGAAAGGACTGAAGATGTGACTCAGTTGGTAAAGCACCCTGGGTTCAATCCCCAGTACCAAAAAAAAAAAAAAAAGCCTAACAATAAAAGAACAACAACAACAACAACAAATACCTACTCAGTGAGAAACAAATTGCTGTGCACCATTTCTGAATTACAATAGTAATGACTGTGTGGTAATATGAAAGTTTTTTTTTATATATGTAACTTGAAAAGGGCATCCAAGCTGGGTGCATGCCTATAATCCTAGTGGCTCAGGAGGCTGAAGCAGGAAGATCATGAGTTCAAAGCCAGCCTCAGCAAAAGCGAGGCTCTGAACAACTCATTGAGACCCTGTCTCTAAATAAAATACAAAATAGGGCTGGGGATGTGGATCAGTGGTCGAGTCCCCCTGAGTTGAAAGAAGAAAAATAGAGACAGTAGTTGAAGAGTTGCCACGTAGCTATAGAAAATTTGATCTAATAGTTCTATGCTATAAGACTAGAATTAGAGCTCAGTGGTAGAGCGCTTGCCTAGCACAAGGGATGCACTGGGTTTGATCCTCAGCACCATGTAAAAATAAGAGAAATAAAAGTATTGTGTCCATCTGTAGCTAAAAATATAAAAAAGAAAAGAAATGAAGGAATAGTTAAATAATGTGACAAAGCAAAGCAAAATTTTAGAATGTAGGTGGTAGGTTCATGGGTCTTCAGTTGAGTTTTTTTCCCCCACCCTTTTAGGTGTGTTCAATTTCTCCCCTCTACTCTTGGGGATTGAATTGTGAGCCATCATGAAAAATTTTCTTGATAAAATATTAGAGTGAAATATAAAACTTAAACTGCCTTCTTAAAACCACAAACTACTTCTCTTAATTGTAGATTTATGCAAAAATTAATCAGGATGATACTACAAGCCAAATTTTTACATTCAAAACATACCAAACTCTACCTTAAAGAATTAGACTAATCAGAAGAGCCTACTGGCCAAAAAAGTGTTGAAAATGAAGTATTATACACAAAATTTAATTTGAAATAAGTTTGTGAAATAGACTACTATTAATCTTTCTTTATGCAACACTGAGGATTGGACTCGGGCACACTCTACCACTGAACTACATCACCAGCCCTTTTTTACTTTGTGACAGGGTTTCTTTCTGTTGCCTAGGCTGGCCTTGAACTTGGGATCCTCTTGCCTCAGCCTCCCAAGTAGCTGAGATCACAGGTGTATGCCACCTAGCCTAGAAACTACATTTAATTTTAGAAATGCTAATTTTATTTGCTTTGAAGATATACTTATCAAATTATACATAAAATGGTAAAAAAAAAATTAGCATATTGAAGAGTGTACCCTCATGCATTTGAGTCTTAAGAAGGCTCTGTAGCAAATGTTAGGAACATTAGCCCTGAACCTAGGTTTAAATCCCACTTTTCCACTAGCTGTGTAATCTAAGTTAGGGTTATGTTTTTAAGCCATGGTAAAAGTGGAGATAGTAAGAACAGTGGCTATCACATAAAGCTATGATGTCACATAGCATATTTCCACGAAATGTTAGCAATTTTTGTTATTGATTGTTACTGTTATTGTTATTGTCTTCATTATTATTTCTTAAGGCTAGTCTTCTAGTCTTCACCTCTTTCTCTGTGTGAACTTGGTCTTTGCTCTCAGCAAAGATTCATATTTTCCACTGTAACGTCATCTACCTCCACGTTGATTGTGAGGATTATATGAGATATGAATACCTAACTCAAAGCCTTGCTTATAGAACTGCTTTTATAGGTGGACTCAGCTAATAAGTCATTAATCTCTCAGAATTATAAAATGGGCTTAATGACAGTTTTCAGGTATGTTGAAGGAGGAATTCTTTGGATATGAGGTTAGCCTTAGAAAACTTATTTTCCAAAATTAATGTCCTATATTTAGCTCATACAATTTTATTTGTTACAAAAGACTTTTATATAGACTGCAATCTTTATTACAAATTTTATACCATTATCAGTGAATTATTACAAAATGCCATTATTTTTTAAATAACAAGAATACCAAGACCATAAAACATTAAATGGTTTGAGCATTCAGGAACTTTTTAGTGGGTCTTCTTGCTCTCAAAGCTATGTTCTCTTTATTTAAATCATACTATTCTCTCAGAAGAAATAAATGATAAAGTAAGCGGGAAAATTCTGCATCATGGTAAAGCTAATAAACAAAGAGATTTGAGAACTGTTCTCTTGATGTTGATTGTTGTTGCCAGTTAAAATACTCAGTGGCAGAATGGAAGGTATCTATTTCTGTCCCCCTTGGGAAATCTTTCTGTGGGGCCAAGTGTGAAGCAGAAAGATATTAAGAGATGTCCCTCTATTTTTATTTTCATTTTTAAAGGGCAGAGTGGCTTTGTGTTTAATGACTGCTCTTCAGTCTATTTTATATCTTATAAGGATCTGACAGTTTTGTTTTACATTTTATAGCTGCAGCTTATCTTCTGGTGTCCCTTATACCAAGCAATTCATTCCGCCAGATGTTCCGGTCAACAAGGTCTTTGCACATCCCAACCCGTGACCTTCCACTCAGTCCAGACACAACAGTAGTCCTGCATCAGGTCTACAACGTGCTCCTTGGTTTGCTCTCAAGAGCCAAACTTTATGTTGATGCTGCTGTTCATGGCACTACAAAGCTAGTGCCCTATTTTAGCTTTATGACTTACTGTTTAATTTCCAAAACTGAGAAGCTGATGTTTTCCACATATTTCATGGATTTGTGGAACCTTTTCCAGCCTAAACTTTCTGAGCCAGCAATAGCTACAAATCACAATAAACAGGCTTTGCTTTCATTTTGGTACAATGTGTGTGCTGACTGTCCAGAGAATATCCGCCTTATTGTTCAGAACCCAGTGGTAACCAAGAACATTGCCTTCAATTACATCCTTGCTGACCATGATGATCAGGATGTGGTGCTTTTTAACCGTGGGATGCTGCCTGCCTACTATGGCATTCTGAGGCTCTGCTGTGAGCAGTCTCCGGCGTTCACACGACAACTAGCTTCTCACCAGAACATCCAGTGGGCCTTTAAGAATCTTACACCACATGCCAGCCAATACCCTGGAGTGAGTAAAATTGATACTCTTGTATCTGTAGCCTCAAATTGATAAGCAGTATCTTTCTCCTTCTAATGAGGAGTGGCAAAATACAGTCTAACTTTAAAAATTCTTTCTTAATGACTTAACATGTTTGCTTTCTTGGATATACTTATATAATTTTTTTTTCTTATGAAATTGATAAATATGTGGATGCTTTCTTAAATTGAGTTAAAATTTTATCTGTGGCAGAACTTACCTTTTTTAAATTTAGACTTTTGAAAATATATCTTTCATATGTGCCTACTGAAAAACCTAGCTTTATGGCACAGTTTTAGGAAAGTAAGTGCTGTTTAAAAATTCAATACTCGGGGATTGGGTGTAACTCAGTAGTAGAATGCTTGCCTAGCATGCGTGAGGCACTGGGTTTGAACCTCAGCACCACATAAAAATAAACAAATTCTGCCCATTTACAACTAAAAAAAAAATTCAATACTTATAATTAGGCTCTGTGTGCAATACTGAACTGAGCTACATAATTTCATTTTAAGCTAGTAGCATTCCCTAGTGCTGTTTCTCAAGCTTACATTCAAATGAATGAAATGATTAAGAAATTCTTCAGAGCTGAGTGTTTTTTGTTACCTTTTTGTTGCTGTCACCAATACACCTGACACATTAGAGGAAGAAAGGTTTATTTGGAGCTCTTGGTTTTAGGTCTTAATCCATAGATAGCAAACTCCATTGCTCTGATCCCACGGTCAGGCAGCATACCATAAGAGAAGGACCCAGCAGAGGAAAGCTGCTGAGCTCATGGAGGGGTCAGAAAGCAGAAAGGCAGAGGGGAAAGGGCCAGGGCCCTCTCCCAGTGACCTACCTCCTCCAGCCACGCCCCATCTTCTTACAGTTACCTCTTAATCACTCCATTCAAATAAGGAAGGACTGACAGCTTTCACAATCCAATCATTTCATATCCTTCCTGTAACAGGAACTTTTGGGAGGTATCTCATATCCAAACCATAATTCCAAGTGTGTTGTTATACACTGGTAATCCCAGAGACTTGGGAGCTGAGGCTGGACGATAGCAAGCTCAAGGCCAGCCTCAGCAACTTAGCAAGACTCTCCTCAAACTAAAATTTTTAAAGAATGGAGGTATAGCTCAGTGGTAGAGATGCCCCTTGGTTAAATCTTCAGTATAAAAAAAGAGAGAGAGATTCATCAGGATATAAGTGTATACAGTCTAAATCTTCACAGAATATTTGTAAGTTTCATATTAAAATTCTCCCCTGCATGTAAGACTATTATTCCTAGATGTTACTTTTTTTTGATGTTGTGTGTCTCTATGGTAAAATAAACTTTTTTTTTTTTAATTTGTAGATGGACACAATACCTTTTATTTTATTTATTTATTTTTATGTGGTGCTGAGAATCAAACCCAGTACCTCACACATGCTGGGCAACCATGTTCTGCCCACTGAACTACAGTCCCAGTAAACTGTTCTTTATAGATGATATACTGCATTGTTTTAGAATCTTTCACCCAGAAAAAAAAAAAACTAATTTCTACTTGAGCTAATTAGAGTACCTCCAATATAGGAAAGAATGTCAGTGTATTTAATATTAAGAAGTTGAAAGTCAAGAGTTTAAGAATGCAGAAGGAGAAGAATGAGAGTCTAACTCTGAAGGAGCCACGACAGGATTTATATTTCAGTGGAGTTGTCTTTATCACAAGTCATGTGAATAACATTTAATTGCTAAATATGATATCCAGGGTTAACTGTACCTTTGAGCACTAGATGAGTTAGAATGCTATTCTCTCCCATTGTCTCTTGTCCTTGCCATGAGTGAAATGTATCACCTTTTTATTATAGAACTTACCTATTTCATATTTTTTATAAAAATGGTGTAAAGTAAACCTTTGCCATGAAAAATATAAAGCAGGATTTCAGTTCATTGACAAGTATGTATTAGAAGAGCAACCCTTACCCAACATGCATATAAACAGAGTAATATAAGCTAGTGATTTTCCTGAAATATTCACTGCATTTTATCCATTGAGAGCTTGAACTAACCATCACTCTAGAAAGATCATTCCAAATGTTGCCACAGAGGGTTAGTTCAGAAGCCGTATTAATTCAAGTGTAATTTCACTGTTCAAAATCTTCATGACAAAGCAGTGATGTCAAAGGGAACAGGGGACTGGGGTAACCTGTCTCTGGATACATCTTCAAATTTATAAAACTAGTGCTTTAAACAGTATTAACACTAAATATTTACTCTTTATTAACTGTAAGATTTATTGATTTCTTTGGTGCATAATATATTCAATTTTTAAAATAGAATTCATTACTCATTTTATGATAAATGTTTCTGAATAGTAGTGTAATCCAATTTGTGTAATTTTAAGAGCTAATGAACATAACATTCAGAAATGAGAAGCAGACATTGTAATGTCATAGGGTTAAACGATTATCAGATTGTTTATTTGCCTTTTTTAGGCAGTGGAAGAACTATTTAACTTGATGCAGCTGTTCATAGCTCAAAGGCCAGACATGAGAGAAGAAGAATTAGAAGATATCAAACAGTTTAAAAAAACAACCATAAGTTGTTACTTACGTTGCTTAGACGGCCGCTCCTGCTGGACTACTTTAATAAGGTAAAAAAAAGACTTTTTGATGTTTGCTTTGTTTTTTCAAGAGAGGAAATGGGCACTATACTTTTGACAGAGAAGTAATTTACCTTGTTAATAACTAAAAGTTGACTTAATCTTTCAGGTTATTGGTGAAACATTTAGTAACTTCAGAAAGTTTTTAGATTACCTTCCCCCGGAATCAGAAAACTTCTTTTAAAAAAATTTCTCTTTGAAATTGGTTTGTACTTGTGTGTGTATGTTTTTCAGAATCAGAGTCTTAGATCTAAAAGGAACCTCATAATCTTCTACTTAAAACTTGAATCCTCCTGACAATTTATCCTAACTTATATTTGAGTAGTTCAGTTCTAGAGGTCTCTCAAAACAGGTCTCTCCTTCTTTGTATGAGTCTGATTGTTAATGTTTCATTCTGTTTAGCCCAGATCTCTTTATACCTGACTTCCTTATGGTACGAGTTGGCAAAATTTCTATATGATCAATTGAAAGCTATAGAAGTTATTGAATGCCTACATGTTACACTAAGGAACAGCTACACATTACACTTAATTTCCATTATCCATAGAAATAAAATTTAGGCTAATTTCTTTTTCTTTCTTTCTTTCTCCCCCCTCCCCCCCCCCGTATTGAACCTAGGGGGACTTAATCACTGAACCACATCTCCCATGCTTTTATTTTGTTTTTAAATGTTTATTTATTAGTTGTAGTTGGACACAATACCTTTGTTTATTTTTATGTGGTGCTGATGATCAAACCCAGGACCTCTCAAACGCTAGGCGAGCGTTCTGCTGAGCCCCAACCTTTATTTTTTATTTTGAGACAGGGTCTTGCTAAGTTGCTAAGACTAATGTCAAACTTGCAATTCTTCTGCCTCAGCTTCCTGAGTCACTGGGAATATGTGCCACTGCCCTGTCTAGGCTAATTTCATCAAATACTTCAAACAACAACAAAGCTTCTATATATTACCTCTAACACTTGAAGATGTGTCATTTATTAGGCACACGTTTTGTTTTGTTTTGTGGTACTGGAAATTGAATCCAGGACATGGCATGTGGTAGCAAGCATTTGTACCGCTGAGTTACATTCTCCGCCCTTTTTATTTTATTTTTTAATTGAATTTTATTTTAAGATAGGGACTTGCTAATATTGTCCACGTTGGCCTTGAACTTTCAATCCTTCAGCCTCCCAATGAGCTGAGATTATAAGCATGCACCACATTATTCAGTTTAGGCACTTCTTTTTCCTTTGTGGTACTTTGAGAAAATATCACTGTAGTGACACGCCCAAGATAAGATTTTTTTTTTCAGATTATCTTCCCTCAGAATCAGAAAGCAGAAGGATCACAAATTCAGGAATTTGGCAAGACCTTGTCTCAAAATAAAAAGGACTGGGGATTTGATTCAATGGTAAAGTGCCCCCAGGTTCAATCCCCAGTAAGAAATTATTATCTTTTTTTTTAATTTTGACATTGGGGTAGGAATATAGCTGAGTCATAGAACACTTGCCTAACATGCTGAAGGCCCTGGGTTCGGTCCCTAGCACCAGAGGGAAAAAATTTTAGCAGTAATTTGAATACATTGTTTTCTCAAGGTTTAGTACTTAAAGCTTATTTTCTTTTTATTTGGTGGGGGGTGGTACCCAAGATTGAACTCGGGGGCATTCAACCACTGAACCACATCCCCAGCCCTTTTTTGTATTTTATTTAGACATAGGGTCTCACTGAGTTGCTCAGCACCTTGCTTTTACTGAGGTTGTCTTTGATCTTCTTGTCTTAGCCTCCAAGCTGCTGGAATTTCAGGTGTGCACCACTGCTGTTCCCAGCTTAAAGCTTATTTTAAAAAAAAAAATTCTTTTTTTTAATTCTTTATTAAAAAGCTGAAGCATCATGATAAAATCTCATGATTTCTAGTTCTTTATAACAGCATTTTCTGGTACCTAATGAAATATGGTCTGTAAGCAAGAGTAATCCAGATACTTTGGTACTTTTTTTTTTTTTCTTTTGGTACCAGAGATTGAACTCAGGGGTACTTAACCATGAAGCTATGTCCCTGCCCTTTTTATTTTTTATTCTTTATTTTTTTTCCTTTTTAGTTTTTGAGGTCTCACTAAGTTGCTGAGGGTGGGTTTGAACTTGAGATTCACCTGCCTCAGCCTCCTGAACCACTGGGATTATAGGCGTGCTCCACTGCACCCAGCTGTAATTTTCATGTAATTTATATTCAAGAACAAAATAGGCTGTTTAGTTTGGTTCTCCCCAGTTTAACTCTTTCTTCCCAATAACCAACTGATGAGTGCTTTGATAATACAAGTGTTTTTTTTAATATATTTTAAGTTGGACACAATACCTTTATTTTATTTATTTATTTTTATGTGGTGCTGAGGATCAAACCCAGTGCCTCACACATGCTAGGTAGCGCTCTACTGCTGAGCCATAAATAACCCCAGCCCCACAAGTGTTTTTTTATTATGCAAAACTTTCAACAATTTAAAAGATAAGCCCATTATCAAAATCAACATTGTTTATACTGAAACTTCAAAAATATTCTCATCATACATTTCTTCTGCTATTGTGGATAATTAAGAATTGTTTGATTAATACACATTTCTCTAAGTTACTTGGAGGCTTTCTTATTTAATGTTATTTCCTTTTACAGCTTGAGTATCTCTTATCCAAAGTTCTTAGGAGCAAAAGTATTTCAGATTTCAGGGTGATTTGTTATTTATTTTTACTATTTGCATAGACATTCTGGTTAAGCATGCCTAATCTAGGAATCTAAAATGCTACAAAACTATAATTTGTTAAGTGTCAATATGATTCTCAAAAACTTTGAGATTTCAATGTAATTTGGATTTTAAGGTTTGGGATGCTCATCCTGTCTTGTATTATTAAGAAACAAATGTAATATTCTCTTTTCTAGAGATAGGAAAGAAGAAAGCTTAAGTGATAATTTTATTTCTTTTTCATCACCCAAGTGGTTTGTTTTGATTCAGAATTCTCAAACTGGACCTTATGTATTCTTCTAGTGCCTTCAGAATACTATTAGAATCTGATGAAGACAGACTTCTTGTTGTATTTAATCGAGGGTTGATCCTGATGACTGAGGTAAATCTTTTATTGGATATTACCGTGGATTTATCTTATTTTAATGTTCTCACTAAAGATTTTTTGTTTTATGGATACAGTTTATTTAGACTGTTACAAGTAACAAGATTTCAATTATATAGATTAGCCATTGCTGATTTATATTCCAAAAATAATCAGGTTACAATTTTTAGGGTACCGTTTCTTTTCTGTATTAATTCTATACCTTTCTTCTCTTTTGTACCAGAACAACCACTTGAAATAGACTAATTGTATTCATTTCATTTGTAAGAATAGAAACTAATTTCGTGTTATTATTAAATTTATATTATCATTATTAAAGGTCACATACTGTTTCCCAAGAACCCACTTATTTGATGCAGTTCAGAAACTAAGATTAGCATCATCAGAGGAAGCTAGTAAGATTGTTACAAGTGAAAAAATCATGTCATTCTTTCCATAATTCTTTATAATAAAGAGTGAGATGGTTTTAAAGACACCAGAGATGCATCGTACCTTTCCTCATAATGGAAATAAGAAAACAGTACATGCCAAGAGTACCATGAGAATTGAGAAGTAAGATTGTTTTTGCAGTTAAAGGTATTACAGAATAGGAAACAAGCACGTTTGAAACTGTTCTTTGAAGAATTTGGACTTGGAAAGGTAAGTTAGGGAGCCAGTTAGATAAATGGCATCATAAACACAGAGTCAAAGAAACATTGGCTCTGGTGGAGGATTGCCAAGTATTTCTGTTTTAATTAAAAGAAAAGGAATGTAAAGAGGAGTAAGGAGAATTTCATTTGTTCAGCAGATGTATGAATGTTTACTTTGTGTCAAGTACTGTGCTAGACACTAGAGATATAGGAGTTCATACTTTACAGTTTATAAGATAAATATTGTACATAGTTTGCCATATTCAACTCAGCATTTTGATCTTTGAATTGTGAATAGTATATAGACTTTGACCATTAAAGAAGACTAGAAGATGATGCTTCATTATAAAATGAAGTAGGGGAAAAAATGGATTTATTTGAGCTAATATAATTAAAGGAATTAAAAGACTTGACAATACAGTTTAAGGAATTGAATTCCTAGCTTTTGGAGCTCTTTCACCTCCTTTCAGTCCTGCTACAACTATGGCTAATAGCCATTCACATTGTCTTTCAACAGAGGCCTTGGGAAGTTAGTTAAATCAGTTGTCTATTCTCCCTAATCTTCCTCTTGTTGCTGCTGCTTTAATACTGGGGATTGAACTCGGGCATTTTACCACTGAGCTACATCCCTAGCCTTTTGTATTTTTTATTTTAAGACAGGCCCTCACTAAGTTGCTAAATCTGGTCTTCAATTTGGCAGTCCCTCTGCCTCAACCTCCAGAATCACTGGGATTATAGATGTGCACCACTGTGCCTGGCTGCTTTGTAATTTCTGTGGCTTGCAGTCTTAGATTTTTTGTTCATTTAAGAAATATAAATTAAATTATTGCTTTAGTCCAAAATTGTAAACTCTCTGAGCTCTGAAGGTGAGGACTATTCATATATGTTAAAGGGGCTAACTGGAAGAGATTTTCTTGAATAGAAAGCATATTTGCTTTGCACACATGTGCATACATACAGTCTAGTTCTGAAAACATCTGTCAAAGAGAATGAGCACTACCATCTTGTGGCTCAATAAAGTAAAAATGAAATTAAGTTTTCAATCTTTTTAAATTACTTGTAGTCTTTCAACACATTGCATATGATGTATCATGAAGCTACAGCTTGCCATGTGACTGGAGACTTAGTAGAACTTCTGTCAATATTCCTTTCGGTTTTGAAGTCTACACGCCCATATCTTCAGAGAAAAGGTTTGGTCATTCCTACTTCTTATTTTTGTTACTGCTACTATTAAAGAAAGATAAGATTTTGAAATTGCAGGCCCCAGAGAAATTGTCTTTAACCTCTAGTTTATGCACAAAAGATGGGGCCTAAAGAACTAACATCCTGATGTGAAGCTGGAATGCTCCCAGGTTTTTTCTTTATGAATGCCTGAAAAATAGATGGGCACATTATAAAGTGTCAAGGTTCAGGAGACTGGAAAACATTTCTAATCACAGTAACAAGTTGTATTTTTTAAAGTTCTCCAGCTGGAAATTTCCATGGCTCAGATTAGATAATTTTTAGTTTCAAGAGAAATTACTCTAAAACATAACTCATGTCCCTATAACATAGTTGAATACGGAACTTTATATATTCCTAGAAAGTGGGACATATTCATCACTGAACTATGTACTATTTATTAGAAATCTAACAGATTTAATAATAGTAGTAGCCATCTTGTTAAAATGATCACTTAGCTTTCACCAAAGATGTTTTTATTTAATTAATTTGGATCTCTTTAGAGTTATCATTCTATCAATATTATAGGGAAAAATGTGAGGAATTGTGGTCTCTCAAAAGCATATTTATGTATGCTTTTATATTTGCAGATGTGAAACAAGCATTAATCCAGTGGCAGGAGCGAATTGAATTTGCCCATAAACTGTTAACTCTTCTTAATTCCTATAGCCCTCCAGAACTAAGAAATGCCTGTATAGGTAAGTTACCTGAAAAATACACTTAAGTAAAAGCCTAGTAGAAGAATGTTTTTATGAGTTTTTTAATGATAAGATGTGTTGTTAGGTCTCTGTTTGGAAGGTATTTACACTTTTTTGTGTAGCTCATACTAGCTAACAGGTCCTAAAAAAAAAATCAAGTTCTGTTTGTTATCCCCATGTGATAGTGAACAGATCACTCAGTACATCTGGGTTCTTTCACCTTCGTTTATATGTAAGTTTTTCACAGCTCTTCCTCTGATCTTCTGATCCTTTGTAAGCAAAGTGAAATCATGTCGAGTTTATGAGGTGGAAGTGACATTGTAAAGGATTGGGATGGTCATTTCACTATGAATTCTTTTGCCTAAAGATAACTCTCTGTAACTATTTTTAGGTTCTGAGTATTTCACCTTTTTATGCATTATATATTTATCATAAAATAACAATTAATGGTTATTAAAAGATATCCCCTTGTTTTGAATTTAAAACCTAGAAACCTCTTAATATCATTATCTTTAGAAACTATTACTGTTTGTTTACAATAGAATCACATATCTCAGGTTCTTGTGTGAGCAGTCTTGATGTTCATATAATTCCTGGCCTTCTCTTTCTATACTTCTGCAGTAAAAGAGGAAAGGCACATAGCCTTTCTGGTGCCTTTACTTATCACCATAGTTTCTGGTAATGGTGCCTGATCACCAGAAACTGCCAGTAGCCTGTCTTCATGAACTTTATTCTTCTAGGATTAGAGGGTAAAAATAAGTCCCCTTCATATAAAACTTTAATATAAAAGTTATGGATTATCAGTTACCCCTCAGATCCAAAGAACTTTGAATTTTAGGTCCTTCCTAAGCTGTTGTAGTTGATTTTATAAAGACACATAATCAGTGTGCATTAAATATTTCTCATAGTACTTCTCTATGAAGGTTTTCTTGCTGAAATAAAGTACTAATATGTAGTGCTATAAACTTTTGTTTCTAAAACTGGGCTTTGTGGCACATGCTTATAATCCCAGCTACTGGGTAGGCTGAAGTGGGAGGATTGCAAGACCCAAGGCAGCCTAGACAATTGAGCAAGACCCTGTTTCACAGTAGAAATTTTAAAAAGGACTAGGGATATAGCTGAGTAGTAGAGCACTTGCCTACCATGCATAAGGCCCTGGGTTCAGTCCCCAATACTACAAAAAAACTTTCTAAATAATGGCCCTATTTTGTGATTACTTATTCTCCTTATCCAGATTTGATTGAGCATCAGACAGAATTTTTCCCAGTGTCAGGAGATAAAACCATTTGTAATCCTGCAACTCCATCAGAATTTATGAGTTTGAAATTAGCAGGAAGATAAAATTCCAGTGTTTTAATACATAAATTGTGTTTTAATTTTCAGATGTCCTCAAGGAACTTGTGCTTTTGAGTCCCCATGATTTTCTACATACTCTGGTTCCATTTCTACAACACAACCATTGTACTTACCATCATAGTAACATACCAAGTACGTATTCATCTAGCTCAGTACTTGAATATGGTTGGTATTTAATCATTCTGCACACTGAAGCTTGGAGATTTATTTTTTCCATTTATTCTTATTGTACACTTTTAATATCTTAGTGTCTCTTGGACCTTATTTCCCTTGTCGAGAAAATATCAAGCTAATAGGAGGGAAAAGCAATATTCGGCCTCCGCGCCCTGAACTCAATATGTGCCTCTTGCCCACAATGGTGGAAACCAGTAAGGTATGTTGGGATGCCAGGAAAATCATGTTTCTGTAGTTCAAAGTAATTTGAAATTTTCCCCCTGGCAGTTATGAGTACATTAGACTTTAGTGGTCATGTTATGGCTCCTAAGAAAATTAGTCTCATTTGGACTTTTTCCTTTTAATGCTCAAAATGTTGGTTGAATATTTGCAAAATTAACAGTAAGCACAAATAAGAAGTTCCCTTACCCTAAAGAGCTTAATAGTAAGTCTTAGTATTTGTCACTAGGCTAAATTTTAACTGGGTCATACATCTAAATCTGAAAAGTTAGGTACTTATTATTTTTAATTTTGGCCATATAATCAAGACTTCGTTTACTGCCCTTAAATCACATTCTTCTTCACCTATGCATAATATCATTGATTGATAGATTTGTCATTAATTTTAGCCCGGTTCCTGTCCTTCTAAAGCTTATTCTAAAATAAGGCCAATTCTAAATCATAGACCCAAGGTACATTGACACAAGATAATTTATCTTAGTTTTAGTATTTTTTAAACATTTTTCCCCCTTTATCTTTCTTCACTCACACTTCATTTACATCCTGTCTTTGGATCTTAAGTATACTTGAGAAATTCTCATAAGATAAAATATTAAAAACAACACTGTTATCCTTACAGAAGTAACTCAGATCTCTTTCAAAAATCAAATTTAATCCATTCTTCTTGATGATATGTCTGTAGAACTAAAGTGTCACAAGTTAAAATCTTAGAGTAATTTACTTTATTAAAGTATATAGAAATAACGGGTAATTTTAATCAGTAGCATTTGCACACTGAAAATAAACTTATGAGAACTAAGATCTTAACAACATTACTAGAAATTTGGAACTTAAAATTAGGTTCTTTAGAATTTAAAGATTTAATCAGATTTTTAGTT
Source organism: Callospermophilus lateralis (assembly GCF_048772815.1). Lineage (NCBI taxonomy): Eukaryota > Metazoa > Chordata > Mammalia > Rodentia > Sciuridae > Callospermophilus > Callospermophilus lateralis. Next base: position 49,309,828 of record NC_135318.1, on the reverse strand, counting down.
AAACTTATTACATTTGCACAAAAATGCTCTTTAATTTATTATACAATTTAAGTGCAACCATTTTATCATCTTTAACCTTCAGGGCAAAGATGACGTTTATGATCGTATGCTGCTAGACTACTTCTTTTCTTATCATCAATTCATCCATCTATTATGCCGAGTTGCAATCAACTGTGAAAAATTTACTGAAACATTAGTTAAGCTGAGTAAGTATAAAAGATGAGCAGTAAATTCCACTGAATTATTTTAAGCCCCTAGCCATTCAGGAAGGGGAGAGAAAATATAAGACAATTCTTTTTTTCTTTTTTAAAGTGAATGTTTAAAAATATTAATTAGTATTTTTGGGAACATTTTAATTTTTATTAAGAAAACACCAACTTACTGGTTTCCATTGAATAGTTTCACCCACAGTTTCAGCTGGCCTATAAGGAGGGTGGAATAGGGCTGATCACTTTTCTATGTAGAAGCCCAAGTCCTCCATCATCTGCCCAGCAGAACTTAAAAACAAAAGCAAAACAACAACAACAAAAAAAAAAAAAACTGCTCTGCCTAGGGAGACAGGCTTAGAGATGGACTTCCCCAGCCCTGGTCTTGAGGGTAAGATGAGATCTATAGTGCCAGCTGTGCTTGGAGCTGGCAGTGCAGAAACAAGCTGTGTGGGCCCGCCAGCGTGAAGCAGAGGTGCATATATGAGTAATTAGGAGGTAAGTCTCATAAAATAGGTGAGTGAGAAGAAAAGAAATTTGAAAGGGGAAATAATAGAAATATCAAACAAAACCATCAAGGAATTATGTAGGGAGAGAAAAAACGTTTCAAATTTTTTAATAGTAACATTGTCTCTTCAAGGATGTGCACAAGAGCTGTTAAGAATACTGTTTCCTTCAGGTGACTTTCCTCTAGGTCTTTAGAAGACATGTAGCCCAGAGGCTATCAAAATATCTCAGTTGGGAGAGTGTTAGACTGAAGACGACACATAGCCCTCCTTCAGATGCCACTTACTTCAGGACCAACAGAGTTCTGGGGCTTTGCGTGCTCTATCCCCTGACTTTATTAGGGATGACCCAGGGTTCTCTCAGGTGTTCTATAGTTTTGTTTTAGAGGATGGGAAATAAAATATTCATGGAACCACCACTTAGATCAAGAGATAGACTGTTACCATACCCTAGAAGTGGTACCTCTTGTGCTTCATCTCAACCACAACTTCATATGGCAAAGATTTTGATTGATTCTAGGCAGGGCAAAAGATGTGATCCTGGGCTGGGTATATAGCTCAGTTGGTAGAGTGCTTGCCTTGCAAGCACAAGGCCCTGGGTCTGATCCCTAGCAACACACACACACACAAAGTGATCCTGTCTTAGATTTTCATTATCCAAGAAGAAAATAATAACAGCTCTCAGGGATAATTCCTCTTCAAAAAAGCCACCTTTTATTGGTAAGTGATGAGCCCATATTCAGATTCAAAGGATTGTTTCTTCCACATCTTATCATTAGCTACTTGATATATATGTGGGTCTGAAATGCCAAGATGTGAGGGGCAAGGATTCCCTCAGATTGGCTATTTTAGGATTATGTACCTGGGTTGTAACACTTTTGTAAGACTAAAACCTAGCAATGGTAATGACTTAAGTATGAAAAAATATCTAGTTCTAGGAGTGAAGCTTTGGTTCTAGGTAAAGACAGGAACAAAGAAAGGAACTCACTTTTGAAAAAGTTCCTGGTGATTGTGTTCATATAATTTATAGCAAAAATTGTTAGGAACTATTCTAGCTACTTAAATAGCTTTAACCAGCCTTGAACAGCTTTGCTATCTTCCACATCAACACAAATGCACTTTTAGGGAAATTAAAAATAGAAGGGGGAGGAAAAGAGGTACATCTTCCCTATAATATATATATATAGAGAGAGTCAGCTTTTGTGTTCATGATTTTTAAATCTCACATCAATCGTAACTGTGAAGCAAGCGGCCTTAGTGTTCTCTGTATATAGCAGTGCTGTTTTATAAGAACTTCTATGAGGATGGATTTTTCTCTAACTGCTTTCCTGTCTATAACATGATAGCTACTGGTTACATGTGAGTGTTGAGAACTTGATATATAACTATGGAACTAAATTTTAATTTTTTAAAATTATAACCAAATTAAAGTGCTAAATGTGTCTGGTGGCAAAGCACTAGCTATAAACCAAAACCTTTATAATTGAGCAGGATAGCTGGGTGTGCTGGCGCACACCTATAATCCCAGTGGTTTGGGAAGCTGAGGCAGGAGGATTCCTGAGTTCAAAGCCAGCCTCAGCAAAAGTGAGGTGCTAAGCAACTCAGTGAGAACCCTGTCTCTAAATAAAATACAAAATAGGCTGGGGATGTGGCTCAGTGGTGGAGTGCCCCTGAGTTCAATCCCTAGTACACTAAATAAATAAATAGAGTGGGATGAAAATTTCCTTGGTTACATCTTTTATCTTTGTAATATGATTCCTATTTTTAGTCCATAAACATAAATGCAAGAAATTATATTTAGTAATGAGAGATGGAAAGAGGATGAGTTTAAATTGATTTGAACCTCATTTGCTCAAACCTTGACATTAAATAGTCCAAAGGCCAGAATATTAAAATATTTTGACTATAGATGAGATTGTCTGAAATTGGATTGCTAATGATTTTCAATTTTGAGGAAAAGTCTTTCTGGTGGTTTTTATATTGGTAATTGAACAAATTTTAAGATTTATTAGAGTATAAAAGGGAATTATTAATAATTATATATTAGAATTGCAGAAAATTGTAGAGCTGTAGGTACTAAATAGTTTAAAAAAAAAACAAAAAAAGGAATGTTGTGGTACTTTTCAAGTGAAGACAATCCAGGATGGGGTTAGAAAAGACAGAGAAATCAGGAGAGAATTTAGGGAAGTGAGCTGCTAACAACCATCGGAAAGCACAATGTGTGCTTTCTGATACTTGAAAATAGCATAATTAGCCAGAAAGTTTCTGAAAAAGAGTAACAATAAAGAGCACTGGCACCGCTGATTTCTAAAATACTTATTCAAGGTACAGTAATGTTTTATGGCTTAATTCCTATAACAGATTATAATTTAAAACAGTGTTATGTTTTAAAGGTACATGTATCACTCAAAGACTTGTCTCCCACCACTTTTATTCATTTTTTTGTTTATCCTTTTTGCAAATACATTTTCTCCCCTTTCTTAAAGAAAAGTAAAACCATGTGGTACAGGTATAGAGATAGGCAGAACAGTGGAAAACAGCTCTAAAAAACTTCAGGTAGTAGATCCTAAAGATATCAAATTAGTAGAAAATGGGTGGTATTGAGATCTTTGGTTAGCTCCTGGGAAGGAGTGGGGAGTGGGGAATGCAAGTCTTTTAATACTTTAAAGATTAAAGATTTGCTTGGGGAAAAAAATCTTTGGAATATTTAAAACATGAGATCATGCTGATAACACCTTGAGAGTTAAAAGGCCATAAAGCAGGACATAAAACCCAGAAACAATAAAACAAGAAAATGAAAAATTTAAATACATAAAAATGCAAACTGCCGCATGGTTTAAAATGCCATAAGTTGGATTAATATACACACTAATGGGAAAGTGTTTGCATACTGTCAGATAAATAAGAGATCTTATAATGGAATGTGGCAATTTGAGGATGAAATTTGACATTATGAATTAAACTTTAGGATATTCTTGCCTTTAACCCAGCAACACCAGATACAGGAATCCATCCTACTCTACTCCTAAAAATGTCAAACAAACATACAGAGGTTGTTGGTTCTTTTCACTTTGTAGTGGGTGAAAACTGGCAACAACCCAAATGTTCTCCAGTGGGATTTTATTTAAGTAAAACCATAGTCCATCTGTTTTGTATAGACTTCTAACAACATAGGAAAGTTCCTTGAATTACATGGAAAAAATTTTTGCTTTTAAAATGGACTGGGTATGCTTTTAAAATGGACTGTATGGCTCATTGGTTGAGCATGGCTGTAGGTTTATCCCCAGCACCACAAGAATAAAAGAAAACTGTGCAGAATATAATCACATTCTTATAAATGAAGGGATGGAAATCACTTTTTGAGCATGCACAGGGGAAAAAGGATAATACCTATAGTTTGTAAGAATACAATTATGCTTTTATTTTCTACGTTAAATGTAGCTGTAAGGGTTTAAATTCCTTATAATACTCATACATTGTTTTGGAATTAGAAAAAAAATATTTGAAGTAATATGGAAAACTCATATTGCAGACTTCAAATCATACCCCTCACTTTTTTTTTTTTAAAGGTTTCCTAGTTAACATGTAAAAGCAGCAATGGGATGTCAAATAAAATAAATCCTTAGATTTCATTATTGTTTAATTAAATTTTCATTTGCAGGAACAAAACAAAGACTTTTATTACTTTTGGTATTTTGACTTTTTTTGAAAAATTTTCTTAAGACATTAATGAAAAACTGATTTTGCAAGTAACGGATACACTTTGAAAATTCAAAAACTCATCAATAGAATTTTAAAAATGAGTATAATTGGCAGAAGCAGTTTAAAAATCTTATTATAGAAAGCACAGCTCTGATTCATGCTGCTTCTTTTCAGGGTATCAGGGTAGTATTGACTAGGGAAATGACTGGTTTGCTGCTTCCCAAAAGGCTTCAAAGGGTAAATATACACCAGGCATCCATTGCAGATCAGAAGTCATCTTGTGCCAGCCCACAAAGAGCAAATCCATTTATGCTAGGCTGATAGGTAGTAATCACATTTAAGAAACATTTATAACTCCAAAGTTAGTTGCCATTTTTTTATTTTGCAAGGGAAGATCTGGCATAGGGATCAGAATCTTCGGTACATCAGATTGATTGATTGATTGATTTTAATTTTTTTTATTTTGGTACTGGGAATTTAACCCAGAGATGCTCTACCACTGAGTAAAATCCCCAGCCCTTTTTATTTTTTATTTTGAGACAGGGTCTCACCACGTTGCCCAGGCTGCCCTTGGGATTCTCCTGCCTCGGCCTCCTGAGTAGCTTGAGATTACAAATGTGAGCCACCATGCCTGGCCTGATTTTTTTTCAGTAACCTATAAGGGAAGCCAGATAAATAGTAGTTTGCTTAGTGGGTGTTAAGACAGAACAAAGGGATCAAATATGTGGCATTTCTAGGCTAATGTCTTGATTCAGTCTTTTGAAAAAGCCACCCCCTTCTCCCTAATAATGTATGGATGGTATAAATGCTCCTAGAAGAAACTAGGCAGAGAACCAAAACAATCAGGAGAAACCATAACTAGTAAATTTATATAAGAAATATTTCCTCCTCCTAGCAATCTTGGAAGTATAAAATAATCTGATGCTATTTTACTGGCAGTTTTTGAAAAATGTTGCTTTTAATGATTTATAATTCAGTGGTTTCTACATTATGAAGTATTACTAGTGAGGAGAAGATATATTTGGAATAGTTTTTTGACTTTGTATAACTAGTTCTTCTTGGGCTGTGATGGGGCAGAGTATGGACCTTGCTTGAAGATACCGGAAGTTACAAGATGAAGAAAGATAAGTGATAGAAAGCAGATTATATAATCGTGTTTTAGATGTGACTGTTCTGTTGACTGAGACAGCCTAGCCATGTGTCTGAGAACTTCAGTGATTGCAGTTCCCCATGCCTTGTACCCAGTAAGTGAGACACTTGAGTGCAAAGTAGGTACTATGGAGGGTACTGGAGGAGGGTGTGGAGTTAACAGGATATTGGCCTCTAATTTGGGTCACAGAGCTAAAAGGCTTCTCATCCTCAGAGAATATGCTAGGAAAAAATTGAAACCCTTGTTCTGAGGGGGTAGCCTGCCTTAGTAGAGGCAGCACAGCTTGAGAAGAAATATGTAAAACTACTTTTTTTTTTTTTATAAAAGAATACAATATAAGAAGATCCAGGAAAATAATTTTCATATTAATAAATAAGTATGTTACTTACTATATAACAAGCAAATATATATCAAATGTGTGATTTCCTAGATGTTATATTGTAATAAAGCTAATTGTAGTATCAGGTTGAAGTATTAAGCATATATTAGTCTAGGTTATGAGCAGATGTGAAGATGATCATGAAAATGATACATGAATGACTGCCTTCTAGGTAAACATTGATTACTAGAAAGATTATGGGCTTTAGAATCAGAAAATTTGGGGGTAGTCTCTAAAATGTATTACTTACCAACTTTTGGATGAACCTGAGCAGATTATATAATCATGAACCTAATTTCCTCATTCAAGAAAATGAAACAAATGAGAATAAAATATTTCCCAAAGTGAATGAGAAAATTAAATGTGCTTATTTGGCATAGTAGCACAAGGTCTACCATATTTTTGTTTGTTTGTTTGTTATAGTGTTATCTGTAGCCAAGCCAATGACCCTGCCTAGATCCCAGCTGGGCCACTCGCCCAACCAAGAAAAAAGCAAATAATGTAAAAAATAGAGCTGAATTTTATGCAGTTTGATCAAACTGGGAAGAAATAGCGAGGTTCCCTGGCTTGGCTCCCAAATAGTAGTATTAGCTTTTTGATAGCTATGGAAACGAAGAGTAAGGATTATTTTACTTTGGGGAATAACCAGGGATTTAAAAAAAAAGAAAAAAAAGCTTATAGTGAACAGTTCTTCTCATGAGAGTGTTTGTATAGAACAGCCTTTAATTCAAGGATTAGCAGACTTTTTCTGTGAAGAGCTAAATATTTTAGACTTTGCAGTCTACATGTGGTCTCTGTCACATATTCTTTGTTTGGCTTTTTAGATTTTTTTCCCTAAGCTTAATTTTTAATTTTTAGCTCATCAGACCATACAGAAATAGACTGTGAGTCAAACTCAACCCAAGAACCATAATATACCAACCCTTCTCTTATTTTATGGGTAATTAAGATTAAGGAACAAGGGAGCATAGAAACACTTTCCCTATAGCCACAGGATTAATGACAGGTCTTTCTTTGCCTATCTGTATATGATGTTACAGTAGGTAAATGCTTCCAAGCAGATTAGGTGAGAGTAAAGGAGAAAGATGAGAATTTCCTTGAGTTTTTACAAGGGTACTGACGAATCTTGACAGGAGAAAAAAAAGCTTATCTACAAAAGGGATTCTAGGTGTCCTTGGTAAGTTGAATAACTGGCTGTTCTAATTTGCTTGTTAAGATTTTTCTCAAAATCTTTAGTGTAGTAAAGGGATTGGCAAACTATTAACTCACTTGCTGTCTATTTTTGTATAATCAGCAGCTACCTACTAGATAAGAGTAGGTTTTATATTTTTAAATGGCTAAATAAAGTTGAATAAGTATGGCTCATGAAAATTATGAGATTCAAATCTCCAGATGCACAGTTTTTTTGTTTTTTTCTCTTAAGTCAGCCACAGCCATTTATTTAGTATTGTCTGTGCTGCGTTCATACCACCTTGGCAGTTGAGTACTTGCAGAAGACATCCTGTGGCCACAAAGCCTAATTTATGATTTGGCCCTCTACTGAAAAGTTTGCCAACTCCTGATCTAACCTGGAAGAGGATAGCTTATGTTATATTTCTTTAAATTTACAGTTTCTTTGGGGGTGGAGAGATGTGGAGATGAGAAATTTATGTAGGTCTGTGGCATTGCAATATCTTGTAGTTAGACAGGTAGGAGGGTGGGAGGAATAAATCCCATATAAAATATATTTGACATCTGGAATAGTCAAGATAAAGAGGTTAAAATCATAAAGTTTCCTGGGCTGGGGGTGTGTGTAGCTCAATGGTAGGGTGTTTGCCTAGCATATGCAAGGCCCTGGGTTCCATTCCCAGTACCACACCTGCCCAAATAAAAACAAACATAGATGATCGAGATTAGACACTCTTGAAATGTCAGATATGATCCACCCAAAAGCTTGTGGGGGACAAGGCAAAAAAACCTGGTAGACTCAGAACAGTGTTTGTTTAGAGATCTCCCTATTTTTGGAGAAGCACAAAGAGGAAATTATGTCTTCTAATTCTCCACATCTCCCATTTGATCTTTTCTGTCTCCCCTGAAATAAACTATTGCATGGAAATTTTCTAATATGCAGAATAGTAATACCTTTAGTCCAAGAAAGCTTTGGAGGGAGAGTTGTTTAAGTTGCTCAGATCCTTCTGGGAATGAGGTATGGGATAAAAGTAAATTCAGAGTACTGTTAAATACTTCACTGGTTAAACATTGGAATGAATTCTTCCCCTATAAGTACTTTTTGTATTTCTGTAATTATAGAAAATATGTATAGTTATAACCAGAAACAGCTATAATTTTTGTATCTGTAGTTTAGTATCTCAGTAGTGTAATTTGTAACCTCTTCTGATTTCTTTTTAAATATCAGGTGTCCTAGTTGCCTATGAAGGCTTGCCACTTCATCTTGCACTGTTCCCCAAACTTTGGACTGAGCTATGCCAGACTCAGGTAAAGCACATGAGTTTTAGATTTGGTCTTTATCTCACCTGGCCAAGTGGTCAGGAATTTTAGGAACAATGGGTTGGAAACTGGTTGTGTTTTAGAATTAATGGAAATGTTAGTTTAATAAACCATGGACATCTAGTTTCCCTTTTGAGGCTCTTTCTTTTATACTTCAGTAGATTTGTATCACAGGAAATATTTCAGATAAGCTGTTTATAATTGAATTTCATATCTGTAGGTCAGTATCTACATTCGTGGGAAAAGTCTAAAATGGGGAAATACCTGGGGAAGAAGCTTATGTCCCTTTCTCTCCCCTCCACTATTCCAAAATCTTTTAGCAGAAACCATGTTGCCTGGTTAGTTCTTCCTGATCTTCAGTTTTTCAACAGTTTTATGCATTGTTTTCTTACCAATAGTCTCATGAGAATAGGAAAGCTCCTACCTCAAGTGTCTTTAAGAGCCAGCTTCTTAGAATAAATTAGGCACATAAATAATGCTTGTTAAATTGAAGAGAACTGGGAAAACAAGCAAACAAGCCAGACTGATCCTAAGGTTTGACTCAGTTCTTGGATCTGGCCTAAAGAATCCCCTCTCCCTTTAAAACCTGAAAGAAAAAATTTTCTTTTTTCTTGATTGCATCTGCCTTACCCCAGTGGAAGAGATGAGTTTGTTGATCTTCATGGGCACAAATTTTTAACCACATTATAGTTTCACAAGTATGGTCCAGCCTCCAACTGGATGTTTCTACTAGATGTTTGTCATAAAGTACTGTAATGATTGTTATTCATTATGTCCTTTTCCCAAACTGAGAGGTCTTATATGGTATCATCTGTTTCTTTTGGTGAAATGTTACTTTCTTTTCTTCAGTAGGTCGCCTTGAGAGGCATGGGTCTCATTTAGCTATGGTAGACATTCAAAAAGTGATTTTCTGCGCCAGGCTGATGGCAAGCACCTGTAGTCCCAGCAGCTTGAGATGCTAGGGCAGGAGGATTACAAATCCAAGGCCAGCCTCAGCATTTTAATAAGATTCTGTTCAAAATTTTTTTAAAAAAGGAAGGGGAGGGAATGTAGCTCAGCAGTAGAGTGCCCTTGGGTTCAGTCCCTAGTAACAAAGGGGATGAGGGCTCCCTGGTTGGTTTTTGAGCTGAGTGGTTTGTTCAGTAAATTGGAGCAGACCTCTGCTTCCCCCTGCCCTGTTGATGCTGTTGCCCTTTTCATGGAAAAGGCAGACTTTCCTAAAACTAAAGGTCTAAAGACCTGGGTCCTATTCCTACTCTACTTTTATGTTCTTATGACAGTTCATTACCCTTATTAAGTATACACATGTGTATACTATCTAAACTTTATTCAACTTTTTAAAAAGTCTTTTAGTACATTAAAAAATCATATACAGGGGCTGGGGTTGTGGATCAGTGGTAGAGTGCTTGCCTAGCATGCATCAGGCACTGGGTTCTATCCTCAGTGCCACATAAAATTAAGATAAAGATATTGTGTCCACCTAAAACCAAAAAATAAATATTTAAAAATTAAAAATACAAATTAATAAATGATCAAAGGAAAGACTATTAGAGTAGAGGAAAGAAAAGGGAAACAGAAGAACAGGAAGGAAAAGGGCGATCATGAACTAAAAATGATTTACATGTATAGGTGTTTGTCAGCATGAACCCAGACTACTATGTGTAACCACAAAGCTCCAATTTAAAACAAAAAAAGTCCTTTTTTTTCCCCATATAAATACTTTTATTAAATCACACACCTAGGGAATATATCTCGTGTCTAAAAGCCAGAATGATTTGCAAACAGGAAAACCAAATTTTAGTGAAATTTCTGGGTACTTGGAACTACTAATTCTCTGAGATAACTATGAGTCCCTGAAAACATTCTCATCCTATTCTATTAGCTTTATCTTTCCAGTCCTTGTTAGTTCTTCTCAGTGCTAGATAGTAAAGCAACATTTCTTTTTTTTTTTTTTTTAAGGGATTAAATCCAGGGGCACTTAACTACTGAACCACAACCCTAGCCCTTTTTATTTTATTTTGAGACAGGGTCTCACTAAGTTGCTTAGGGCTTAAGTTGCTGAAGCTAGCTTTGAACTTTCAATCTTCATCCCTCAGCCTTCGTTTAAAGCATGTTCAGTTTTGACTTTCAGTTTCTTTCCCCTACACTCAGGTATATAGTCCAAATTTGTAATATTTTAATGTGTTGGGAGGACAGTTGGTATAACTGCAAGTTGCATAGACTGTGTTGGAAGTGTCTTTTCAACAATGATTTAAAGTGACTTTAAATGTCCTGTCATACATGACATTTAAGTCCCCATTATTACTTCATTGGTTAACCATCAGTGCTTCTTCTCTCCACTTTAGTCTGCTATGTCAAAAAACTGCATCAAGCTTTTGTGTGAAGATCCTGTTTTTGCAGAATATATTAAATGTATCCTAATGGATGAAAGAACTTTTCTAAACAACAATATTGTCTACACATTCATGACACATTTCCTTCTAAAGGTACGAAGAGCTTTAGAAACTGTCACTTCTAGTTAGTTAATGCATGTTTTTATTATGTTGGTCTTTTGGAGATGTTTTTTATACCATCTTTTTCAGGTTCAAAGTCAAGTGTTTTCAGAAGCAAATTGTGCCAATTTGATCAGCACCCTTATTACCAACTTAATAAATCAGTATCAGAATCTACAGTCTGATTTCACCAACCGGGTTGAAATTTCCAAAGCAAGTGCTTCTTTAAATGGGGTAAGAACTATGTAAAAGACTGGGTGTGTTCTTAAATTCTCCTTAAATCAACTCTGTTTGGCCTTTGTAAGATTTTACCATCCAAGTTACAAGCAATGAAAAAAAGTTTTTAAAAATGTGTTTGCTGTGCCTTGTGTGTACAGAGCACACTTCTATCACCTTAAAAGATGAGCTAATGCATGAAGTATTTTAAGAACAGTAAAACTACAAGGAAATATTCCCTTTATCTCTGCTTGTTTTTGCTTTTTGAAACATTACTTGTGATGTTTCTGTTACTGCCTCTGGCTCTTAAGTAACCTGAACAGTCTAATACCTATTGATTATAAAAGGCAGTTAAAACTAGAGAATTAGTTGATTTGTGTAGATCCCCACAACAGCTGTGTCACAGAATGGAACCTGGAAATATGTGCAAGAATATCACTCAGCAGCCTCCTAAGTAACAAGATGCTTACAAACCAGAACAGATTGTGAAGCTAAGTGAGCAAGACCTTTGTGACATTCACCAGAATTTAGCTTGAGAAACTGTGACTTCTATATTAAGACCTAAATTTCTCATGGATCATTGAAGGTTTGATTTTAAAATTAAGTCTCCATGAAGTTTTTTTGTTTTGTTTTTTCTATTTTGAAAAATACTGTCCTAAGTCTGTCTTACTTGACATGAGCTTAAAATTAGTGACTTAGCACTGATGAAATATAGTAGTATCCCAGTGCTGGCTGATTTTATCGTGTTTTGGTCCCCCCACCCCCCCACCCCCCGCCTTTTTTGTGTACCAGGAATTGAACTCAGGGGCGCTTAACCACTGAGCCACATCCCTAGCCTTTTTTATATTCTATTTTGAGACAGGGTCTCACTAAGTTGCTGAGGCTGGCTTTGAACTCAGGATTCTCCTGCCTCAGCAACCCAAGTCACTGGGATTATAGGCATGCACCACCAAGCCCACTGTTAGTATTTTTCCTAAAAAATATCAGAGAAACTAAACCAGAATGGACTTCTGGGAAAGTAAATAATCTGCGTTTACCTGCAAAATGGTTGTGTCAAAAGGTTGGCTTTAAAAATTGAAATGTTCCTCTCTGGGTTTTTGTAGGACCTGAGGGCTCTTGCTTTGCTTCTGTCAGTGCACACTCCCAAACAGTTAAACCCAGCTCTAATTCCAACTCTGCAAGAGCTTTTAAGCAAATGTAGGACTTGTCTGCAACAAAGAAACTCACTCCAAGAGCAAGAAGCCAAAGAAAGAAAAACTAAAGGTTAGCTTTATGGACATTAATACTCTACCTTTAGGGTTGGGAATGGAAAGAATGCATGATGTAATGGACTTTATAATGCTGTATATTCCATTGAATCTCCCAAATATAAATGTTGATAACAAAATTGCCTTCCCACAATTACTATCCCCTATGTGTGATCTTATGACCACTTCCAGAGAAGGTTTCATTTTGATATCTGTCTTCACAGATGATGAAGGGGCCACTCCTGTTAAAAGAAGACGTGTTAGCAGTGACGAGGAGCACACTGTAGACAGCTGCATCAGTGACATGAAAACAGAAACCAGGGAAGCCCTAACCCCAACTAGTACTTCAGACAATGAAACAAGAGACTCCTCAATTATCGATCCAGGAACTGAGCAAGATCTTCCTTCCCCTGAAAATAGTTCTGTTAAAGAATACCGAATGGAAGTTCCATCTTCGTTTTCAGAAGACATGTCAAATATCAGGTCACAGCAAGCGGAAGAACAGTCCAGCAATGGTAGATTTGAAGATTGTAAAGAATTTAAAGACCTCCACTGTTCTAAGGATCCCTCCCTCACTGAGGAAGACTCTGAGTTCCCTTCTACTTCTATCTCTGCAGTTCTGTCTGATTTAGCTGACTTGAGAAGCTGTGATGGTCAAGCTTTGCCCTCCCAGGACCCTGAAGCTGCTTTATCACTCAGTTGTGGCCATTCCAGAGGACTATTTAGTCACATGCAGCAACATGACATTTTAGATACCCTGTGTAGGACCATTGAATCTACAATCCATGTGGTCACAAGGATATCCAGTAAAGGAAACCAAGCTGCTTCTTGACACTAGATGTAGCATGTCTACTTTTAAGTACCCTCCCCCCCCCATGCTGTTTGTATAAGTTTTGCTTATTTGTTTTGTGCTTCAGTTTGTCCAGTGCTCTCTGCTTGAATGGCAAGATAGATTTATAGGCTTAATTCTTGGTCAGGCAGATCCAGATGAAAAAACTTGCATCTTCAGTATACTTTCTAAAGGGCAATCAGATAATGGATATGTTTTATGTAATTAAGAGTTCACTGTAGTGGCTTTCATTTAATATGGCTGTCTGGGAGAAACAGGGTTTCCTAGCCCTGTACAATGTAATTTAAACTTACAGCATTTTTACTGTGTATAATATGGTGTCCTCTGTGCCAGTTTTGTACCTTATAATAGAGGCAGATTGCCTCCGATCGCTGTGGTTCTTATTATCAAAATTAAGTTTACTTGTATACGGAACAACCACAAGAAATTTGATTCTGTAAAGAATCCTCTTTAGCTGTGGCCTGGCAGTATATAAATGGTGCTTTATTTAACAGAATACCTGTGGAGGAAATAAAGCACACTTGATGTAAAAATAATTGTTTTATTTTTATTGACATGACTGATTGCTATTCTGTGCACTTAATTAAACTGATTGTGATGACTTTTTATTTGTTTACATACGTTGCTTCGGTCTTCTCAGATGCAAGTACTGAGGAAACCATGAATGGGAGAAGCAATTATCCACTCCATTCTGTTTCATTACAAGTCTTCGTGGGAGTCCCAAAAAGCAATTCAGCCCATCAACTTCTTAGTCCTCTCTACCCCAGAGTGCATAACCGTTGCAGGGCTAACCAAAAAGGACAGAGAGGACTGTAACAGCACACAGTCAACTATCCCTCAAGTTAGCAGGCTTTTGAAATGCAATATGCCACTGTTTACCTAAGAGCTACACACCTTAACCCTAAAGTAAAACAAAGGATTATTATAACATGCCGTTTATTTTTTATCTTCTATAACTTAAACTACATCTGAGAGTAAGCTTGTTAGGACTACCTTTACCTTGGGAAGCTTCAACTATCTTTACGCCGTCTATTTCCAGAGGAAATCTATGGAAGGTGGGGTAAACAGACCTAATTTCAGGTTGCTTACTATTTTCAACTGAAATTTGCCAAACAATGCTTTTTAATTCTGTATAAGTTCCTGGATTTCATCCAATATCAAATAAATTAAGATTTGGGGGGGTCTTGTTTTTTTTTTTTAAGGAACGACAGGGACGTGAAATATGATACGTCCTACTATCAAAAAAAATGCCCTTATAAAACCTACTCAACCATTGAGGGTGGGCAGCTGGAGTAAACCTTTTATTTCTTCAAAATGCTGCTTCTGCCAACAGAATTTCATATTTTCTTCTTTACAGACAGGAACTCCTTTACAGTCCAATTGTAATTCCGTTTGCCCTAGAGTAGGTACAAAATTCAGTGCAACTGTTGCATAGTGTTCTGGAAGAAAAATAGGAGCCTTATTACTGCTCTAAGAAAAGGAAAATTTCTCCATACCAATGTGAGTGTGGTTGGACCTTTATACGCAAAGGTCATATAACATACCTTCTGGCCAGTTCCTACACCTCCATTTCATGACAATCTTGCTGTTTTTTAACTGAAAAACAAAAGAAAATTCCACTGAAAACACCTTTTAAAACCTCCCACAGTACAACACAGAAAGACAATCATTTTCAGTTAAAATCCCTAAGTACGAGAAGAAATCAGTGAACAATACCTTTCAGTTTTACATGCTGGCATGACCAATAATCCATTCTTTACTGCTAACAGCAAATTAACATCAAAGAACAGTAAGTAATACTGGTAGCCACAACTGAGTCAATGTCAAGGATGAAGTAAGTGACATTAGGCAACACACTCTAATGACAGAACCAGAGGAGGGATTGATTGGAGTTCAGACCTTTTTATCCTCTTCCCATGCTAGGACTAGATCCCAGCCCAAGATTTGTTTTTTTGAAAATCATTAAGCATCTGCATGATAACTGACAGTTTATAGCTTTATCATTACTTCGAATACTTAATGATGTCTGTGTGTATATAACCACTTTTATTTTACGAATAACTTTATAAAATTTTCAAGATAATATGAGCTCAGATAAAGCCCAAATCAAGTTAAAACCAGCAGAGACATAAAGACCAAGCAAGTCCCAGCTTTAACCCTGTGATTACTTACCAATTCTATGTATTCACCAGTGATGTTCCCATCAAACATTTGGAATTTTCCTCCTTTTTCAGCTTCTAATACAGCAGGAGCTTTGGAAAATTTTTGCACCAACTAGCGAAGCAAAACAACAGACATGACATTCCAACACATGCTGTTACCGTGTGTGTGTGTGTGAAGGTGTTGGGCATTCTAGGCAAGCACTTTACCACCAAACTACACTCTCAGCCCTGCTATTACCTTTTTAATTTAAGTGTAAAGTACATTATTTAACTCTGGGGTTTTTTTGTTTTGTTTTAATCCTGGCCACATCTTTTGCTTGCTTTCTTGCCTACAGGGAGAAAATTTGATTAACTACTATATCCTATAACTGCTGATACAGGCCCCCAAACCATCCATCTTTGTTCCCTCAAATTATTTAGAAGCCATTCTCCTTCATTTTCATCACCACTGTCCCATAGCACTTCAATCAAACCCAGAACCACAAGGAAAAACAACACCTCCTGTTCTTTGTGGCACATTTTCCCCCAATGTCAGCATTTAGGATACAAGCTTAGGGAGTTGACTTACATCCTTCACGGTGAAAATGCCATATAGCTGCTCTACTGTTGTATCAAACAGTTCTGTCATGTGCAGAGCCACAGTGGGAATCCTTACGCCCAGTGCTACTGGAGATGAGGCATGAGCCTCAAGAAGAGAAGAGGTTCCAGGGAATAATGAAGCACATCAAGAGAGAACAATGCTGGGATTTTAGTCTTCTCAATAAAACCATCCCAAATTCTACACTACACCTTCCAAACACACATGAAAGCATCAAGAAAAGCCTTTTTCTTAGCTCTATCAAGTCTTCACTTTGGAAAAAGCTTATTGTTCCTATGAGCTCTTAAACTCTGTTCCAATCCCAGGCTATGGCTAAACACCCTTTAATCCCAGTTGGACATACCCAGGGGGTATAACAAATGGGATGAAAGATGATCACACTTAAAGCTAAAGGGTGATACACATGCACACATTCCCCAATTCTAAGAAGAGGACCTAAAATCTCCCACCCCCAAAGTCAAGAGAAAAGTTTCTCCCACTGTGGTATGTGAACCTAAAAGTCACCTGGTAAGGTTTTATAATCTTGCCTAGCAAAGAACACTGCCTGCCATCCACTCATGTGTGTATACCACTGGTGTGTGTGTGGATACATATGTTTATATGTTTGGGGGTGGGGACAGTCCTGGGAATTGAACATAGGCCCTTGGGTGTTCCAGGAAAGCACTCTACCACTGAGCTACCTTCCCAGCCTGAGACTCATTTTTTTTTTTTTTTTTTTTTTTTGGTACTGGGGATTGAACGCAGGGCCATTTGGCCACTGAGTCACATCCCCAGCCTATTTTTGTATTTTATTTAGAGATGGGGTCTCACTGAGTTGCTAAGCACCTCACCATTGCTGAGGCTGGCTTTGAACTCGAGATCCTCTGTCTCAGCCTCCCAAGCCACTTGGATTACAGGTGTGCTCCTGAGACTCATTCTTGATGGAAGGGACCATTAAAAGTCCTGTTTACACATTTTCTTACATCAAGAATGAAAATTTTCAGTGTGGGGATGTTGCTCAGTGGTACAGTGCTTGCCTAGCATGTACAAGGCCCTGGGTTCAATCCCCAGCACCACAAAACACACAAGGGTCTCCTTTTATCATTTCCACAACAAAATGGCAAATCTTTAAAGTGTCACAGGGGATGCAAGGGTAGATTAATGCCTTCCTTACTGTTCTTCATCATCAATAGACCATCTGGAGCTTTGATTCACTTAAGCATTTCCTTTATCCCCTCCCCACACTTTGGCACCAAAGGTCTCATACCTGCAAGGTATTTTCACTTGGTTTCCTTTTAACAGTTAATTCCTGCGTTGACAATGCTTTTGTTGGTAAAATCATTCCAGTTGTAAATTCTATAAAAAAATGTGGGAAATGGTTTTAATAAAGATCTATTTCCTTTTAAGCACAAAGAGTAAGGTAGAAATAGCATGTGAGAAAATAAAAAAAAATTGATATTTGTAAAAGAATTCCTACAGCATTTTGAGGATTTCAAGACTACTCCATAGACTACTGGTGCTTCACATCACAAATTTTATGAAGCAACAAAAGTCTGCTATTTTCTTTTTTCAAATTCCTTTGATCAAGTTCTTTAAAAAAGTAGAATTTTCAAAACTTCTTTTCCAAATAGCTAAGTTTTATATGATTAACTCACCTACTATCAAAACTGGACACTTTCTGGTTGCTTCACCACCACCTCACCAAGCTTGTTCTCACAGTTTTCAAGTCTGTGAGCCAGCCGCACACATGCTACATGTGCAGTTTTGTGGGAAAAGAGACAACCCCAAACCTATCTATGCCAATACTTCGATGCTTAGATGGCAGGCCCAAGAATGAAATGCAGGATACGGCCCTGCCGAGCATTCTGCCTGGTGGGAAACTCCTCTAATTCAGGGAGAAGACAACAACCTCACTTCCATGCAGCACAGGAACTATCTAGGTGTATCTCAACTACACCTATAATACCTGCAATCACTTGCATTCATACATTCATTCATTCAACAAAATTTATTAAGCACCTACTCTGTGCCAGGCATTGTGCTAGATGCTGGAGGTACAGCTGTGAACAAGACAGACACCTTCCATGCCCTCATGGAGCTTATAGTCTAGCAGGGAAGATAGACATTAAACAAGTAATTACACAAACAACTGATTAGAAGATTTTCATTCCAGAAAACTATGATTACCAATTCTGTAGTAAAAATGATTCATGCTGTGTACAATACCGATGATCATTAATTATAATGTTCTTACCCATGACTTAGCTCTCAACATCGAGACTACAATTTATTCTGCAGTACACAGAGGTGTGCTTAGAGCTTAACCTGGGAATCCAGACCACAGTGCAGAGCATAATTTGGGTAAATAGAAAAGGAACCCTCTGGTTCACAAGGGATGCCTTCTTTACCCGTCTTAAGTGCCTTCAGGTAATCTCCAAGGGCCTCCCTGACCTTGGCGGTGCCTGCAGTTTTCATAAGATCCTTCAGTATATCCCCATCTCCTTTCTTTTTACTCACGTTCACCTACAAATCAGAAAAATACAAACCTAAGAAAAATCTGGTTTAATGTATTTTTGCAATATTTGGCTCTATGGATATGGAGAACCGTGAAGGTTGGGGAGGGAAAGAAGTGGCAGCAAGAAATATGGCAGGTTTCTTCACTGGAGAGAATGTAAAGGCTTCTAAATCAAGGGTGCACTGATGGGACTGGTGGCCAGACCTTGAATAGAATGTGAATCACTACTTGCATTTGAAATTGTGTGCACTTATGTACATGAATCAAATTGCTGATGTAGTCTGCAGTTTTTATCAGGATCTAAAAAATGTGCTGTCTAGTATGGCAGCCACTAGCCATATCTAGCTACTGAGCCCTTGAAATGTGGCTGCTCTGAATAAGATGTACAATGAGTTTTATATATAATATACACCAGACTCCCAAGACTTAGTATGAAAAAAGAATGGAAATACCTCATTAATAATTTTTTTATATAATTACATGTTAAAATCACACTTTTATATATTGGATTAAATAAAACTTCATTTAAATTATTTCCTGTTTTTTAATATGGCAACTAAAATACTTAAATTGCATATGTGGCTTATATTATGTTTACATTGAACACCTGTGTTCTAGAACCCCAAAGGCACTATAATCAGGAAAATGGAAGCAGGGAGTGGTGGTGCACCTATGTAATCCCAGTCACCCAGGGGGCTGCGGCAGAAAGATGGCAAGTTTGAGGCCAGCCTGGGCAACCTAGAGACACCCTATCTCAAGAGAAAAGAAAAAGGACTGAAAGGACTGGGGATGTGGGGATGTAGCTCAATGGTAAAGTACCTCAGGTTCAATCCCCAGTACTGCAAAAAAAAAAAAAAAAAAATGGAAATCAAGTCCCCATATAACCTGGCCGTTGGCTACACACTTTGACAGGGAGGAGAACTAGGCAAGGGAATGTATGGAAGAAAGAACAGAGTACAGATGGAGAAGGTAGAAGGAGAAGGTAAGCATCAAGAGCACTCAGTGGTTTTCTCAGAACAAAAGAGATGTTGGTTTGAAGGCGCTTCAGTCCTGATGCAGTTAAGCTGGGCTTCGTGCCCAGGCCTCTTCAAATCTAGAGTTTGTTCTATAATGTTCCTGAGGGTCAAAATCTAAAAGACCAAGTTAACATGCTATTGAAAAGCTTCTCAGCTGATGATCTGAATATAACAAAGTGAAACCATCCCAGCCCCTGATGTATGGCCACACCAGTCTGAAGGCAGCCCTGCCTTTAGGGCATTTGATATCCTTCCATAACGGCCAGTGGGGAGATTGTGCACACACCAGGCACTGCTCAGCATGACTGAGTTCCTGCGTTTTGGGAAGCCTTCATGTTAAGAACATTCACAAACCAAAAAAGACCCTTCACCAGACTATTTTGTTTCGGAAAATATAGCTGCTCTACAAATGGTCTCTCTCTCAGAGACAGGCTTTCCACATCAAGAGGGCACCACCAGCAAGCCAGGCACAGGACTGACACAGGCTTCATCTCCAGGAGGACCGGGAGACCGGTCAAAAGCAACACCTACTAAATATTAGTTTACAAAAAATCATGACATACCCAAGGGAGAACAGCTAAAGGCCGAGAATTGTCACTTAGAGGGAAACAGCAAAGGTACAAGGAAAGTGAAACAAAGTCACATTCAGCAAGCCATGCAAGTGGCCTGAGCACTGGACAGTACATACATTTTTGTCACATTTTAACCTGGTGACACCCCTGAAGCATAAATTATGCCCATTTTCCAGATGAGGAGGCTGTGAAGGGTACAGTCACCTGCCCAGGGCCCACCTGGTCCCCAGGGGAATCGAGGCTTCCTGGAGCTCCTCCTCTTCCTTCGCCACTCTAGCTCCACACAGTGAAGCATCCTTCTTGGAAAAGAAACCGTCCAAAATTCACCACAACTACCACCCAAGAGTCATAGTCTGGGAAACAGTTATGCAAATACCCAACATCTATAGCCGAAGCTGGAGTTGAAAAACTGAAAAAGAAAAAAAACTCCATCGGATACCTCGGTGTCATCTACTTCATTTTCTTCAGAAAGGTTTGGTATCTCAATCAATCCTTTGTGCTTCACACCAGACTCTTTAAGTGTACCTAAAAATAAGCAAAATGGGTTCTTTGATTTAAAAAAAACACAACTGGTTTTACGCAAAACAGAGGTCTCACCTCCCTCAAAGGTTGCAGCCATATCAGAAAGGAGCAGCCAGGACAGATGGCACAAGACTGGCTAACCAGATGTGCACAGAAATCAGGGACAGCAGTTTGGCAGGAGGAAGAGGGTCCGTAACTTGTGTTTTCCTGTTTTTTTTTTTTTTTTTTTTCTTCCCCGTTATGGTACTAGACTGCACCAAGGCACATTTTACCATTGAGCTACATCCTCAGCCCACAGTCCCTCTCCACCTTTATATATATATATATATATATATATATATATATACTTAAGGTCAGCTTACTTTCTTTCCCTCCCTCCTTCTCTTCCTCCCTTTCTTTCTTTCTTACTTGGTGATTCTGGGACTTGAACTCAAGGCCTCATGAATGCAAGGCAAGCACTTTACAACTGAACTACATCCTCAGCCCCTGCTTTTTTTTTTTTGAGACAGAAATTTGCTAAATTGCTGAGGCTGGCCTTGAACTTATGATCCTCCTGCCTCAGACTCAGAGTCAGGTGAGTGCCCCTGAACTCTGCTCATATTTCCCTTCTTTTCCCAGTGTTCTTTGGCAGGTCAAAGCAGGATGAAGAGCTTTCTTAATAGGGAGTAGCCACTTAGGGATGGAAGGACAGAAAGGGATAAGGAGATCTGATTACAGAAAGTATGAAGGGAAGAGGGCTGTAGTTCCCAGAAGTTTCACATGGTCTGTGTGTGGCTGGATTTCCTCCAGGACTTGAGTGCGCCTACTGCAAGGACACAACTGCAGCCCTCACAGCTGCCTTCTGCCTGTAGCCTGGGATTTTTATATTTTAGTTGCACATCACTCCTTTATTATACTGATCTGGAAAAAGTATTTAGTGCAGTTACATTCAAAATGACTACTGAGCTCCAATGGCAGAGCCAACCAACTAGAACATTTTTCAGAAATCAGACACAGCAAAAGACACATTTGGGCATGACCTAGAGGCATTTCACTGCCACTAGACAAGGTAGGAAAGGAGTTCTCAGGTACACAGCAGAAGGCACTCCTATGCCTTGGAGGTCAAGGAGTATAAGCATCAGAAATGGCTTATTTTCTGATGACCACATGTAAGACTATCTCAAGTGCTTTTTTTTTATGGTCAAAGTAAATGTAACACATAAATAAACATTTTTGTGTATGTGTGGTGCTGGGGATCAAACCCAGGGCCTTGTGCATGTGAGGAAAGCACTCTACCAATTGAGCTATATTCCAGCCCAACACATAAACTTAATTCAGGATTGATCCCAACCTTGCAGAGCCTCTGGAGACAAACAGGAATTTTTTTTTTCAGAAGTAGTTGGACACCAATACCTTCATTTTATTTATTTTTATGTGGTGCTGAGGCTCGAACCCAGGGCCTCGCATGTGCTAGACGAGCGCTCTACCGCCGAGCCTCAATCCCAGCCCCCTGCCACCTTTTTTTTTTTTTGTAATCACAATGCAGGTTACATTCACCCTCCACTGAAATGACTAGACCTTTCCTGACTCCCCTCCCCCGACCCCCAAAGAGACCTGAAGAGTGCAGGACTCACTTCCAGAGCACACACCGCTCTCTGGCTTCACATTGGTCATGCCTAGGCATGATCTTCCTCACCCTTCCTTACACAAGTCCTCAGCACTCGTCAAAGCCCCAGTTAGCACCTCTCAACTCTCCAGGATAAGAGGAGGGCTGTCAGCATGGACTGAGCTCCAAGCCACACAGGTGTCGCTTACTAGAGCCTTTGAGGGAGTAGATGAGGAGACTAAATGCTAAAATGAAAACGGGAGCTACCAGATAGGCCTATAGATGTGGTCAATGTGAAATGTGCAAGGTGGGAAGAGGTGCAGAACAGTGACGTAGGAGTGGAGGACGTCCCTAGAACAAAGCCTTGCTTGCTCTCCTTCACTTCTTGACTGCAGCTTGCAGGGCTTTATGCACAGTCTGGTCTCTTCATCCCACTGAAACTACATGGGCTTGTTGGGCTTCATGTTCTTATAATTCACAGACAACGGGAATGATAGCTGACAGATCAGCTCCAGGCCAGCATCTTCAGAGAGGCCCTCCAGGTGCAGGATGATGACCCAAAGGCTGGAGCCATGCACTGTGATCAGGGCTGTGTCACTCCTGGAGCTAGAGAACTATTTCTTCATTCCAGAAGGGCTACTGCTTTGGGCCAAGGAAAAGGAACAGACACAGGCCAGGAGGCTCCTCAGGGACCTAGAGCCCTGCCCTGGGGAAGAAGGCAGGAGCCAGCAGTAGCCAGTGGGAGAGAAACTGAGGACAAACTCCCAACTGGAGGGTCCTATTGCAAGGCAGGGCAGGGTAGAACTGCTTTTGAAGCTTGCTGCTGCCTTCCTGGGTTCTGGCTCCTGCTAGGAAGGCAGCCCCAGGCTGTGGCCAGGTACAGGCTGATCTCCAACAAATTCTCCAGAGAAGAGCTAACTCTAGGGTTGAGGCCCAAACTTGAACACAGCACAATCCTCCACAACCAGCTCCCACCCTTTATCCTCTTCTTCCTTTTCCTGTGTCTCCATATCCTTGGTTATTTATTGCACACACACTGTCCATCCAGCCAGGAGCTAAGTACACAGGAAAAGTCAGCCCAAACTCCCCAAAAGTAAAAATAACCAAAATGTCCATCAACTGATGAATGGATAAAGAAAATGTGTTCCATCCATACAATGAAATGTTTCTAGGCTACAAGAAACAATGAAACACTCATGTGTATTATACCATGGACAAACCTTGAAAAACATGAAGTAAAAGAAATCCAACACCAAATACCACATACAGTAAGATTCCTTTTAGGGACTGGGGTTGTGGCTCAGCCGTAGAGCGCTCGCCTTGCACATGGGAGATCCTGGGTTCGATCCTCAGCACCACATAAAAAAATAAACAAGTGAAGTAAAGGTGTTTGTGTCCAACTACAACTAAAAAATTTTTTAAAAAAGATTCCTTTTATATAAAATGTTCAGAGTCAAATCTATAGAGATAAAATGTAGATTGATGGCTGCCAGGGGCCTGGGAAAAAGGAAACCGGGAATGACTGTTAATGGCACACGGTTTCTTCTGGGGTGAAGAAATGTTTTAAAATTGTCTGTGGTGACAATCTGAATATACAACTCTGAATATACTGAGAAACCACTCAATGATGCATGTTAAAATGGCTGAATTATAAAGTATGTGAATTGTATCTCAATAATTCTGTTATAAAAATAAATCCCTGGGGCTAGGGTTGTGGCTCAGTGGTAGAGCACTTGTCTAGCATGTTCGAGGCCCTGGGTCCGATCCTCAGCACCACATATAAATAAATTAATTAATTAATCAAAGATATTGTGTCTACCTACAACTAAAAAAAAAGAAAATAAAAATTCCTGCCCTGATGAAGAGAGGAGGAGGAGTATCACATAGAGCATACTAAATATCAACACTTTAGGGAAAAATGAAGTAGGAAGAGAGAGGGTACAAGGAGGGGGTCTGCAATTCATTACAGGATAGAGAGAGAGGGCTTCACTCAGGATAAGAACCTGAGGAGGCAGGCAGCTGCCAGGGAAAGGGAGGCTGTCCCAGGGAGCAACTCCATGAGGCTCCAGCAGGGGAGCCTGTAGAAAAGGGTCAGCTCAGCCCAATGAGCGCCAAGCAGCCTGACTGCAGGAAGAAAGGGGAGCTCCAGCTTCTGGGACCCAGCAACACCAAGGGCAGTCTTAGTGTCAGGAACTACTAATGCCAACTCAGAGGCCTAAAAGATATTCACTGAATGAATAAACCAACTGACCCAGGCTATTCGCAGTTCTACCCCCCCCTCTCTTCTACCCTCCCCCCCACACACACACAGAGACGTTACCTTTCCAGCCCAGCTTGATGTTCCACTCATAGAAGAAAATCAGCTTTCCTTTGCGGCTGCTGCAGGAAGCCTCACCTTCCATCTGCTTCAGTTCACTGACCTCACAGTGGCCAGCCTCATTCTCCACAGTGATGCCCACCAACAGCTCTCGGAGCTTCCCCTTGGACCAGCTGGTGGCATCTCTCTCTGTCCTGCCAGGGATCATAAGGGCACAGTGGTGAATGGAAGCCCAGGCTGCTATCCACCAGACCAGACTGGGTACCCCGGTGGCATCCAGGCCCAGCCAATTCAGCCCAAGTCCTCTCAAATTGCCTTGAGAAGCCTGCCACCCTCCAACATGCTTCTCCAACAAGCTTCGTACCAAGTATTTTCTAATCCTCCTGCTGAGTTCCTTGTTATCAGCCAAATCATATTTTGTCTTTTAAAAAACACTATCTTTTGGGGGAAAGAGGGTCTAGGAATCTCACACATTGGAAATAGATGGGCAAAGCCTGGGCCACATATATGTAAATGGGGTAATAATTGAAAGAACACCAATCATGACAAAACCAATTACAAGTGTTTCCACATATGCATTACCTCATGCAATCTTCTCAAATAATATTCCCATTTTGGAGGAAAGAAATGGGCTAAGTCAGTGCCCTATCCATGGAGCTGGGCCTAGGAAACTCGCAGCGCCCAGAAAGTGCCAGCCAAGTCATGCTGCCATCCCCACAGGTTGGTGGCTTGGCTCTGACTTAGGACCTGTCTCAGAAGGCTCTTGTTGGTCTTGAGGTGCCCCAGCCCTGGGGACCTGAGGGCATCCCTTCCTGAAGCTCTAAGGGAGAGAGGGAGGCAGGCATCATCCCGAGTGTTTCTGATAAGGTACAAAGAGGACGCTAACTAGCTCAAATTCAAAGAAAGCAGGGCTCAAGGGTGGACCACCAAGTTATTTAGGTGCAGAAGGACCCAAATTCCTGCGGTCCTTTCCACATCAAGGCATCCCCCACGCACACGCACACACACAACCCCACTCCCTTTTAATATCCAGGGGCATCCAGAGGGCAGAGGGTGGGGTGAGGCCAGAGGCCCTAAGGTCTGCGGCCTCCCTGAGGCTGTCAGAGGAGAAAGGGTACATCAGAAGTCACTCGTGGGGCCCAGCCTAACTTTCAGGGAGGAGCCTGAAGCCGGGCGAGCAGGGTAGGGAGGAGCGCCACCTCCTGCCTCAGAGGGCCCCAGGGCAGCGGTCCTCGGCCGCCGGGGAGAGCGCCTGGCCCAATCCCACCCAACCCGCCCGGCCGCGAGGCCCAGGGAGGCCCGGTCCCTGCGGCCCAGCCCGGCTCCGGGAGGACAGAGGCCGCCCGCCGCGCCCCCGCCCGCCGCACCAGTGCCAGTTGTTCACGTTGGTGCCGTCCTCCCGCTCCTCCACGATCCAGCGCGGGTCCCCCTGGCCCCACTTGGCCATGGCTGCCTGGCCTCCGCGGAGAACAAGGACAGACCGCGGCGGCTGCGGCTCCGCGCCGGCGTTTCCGGCCTCCGAGCCGGGAGCAGCACGCTCGCAGCGCCCAGAAAGTGCCAGAAATCCCCGCCCCCGGCTCCGCCCCGCCCCGCCACCCGCTCCGCTGCGGCTCGCCGAGGAGCCCTGGCCGGGTTCCGGGAGGCCGGAGGCGGGGGGGGGGGGGGGGGGGCTGGAAGGGACTCGGGCTCGAGGGCCCCGGGCTCCGCTGCGCGTCTGGCCCCGCAAACGCCAAGAAGGGGAAGCCTCGGCCGCCTGCGAGTGGCCGAGACACGACTCGGGATGCTTATTGCGATTGCAGTTATCTCCAATGACAGGCAGCGCGGCGGGGAGTAGGGGGACGCTGCGGGCTGCCTGCGGCCGGCTGGGTCCTGGTTTTAGGTGAACCCGGAGTTTGAGGACGGGACCCGACCCCAGACCCAGCGCGCTCTCCGCGCGACTCGGTACCACTGCGCGCGCTCCCACTGCACCCTGTGCAGGGTTTTGTCCCAAAGTTCGTGCACAGCTGTGAACCTCGCTTGTCTTTTGGAGGCCAAGTCTCTGGCCTTTCCAACACCTGGTGGAATAGCACGAGCTACCAAGTGCTGGGTTACTTCAGGAATATTTACATTTTATTCATGTAATAATCCTGTAGAGAGAATGAAATATTGTGATTGCAAGCTCATGTGACTGCAGCTCAAGGCACTTTGCAATAAGTAAGGGGGTATTAATGATTTCCTTTTATAGGTTTTCACCATCTAGCAAAAACTTTGTACCAACTGGAAAATGTTACTAAGGTTTATGTGGAGATTTATTTTGCAGATAAAATGGGTTTGATAATGTAAGCGGGGAGAGTACCTGGCTGTTCTATTCCCCTGTGCTCACCTGTTCTGTGCCTGTGGTCTGTGCTCATTCATGTAATAAACTAACAGTCAAGGATGGCTTTTCTCCATTTGCTTACTGAAGCTACTGCATTCCAACATCATCTTCCAAAGATCTACAACTGTTTAATATACTGCCTTACAGTGCTTTTACCCCAAAACAAAGTGACATTGTGATTTCACCTTTCACACTTCACCAAAATCATGGACAGCTGATGGAAGGTATCAGGGAAAAACTGGAATGACAATTAGTGGACACCATTTTCTCCTGGATTAGCTGCTCATCTTTTTTCCAATTCAGAAAGAGTATTACTGATAGAACATTACATGATAAGATTTAAATATGATCCATTTGAACCTGGTGGCAAATAAAGGCACTAGAAAACTTAGAAAGACAGAAGTTACAATCACTAAAATGTTAGGTGGATAAAAAATTACAATAGTTACACAAAAGAATTAATCCCAAGGGAAATAACTCTGTTGCAATGTAAATGAAAATGTTTTATGTAGATTAATTATCAAGAATTAAATTGTCAGGATTGGGGTTGTGGCTCAGTGGTAGAGCGCTCACTTACCATGTGTGAGACCTGGGAGAACAGCTAACCACTCAAGACAACTTGGGACACTTACTAACCTAGAGATGGCACCAGATGACCTATGTTAACAAGCTTTACCACCAGAAAATAACTGAAAGTTATTTTTCCTTGTTTTGTCGTTTCTCTAAAAATTTACTGTTCTTGCCAGATGTGGTGGTGCACAACTGTAATCATAGCTACTCAGGAGAATAAGGCAGGAGACTCAGAAATTTGAGGACACCCTGTCATAATAAAAAGGGCTGGGCTCAATCCCCAATACTGCAAAAAAAGAAAACCAGGAAAAAAAAAAACAGGAAGAAGATTAAAAAAAAAAAGGAAGGAAAGAAAGAAGGGAGGTATTGAGGGAGGGAGGGAGGAAAAGGAAAGGAAAGAAGGAAGAGAGAAAAGAAGCAAGCATATTGGAGGCAACTCTGTCTGACACCCAGCCACATAGGTAATATGAAGTTCAAGGAATCATATTACCTTTTCCTATGACTAAAGCTCTTAGAACTTCTCCTGGCCTATAGGAAGCACATAATAAACGTCCTTTTATCCTCACCCTCCCAGGATGATCACTTTTATTTTAATTCACCAACCATCACCAAACTCCAAACTCCTAACTTGACACTTTCAGCTTAGACTTCCTGGTCAAGCCAATGTTGCCCACCGAAGGGCAGGAATCTTGCAGGAATGGGTCTACCTTAGCATCCTTGCCAGGCTCCCTCACTGGTTATGAGCACCCTGGGAATGAACTCAAAGTACAGCAACTGAGATCCTCCCTCAATTGTGCATCCTGCCAGGAGATATGACAGGCACATTATCTTCTATCACTTCCCACCCCACTTATCCACTTCTTATATAGCATCTTCTAAAAGAATACAGACTAGGCTTTTATAACAAGAGATTCTCTGTCACCCCGACCTCGGTCCCCCCAAAGTGACTTAAACAAGTGACAAGTTTATTTCTCCCTCACATGATAGTCTAGGATAGTGGCTCAGGACCAGTGTGTTTGGCTCCCAGACTGCACCTTGTTGCTTCTCCATTTCTGAGATACTACACTCATCTGCCTTATCAAAGATGGCTCAAAACTACTTCTATATTCTGCCCTATAGGAAGAGGGATGGATAAAAGGCAAGCACACTTCATTCCTTTTAAGAGCCTGACTCAGACCTTGCAATCATCACTTCTACACTCTCCTCATTGGTCAGGACTTAGTCACAGGTGGCTAACTCCCAATGTGAGGGGAGCAGTTGCCCTCAAGAAAAAAGGTCAAGTGGGTATTTGGAGAACAACTTGCAATTTCTGCTCAGGGCCACTTTCCTAAACCTGCTCCTCTTCCTGGTTGTGTCCCGTGTTCCCTCAGTAGACCTCATGTAGGCTGTCACCATCCAGAGTCACCGGAGGCTGGGATGTGCAGTGACTCTGCCCTCCCTCCTCCCCAGAGCTCCTGCACAACTAGAGGCAGCACCATCCATGCAGCAGGCTGGGCTCACACCCAGCTGGGCTCTGAGCCCACTTGCTCATCCCTCCCAGCTGACTGGACCTCCTGTTTAGTCTCCTACCTATTCCCCAAGTCATTCTTCTTTGTCTCACCCCAACTTATTTTGCTTCTGGTTATCACCTTTTGTTGCTTGTATCTTTGTAAGGTCTTCCTAATGGTCCTCTATCCCTGTTAGTCTCTTTTCCCTACAGTTCTTCCTAATTGCTGTGCTTTTACATTCTTCAATGACATGTCCCATCCACCCCTTGGCAAGGCTCACTCCAGGTCTGGCCCAGCCTGCCTTCCCAGCCCCACATCTAGAGCTGTTCCATTGGTGGCACCATGCTGAGAAGACAGCTCTGGAGCTCTCCAGTGCACCTGTGCCCTCCCACATCCAGGACCCTCTGCCTGGTGCGTCCTGTTTACCCTTGCCTCCGTCACCTAGGCTTTGCTCAAATTTTTCTTCTTCAAAACCTTGCTGATATCCCAGAGTCACTCTTCCCTCTGTCAGGACCATATAGCACAGATACTTTATCTATTTTGTTTAACATATGATAGAAAGGGTATAAAGTTAAAACTAAAGCTTATTAAGTTCCTTTTTAATAGCACATACACTTTAATAGCTCTGAAATCAGAGGGTATCTTCAACAGGCAGTACCTGATGATGGTTCTTAACTTTTGCTGAAGTACACCCAGAGAGGATTTATGTTTGCTTTCCCCAGTTGCTTGGGGCAGCACCCTCCCAAGTCTCTGTGCATGCAGCCTCCTAGATGACACTCACCTTTCCCTGTCTCCTAGCATTCGTGTCCCTGCGTAATCCCCTCCCCTTGAGTGTGGGCTGGACCTCTCAACTTGCTTCCAATGAATAGAATAAAGCAACAGCAATGGAATGTTTAATTACCAAAGTTATCAAAAGATTGTTCTTTTTTTTTTTTTTTTTTTTTTTGATACTGGGGATTGAACCCAGGAATACTCAACCATTGAGCCACATCCCTAGCCCTTTTTATTTTGAAACAGGATCTCACTAAATTGCTTAGGGCCTCAATAAATTGCTGAGGCTGGCTTTGAACTCGCAATCCTCCTGCCTCGGTCTCCCGATTATAGGCATGTGCCACCACACCCAGTGACAGATGTCTTCTTGCCAGCACTAAAACATACTCATGCTTGTATACTCCCTCTCTTTTTCCCTGAGCCTTGTTCTGGTGGAAGTAAGCAGGTTTAGACATCAGTATAGTTTTGCAAGTATATCATAGGGTCATTCCAGGCAGAGGGACTCTGGGTCCAAAGGTGCATAGGCTTTTTTAAAAAATATTTTTTAGTTATGCATGGACACAATATCTTTGTTATTTTTATGTTGTGCTGAGGATTGAACCCAGTGCTTCACATGTGCTAGGCAAACACTCTGCCACTGAGCCACAACCCTAGTCCCTGCATTCACTTTTAATTTTGACAAATGCCCCAATTATCCTTTACCAAATTATACTGAGATGTATCTCATAAGAATGACTTTCCCCACTTGTCTCCCTTTGCTGGGAGCCATCAGCCAAGTAGGTATGACAAATTCCTTGCCAGCTTACTCCCATGCTGTCTAGTGGAAGGACTTCTGAAAGGTGACCTTGCTCAAGGACCAGGGCAGGATCCGTGTTTAGGGTGTTCCCCCTTTAGAATAGGGCAGTTTAGCATAATAGGAGAGTAGGGTGTTTCCCCTTTAGAATAGGGCAGTTTAGCATAATAGGAGAGTAGGGTGTTTCCCCTTTAGAATAGGGCGGTTTAGTATAATAGGAGATTAGGGTGTTCCTCTTTTGGAATAGGGCGTATCCTGCTGCTGAGCTCCTCTTGAGTGCTTAGGGTCAAACAGTATATTTTGGGAGACAGAAGCCCATGCGGAGTGGATTTGGGAGAGAGTGGATTAGGGCAGAGTGTGGATTTGGGCAGAGAACGTGGATTCCCCCAGAACGTGTTTGTAGACGGCCGGTGTGAGATCGGGAATAAAGAATTGCTGTTTGAATCTACAAGCTGTGTGGAGACTCGTGATTTGTGCCCAGCCAGAGACTGCGGCATCTGGTGGCCCGTACGCGGAACGTCTGAAACTTGGAGGTAAGTGAAATTGCTCGCCCCTGAGGGAAGGCGAGAGAATGGGTGACCATTTCAGAAAACAATGTGTTCTTCTTTTGATTTATTTTGTTTTTCTTTCAAGCTGCCTATCCCTAGAAATTTCTCAGGCAAACTGGAAAAAATGGTTGACTAAAGGTTTGAAGTTTGTCGGCCCTGAGGAAGAGAAAATTGATACAACGATTTTTTATTCTGTTTTTGCTTCATTCAGTTTCGGTTTTGTTTTGTGTTATCTTATTGGGTTGCGTTATCTTTATAGTAGATTAAAACAAACTGAAAAGATGTTAAGTAAATTGTTAGAGGTTCAGAATATGGTGAAAGACATTTTAGATCAAGCAAAAGAGAAGGTCTCTCCAGCTAGTCAGACAGAGGAAGAAAATTTAAAGGAAAAGGGGTTGTTAGAAAAAAGGCCACAACAGGAGGCTGTTACTAACTCCGTTTTATCACAAGAGGCTTTAATTCAACCAACAGCCCCACCGATAGAGACAGCTGAGTGGCCCTCAAACCCCGTAGTTGATAATTGGGATCCTGAGACAGGACCTCGAAGATTAGCATGCCCTGTACTTGAGCAGGCAGGAGGGCAGCGAATTCACCGTGCTTTAGATTTTAAAACAGTGAAGCAGTTAAAGGAGGCTGTAACAACCTATGGTCCCCAAGCTCCCTTCACGGTGAGCATGGTCGAGTCCATTACTAACTTGGACATGACGCCAGCAGATTGGGCTAGCATGTGTAAATCTGTGCTAAATGGAGGACAATATTTGTTATGGAAGGTTGCCAATGAGGAATTTTGCGCAGAGACAGCTAGGCGAAATGCAGCAGCCGGTTACCCTCAAAGAAATTTAGAAATGTTGCTAGGAAAAGGATCTTATGAGGGTCAGCGGCAACAAATTGAATATGATCCTGCTATATATGCACAAATTGCTGCAGACGCAGTTAGGGCATGGAAGACTTTACAAGGACATGGAGATTTACAAGGTCAGCTATCTAAGGTAATACAGAGAGCTAATGAACCTTACGCTGACTTTGTAGATAGGCTAATTCAAACGGCTGCCAAAATTTTTGGGGATACGGAACAAGCAATGCCATTAATAAAACAACTGGCTTATGACCAAGCAAATCGTTGCTGCAGAGAGGTTATTAGACCATGGAGACATGAAGATTTAAACACATATATTAAATTATGTAGAGATATTAATGAACAAGGGCAAGTCTTGGCAGCTGCAGTACAACAGGCTTTAGATACCAGGCCAAAAACATGCTATGATTGTGAACAAACAGGACATTTTAAAAGGAGTTGCCCCATAGGAGGAGGATTTAACAAAACTAGGTATCAAAGAAATAGAATACCGGGTATTTGCCCACGATGCCGTAGAGGGAGACATTGGGCTAATGAATGCCGTTCTCAAACTACCATAGAGGGTACTCCCTTACCAAAAAACGGAAAAGGACCAGGTATTTACCCACGATACCGTGGAGAAAGGCATCAGGCTCCGTTGCCAAAAAACGGACAGCCGGGCCCAATGCTCCGGGGCCCACAACCACAAATATACGGGGCAGTGGAGGAACCCAGCAACACCATCAGAGTAGTGCCCAGGACACATTGTCCATTAAATCCCTCATCAGACAAACCCGAGGGAGCGCAGGGTTGGACATCTGCGCCTCTGCCAGAGCAGTACTAACTCCAGAGATGGGAGTTCAAATCATTCCCACAGGAATAAAAGGACCTCTTCCCCAAGGGACAGTAGGCTTATTATTGGGACGTAGTTCATCTACATTAAAAGGACTTATGATAAGTCCCGGGGTAATTGATCCCGATTATGTAGGTGAAATAAAAATTATAGCTAGTTCTCCAAGAGGTATATCAGTAATTTCACCTGGAGACAGAATAGCACAGTTGTTAATAATACCCAGCCTACATAATAAATTTCCTAGTCATAGTGTAAAAAGAGGTTCCAGGGGATTAGGCTCCACAGGTGTAGATTGGGCTATGTTGTCTTTAAATTTAGATTCTCGCCCAATGTTAAAACTAAATATTCAAGGACACGACTTTAATGGGCTACTGGACACAGGTGCAGACCTTAGCATCATATCTAGTAAGGAATGGCCAAAACATTGGCCATTACAACAAGCCACTCAAACGCTTCGAGGCCTAGGAGTGGCTACTAATCCCCATAGAAGTGCAATGATATTAGATTGGAAGGATCCTGAAGGTTGTGAGGGAACTATACAGCCCTATGTATTGGATCATCTTCCTATAATTTTATGGGGACGAGATGTCCTAGATCAATTAGGTTTGACATTAACAAATAACATCAATCCTAATGCGCCCACTACTAGGGCTAGACAAGGTTTTAGGAAAGAAAAAAGATTAGGAAAACAAGGACAAGGTATAGCAGCACCAATTCAAATAGATCAAGGAACAGACAGACATGGGTTGGATTTTCAGAAAGGGCCACTGAGACAATCAAAATTACTTGGAAATCAGAAAGACCAGTGTGGGTTCCTCAGTGGCCCCTGACTAAAGAAAAGATACAAGTAGCCCATGATCTGGTCAAACAACAATTAGCGGAAGGACATATACAACCTTCCATATCTCCCCATAATACTCCCATTTTTGTCATTAAAAAGAAATCTGGTAAATGGAGATTATTGCAAGATTTAAGAGCCATTAATAATGAGATGGTTATTATGGGACCTGCTCAATCAGGGATTCCTCAATTGTCTGCTTTGCCAAAAACCTGGCATGTTTTAGCCATAGATATTAAAGATTGTTTTTTTTCAATTCCAATTCATCCCGAGGATAGTCCACGTTTTGCATTTACTATCCCTGCATTAAATCATGAAGGTCCTGATCAGAGATATGAATGGAAAGTACTCCCTCAAGGGATGGCTAACAGTCCAACTATGTGTCAAATATATGTTAATAAAGCAATCCAGCCACTTAGAAATCAAAATCCTGAACTACAAATATTTCACTATATGGATGATGTATTATTGGCACATAAAGATAAAAACATATTGCTGGAATGTTATGCCACACTTACAAACTTATTAAAAAATTATAATCTAGAAATAGCAATAGATAAAGTACAATTAAATTTTCCAATTAATTATTTAGGAGTTCTATTATCCTCAACCATGGTCCGTCCACCAAAAATTCAAATACGAGTAGATCAACTCAAGTCACTTAACGACTTTCAAAAGTTATTGGGAGACATAAATTGGATAAGGCCTTATCTAGGCATACCAACAGGAGAGTTGGGACCTTTATTTGATATTCTAAAAGGTCCATCAGATCCAAACTCACCTCGCATGTTAACTCCTGAAGCAAGAAAGGCATTGAAAATTATTGAAACATATATGGAAAATATACATTTGGATAGAATTGATATAAGT
This sequence comes from Callospermophilus lateralis, assembly GCF_048772815.1. NCBI lineage: Eukaryota > Metazoa > Chordata > Mammalia > Rodentia > Sciuridae > Callospermophilus > Callospermophilus lateralis. The sequence goes on along the minus strand of NC_135318.1, from coordinate 49,275,406 downwards.
TTGCCTTTATTATTTATTGTACTACCAACAAAAAATATTCCTACAGGAGTATTTTGGCAAGAAGGTCCATTATTGTGGATACATTTATCTTATTCTCCTAACACTATTCTTACTAGGTATCCTGAGGCTGTAGGACAATTAATACTCAAAGGAATAAAAGCAGCGAAGGGAGTGTTTGGAATTTCTCCCAATAAAATTATTACTCCATATACTATGGATCAAATTGATGAGTTAGCTAATGAGTTAAATACTTGGGCAATAATCATGTGTAAATCTAATGTTTCATTTGATAATCACTTACCATCTAATCCTTTGTTGTCTTTTTGGTCTAAGCATCCTGTAGTTTTTCCAAAAATGACAAGAAAAACCCCTATCATGAATGCTCCAAATATATTCACTGATGGGTCAAATAATGGTACAGCAGCAGTAGTTACCCCTGATCAAACTTTTACATTTTTAGTACCCAAACAATCAGCTCAAAAGGTAGAGCTTAATGCAGTATTACAAGCTTTTTTAATGTTTAAAGATTCTGTATTTAATTTATTTTCTGATAGTCAGTATGTAGTTAATGCTATAGTATCTCTTGAAGATGCTGGTAGGATTTCCCCTTCTTCTACTGTTTTCTCTTTGTTTTCCACTATACAAAGTCTAATCTGGGACAGAAAAGATCCATTCTTTATAGGACATATTAGAGCACATACAGGATTGCCTGGAGCCCTTAGTTTGGGCAACGATTTAGCAGATAAAACTACACATGACATACATATTTTCTCTACACTAGAAGAAGCTATGAATTTTCATAAAAAATTCCATGTTAATGCTAATACTTTACAAAAGCTTTTTAAAATAACTAAGGAACAAGCCAGACATATAATAAAACAATGTCAAAATTGTGTGACCTTTTTACCACAAGTTAATCTTGGAGTCAATCCTAGAGGACTGATACCTAACCATATTTGGCAGATGGACGTCACACACTTGCCAGAATTTGGAAAATTAAAATATTTACATGTTACAGTTGATACTTCTTCCGGATTTTTGATGGGCTCCCTTCATGCCGGAGAAAAAACTAAAGATGTTATAGCTCATTGCTTACAAAATTTTGCCACTGTGGGTGTTCCTAAACAGTTAAAAACTGATAACGGTCCTGGCTATACCTCTACCTCTTTTAAACAATTTTGCTCATCATTTGGTATTACTCATATAACAGGAATTCCATACAATCCACAGGGACAAGGCATAGTTGAAAGAGCTCATCAAACTATTAAAACGTACTTACTAAAACAAAAAGAGGGAATTGGAAAGGGGTATATATCCCCCAAAGATAAACTTAAAATAACACTTTTTACCCTAAACTTTTTAAATTTGGATTCATCAGGACTTAGTGCTGCAGAAAGGCATATGTATCCAAAAAATGTGCATAAGCCTAAAGTTCTTTGGAAAGATATTCTAACAGGACAATGGAAAGGTCCAGACCCAGTGATTGTCTGGAGTCGGGGCTCTGTTTGTGTGTTTCCACAGGGAGAACAGCAGCCGATTTGGATTCCAGAAAGACTAACTAAAGCAATTTCTACAAATCGAAAAGAAGATGATTTGACTCAAATCCATAACAGCTGATATCCAGAACTCCAGCTTGGCCATTCTTACATCTGCAACAGTGATTAACAAGGATGCTTTTTTCAATATCTATTTTATTACTGCATTTTTCCCACATCATAAGGTTCTATTTTTATTTTTTGAGCTCACACAAACCTAGGTTAATGTTTTTCTGATCAGTTGTATTTTTTTTTGACTATAGAGTTTTTAAACATTGCAATGGAGATTTCACCTAGGTAAAGCTACAAGGCCTTTATTATTATCTTATATGTTGTACGTTTGTTTGCACATTTGTGTTTTGTGTTGTATGTCTGTGTGTGCGTATTTTATATATGAGGAGCGCTCATGAGAAAATGGATCCGAATTTTTTTTTTTATTCACGTGATTTAAATGGCTTAATTTAAATTAGGTAAACAGCTGTTAAAGATTGTTTTTAAAGGTGCTTAACATATCTGCTTGTTTACTAATTTAAATCAGGTAAACAGCTGTTAAGGATTGTTTTTTAAGGAGGTTAACAGATCTGTTTGTTTACTTTCACCTTTCCTTTTCATTATATTTAATAATTCTTTTCAGGTTAATGTCTTTTTAGCATCATTGCCAGATTTCCTATCTTCATCCCAATGAATATAACTCAACAAGTATGCTCAATCAAGGAGTCAACTTACTTTGGGAGGAAACGGACTTTGGGAGGAGACGGACAGATTGATAGATTCCTCCCCTTTGAACTGCTTACAGAACTTGCCTGGACTATGTAACTACGTTTAGTGCAGCAAATTGTGGTAATGCTGGCATATCTTTGCTGATGGTGTCACCAGTGATCTTTGCTGATGGTGTCACCAATGATGCAATTTTTCCAAAGGAACTGTCAATTGGCTTGGTGTCGTGGCATTTCTGTATCCTCCTCCCTTCTGCTAGTGATGGTCTAAATTTGGGGGCCAATGGCTATATGCTGGACCGGCAGTCAGTGACGGGTATGATCCAATTGCAATGGTATCAACCTAAGACAGGAGGCTGACGCCTAAAGGTCAGTTGCCTAAAGGTCAGTTTTCCCATGACGGGTAAGAACCATATGTTGAATTGGACAACCTACCAGGCGCGGTCCTTAAGCCACATTAACCTCACTCCCCCACTGGCACCAAGGCCAAATTTGGGGGCCAACAGAGGTGAGGCAAAGAACCTCACCCCCCCACTGGTGCATAGACCTATCCACAAGTATGGCTGTATGCTGGACCGGTAGTCAGTGACGGGTATGATCCAGTTGCATTGGTATCAACCTAAGACAGGAGGCTGACGCCTAAAGGTCAGTTTTCCAATGACGGGTAAGAGCCATATGTTGAACTGGACAACCTACCAGGCACGGTCCTTAAGCCACATTACTTGTTGTTTAATTAATCAGAAGGGGGGAGATGCTGGGAGCCATCAGCCAAGTAGGTATGACAAATTCCTTGCCAGCTTACTCCCATGCTGTCTAGTGGAAGGACTTCTGAAAGGTGACCTTGCTCAAGGACCAGGGCAGGATCCGTGTTTAGGGTGTTCCCCCTTTAGAATAGGGCAGTTTAGCATAATAGGAGAGTAGGGTGTTTCCCCTTTAGAATAGGGCAGTTTAGCATAATAGGAGAGTAGGGTGTTTCCCCTTTAGAATAGGGCGGTTTAGTATAATAGGAGATTAGGGTGTTCCTCTTTTGGAATAGGGCGTATCCTGCTGCTGAGCTCCTCTTGAGTGCTTAGGGTCAAACAGTATATTTTGGGAGACAGAAGCCCATGCGGAGTGGATTTGGGAGAGAGTGGATTAGGGCAGAGTGTGGATTTGGGCAGAGAACGTGGATTCCCCCAGAACGTGTTTGTAGACGGCCGGTGTGAGATCGGGAATAAAGAATTGCTGTTTGAATCTACAAGCTGTGTGGAGACTCGTGATTTGTGCCCAGCCGAGAGACTGCGGCATCCCTTTACCAATATCATTCATCTTTCTGATATTTGACAGTTTGATAGATGAAAAATCATGTTTTAATTTAGATTTAATTAATAAATCAGAATGAGCATTTCAAGTTTTCTCTTCTTTTCTTTTTTTCTGGCTTTTTTTTTTTTTCTTTTCAGTGCTGGGTATTGAAACCAGGGCCTTGCACCTGCTAGCCAAGTGCTCTATCATGGAGTTACAAGCCCAGCTCCAGATGTCTCGGCCATTTGTTTTTCTCCCTATACCTTTGTCCATTTTATTTTTATTAATTTTTTTATTTATACATGACAGTGGAATGCATTACAGTTCTTATTACACATTTAGAGCACATTTTTTCACTTTGCCCATTTTAAAAGTAGGTAATTCATACTTAATGCTTGAAGGAAAAAAATTCCTTATGCATCTGAATGTTTTGAAGCATTTCTTCATAAAATAAGAAAATCATCCTTTTGTGGCGCTTTTTTTTTTTTAAGCCTTTCTTAACATTCAGGCAACTAAATAAGCAAATAAGTAGAACATAACAGAAGCCAGATTTCTCAATGCTGAGGAAGGCAGTTACAGAAACAAAGGAGGTGAAGCTACAATAAACCCTACTGGACTGGAATTGGATGTGTTGATGTGAGCTCATGGTCTTTTACAAGGACAGCTACAGACATGAAAATTTCTTGCCCTTGAATGCAGACTAGACCTGATGGTTTGCTTCTAACCAACAGAATGTGAGGAAATTATACAAGGAGTCCTCCAAGGCTGAGTGCTAAAAGGACACAGCATTCATGGTGTTCTTTGGCTCTTACTGGGCATCTTCAGCTGAACCTCTGGCCAATACTTCAACAGAGCTAAAACCTGCCTAATTTTGTTACCTTATTAGTCACTTCTCTGGACTTTCCCATCTCTGAGAAGTGTCCAAGCTCAGGAGCCGCCTTTGTGCCCTCCTCTCGTTCTTTCCACATCAAACCAAGAATTCTTTATATTCTCACTGCATTCTGTCCACTAGATTCCAGACCCAGGTCCTTCAGATTTGCATTGTCACTTAGTCATCTCCATTTACCTCCTACATGCTTCTCTTCAATAACCTAATTCTACAGGAAAGTCCTTGAGCAACACCCCTGCCAACCATTATTGCCTCAACTATTTATCACTATGTTACTTAAAACCATGTAGAAACACAAAACTGGCCATTGGCTCTTGAAGCTTTCATTTGATGCAAAACAAGTTTACAAATCAAATGAAAACAACAGCTCAAAACCAATAAAATTCAATGAATATTTAATGTCAGATGCTGTTCTGCGGACCACACTATAATCTCAGTGGTTTTCTGGAATTCTGTGTGCCTATGCTACTACAGGAACTGATGGCCACTTTTCTCACCATTTGCCTCAACTGGAACTTTCATGATACCTTGGTTAGTACAGTCAGCACCAGAGAATTGGCTATCCCTTCACATAGGCACACCATTTGGGTATTAATTCTTCCTCTATTATCAGCTTAGGACAAAGTAACTTGGTTCCCTAAATACAGAGGCACATATGGGCAATGAAACCATGAAACACACAGCTTAAAATAGTTACCTGGGTAAGTCTGAACTTTCTTAGATTAAAATTGCAAATATTCATTTGTGAAGGGATAAATAAAATATGAAAGTCGTACAAATGGAATATTATTCAGGCTTAAAAGGGAAGAAAATTCTGACAACATGAATGAACCTTGATGACATTGTGATGAGTGAAATAAGCCAGAACCAAAAGGACACGTATATCTGACTTTACTTATACGAGGCACCTAAAGTAGTCAAATTCTGAGAGACAAAGCAGCATCCTGGCTGCCAGGGGGTTAGTGTCAGGGCTCAGAGTTCCACTTCTGCAAGACGAAAAGAGATCTGTGGATGGATGGTAACGATGGTTGCACAATGTGAATATATCTATTGCTACTGAACTGTACACTTAAAATGCTTAAGATGGCAAATTATATATGCATTTAACCATAATAATAATTTTATTATCATCAGGTGAAAAAATGTTTAAATCCTTGCTGAGGACTCAGCAACCCAGAATATTTCTGGAGACCCTCCTCACCCACAATCCAGATTGCTTTAATCCATTCTCCCCCATACCTGAACCAACCCTGGAATCCTAACAGGAACCTTCCTGCTTCTCACTAGCCCTCACTGTTACTCTCAACTCTTCTTGACACTAACCTTCAGCTCTGGCTATTGGTGTCCACCACCAAACTCCACATACACCCTCATCTCTCTGTCTTGGTTTACATTTGCTTTGATAAGCTAATCCTCCCATTTGATTAAGTCACTCTTCCTCCTCTCAGAGGAATAGTCCCACCCACAGGGACTTCTTCCCATTTAAGGGTATCATTAAGACCAATCTGGCATTAGTCACACATTCTAAATTATTTTATCACATATGCTCCCAATCATTCAACAAACATTTATTAATCATATGCCATATATATGACAATATGCTATGCCCTAAATCAAGGGATAACTTTTCTGCTTTTTATTTATCTCATAGTCCCTTATATATTTCACAAACACAAATGTTTACTGCAGTGGATTGAGTGATGTCATATGGGTCTGGACTATCATATTCCACATATGGACAATACATTTTAAACTACTGAAATCAAGAATAGTATCATCTCAGGACTTCTTTGAAATAATAGGATGTTTTGTTGTTGGCAGTAATTTGTTTTTTGGACCAATCTTAAAAAGCAGCTGTTAATACAAGAAAGGTTTCAGGAATGAATTCAACAGGTATTATACAGTAAAAGAACCTACCTTTGGGGCTGGGGTTGTGGCTCAATGGTAGAATGCTCTCCTAGCACATTCGAGGCCCTGGGTTCGATCCCCAGCACCACATAAAAATAAATAAACAAAATAAGGTATTGTGTACAACTAAGAAATAAATATTTTTTAAAAAAGAGAACCTACCTTCGTTTTTGGAAGCTTCCATAACAACGTCTGCAATGTTACTTGGTCATGAATACTTGTGATCACAGGAATACTAGAACAGGTACTTCCTTAAAAGTGTTCCTTCAGCCCAGTGCAGTGGCAAACACCTGTAATACCATCGGCTCAGGCATTGAGGCAGGAGGACAGCAAGTTCAACACCAGCCTCAGCAATTTAGCAAGGCCCTAAGCAACTTAGCAAGACCCTATCTCAATATAAAAAAAATTAAAAAGGGCAAGGGATGTGGTTCAGAGCTTAAACACCCCTGGGTTTAATCCTGGTAGAAAAAAGAAAAAAGTGCTCCTTGAATATGATTTACCTAACAGACATCTGCACAAACATAAAAAACTTTATTCACATGATAGGACAGTGTTTGAGTAGGCAGAGTTTTAAGAATGCTTAATACAATTTGTTTATTGAACTCAGAGTTGAGTCTTTGGAAAATTATATTCAAGTCTAAGGATTTTACTTACAGAATTCTGTATGTGGCTCACACTTCTTTCTACACAAAGGTAAAATAATATCTGTATTTGCTTAATTCCCATTATTTTGTTGTTTCAACATGACTTGGTACACTCAGTCATTTCAATGTTAGTCAAAGATTATATTTTTTTCATTCTCAGCTTTTTTTGAGCTTCATTTTCTCTCTTTATGTTCTCGAGTGTAACTTCGAGGTGCAGAGTATTCATTACCAAGATCCACGACAATTACTTCCCTAGAAAATGTCACTCCTTTTAAAGGTCTTTTTGAGTTTTCAACATCTGAAGAAACTCTATTGAGAGGTAGGTGTGTTATCTTCAACTTTTCACCCTACAGAGAAATGGCACAAGTAGTATAAGTGATCAATTTATGAACATGACAAGTCCTGCTTTTAAAAATATAGGTTCTATGTACATTGTGAATGAGACACAGAAAAGGTATTTCTAAATGATGTAAGAAAGCAACAATACTGAATAATATTCCATTGTGTATATATATCACAGTTTATTTATCCATTCATCTATTGAAGGGCATCTAGATTGCTTCCACAGTTTAGCTATTGTGAATTGAATTGCTATAAACATTGATGTGGTTGCATCACTGTAGTATGCTGTTTTAAAGTCCTTTGGGTATAGACTGAGGAGAGGGTCAAAGGGGTGGTTCCATTCCAAGTTTTCTTAGGAATCTCCACACTGCTTTCCAGATTGGTTACACCAATTTACAGTCCCACCAGCAATGTATGAGTGTACCTTTCCCCCCACATCCTAGCCAACACTCATTGTTGTCTGTATTCTTGATAACTGACATTCTGACTGGCATGAGATGAAATCTTGAGTAGTTTTGATTTGCATTTCTCTAATTACTAGAGATGTTGAACATTTTTTCATATATTTGTTGATTGAATGTGTATAAGTGGATGCTGATCCATAATGGGGGGACATGGAAAAAATGGAGGAACTTTGGGCAAAGGGGAGGGGAATGAGGGCAGGAAAGATGGTGGAATGAGGGGCTGGGGTTGTGGCTCAGCTGTAGAGTGCTCACTTCACATGTGCAGGACCCTGGGTTCGATCTTTAGCACCACATATCAATCAAATAAATAAATAAAATAAAGGTATTGTGTCCAACTACAACTAAAAAATAAATATTAAAAAAAAGATGGGGGCTGGGGTTGTGGCTCAGTGGTAGAGTGCTCGCCTAGCACAGGCGAGGCCCTGTTTTCGATCCTCAGCACCACACAGTAAATAAATAAATAAATAAATAAGATCAAGGTATTTGAAAAAAAAAAAAAAAAAGATGGAGGCTGGGATTGTGGCTCAGCCGTAGAGTGTTCGCCTTGCACGTGCAGGACCCTGGATTCAATCCTCAGCATCACATACCAAATAGATAAATAAAATAAAGATATTGTGTCCAATTATAGCTAAAAAATAAATATTTTAAAAAATTATTTTAAAAAAATGATGGTGGAATGAGATGGACATCATTACCCTAGGTACATGTGTGACACTGTATTATGTACAACCAGAGAAATGAAAAGTTGTGCTGCAATTGTGTACAATGAATCAAAATGCATTCTGCTGTCGTACACAACTAATTAGAATAAATAAATAAATTGATTAATAAAAAAGAAAGCAACAATAATCCATCATGATCACATTTTTATATTTCTGTGGTTGTAAAAATCTACATTGACACAAAATTATTTGATAACGTGTATTACTCTCTCTATAAAACACCCAGGACTGCCTATTGTCATTTGGGGTCCTGAATATGAGCTTACCAAAGGTCTGGCAATCTCTGTGCTGCTGGGGATAGAGCCCAGAATTAGAGCAGGGCCACAGGAGCTGGTCCTGGGTTTGGCCACAGTGGGGAAGTGAATAATTTGCTCATTTTTTGTTGTGTGGTGGTGGGGTTTTTGTTTTGCTTTGAGTGTAAAAGAGTAGGATTTAGTCAAGTGAGAAGAAAAGAGACAGAACTCCTGCAGGGTGAGAGAGGACCCAATGGGAGTTGCCCTTTGTCTCATGTTTTCATTTGTAACACAAGAACCTTGGATCCCTAGATGACCTAACAAGATTTCTTATAGCTATAAAATCCTAGGAGCCTAAAAATAAAAGAAAATGAAAGGGAATTATGAACAAAAACACAAATGTAAGAATGAAGAATGAGCTGGGCACAGTGGCCCATGCTTATTATAATCCCAGGTACTCAGGAGACTGAGGCAGGAGGATTGCAAGCACAAGATCAGCCTAGGCAACTTAGCAAGACCCTGTCTCAGAATAAAATAAAAACAGCTAGAGATGTAGCTCAGTGGTAAAGCACCTGTGGGTTCAGTCTGTAGTACCTGGGTGGGGGAGGTGAGACTGAAGAATGAGCGCACTTCTAGGCTTGGCATATGCAACTGGTTTTACTAATATGAAATAAGAGTTTAGGAGAATGGTTAAAATGACTAGACACTGGACTCATTCCAGGTACAAACCAAAGTTACAAGAGATGCCATCTCTTGTTATTATACCTGGCTGAGTAATTTTCCATCTCTTCAAACTAAAGCTAAACCTTAGGAGTAGAAAAAGCACATCACCTCTTGATCAGTTTCTCCAGCATTCCCAGACACTTGCTTCTTTTTCATTTTGTCTCCCTCCTGTGCCTCCATGTCCTCTCTGTTTTCTAAGGATGTAGCCACCGCTTCCTTATTCCGTCTCTGGACAAGAATGCCGTGCCTCACTGGTGCATTCATTCCCATGATTTCCATTATGACCCTGGAAAAATCAACCAGCAGGGTTTTAAAAATCCATGCATCCTAGTCAATATTATCATCTACAAAAATGACTTTCTACCACATCCTCAGGTACAGACTTTTCTTGGCCTCCTGTATTATTCTCCACATTAGCAGGCGAACACTCTTCACCTCCGTTAGCATCTGTACAAGGAATTTTTTCTGTCTCTTCTCTCTTGCCTTGAAAACTGAAAACAAATAAACAAAAAATTCAGAAAAGGAAAAATGACCCTGATTCTGGCTTGGGAATTTCACTTTAATAGGAAATTAGCATTTCTAAAACCCTAAAATGGAAAACATACATAACTGCAACATTACTTTCTCTATTTTGTTTTATATCATTTCTAGGTACATATGCTAGTGTGACTTGAAATCTGATCCCAACTTATCAACATGGATTTATACCATTTATATAAAAAAACCACCACTAAAAGGAGGATGCAAATGAGGCAAATTAGAAGGATGATGAAGAAAGTGAATGCTGTGGCCTCAAAGCTAATACGGTTGCCAGCCGATATGTCCACTTTCACAACCATAGATTCCCCAAAGCCTTCTCCAGCTCAGTTTGAATGTAGTTCTTTTGTTCTTTAAGTTTTCTAGAAACAGAAGGAAGAAAAAAGGCTGCTTTCATTGTTGTTCTTTTGACCAGCTTAACTTCATAAAAGACACTCTGCTTGTGTTGGTGGTGTGACTCACACTGGCTAGTTTCTCTCCATAAATGTGGTGGGGGCTGAGGTGGACAGAGGGGAGACTGAGCTGGGACCTGTTGATCACTCAGCTCACCTCCCCTCACCCCAAAAATTATCTGAATCCAGAGGGGAGAGGAACTGGAGCAGCTGGAGCCAAGCCCAGCTCCCATTTCTTCTCTCTTTAGTGACATCACAGAATCATGGAACTGCTGAGTTAGAGACCATTGCCTGGCATCAGGGGAACCACTCAACTCTCCTCCGAGGTGCAGCTTGTATGTGTTCTCCTCTGAGAGGTCCAGCATGGAGACCACATTCACTGTCTTGACCATACGTTGGACAAAGATTTTCTTCCTAGTCTCCAAACACTGTATTTCCATTCCTAACCTAAGCCTGACGCTCTTATTGCTTGTTCACGGACTGGAGCAACTGGCCCACTTCCTTCTTATAAATTCTTTCCATATCCTCAAGGTCAGTAATGAACCCTACCTCTAACGGTGCTCTCTCCAGCCTGAATAGCCCATCTTCTTCCAATCCCATCTCTCTGGATCTACTTCCTGGATACACAAGAAAATTGACAGCTCTGAAGGCTATGGCTTGAGGCAACAGGAATAGAACAAGATGATCAGAGTGAAAATGAACCCTGGCCCTGACCTAACTTCAGGTAAGAGCAAGTGACACCATGGCAAGGAAGGAGAGGATGGAGGTAGGACTTCCTTCGAAGGAAGATAAAAAAGAATAGGGCAGCTATTTTAACATCTAATATAATATCAGACTGGGTAGTTGTTTTTTTTTTGTTGTTGTTGTTGTTTTTTTGTTTTGTTTTGTTTTTTTACCAGGTTTTGAACCTAGGGACACTTAACCACTCAGCCACATCCCTACCCCTTTTGTATATTTTACTTAGGGTCTCAATAAATTACTAAGTCTGGCTTTGAACTGACAATCCTCCTGTCTGATCCTCCCAAGCCGACTCTGGTAATTATGATGAAAAGAAATGTATTTCCTACTGCTTTGGAGGTTGGGAAGCTGAAGATCAAGGTGTCAGCAATTAAGGGCCCCATCTCTCTGCTTCCAAGATGATGACTTGAATGCTGGTCCTCTGTAGGGAAGGAATGTCATGTGCTCACATAGCTGAAGAGCAAACTCGACCCACAGGCCCATTTTAAAACAGCACAGGAAGGCGCTCCCAGATACCTCCCAACTCTGTCGCACTGGGGATTATGTTTCTAATATCAGTTTTGGAGGGTACACATTCAAACCACAGCAGAGGGGGAGGTCTTTGGACTACAGTCACACGTGCTCTCCTCCAAGAGGGCATGATCTGCAGCTTCTTTTTCTCTGGATGCTCTAGCAATCAGCACTTGAATGCTCCATAAAATTAAGTGTGTGTGTGTGTGTGTGTGTGTGTGTGTGTGTGTAAACCAAGTCAAATTTGTTGGAAGGTTCAAGGCCAATTTTTTTAATATCTTATTTTATTTTTTTAGTTGTAGTTGGACCCAATACCTTTATTTCATTCACTTATTTTTATGTGGTGCTGAGGATTGAACCCAGGGCCCCGAGCATGCTAGGCAAGCAGTTCTACCGCTGAGCCACAATCCCAGCCCTCAAGGCCAATTTTGCAGAATGCATGAACATCAGAGCCACTCCTTACAGCAAAATTCCTGGACTACTCCTCCAGCCAAAGCACCCAGATAAAAATTCAGAGCCTGTTTCCTTACTCTCCATGGTGCCAGAATGATATTAATAGTCCAAATCTGCTCCCATGTCATGGACATGTATTAGTCTGCTTATGAGAAGATGGAAATATTTTATATTGATATACTAGTGGCTACAAAGGTATATACATATATTTTTTAAAAACATTTCATGCCCTTTATTATGTGATATTAGAAATCTACACACAGGGAAATAAGGCCAATCCTCAGGCCTGAGTTTGAGTCTGCAAGTTGGTTCTGTCTCCAAGATTTACCAGAAACATTGGGAGATGGGAGACCTGTAATGAATACATAATAGAAACAACTCGTAGGATTGGTTACACTGAATCATAAGGGCTTTCACTGAATGTGGCTTAGGGAATCAATATCTTAAATTTATATGTATGGTTAACATAATTCTGGAAAATGGAGTGCTATACAACTTTGGTCTCTAAATCACATTTTAAATGCACTGGATTGTAAGCTCTGTGTGGTCATGGGGTGTCACTCAGAGACAGATCTCCAGGCTCCAACAAAGCATTCCTGGCACAGAGATGTTTGCTACAAATATTATTTGTGGTGGGACATTATAATTGATTTAGCAGAAATGTAAATGGATTATAAAAGAATACTATGAACCAACCACTATATGCTAAAAATTGAATAACCTAAATAAAATGAAAGTATTCTGAAAAACACAAAACCTATCAAGACTAAAACAGAAAGAAATAGAAAATCTAAACAGACCTATAATGAGATTTGAGTCAATTATCAAAAACTTCCCCATAAATAAAAGCCCTAGGTGACATAAAGTCATTTGGGAACTCTACCAAACATTTAAAGAACTAACGCTAATCTTTTTCAAACTCTTCCCAAATATTGAAGAGGGAATACTTTTTCTTTTCTTTCTTTTTTGGTACCAGGAATTGAACTCAGGAGTACTTAACCACTGAGCCATATCCCAGACCTTTTAAATATTTTATTTAGAGACAGGGTCTGGCTGAGTCTAAGTACCTCATTAATCTGCTGAGGCTGGCTTTGAACTTGAAATCCTCCTGCCTCAGCTCCTGAATTGCTGGGATTATAAGCATGAGTCACCGCAACCAGTGAGAGAATATTTTCTAATTGATCTATAGGACTGGCATAACCCTGATACAAAAGTTAGACAAGGACACTATACAAAAACTAAAGACCAATATCCTTTGTGAATATTGATACAAAAATTCTCAACAAAGCATTAACAAACCAAATTCAGCAGTTATACACCACAACCAAGTGGGATTTCTTCCAGAAATACTAGGATTTACAAAAATCGTTCAGATGTCCCAATAGAGGATTAATAAAACATATAAAAACTTAAAGGAGGTAGGTGGTATGGCGAGAAAGAGAAAGGACATCAAATAAAACATTGTATACAACTAGTCTAAAAATGAATGGTTTTCTCTAATAAGCTTAGCCCTGAGCTCGGAGGGTCATCACTGCCTCAGTCTCTTGAGCCTGAAATCTGGAAGCCACCACACACTCCATCTCTTTCCCCTCTAATTAATGACCAAATCCTGCTGATTTAACATGCTATTTTTTTTCCCCAAATCACTTCTCCTTTCCTTCTCCATCACCTGTAGCCCAAAGGTCAGCCAGGATGACATTACCTCTCCCTGCACCATGTCAAGAGTGTCCGACTGGTCTCTTTGTCTCTGATCCATCAGTTATCTTGGTCCAATGGATCCTGGTAATGCTATTCTTAGCCCAAATCCTTCAATGGCTCCCCACAACCAACAGGTAAGCCTTCTGGACCTGCCTTACCTCCCTGGCCTCATTTCCCATCATCCCTCTTACCATTCTCTACACTCTTTGTCCTCCCATCTCAGTGTCTCTGCCCCACATAAACTCTGGATTGTCCCACATACCTCATCTAACGTCCTCCAAGAAGCCTTCCCTCAGAGGATGGGAGATGCTTAATGCATTGTGTTGAAATTGTTTCTTCTCCAGTCTGCAGCACCCACTGGACTCAGTTTCTTGAGGGAAGGTTTTGGGGCTTATGCATCTTTGTTACTCAAGAGCCTGGCACTTGTTTGAAAAAGATTTATTGAGGACCTATTGTATGGTGGGTAGCATGGTAAAGAAGGCTGACAAGTTGCCTATTTCATGGTGCTGGTACTCCTGAGAGAGATGGAGGCAAATCCTGCGGGCAAGCCAGATCCCATAGGTGCAAAGAGAAAGGAGCTTCCTTCTTCCGTTATCCTCCATATCTTCCCAACCCCCTTTGATGAGTCACATCTTCCAGGTTCCTGCCTCTTTGTGGATAAATAAATTGATGTTCTCCTTATTTTGGCTTTCAAAATCCCAGTCCCCGAGCACTGATTACATTTCCAGTCTTCTTTTAAATGGAAACATCTCCCCTGCTCCAGCTGGGGTCTGTCCGAGGTATGACCAGATCTTCTCTCCACCCCTCTGCACTTGATATTGGATGGTGTTACAATGGTCTTGGCAATTTTGAAATCCAGAAAAGTGAATTAGGGACATGTTCAGTTTGGGATTCGTGGCATATATTTGTGTGATTTCCGGTAACCTCCATATATAATGAAACGATTTCCAGCTGTCCTGCTATAGGAATGGCTCCCAGGAATACTCTCTACAAATTCCTGGGCCAGTTCACCTTGAGTCATGAAATGGAGGTGCATAACCAGCAGTGGATAATGATATGAATGTCCTATCACACCTGGGGCTGGGAACTTTTGAACAATGGAGGAGAAACAGGTTTGAAATGTATAGATTTAGCAGTTTGTTTGCAAAAAATCTTCTAATCATTTGACAATGTAAAACTGTAAGTGGATGTACTCATTTGTCAAACAAAGTCTCTCTCAGTAATAAATGTACACCATCAATGTCATATGAAGAAGCAATTAAAGCCTATGTTGACAAACATACAGGAAAAAGTATTATGGAAATGTGTCAGGCAGTTCATTTTAAGAAAATGTTATTTTTCTGAATTTGTGGTATCTGTCAGCTTTTAAAATTATCTAAATTTATTTTCTTATTTTAAATATTCACATTCATACCTCATTTTTTCCGCCTTCAGTACCAGGGATTGAACCCAGGGACAATTAGCCACTGAGCCACATCCCCAGCCCTTTTTATTTTTTATTTGAGACAGGGTCTCACTAAGTTGCTTAGAGCCTCGGTAAGTTGTTAGCCTCGAACCTCTGATCCCCACAACCAACTGGTAAGCCTTCTGGACCTGCCTTACCTCCCTGGCCTCATTTCTCATCATCAGACTCCCAAACTGCTGGGATTATAGGAAGGCACTCCCACACCCAGCTTCAAACCTTATTTTATTAATAATTTTGTATTTTTCTTTTTTTGGGGGAGGCTGGGGCTTGAACCCAGAGGCACTTTGCCACTGAGCTACAACCCCTTTTTATTTATCTTATATTTTATTTTGACACAAGGTCATGTTACGTTGCTGGGGACCTTGCTAAATTGCTGAGGTTGACCTCCAATTTGTGATCCTCTTACCTCAACCTCCTGATTTGTGATTACAGGCATGTGCCACCTTGTATTGTTCTTTAAAAAGTGCTAAATGTGGCATGGTGTCAGGTCCCACAAAACCTGGATTCATCCCTTCCCAGGGATATGTATCAATCTTTTTTCCTCCCCACCTCCTTTGTTTTGTACTAGGGATTGAACCCAAGACCTCATGCATGGTAGGCAAGTGCTCTACTGTGAAGCTACATTTCCAGCCCTTTTAATTTTATTCTGAGACAAAGTGGGGCTGAATTACTCAGGCTCTCAGGGAACCTGTGATCCTTCTACCTTAGCCTCCCAAACAGCTGGGATTACAGGTGTTCACATTGCACCTCAGGCTAATCTGAGAAGTCTCCTTTAAATGCAATTAGCCCCTTCCTCCAGCACAAATGCAAAGCATACTAGGAAATCTTCCCTCCACATCTTCACCCTCTACTCTTTCATGGGTTATATAGGTGGGTAGATTACTGATGAAGGAAGGACCAATTTCTCCACCCCTCACTTGTATGGGGCGGGGGTAGGTCCCAGAAGTACTTGTTAAGTCTTGTGTCACATTTGACCTTTAGAACCTCTGCTAAAATTCGAAGTCACACAGCAACTATAATATGAGTAAGCAAACCAACCTGAACTTCAGATCTCACAAATGCTATAAAGAAAATAAAGTGATTGGGATTAAGAATGAATGAAGCCTACTTTCTACAACCAGGAGAGAATGAAGAGAAGGAACCACTCTTAGAATATCTGGGGTAGAGAGAGTTGAGTGTAAAGACCCTGAAGAGAAACTGAGCTGGGCATAGACAAGGAGCCAAGGAAGGCTAGGACATTCAGAGCACATCTTATCAAGGAGATTAGGAGACTAAACCCAAATCAAAGTCTGGCAGGGGAGAGAACACACAGGACACACATAGTTGAGCAGTTTATTTTACTCTAAGTAGAAGAGGAAGTCATCTGGCAGTTTTAGTTAGGAATGCAACATGCTCAGATTTTTTATGTCTTTTAGAGATCTGGCTGGTTTCGATGGAAATGTAGATGAAGCAAGTCAGGTAAGAGCAGAGCCAAGAGACTAGAAGCAGGTAAAAGTACTGGATCAGGGTGGTAGCTGTCAATAACCCGGGCGCGGGTGCTGACCGTTTTGTGTCAGACCACCAGCTGTTTCCAGGTTGGAGGTGGTCAAGTCTTTAGAGGACAACACAGACCTGGAGTGGACACCTTGACTGCAGCCCTGTGCAGAGACTGGGAAGCAGAGTCCTGGCTCAGTTGGGCCAGATTCCTGACCCTCAAACCCTGAGCCGATGCTACGTGGTGGGATCACTGGTTACACAGCAGAGAACTAATACAGCTCCCAGGTGACGCTGATGCGCTTAGTCTGGGACCACACTCTAAGTAGCAAGGATGAAAAGGAGGAAAGCGAGATCATTCGGAGAACTAGAACAGTGGACAGAAGGGCCCGAGACTGGGGTTGGAGAGCATCCTGATGACTGCATGTGCTGCTGTTTGTCCTGCCCAGTGCAAACACAACTAAAATAAACCGTCCCTGGAGAAAAAGAATTACCCGCATAAGTAAGGAGTCAATAAAGTTGGGCAAACATTTTTTCGAGAATCTGCTTAGGGTTGTAAAATTTTCTGTAAAGCTCTTTATTACTGATGACCTTAGTTATAGTCATAGATCCAGAATCTTCCTTTTAAGTATATTAGTTTCAAAAAACTGTTACTGAATTTAAGAACTTGGAGGAAAACAATAAGTACAAAGTTAGGACTGATCTTAGAACATTATATATACTATCCAATCAGAAATTTGGAGCATGTGATGAAGTCAAGGGAAATAAGAGTATTTAAGAAAAAAAAAAGACAGGGGCTGGGGTTGTGGCTCAGCTGTGGAGAGCTTGCCCCTTTCCTGGGTTCGAGCCTCAGCACCACATAAAAATAAAGTCATTTTGTCCATCTACAACTAAAAAAAATATTAAAAAAAAGACATGTACCAAATTATTCATAGCACAGCAGCTCTATTTATGTTAGCAAAAAACTAAGTCAAGTTAGGTGTGTTAGTGCATGTCCATAATCTCAGCAACTCAGGAGGCTGAGGCAGAGGAATTGATTGCATATTCGAGGCCAGCCTCAGCAACTTAGCAAGAACTCATCTCAAAAAAAAAAAAAAAAAGAAAAGAAAAGACTGGGGATGTAGCTCCTGGTATAGTACTTTTGGATTCATGGTATAGTACTTTTGGATTCAACCCCTAGTATCTACCAAGCAAGCAAGCAACCAACAAACTAGGGAGAAAACTGTCTACTGAAAAATGAATAAATATAGAATAGTCATAAAACGAAATTCTATGCAGTGACAAAGGAGTGCACTACTGATTCAGCAATCTGAATAAATCAAAAGTGTTGAGTGAAGGAGTCAGACACAAAACGATATACATTGTATGAATTCATTTACACAGAGTTCAAGAACAGGCAAACTTGGTGTATGGTAATTAAAGTCAGAATAGCATAGTGTCTTCTGAGAAGGGAAGTAGTGACTGCAATAACCACAAAGGAATCTTCTGGGCTGATATAAATGCCCTATATCTAGACGTGGGTGTTGGTTAAATAGATGAATACAACTGTAAAATTTACTGGACTTTATGCTTAAGATCTACTATGGAGCCTTCCGTGCATGTTGGGGTGACTGGACGGCGGCAGTGTTGGGACCATGTCCTTGGAGGTGACCAGAAAGACTGCAGGGATGGTGCTAGCAGAGCTGTATGTCTCAGATCAAGAGGAAAATAATGCCACAGGAGATGGAACCAAAGAGAAACTATTTAAAACAGGCCTAAAGGCTTTGATGACAGTAAGAAAAGAACCATTTCTCCTACCATTTATGTAGATTCACAAAAAGAAAATGAGAGGTGGGACATTATTTCTAAATCACAGATGAAGAACATTAGGTAAATGTGGCATAGGGAGCAAATGAAGAGTGAATCCCGAGAGAAGAAAGAGGCAGAAGATAATTTGCCAAGAGAAAAGAACCTAAAAGAAGCAAAGAAGATTACCATTATGATCCAAGTCTGCCAGAGCCACAATGTGTGAAGATTCATGCATTAGAAGGATATAGAGGCCAGAGAGTAAAGGTGTTTGGCTGGGTCCATAGGCTGCGTAGGCAAGGAAATAATTTAATATTCCTGGTGTTGTGGGATGGTACGGGTTATCTTCAGTGTGTCTTGTCGGATGAGTTGTGTCAGTGTTATAATGGAGTAATTTTGTCTACTGAGAGTAGTGTTGCTGTATATGGAATGCTAAATCTTACTTCAAAGGGCAAGCAGGCTCCAGGGGGCCAAGAGCTAAGTTGTGACTTCTGGGAACTTATGGGGTTGGCCCCTGCTGGAGGAGCAGATGATCAATGAAGAATCTGATGTCGATGTCTAGTGAACAACAGGCACATGATGATCCGAGGAGAAAAATGCCCAAAATCCTAAAAGCACATTCAAGGATCACCAGGTGCTTCAGAGATCACTTCTTTGATAAGGGAGTACTGTGAAGTTACTCCTCCAACGTTGGTGCAGACACAGGTAGAAGGTGGTGCTATACGCTCTTCAAGCTTGACTATTTCGGGGAAAAGGCATTTTTGACTCAGTCCTCTCAGTTGTACCTGGAGACCTGCCTTCCATCCTTGGGAGATGTTTTTTGTATTGCACAGTCATACAGAGCAGAACAATCCAGAACACGAAGGCACCTGGCTGAGTACACTCACTTGGAAGCTGAGTGCCCGCCCTTTCCTGACCTTTGAGGATCTCCTGAATAAATTGGAGGACTTGGTTTGTGATGTGAACAGATTGGAGGACTTGGTTTGTAACGTGGTAGATAGAGTCTTAAAATCTCCGGCAGCAAGCATAGTGTGTGACCTCAACCCAAACTTTAAACTCCCTAAACGGCCTTTCAAAATGATGAACTACTCAGATGCTATTGGGTGGCTAAAAGAACACAACGTAAAGAAAGAAGATGGGATTTTCTATGAATTTGGAGAAGATATCCCAGAAGCTCCTGAGAGACTGATGACAGATACCATTAATGAACCAATCTTGCTGTGTCGAATTCCTGTGGAGATCAAGTCTACATGCAGCCATGTCCTGAGGAGTCCCGCTTACTGAATCTGGTGCCCAATGTTGGTGAGACTGTGGGAGGCTTAATGCGTATCTGGGATAGTGAAGAAATGCTGGCAGGTTATAAAAGGGAAGGGATCGACCCCACTCTGGTATACAGATCAGAGAAAATATGGTACATGTCCTCATGGAGGATACTGCTTGGGCTTGGAACGATTCCTGACTTGGATTCTGAATAGATATCACATCCGAGATGTATGCTTGTACCTTTGATTTGTCCAGCACTGTAAGCCATAACTGATTCCTCCTAAAGCATGAAGAAAAGATGGTCATGAAAGAAACAGACTGCCTCATTAAAATGAAACAAAATGCCAAATTGTCCCATGTTTATTCCATTGGGGTATAGCTTTCTGGTTTTTTTTATTCCCAACTACCATAAAACAAAAATAAGTAGTCCACATTATTTGAACATAAGGGGACACTGATATCATTTTAAGAAAAAATATCCACTACAAAGTCTGGGGAAAATATGTGGCATGTAACTCTGTAGTTAATGGATACATTTCAGCATTTTATCCAGTTATAGCAATTGTGTTAAATATGCCATACATAATTAAACAGTTTTTAATTTTCGTGTAAGGTATCCTAAAAATATATTTAAAACTTAATCTTTCTGTACTTTTAAATGTAACTGGAATTATTTAATTTGTATCATTTTATTGTATCAGTGATTTAAAACACATCTGTGGGGCCAGTTCGCAGTGTGGGCATAAAGATTTGCTAGTGTTGGAGTGTACCTCAGCAGTAGATTCTGGAATCTAATGAGTACAATGTTTGACATCAGTTAATCTTTTCTGAAACCACATAGCTGCTTTTAATTTTGAGGCATATGAATTGATATGGAAGAATATGTAAAAGTGGAATTGCCTTAAAATTTAAAGTGAGCATAATTGTTGGGGAGAGGCATGGTATTCAAATGGTTGACAGTATCCTTCATAGCATTAGTTTAAGATAAAGGGGTAGACCAAGTTTCCTTTTTTCCTGGTGATTCTTAAAATTAAAAATATGTTCCAAAAGAATTTGGCAGTTTGGGGCCGGGGTTGTGGCTCAGTGGTAGAGCATTTGCCCTGGATTCGATCCTCAGCACTGTATAAAAATAAATAAAGGTATTGTGTTCAACTACAACTAAAAAATAAATACTTTCAAGAATAAAAAAAAAAGAATTTGGCAGTTTGACTGGCTGGTTGAGTCATCCCTCCCATGTCCTTAGAGCTGGTCTGTGCTACCTTACATACTTCACAGCAGGACTACTGAATGGCTTCAGAACAGATTTAGTTAATTTCTCCCTCAAATGCATGTCATGTATTCTCAATAGGCTGTATTTTCCCAGTGATCAATAAATGAACACTCGTTAAAAACTCTTTGCTGGTTTAATTTTCTCAAACCGAACATCACTATCTCACATTAGTTCATATCTTATGCATTTTTAGCTTTATTTTTTGTGGTGTATGTAGATATTAAACTTAGGTAGGTATTATTAATGTTATGGTAATTAAAGAGGCCAATTTTTAAAAATTAGATATTTAGGCCCTAGTTACAACTTTTTTTGTACCCTTTTTGTGTTAATTTCTGACACTAGATTCTTTGTGCAATTAAGTGAAAATGATGGAAATGAGGCATTTGTAGTCTATGTGGCTATATCTTTAAATAAAAAGTACTTGGAAGAAGGTGGAAAAAAAGATCTACTATGATACATTTTTTGGAGAATCTGTTTAGGGTTGTAAAATTATAATTTTCTGTAAATAAAGAATGGAGAGAAGAAATTTGGAGTCTCATTCATACAAGGTTGAGATTCAAAGGGATTAATTTTATTATGTATAAACATTTTTTGTGACTAATATACATAACTAAAATTTTAAAAAATAATTTTAATGCTAAAGCAAGTAAGATGGAAGAGCATATATGTGTTTTTTAATTTTTTTTAGTTGTCAATAGACCTTTATTTTATTTATTGATACACTGAGAATCGAACCCAGCACTTGCTAGGCAAGTGCTCTGCCACTGAGCCACAACTCCAGCCCATATATGTGTTAATAGTAGTTAGCTTTTAGAAAGAGAAATTATGGGAGTTTTTCTGTTTTTACTTTTTATGTATTTTTAAAGTTACTATAGTCTTATTTATTTTTAATGGGCAGTAGTCATATAATACAATATAATGAGGTCTACACTGAAAAGTTTTGACTTCATCTGTCCTCCCCTCCATCCTATAGGAAATGAAAATTTTAGCTTCTTGTGTCTACTTTAAGAATTTATGTGGAAGGGTCATGGATACTCTCATTTCTCTTTTTCCACATAGAAGACCTACCTACCTTATACACTGTTCTGCACCTAGATTTTTTCACTTGGCAAATATCCTGGAATTGTTCCCATAAGGTGCTTTCTTTTTCATAGTTGCATAATGCTCGATGCACTATCATTTTTAAAGTCAGTCCTCTGATGGATACTTAGGTAGTTTCCAATTTTTGGCTATTAAAATAAAAAACCTCATTGGGTGCGGTGGCCCAGGCCTGTAATAACAGCGGCTTAAGAGGCTGAGGCGGGGGATCCCGAGTTCAAAGCCAGCCTCAGCAAAAACAAGGCACCAAGCAACTCAGTGAGATCCTGTCTCTAAATAATAAAATACAAAAAAGGACTGAGGATGTGGCTCAGTGGTTGAATGCTCCGGAGTCCAACCCCGGTACAAAAAAAAAAAAAAAAAAAAAAAAAAAGGAAGGAAAAGAAAAAAAAAATAACTTCTTGCATATACCATTCCATATATAAGGAAGTATATATGTAGGAAAAATTCCTCAAAGTGGGGTTGTTCCGTAAAAGCAGAAATACTGATTTGTTGTTGTTGCTGTTGGTTTTGGAGGGGGGCTACCAGGGATTTAACTCGGGGGCAATCGACCACTGAGACATATCCCCAACCCTATTTTGTATTTTATTTAGAGAGAGGGTCTCACTGAGTTGCTTAGCACCTCACTTTTGCTGAGGCTGGCTTTGAACTGTGATCCTCCCGCCTGTGGCATTCTGCTCTTCTACCAGCACTGTAACCATACCACCTGTTGCCCCTACTTCCTCCTACATAGAATACGCTGCCAAACGCTTCAATGTTTGCCAAGTTGATGAGTAAAAAAATTGTATGGTTCAAATGTGCATTCCTCTTATTAAAAATGAAGTTAGGTATCTTTTTATGCTTAAAGTCTATCTGTAATTAACTACGTGCTCTTTGCTCTCCAGTCTTTTCCCCATTTTTCTTTCTTTTCCTTCCTCCCCCCCCTCTTTTTTTGGGGGGGCGGTACCCGGGATTGGATTTAGGAGCTTTCAACCACTGAGCCACATCCCCAGGCCTTTTTTGTATTTTATTATTTAGAGATAGGATCTCACTGAGTTGCTTGGTGTCTTGCTTTTGCTGAAGCTGGCTTTGTTGTTTAAATATCTTACAATGAACACTTAATACATTTCTGTTTGTAAAAAAAAAATATATATTCATGGTGAAAAAAAGAGATGGTGTTACAAAAAACGAACCTACCAGCCCTCCTAGCCCAAGTTTGGAATCCGCTCAAGGAGGGATCTAGTGGGTGCTCTGAAGACACAGTCCCCCGAGCGACCCCGCGAGGAGGTTCCAGAGCCCGTTAGCGTCTACGTGCGCGCTCGATTCTGCTCCGGGCACCCAATTTGTGTGCGCATGCTCCAAAGAGCCCACGCCTCACCTGTGCGCATGCTCAGAAGCCTCACCTCCTTTCGCCGCATTCAACAGAGAACTAAAGGATTTTACGGCTACGCAGAGCTGGCGCTGGGAGCTCAGCTAGGCCCTCTGCTGTCGGAAAAGCTCTTACCGCCCCTGACATTAGGAAGGAATTCCAGCCACAATGTGCCTTATTAATGTGGTGGACCTCCAACCGCAAAAAATCCCACTGCATTACACTAGACCCTGCAAAAGGTGCTAAAGCGAGTTGATTTTTTAGAAAAAAATGTTAATGTTTTATATTGAAGAGGAAGTTGATTTTTAAGCTTCTTTCTCCATCAATGGTGTGGAGACGCTGAACGAGTTGAGGTTTGGAAACTTGAGTCTATCCTAACTTCACAACCAATTTTCTCATCTGTAAAAACAGGACAATCTTTAAAAAAAAAAAAAGTATATATATATATATATAATTTAGTTGTAGATGGACACATGCCTTTATTTATTTTTATGTGGTGCTGAGGATAGAACCCAGGGCCTCGCACGTGCTGTAGGTGAGCACTCTATCCATGAGCCCAACTCCAGCCCTGTTATCTGACTACTTTTGTTTTTGCATGGAATGTTTTTGTGATTTGATCCTGTTGTATGTTAAAGATCTATTTTTTCCATTTTTATTGTGATAAAATAACACATAACATAAACTTACCATCTTAGCCATTTCTTTTTCTTTTTTTGGTACTGGGGATTGAAGTTGGGCACTCAACCACTGAACCACATCCCCAGCCCTTTTTTGAATTTTATTTAGAGATAGGGTCTCAATGAGTTGCTTAGCGCCTTGCAGTTGCTGAGGCTGGTTGTGAATTCGTGATTCTCCTGTCTCAGTCACCCAAACAGTTGGGATTACAGGCATATGCCACAGCACCCAGCAACCATTTTTGAGTGTACAGTTCAGTAGTGGTAAGTACATTCACACTGTTGCATAACCAATACCATCATCTATGCACAGAACTTTTCATCTGCAAAACGGAAACTCTGTACACATTAAATAATAGTTCCTCATTCCCTCAACACCTAGCAAGGGCCCCACTTTCTAAAACTAACAGGTTTCTTATTTTTAATATGTGAATTTGGGGGGTGGAGGACACAAACTTTTGAACCATCGCAAGTCTTTTGTCCATTTTTTGTTTATTTTTGCAGTGCTGGGGATTGAACTCAGGGCCTCATGAGCCAGTCTCCTTCACCTATTTTTAAAAAATATTTATTTTTTAGTTGTAGTTGGATAAAATAACTTATTTTATTTTATTTATTTTTTTATGTGTCGCTGAGGATCGAACCCAGGGCCTCACACATGCTAGGTGTGCACTCTACCGCTGAGCCACAGTCCCAGCTCCCCTTCACACATTTTTTAATAGTGGTGTTTATTTTGAGGTTGTTGAATATTAGTGTTTTCTATATATTGTAGATTTGATCCATCATTAGATATATGATTTGTAAATATTTTCTCTCATTCTGTGAGTTGCTTTTTTACTCTGTTGATACTGTCTTTTAAAAATATTTAGTTTTTAGTTATAGGTGGACACAATATCTTTATTTTTATGTGGTACCAGGGGATCAAACGCAGTGTCTCACTCATGTTAGGCAAGCGCTCTGCCTCTGAACCACAAACCCAGGCCCCTGATACTGTCTTTTGATGCACACGTTTTTAGATTTTTTAAGAAGTTGAATTTGTCTCCTTTTTTCTTTCTTTGCTTGTATGTTTAGTGTCAAATCTAAGAAATTGCTGGTAAACCCAATGCCATGATGTTTTCCCCAATGTTTTCCTATATTTAAGTCTTTGATCATTTTGAATTAATTTTTGTCAATGATGTTAGGTAAGGGTTCAAGTTAATTCTTTTGCATGTGGATATAGTTTTTCTAGTGCCCTGTTAAAAATCATTTAGTTTTATATGTGAAGGTTTATTTTTGGACTCTCTCTTCGGTTTCATTTGTCTTTATGTCTGTATTTATGCTAGTACCCCAATGTTTATGTTTAAGATACTTTAATCCAATATCATCTTTGGACTGGATATTTAAAAAAAATATTACCATCTGACTATTACAAAGTTAAGCTGAACATGGTGGTGATTGTATTCCTAGTGATTTGGGAGGCTGATGCAGGAGGATAGAAAGTTGAGACCCTGACTCAAAATAAAAACTTAAAAAGGGCTGCAGTTTAGCTCAGAGGTAGAGCACCCCTGCATTCAATCTCTAGTATGACACATGCACAAAAAGTTAAATAAATGATTAATTCTTTGATTTTTATATGATATCTGTTCATTGGCAAAAATAAAATCAAACCCAGGCTATTCATTTTGGGAATGAATTGATTTCACAAAGAAGACAGTAACGAAAACACACACAAGGATGGTGTCAGAACAGGGCCTCAGGGATAATTCAATGATAACAGGCACTGGTGACTTATTCTGAGGAGAGCACTGGAGAGAATGGAAGGGTCAGCCTGGTGGGGCCAGGAGATTGGCTCATACCAATTCAGTAAATATATAAACATATTTTGGATAGTGGTAACCCAATTTCTCACTAACTGAGAAAGGAGGTTAAAAAAAAAAAAAAAAAAAGACCCAAAGCCATCCTCTAGTAAATGGGAAAAAATTGAAGCATTTTGTTTAAAATCTGGGACAAGATAAAGATGCCCACTTTTGCCACTCCTAATTAATACAGTGCTAGAAATTCTAGCTAGAGCAATTAAGAAAGAGTAGGAAATAAAAAGGATAAGAATATAAACAGAGGAGATCAAATTATCACTGTTTGCAGATATAATCCTATACCTAGACTATCAAAAAAAAAAAAAAAAAAAACTCCACCAAAAGACTTGTGCTAATAAATTTGGCAAAGTGGCAGTTTACAAAATCAACATACAAAAATCAATATATTATAACAATCTGCTAATAAAGAAATCAGTAAAACAGTTCCATTCACAATAGCCTCAAACAAACAAACAAAACCTAGAAATAAATCTAACCAAGGAGGTGAAAGACTTCTACAATGAAAACAATAGAACACTGAAGAAAGAAATTGAAGAAGACACAAGATGGAAAGACCTCCTATGGAGAGGTGGAATCGATATTGTTAAAATGGCCATACTACCAAAGCAATATACAGATTCCCCATCAAAATACCAATGACATTCTTCACAGAACTGGAAAAAATAGTCCTAAAACTTATTTGGAAGAATAAAAAACCCAGAATAACCAAAGAAATTTTAAGCCAAAAAAAAAAGCAATGCAGGATGCATCACACCACCAGACTTCAAATTATTCTTTAGAGCTCTAGTAACAAAAACTGCATGGCACTGGTATAAAAACAGATACAGAGATCAGTGGTACAGAATAGAAGACACAGAGGCAAAACCACACAGATAGTCATCTGATCCTTGACAAAGGTATCAAAACACACTGGAGAAAAGAGAGCCTTTTTAACAAATGGTGCTGGGAAAACATTTTATCCATAGGTAGAAGAATTAAACTAGATTCTCATTTCTTACCCTGCACAAAAATCATCTCAAAATGGATCAAAGATTTTGGAATTAGACCAGAAACTATGCAACTTCTAGAAAAAAAACACAGGGTCAACACTTCAGCTTTCAGGCACAGGCAATGACTTTCTCAGTAGTACTCCTAAAGCTCAGGAAATAATGCCAAGAGGGAGATGTCATGAAATTAAGGTTTCTCACAACAAAGAAGAAAAGTGTGAAGATCGAACTTAAAGAATGGGAGAGAATCTTTGCCAACTACTCTTCTGACAGAGGATTAATAGCTAGAATACACAAAGAACTCAAAAAGTTTCTCTCTTTCTCTCTTTCTCTCTCTCTCTCTCTCTCTCTCTCTCTCTCTCTCTCTCTCTCACACACACACACACACACACACACTCATTAAAATAATAAAAATTTAAGAAACCCCAAAATAACCCAATTGCAAATGGACAAATAAACCAAACAGATACATACTTCTCAAAAGAAGAAATACAAATGACCAACAAATATATGAAAAAAGTGTTCAACATCATTAGCAACTAGGGAAATGCAAATAAAAAATACACAGAGAGGGCTGGAGCTGGAGCTCAGTGGTGGAGAGCTTGCTTCACACATGTGAGGCACTGGGTTTGATCCTCAATGCCATATAAAAATAAATAAATGTAACCATACACAACTAAAAAATATTTTTAAAAATACTCTGAGATTTCAGAATGGCAGCCATCAAGAATACACATAATAATAGCTGGGTACAGTGGCACATTCTTGTAACCCCAGTGGCTTGGGGAGGCTGGGGACAGGAGAATTGAGGGTTTAAAGCCAGTCTCAACAATGGCAAGGTGCTAAGCAACTCAGTGAGACCCTATCTCTAAATAAAAAATTACATAATAGGGTTGGGAATGTGGCTCAGTGGCCGAGTGCCCTTGAGTTCAATTCCCAGTACCAGCAACCCCCCGCCCCCCAAAAAAAGAATACAATAATAAATGCTGGAGAGGATGTGGAGAAAAAGAGAACACCTTTACATTGTGGGTTGATGGAATTGTAAATTAGTACAACCACTATGTAATCAGTATGGAAGTTCCTCAAGTGATTAGGAATGGAACCACCATATGAATGACTCATCTATACCTCCTGAGTAGTTATCCTAAAATCATCATACTATAGCAATACATGCACATCCATGTTTACAGCAGCACAATTCACAATAGCCACACTATGGAACCAGTATAGGTGTCTGTCAGTGGATAAATGGATAAAGAAAATGTGGTATATACACAATGGAGTTTTACTCATCCATAAAGAAAAATGAAATCATGTCATTTGCAGGAAAATGGATGAAGCTGGAGACTGTTAGGTTAAGTGAAATAACCAAACACAGAAAGTCAAAGGTCATATGTTTTCTTGCATATGTGGAAGCTAAAGAAGAAAAAGGAAAAGAAAGGGGTGTATGTGTGTGTGGGGGAAATCACATGAAAATCCAAGGAAAATCAGTAGAGTGGAGGAAAAGGACTGAGCTGGGAGGAGGGGAAGAAAAAAGGAAATACTAGGGAATGATAACTGACCAAATTACATTGTGTGCATGTATCAACGTGTAACATTCCATGAGTTCCACCATTATGTACAACTATAATGCGCCAATATTCTGTTAGAGCTGCACAAATGGACTAAGAGAATAGGCAAAGAACATGAACAAGCACTTTTCAAAAGAGGGAACATAAGTGACTGATAAATACATAAATATATGTACAGGCTGGCCTCAAATTTGTGATCCTCCTGCCTCAACCTCCTGAGTCGCTGGCACCTGGCTTTGCTAGAAGTATTTTCTAGGGGGAGACCCATTTATTATTTGAGAGTTTGCATTAATTTGCTTGCCATTGCTTATTTTTGTTTGTTTAGACTGTTTAAACATTTCTCACCTTTCAACTTTTCAGAACTATTAGATTCTAAATGCTTATAGAATCTGTGGAATAAATACACAAAATCCTGGATTTGAAAATAAGCAATTCTGATGTTTGAAGGGCATCAAACTTAAATTTCATCTTGTCAGTGGTCAGTCTTATTCTTTGTTCAGGAGGCTGAGACAGGAGGCTCACAAGTTCAAAGCCAACCTTGGCCATTTAGTGAGGCCTTAGTAACTTTGGGAAGCCCTGTCTCAAAAAAAAAAAAAAAGGCGGGGGTGGAAAGCTGGGGATGTGGGTTAGTGGTTAAATTGCCCTGGGTTTAATCCCCAGTACAAAAATAAAAATGCATAATGTGTAAGTAAATTAATCCAACATTTTTCTTATACTTTTAGTGCCACCTCATGGTAGTGCTCTGTTGTCAGAATTTACATTTTTCTGATCTTTTATGCTCCTGAACACATTTTTGACTGTGGTTTCAGTGTTGGTCAGTTAAAGATTATCTGTCACACAGAAGTATGTTTTTCAATTTATTTTCCCAATAGGGTTACCTGATGATCTTTAAAATATACAGACCCTAGGCCCAATTCCAGAGCCACTATCAGAGAGGCATTAACACTGATTTGTTGGACAAAGTCAGATGTCATTTAAAAAATACTCAGTTCTAGGGGCTGGAGTTGTGGCTCAGTGGTACAGCGCTCGCCTAGCACATGCGAGGCTCTGGGTTCAATCCTCAGTACCACGTAAAAATAAATAAATAAAGATATTGTGTCCAACTAAAAAATAAATATTTAAAAAAAATACTCAGTTCTATAACTGAAGAAAGAACCACCTGTCATCCCTGAGGACATGGCTTCCTATACTCATGCAATAAATAACTATACATTGGGGGTGTACTGGGAATTGAACCCAGGGATGCTCTACCAGAGCTATACCCCTACCCTTTTTTTTAAATTTTGAGATAGGTTTTCACTAAGTTGCCCAGTCTGACCTTGAACTTACAATCCTCCTGACTCAGCCTCCTGAGTATCCCTGGGATTCCAGGAGTGCACAAGGGCACCAGGATATTGATGAGTATTTGTGGCTAAAAATGCAAACACTTTAGAAATCCCTTTAAATATTTATTTCTGATGTAAAATAATTCTGAGTTGGGTGCAGTAGTGCATGCCTGAAATTTCAGCAACTCATGAAATTGAGGCAGGAGGATTGCAAGTTCAAGGCCAGCCTGGACAACTTAGGGATGCAGTAAATAATTTAATGAGACCCTGTCTCAAAATAAAAATAAACAAATAAATAATAAAATCATTCTGACAGTTGCTATACTCCTTACTAAAGCTTTATTATTTAATTTTTATTTTTTTTTAGTACCAGAGATTGAAACTGGGATGCTTAACCACTGAGCCACATCCCTAGTTCTTTTTATTTTTTAATTTTTGGGTACTAGGGATTGAACTCAGGGGCACTCAACCACTGAGCCACATCCCCAGCCTTATTTTGTATTTTATTTAGAGACAAGGTCTCACTGAGTTAATTGGTGCCTTGCAGTTGCTGAGGCTGGCTTTGAACTTGCAATCCTCCTGCCTCAACTTCCTGAGCCGCTGGGATTACAGGTGTGTGCCACCATGTCCAGTCTTTTTTTTTTTTTTTTAAATTTTGAGACAGGGTCTAAGTTGCTTAGGGACTTGCTAAGCTGCTGAAGCTGGCTTTGAATTTGTGACCCTCCTGCCTCAGCATACTCTCAATGACAATATTGATGTATAAAACAAGTCAGCACATACATGTAAAGCACTTGGAACACTGACACAGTGCTCAAAAAATATTAGCTATAATTATTAGACTACATAAAATACTTAGCCTTGACTCATATTATTCCCCCACCTATATCCTTATCTTTTTGTTTTGCCAATTATTGAAATTGTCTCTTTGCTCAAATCTCACTTCCTTTATGAGGTGAGATTTTGCACTCATTTCTCTCTTC
This sequence comes from Callospermophilus lateralis, assembly GCF_048772815.1. Classification (NCBI taxonomy): domain Eukaryota; kingdom Metazoa; phylum Chordata; class Mammalia; order Rodentia; family Sciuridae; genus Callospermophilus; species Callospermophilus lateralis. Next base: position 49,244,533 of record NC_135318.1, on the reverse strand, counting down.
TCTGACTTGTGGTTGTACTCACGACATTGCCACAGTTAATATTCCCATTCCTGTTTTGTTGGTCGACCCCCTGACCAGCTCTATTAGAAATATTTTATTCTCTTTAAAATATATGAAACAGGGCTGGGGCTTGGTTCAGCGATAGCACACTTGCCTGGCAATGTGTGAGGCACTGGGTTTGATTCTCAGCACCACATATAAATAAAGGTCTATCAACAACTAAAAAATAAAACTAAAAAAATAAAATAAAATAAAATATATAAAGCAAACCTGACAGTATTCACATTAGTTAATTAGTTAGTTTGTTTGTTTGTTTATTTATTTATTTATGGTGTGGAGGATTGAACCAGGGCCTTGTGCATGCAAGGCAAGCACTCTACCAACTGATCTATATCCCTAGCCCTTACATTAGTTGATTTTGATTAAGATTTTTTTTAATATTTATTTTTTAGTTTTTTAGGTGGACACCGTATCTTTTATTTTTATGTGGTGCTGAGGATGAAACCCAGTGCCTCATACATGTTAGGTGAGCACTCTATTAGTGAGCCACAACTTTAACCCCTTGATTAAGATGTTTAAGACACTGTTGAAAGAAAACATAGTCAAGAGTTCGGTTTATTTAAATTTCTACTCTACTTAGAATGTGAAGCTGCCCATTTTGGCAGAACTCATGTGGGTTCATGTCTACAACAACCCAAACTAGTATATCTTTTTACAGGATGACAGACAGACTGGTCTTGAGAACCATATTGAAGTATTTGTCCCAAGGCCTCCACTTGTTGAAATTAAAATGCCAGGAGGGGACAGAGCAGACTTTGGAGATATCACTAAGGGTGAACTCCCAAATGTTTGTTGGTGCCAGCTGTTCTCACTGCTGTAGGTTCTGGGGACACAGTGGAGCTCAGAGATTCTAGCATGGGAGACAGATTGCAAATAAAAAACAAAAGGAGTATGTCGGAGTAGTAAAGTCATAACACATAGAAATCAAATGATGATCAGAGTGACTTGGGGGTGGCTTTTTTTATATTGGGCACACAGGAAATGCCTCATGTGAGGAAGTGACATCTAAACTAACATCTGGTAATAACCCCTAGGCAGTGGGAATAGGTAATCTGAAGGAACTAAAGGTGGAAATAAGCTTCCTTGCTGGGAGGATCAGGTAGGCTGTGCTCGAATGTTGAAATAAGAGGAAAAAGGAGATCCAAGGGGCAGCCAGGGCCTAGCCATGTAAAAATTTGCAAACCCAAGTTATAGAGGTTGTATTTTATTCTAGGTTTGATGGGATGCAATTGGAATTAAAAAAGGTAGTGGTATGATCTGATTTGCATTTTAAAATCAATATAATTGTTTTGTATATAACAAATTATACAGCAGTTGGACTGGAAGCCAGGAAATAATTTAGGCTTTTGTAGTATTTGTGCAAAAGATGTTAATGATTGGGAGTGGTGATAATGGAGAATGGAGAGAAGAGAGTAGATGCTGGGTATGTAGAGGGTAAGTAAGATGTAGGGCATAGCTAAATAGCAGTGTGGGGGTCACTGGATGGAAATTACTAAGAGGAAACATCAGGGGGAAGATTCTGATAAACCATCTAAACAAGACACTTGGTGATAGGCCAGGTGATCCAACATCGCATAGTCATGAGGAACCTGATCAAATGCCAAGGATAATCAGGTATTGAGGATAGAGTGTTCTTGCCAAAATGACTTAGCAGCAGTTTTTAGCTAAAACTGGGCCTAGAAGGGCAGATGGGCCTAGAAGGGTTTGACTAAATTTGGCCAAGTAGAAGACTTTTTGTCAGTGCACACACACCAGTATTAGCAATTCAACTTCTAGGAAGAGGGATATCAAACTTTCATAAAGGAACCTTCTAAATGTTAACATAACAATGTAACAATTATAGTTGACCTCTATGGAGGGCTTACCATAAAACCAGAAAATACTGGACTAATTATTTAGATTAACTCAATCCCTCCAACAATCCAATAAGGGTGAGAAGAATATTATCCTGACTTCTTCCCCAGCAGATTATCTTTTGATCAGTGGGAAAGTTAGCCTATGAGAACTGGACTGGCTGAGTAGCCCAGTGCCTTTTTCCTGGGAGTTGTGCAACCTGCTCAATGATAGCCAAAAGATGGCTGAAGAATTATTCCCAGATATTGGAGACAAATGCCTTTTTATATTTATTAAAATTTACCATTAGCAAATAAACATGACAGATTCAGCCTGAGCTTCCAAAGCAATTAACATATTTTACAATATCTGCCTAAGCAGAAAACAACAGGCAAAACAATGGCATTGTGTGCAATCAGCATTGTTATCAGATCATCTTTCCTGCACTGCTTTTACTCATTTGCTTGTTTATTTTTGAAGAGCCATGGAAGGCGCCCAGGGCTGAACTACACCCCAGACCTTCAGCAATATTTTACCCCTGAATATTTTGCTAAATCCTTACCAGGGTACCTTCATTCAAAATACTCTCAAAACTTAAAAGAATTCACCTTGAAACACTAATTTTCCATGAAAACCCATGGAATCTAGAACAATGAGGACTTTTTCAGAGAGTATGGAATAATTCAGATGAAGAGACTTTCCAAACAACTTTTGTCACTAAGGTTTATTTCAATTTAAGAAATGTGAATTCAGAATTAATGTAATGTAAATCTCAAAGTGTGTGGCAAAAGAACTGCTATTAAGGGTTTGGGTAAAATCTTGATGGAGCCAGATGTGGTGTTGCACACCTGTAATCCCTGCTACTTGGGAGGCAGAGGCAAGTTTGATGACAGCATGGGCAACTTAGTGAGACCCTGTCTCAATATTTTTTTTTTTTTTAAAAGGGCTGGGAATGTAGCTCAGTGCTAAAGCACTTGCCTAGCATGTACAAGGTCCTGTGTCCAATTCCTGAAAAGAAAAAAAAAATTTTGTGGTTCTTGTGCATGTATATAGACAGACATTAATAAAATAAGAAGCACATTCTGAAGAGAATCAAATTTGGACAAATTCTGGTTTGTAAAAATAAATTCAGTTCCCCCAGGAGAAGTAATTTGCATTTTCACCATCAGTTAAAAATGAAAAGAGCATATTTTTCTCTTCTAATTGTGACCATCACAGCACTGTACAAAGTGCAGTACAGTTTGTACTAAAGTACAACAAACCCAAATTCTTTTTAACAGAGAATACAGTAAACCACAACAAGACTCTTAGTTAAACAGGGCTTACATAGAATGTACTACAAAACATTTTCTTTTGAAAATAAATACTGTATAATCTATTTCCAAGCATCAAACAATTGAAATAAATACATACTGGAACAAAATTTCCAAACAGTTTAAAAATTTATATACATACAAAGCCATACATATAACATCAAATAACATTTAGTTTTATATATGTAAATTAAACATTCACTAAAAATGATTTCTGTATGTGTAAACTAAGTATAACATTTGAACATTTAAAAAGAAATTGATGTTCTGTTACACATTATCAAAGTCTATCCTCTGAATAATTTGAAGACATTTCTACTAAAAACCAAATACAGTCTAAAAATAGAAACAGTGCATCTCAAGGTTTTTTTAGAGACTTACATATCAGTAATTTTCAAACACATAATTTATTGTGTGCTATGGTTTGAAACAAATTTTCCCTGAGCACCTTCTGTCTGATTAGAAAAATTAAAACATGATTTATAAAACAGAATTTTATTTTAATTTTTCTTGAAGTATGCAATTTCTTGCCCATCTGATATATTTGGGAAGTTTTTAGACATCTGTAAAGTAACCAGCAATCATAACTGTTTTAAAGGGCTATTTGAATGGCTACAGAAATATAGATGGGTCTTGAAGTCCTGAGAACTGTACAATGAGTGTCTCACACAACTGAAGTAATTTGTTATCCTAAAACTATCAATAGTTATTTTAACAAATTCAGAATGGCACTAGTTCACAGAGAAAAAAGGTAATCATTAGTGATTCCAGCTCAGATGATCAAAGGATAAGCATCGAAAACTGAAAACCAAAGTTGCATTAGCATTCTATTTTCTATGGAATAATGCTGAAAAAGAAACTAACCCTTCTGCCCAACACAGTATTTAAATACCTACCTCACCTTGAAACTTTATTAATGCAGTTTTGAGATCTGTTGCTCCTTAATATTCATGCAGATTTATAATCAGCATCACTGGAAATTTCATCATATAAACTGCAGTTCTCAATGCTATACCCAAGATTTACAGCCCAAAAGACATATTACGATCAGTGCACATGCACAGTAACACTACCAGTTGTGTTCCCTTAATATTTAAGGTCTTAAGACCCTTAGCCATTTGATCATTTAGGCCTCTTCTCTTCAAATAAATAATAACAAATATTAGGAATCTTAACTATGCAAAATTTGTAAATTGTTTTCTACATAGCCTAGAATTATACTAAAAGAAAACTGGAAGTTTCATATTTACAATTAGATTTTCATAAAACCTAACTATATATGTCTCTTAGCATTGTGATTTATGTGTCTTGCAAGAACAATTAATAAATAGAACATTGAGAAGTTATCATTCTGAAGATCTTCAAGAAGCAAGCAATTTCAGGTGTCCAGGAAGTTATCTTCTGTCTTTTTATATTTTAAGGTGCTTTATACAGGACGCCCTGGACCAAAACGACTTTTAGACCTAGATTTTTTTAAACAGAAAAGAAGGTCAGAGTTGCTTCTAGAATAACAGGAAGTTGCTGCTGCTTTAAGATTGTTTGCTTGACAATATTCAAAGTTAAATGAAATTTAATACAGCTCCATTATTAATTTTGTAAACCCCTTGGAGTAAGATATATTTTGGAATTCATATTAAGAGATCATATGGTATGCATAATGTATAGGAGCAGGGTCCTGTACACATTGTTTCTTCAGTGAAACAAATGAACATTTATATTAAGTGAGAAAAGTGAAGACTACAAATATCAGAGCAGATTAGTTCAAGTTTGTTTTTTTATTTTCTCCCAGTACTGGAGACTGAACCCAGGGATAGAGAAGCACTTTGTCACAGAGATATAATCCCCAATCCCTTTTTAAGCAATTTTGAGATAGGATTTTACTAAATTGTTTAGGCAATCTTTGATTCTGTGATCCCAAGTAGATGGGATTACAGGCATGAACCACTGCATCTGGCCTCAGTTAAAGGTTGAATTGCACAAATGTACAAACTGACTCACCCACCAAAAAACCTTTGACTTTCTGAGCTTTCTCTATTTCAAAATTATAGATAAGGTATTAGAATGTGCAATATATTAATATTCAAATCTCAATCTTTAAAAGAAAATTTGTGATATAAAATGACATAAGATTTATAAGTTATATTTTATTAAGAAAAACAAAATAATAAAACAAGAAATGGGAAAGACTTCATGGATTTATATGAAGTAATAATATATAATCTACAAAGACTACAAAAATTTTGCTAATTCACAGTTGCATTGTAGCTTTCATTTTTATCAGCATTGGTTTATGAAGCTGGCCCAATAAGTGAAAAACTAAAACAAAAACAAAATAAAACCTTATTCTTTCATTAAATTTTGTGTTCATGAACTTTTCTCAATTTTGGGGTTAAAATCTGGTTCTGATTGATGGTTAATCCTTAAAGCAAAACATAAAACCAAACACAAATGATGTGCTTCTAGTGTTTTTGGCTTTAAAAAAAAAATCACTTCAAAATCATGGCCTTCTGAATTAGTTTCTGGTAATTTACCTTGTGTTTTTCTCTGAGCTGTTTTGCCGTGCACTGACTGGTATGGAGGCTTTGATTTGTGCTTCGAGCCTGGAATAAATACCTCCGGCGAACTACAAAATAAAGAAGCAAAATTAAGTTATTTTCTTTTTTTTAATTTTTATTGTTGGTTGTTCAAAACATTACATAGTTCTTGACATATCATATTTCACACTTTGATTCAAGTGGGTTATGAACTCCCACTTTTACCTGTATACAGATTGCAACATCACATCGGTTACACATCCACTGTTTTACATATTGCTATACTAGTGTCTGTTGTATTCTGCTGCCTTTCCTATCCTCTACTATCCCCCATCCCCTCCCCTCCCCTCCCATCTTCTCTCTCTACCCCATCTACTGTGATTCATCAAAATTAAGTTATTTTCAAGGAATAAACAGAAGTTCTGTTTTACTAAAATAGCATATTCTTAAATTAATAAATTATGGTATTTTTAGTCTTTAAAATTCAGACTTTTTGAGGGGTATAATTTACATACAGTAAAATTCACCCTTTTAAGCCTACAGTTTGGAGTTTTGACAAATGCATATAGTTTTGTAACTACTGTCACAATGAAGATACAGGATAATTCTATCACCCCCCAAAAAATCCTGTGTCCCTTTTAAATTATCCATCTACCACTATAAATTCCTGGCAACCAACTCATCTGTTTTCTGTTTCTACAGCTTTGTATTTTCCAGAACATTTTGTGTGTGTGTGTGTGTGTGTGTGTGTGTGTGTGTGTGTGTGTATCATATAGTACATACAGTCCTTTCTCTCACTTAGCATATAATGCACAGGCGATTTATATACATTGTCGTATACATTTGGAGTTTGTTGTCTTTTGTATGTATGTATGTATAGGATATTCATTTGTTAAATGTAAAACTTTTGATGCTAAGAATTCTCTGAATAAAAGGGCTTATTGAGGCATTACAGAAATTAAAACAGAACAAAGAAAGGACCAGGTTCTGAGACAACTTATCTAGCTACTAGCAAGATTAAATAGCAGTTGAGGTTATTCAACCTGGAGACTGGGAGTATTCTTACAATGAAAATTGGAAAATTAAGGCAATAAGTTGCTTACATCAAATTTACATTAGTTACTGATAAAAGTGGCAGGGTATGATGAAGCAGGGGAAGCTTTGGGGTGGGAGGACAGTCTACCACAGAGAAGTATTTGATATTTGAGGATTAATTGAGGTTCATAGTTGAGAAAATTATTTTATGAGCTGACTGCATCTGACACTCAGTAAACTGGGGTGTAAGTCAAGCTTTCAACATATATTCCTATATTACTTCCTGTCTTTTCTTTTTCCTATTCATCTTTTGGCTTTTTTTCTTTTTTTTTTTTTTTTGGCAGCACCCAGAGCCTCAAGCATGCTAGGCAGGCACTATACTTCCTCAGCCCTTTTTTTTTTTTTTATTGGTTATTCAAAACATTACAAAGATTGCAGAATCACATCGGTTACACATCCACATTTTTACATAATACCATAATAGTAACTGTTGTATTCTGCTACCTTTCCTATCCTCTATCCTCAGCCCTTTTTACCTTTTTATTTTGTTTTGAGATAGGGTCTTGATAAGTTGCCCAGGCTGGCCTTGATCTTGTGATTTTACTGCCCCAGCCTCTGGAGTGGCTAGAATTATGGTCATGTACCACTCTGCTGGCTTCCAGCCCTTCTTAATTTACCATATCTTGTAATTTATTCTTGTCATATTTACCAGGAAAAGGACATCATTTGGGAGTGTTACTAATTTTTGGTATTTATTAGTAAAACCACTATAATTGTATAAACTAATTTATATGGTAAGTGTTTAGAAATTGTTACACTATTTTCCAAATGGCCAATTTTTTCATTCCTACTAGCTCTTATATGAGAGTTAGTTGCTTTACATACTCATTAGCACTTGGTACTTTTTTAAAATTTCAGACACTTTTAGTTAGTGTATAGTGGTATGGCACTGAGGTTTTAATTTGTATTTCCCTAATGACTAATTATGTTGCATCTTTTCATCTGTTTATTTGCCATCTGACTCCCTTCTTTCAAAGTGTTTGATTAATCCTTTGCCTATTTATTTTAATTGAGTTATTACTGAGTTTGGAGAGTTCTTTACAAATAACTGTTTTGTATCTATTTTCTATTAGTTTACACAGCTTGTCTTTTCATTCTCTTAATAGTGTTATTGAAAAATAACTTTAAATTGGGATAAATATGATTTGTCAATTTTTTCTTTTATGTTAGTGAAAGAAGAATGCAATCAACAAGAATTTATATATGTATCTTTTGTAATTGGTGTTGTAGCTAAGAAATATTTGTCTATCCCGTGGTTACAGATATTTTCTCTATATGTATTTTATTTTATTTTTGATGCTGGGCCTCACGCATGCTAAGCACATTTTTACCAGTGAGCTATACCCTTAGCAGGAAAGTAAAATTTGAATAAAAGGATTAGGGCAAGAGTTATAGTACATACAAAACATAAATACTTATGATAATACATGATACTGTGACTCATATGTAACTCTAGTTAGAATGCAGGCATTTCTAGTCATCTTTTTCAGCAAGATCTCATCTTATTTTAGAGATAACATCTAAATGACACACACAAAGTTGATCAAAATTAGCACATTCAGAAAAGCTGCCCTCTGGATAGTTAGCATTTGGTTAATAAGGACAGTTATTCTACTTTTGGTGTGACATCACACTTCAGTGACACTATAGTTCATTATGTATGATATAAAGGACCTCTGGACCACAGATAATAGAAAACTTACGTGAATTGTGGCTAAATGGTACAGAACACAAAATTATCTAAATTGTTCTTTTAAAATTCTTTTTAAAACATCTTTATATTCTTTATTTTAAAAATAAAATTATGGAGGAATGTTCTATATAAGTATAATATAATAGTGAACAGTTCTTACTTCTTTTGTTTCCTTTGACTTGATTCGGTCCAGATCACCCAATCTCATTTTTATTAGATGCCCTGTAATTTCAGACATCCGCCGCTGATCTGAAGGTAAAAAATGATAAGTATTATTTCTCATGAGGATGACTTATAATTTTTATTTCTTAAAGAAGATTGTAATCAACAAGGGTTTACAAATGTATCTTTTGCTATTATTTTTCAGATGCATACTTCTATGAAGAATTTAAGGCAAGTGGAAAAATGACTTGTATTTTGATAATTGTGCTGATTTTTAGGTTACTATAAACCTATGATTTGGATATGATTTGAGTATGTCCCCCAAAAGGTTTATGTGCTAGAAGCCTAGTGTCCAGCGTAGTGATTTTTATTTTTTTAAATTGGGGATTGAAATCAGGGGCACTCTACCACTGATTATATCCCCAACACTTTATTTTTCATTTTTATTTTAAAACCCGGTCTTGCTAAGTTGCTGAGGCTTGCCTCAAACTTGTGATTATCCTGTCTCAGCCTCCCAAGTTGTTGAGATGACAGGTGTGTGTCACCATGCTTGGCCTTCAGTGTGGTGATTCTCAGAGGCGGTGGAACCTTTCAGAGGTGGTAGAACATTTAAGAGGTGGTAGCACCTTTAAGAGATGGGGCCTAGTGGAATGTAGTTAGGTCACTGGGAACACCATCTTTGGAAGAGTTTAATGTAGTCCTTGTGGGACTCTGCTTAATTCCTACAAGAGCAAATTATTATGAAAAGAATAAGCCTGACCCCCAAATCTCTCTTTCTTCCTGCTTTGCTATGTAATCTCTCTCTCTTGCATATGCTCCCACCACGATGTCATCTGCCATGTGGTGATGTAGCCAGAAGGCCTTCACCAGACCAAACATTTTGTTGTAACAACAGAAAATAGACTAAGACATAGCCTAAAACATATTCAGTCATTTTTTACAGAAAAAGTAGGGGGCAAAAGTCAGTCTAAAAGGTCTCAAAATTATAGACTCATTAAACAATACATTATTCATTGAATTATCTAGTAATGAAATCCTGGTTGGTGACTAAGATAATATGCAAGTTTGGGGACTTATACCATATAAAAACCTTTGAAGCTATTCAGCATACTTCATAAAATAAAAGATGTTCTTATCTACATAATAAATTTTACCATCTTCTCTTTGTGCATCTTGGTTGAATCTCAAGGACCTTGTGGCATCCCATTTATTCTTCTGCATACTCACACTATTGAAAAAATTTTTAAAAAATTAGCATTGATGCTTCTTTAAGAGTAGATATTTTAATTAGATTAAAGAATAATACTCACATGAAAGGAGACACATCTCTAGAAGCTGACTAAAAAATTAGACAACATTAAGCCCCAATTAGAACATATTTTAAATTAGTTTTATAGCTAATTATAAAAACAGTTTACATTTACTGAGCCAAAAGCATTCAATAAATACCAAGTGCATCTACAGCACCAAGAACATTTACAAGTGTATTTCATTTAAACCTTGCAACAACCATGTGCAGCAGGCAATATTTTATGATCTTCATAATAAAATAGGCTCAGAGAAGTTAAGAAAGTTCTCCAAAGAGATATAGACCTAGAATTTGAATCTACTTTGTCAGTTATGAACATTTAAATTGGGTTTGAATTAATCTAATTTGTGAGCCTGTGCTACCTAACACAAAGATGAATGTACAACCTGTCCAATCTCAGCCCCAGCCTTTCATGTATTTTTGGAACTCATAATTTCTGTTTTTAGTCAACTGCAGCTATTACTGTCCTTAGTCCTATCTGTTTTTTTACTCCTTCCTTTAATGGCACAGGGAAATAAAAATCATTTGAAAGGCCATAAAATATAATTTGTTTTTAATTAATTAATTAATTTTGGGTACCAGGGATTAAACTCAGGGATACTTGGCCACTGAGCCACATCCCCAGCCCTATTTTGTATGTTATTTAGAGACAGGGGTCCCACTGAGTTGCTTAGCCCCTCGTTTTTGTTGAGGCTGGCTTTGGACTTCAGATCCTCCTGCCTCAGCCTCCTGAGCTGCTGGGATTACAGGCATGTATCACTGTACCCAGCTTATTTTTAATTTTAAAAGTCTATTCCCTCTTATTTTTTGAATAAGTGATATTGGTTTAAAATTCAAAAGGTTCAAATAGCAAATATAATAGAAAGCCTCTTACATTTTTTAAAAATATTTTTTTTAGTTGTCAATGGACCTTTATTTTTATACACAGTGCTAAGGATTGAACCCAGTGCCTCACACATGCCAGGCAAATGTTCTACCACAGAGCAGCAAACCCAGCCCTGAAAGCCTCTTACCTTTATCCTCTCCACATTCAGTTCCTTTCCTTAGGGCCAATCAATCTTATCAATTTCTTATGTAGCTTTCTAGAGATAGTTTATGTATATATAAGGAAATTCATACATATTTCCCCATCTCCTTTACACTGTGCACATTGTTCTGCACCTTCTGTTTTTTCATTTGTCAATATATCTTAAAGATCTTTAATCTCAATCTATAAAGAATATCATTCATTTTTACATTACTAGCATTCCATGAGACACTCATTACTCTTCTATATTTTATTTTTCCTGAATATACTTGCTTATTTCTTCATATGAACTTTAGAATAAAAAAATGATCAGTTACCTTCTCCAATGCCTTTTCTTTTTTTTGTGCACAGGGTGAAGACATCTGCTTTTTTGGTGGTTTAGTGAACTTCTTTGGTTTCTCCTTTTTCCCTGATTATGGAAGGTCAATGTTATGAGTATAAGTCTCAGACCTCTCCAATTTACTTGCTACTTTTTAAAAAATACCTTTATGTTGTTTATTCAGTTATTCAGTGCCTCACACATGCTAGGCAAGTGCTCTACCACTGAGCCACAACCCCAGCCCCTTACTTGCTACTTTTAAACAATGAAATCATTTTTAAAAAACCCTAAAAATCTAAAAATTACCTTTGGACAAACCCCCAAAATACAGAGAAATGAAACTGAAACTGCCTTACATGAATTCATTTTAATTACATTTTTCCTTCTATTTGGTGAAAATTTTTTTGGGAAAAAAATTTTTTTTTTGGGAAAAAATATGAAGTCCTACTTATATGAAATAGGAAAAATGATGGACAAATTACATATTTATTTTCTGAATTTGACAATGGAATCATATTCTAATTCCAAAATTTTTACTTTAAATTACTATAATGTAGAAAAATATAATTTGAGAATGGGGGGAGTAGTCATACACATACAAAATATTTTTTTTTTAGTTGTAGATGGACATAATACTTTTATTTAATTTATTTATATGCGGTGCTGAGGATTAAACCCAGGGCCTCACACATGCTAGGCGAGCGCTCTACCACTGAGCCACAACCTCAGCCCCCACATACAAAATCTTTAAAATGTTTTTTGCTCAGGAAGGAGGTAGGACAGTAATGATCTTGGGAAGATGCTGAGTTTAGATAAATTATATTCTGGACTAAGTCATTCTTGGAGTCAATATTCTGAATCTATCCTGGCTGACTATGAAGTGGACAAAGGAGGGAAAAATTACAAGGAGGGGGAAGAAGCATTCAATAAAAACAATATATGAAGGTAAGGATTATACTGAATAACTGTTTCCCAAATGAAATTATTTGTTTACCTTCTCCAGAAGTCTTGCTATATTGTTTAAGAAGGAAATTATCAAAATGATAAGTGGAAAACCCATGCTACATAGACAATAACCTTGAAGATGCTGTAACAAAAATTAATAATCTAGATAGATTTACTTGCCTGCTGACATGCCCTGACCCCCTAACACCTCTCTCTGTTAAACTGGGTAACAAGTTTTATAAAGTTTCTAAAAAATATGATAGGGTAAGAAATATGGTAATGACAATATGAAGGGGCTGAACAATTCCTTACTAATAAAACAGCCATAAAAACAGAACAAAAAATTATAAACAACCATCTGAAGGTAATAGCAAATAGTCAAAGATAGGCTGAAAATTGAGCATTTACACTATAAAAAATGCATGAAGTAAAACTGAGTTTATGGCCTTCTTGCCTAAATGAACTTCCTGGCTCAGGGAGGGAAATTGCAGCCTTATGAGCCCAGGCAGAGGATGACAAGTGTTCAAAGTAATAGAGAAGCTACAATTGTAAGAAGAAATTTTGGAAGCAAGAAAGTCACACAAGACCTAAAATCTAAAATGTGAGTACAAAATGTCCATATTCTTAGTCAAGTATTAAACTTGGAAACGGTATGAGAGATTCTAGGAAGCCCAGGTAAAAGGCAGGTAGAAACTATGTTGGACCATCCACTCTGCAAAACAGAACTGCTCTTAGTGAGATATGGGAGTTTTTTTGTGCTTTTGAATGGATTCTTTCCCCAAACTGCACATATCTCAAGCTTCTGACAGCAAGACATCTTACTGGCTTGATGTATCAGAGTATAGACTTGGATCTGGAAAAACTACTAAAAATTCAGGTGGCATTTGTAAACCACGGGATCCACTAAGTAGGTGAGCCCCAATATCTGAATATAATCTGTATCTATATCCTTGGCTGACTCCCAAGCTACACAGGACGGTGTGACTGGGGATGAGGGTGAGGTAGGCTAAAGCAATAGCCTACCTGTGCAGTTAGCAGTTAAAACAGCTGTGCAGAGACAATCATCTACTGCATATCATAGGTGAGACAGTCTGCAATTTGAATCAGGTAAATTAACCACCTACTAGAACAACAACAAAAATCAACAATCCTCAGAAGAACAAACCAGATTTCAGAGTTGCATAAGGAAAACCTTCATTTTTCAATCAAAAGTTTCAAAACAGAAACTCTGACCCTCTTAGAAAAGAAACAGTTAACAGAACTGACTCAGAGAGGGCCTACATATTGGGTTTAGCAGATACTTCAAAACAAATGTTAATAAAGAAAAAATTGTTTTATTTAGTGAATACAGAATGTCAAGCAAGAAGTAGAAACCATAAACAAGAACTGAACAAATTCTGAGCTCTTTTCAACAATAATTATAATAAAAAAACTTTCCCATATAAGCTCAAAAAATTTTGAAATAGCAGAAGAATGAATCAGTAAAAATGAAGATAAAGTATTAGAAATTATCCAATCTAAAGAACAAAGGGCAAAGAGAAGTTAAATGAAAATAAACAAAGTCTTAAAGTCTGTGGGACAGTATCAATTTATTTTTAAAATTATTTTGGTGGAATAAGGGGTCAAATGCAGGAGCACCCACCACTAAGCTATATCCCAGCCCTTGTTATTTTTAGACAAGGTCTTGCTAAATTGCCCAGGCTGGCCTTGACCTTATAATTCTACTACCTCAGAGTAGCTAGGATTATAGGCTTGTACCACTGTACCCAGCTCATCTAATACATGTGCAACTGAAATTCCAGAAGATGAGGGGAAGATATTTAAAGAAACAATGACTGTAAGCTCCCCAAAATTTGTGAAAAACATCAATTTATAGATCTAAGAAGCTCAATATACCTTAAGCATGATAACGGAAAAGAAAACTATGCCTAGGCACAACATAGTCAAATTTCTAAAAGATAATGATAAAATCTTGAAAGCAGTAAGATAAAACAGACAAGATAAAATGACACAACAGCAAGATAAAATGATTCTATTGATGGCTGACTTTTTGTCAGAAACAGTGCAAGCCAGAAAACACAGTCTCAGTTACTGAGTAGCTGAGGATTACAGATGCATGCCACCACCATGTCTAGTCTTTTACATTCTTTTTTTTTTTTTTTTGTACTGGGGATTAAACTCAGGGGCACTCAACCACTGAGCCACATCCCCAGCCCTGTTTTGTATTTTATTTAGAGACAGGGTCTCACTGAGTTGCTTAGTGCCTCACTGAGACTGGCTTTGAAGGAGCAATCCTTCTGCCTTAGCCTCCTGAGCTGCTGGAATTACAGGTATGTACCACCACTCCTAGCTAGCCTTTTACATTTTTAAGTGATGTGCAATCATTTAAAGCAAAAATCAAAACATTGTTGAGTTTACAATGTATATATAGTTGACCCTACGTATTTGTGTTCTACATCTGTGGATTCAATCAACTGCAAATTGAAAATATTGGGGGGGAAACTGTCTGTACTGAAAAGGTACAAACTTTTTTCTTGTCATTAAGAAAAAACAATATAGTGTAATAATTATTTAAATAGTATTTGTGTCCATCTACAACTAAAAAAAATATTTTAACCCCAGTCACTTTGCAAAAGCAATTTTTCAGATTTTTATAAAGTTAAATACATTTACTATGTGACCCAGAAATTCTATTTTAGGTGTCTCTTCAAGAAAAATGAAAACATGTCCACAGTAATTTGTAAGCAAATATTCACAGCAGCATTATTCATAATAACCAACAATTGGAAGCAACCTAAATGTCCATGAAATTGTGAATAGATAAATAGGGCATACTCTTATAATGTAATACTACTTTACAAAAAAAATGAAAAAACTACAGACATATGCAACAATATGGGTGAATCTCAGAAATAAACTATGTGAAAGAAGACAAAGACAAGACTGCTCATAATTCCTTTCATATGAAATCCTACAAAAAAGTAACCATAGTGATAAAAAACGGTTGCCTCAGAATTGAAAGGGAAAATTAATGTAAAGGGCAGGATAGAATATTTTGGAATGATATGCTAGACCTGTGTACCAAAACTCACCAATGCAAAAATGGGTGTGTTTTATTAAATGTAAATTATACCTCAAATAGCTGAAAAACATGAACATATTAGCAATTTCTCCTTGACAAATGAGAAATGAAAAAAAATGATAAAATACCAGTTTGGGGTTCAATCTATGGTACTCCCACAAAATAAAAAACAACAACAACATTTTTTTTTTCTTTAGGGGATTCAACATGTTAAGGAAAATTAAGTAAAACAAAGATAAGACAAAGAGAGGGCCACATTGTTTTTTTTTATTGTTGTTAATGTACCTTTATTTACTTATTTATTTTATGTGGTGCTGAGGATGGAACCCAGTGCCTCACACATGCTAGGCAAGTGCTCTGCCACTGAGCCACAACTCCAGCTCCCCCACATTGTCTTTTTAATGTCATATTAAAGGATCATTTAACAGGTCCACTCAACAATTATTTAATTCTCTAAAAAAGCTCCTTTTGCTATTATTTTTATTTTTAAAAAATTTTGATGCTGGAGACCAAACTCAGAGCCTTGTGCATGCTAAATATATGCTCTATCAACTGAGCTACAACCATAATCTCAACTATCTACTGGTTGAAGTCCAGACATAGTAAAGATACATATTATCTTGTTTTCCTAACAGAATTGGAAATTATTTCTATATAGTAGAAAATATAACCTCAAAGTTTATTCATTTATTGCTTTGTAGGACATTAATCATTTTGGTAAACTTTATAAACTTTGTTTAACTTTATAAAAATCTGACTTACAATCTTTTTTTAGCATTCTTTTTTCAAATACCTATAAATGGCAGGGTGCAGTGGCCCACACCTGTAATCCCAGCAGCTCTGGAGGCTGAGGCAGGAGGATCTCAAGTTCAAAATCAGCCTTAGCAAAAGCGAGGTGGTGCTAAGCAACTCAGTGAGACCCTGTCTCTAAATAAAATACAAAATATGGCTGGGGATGTGGCTCAGTGGCCGAGTGCCCCTGAGCTCAATCCCGGGTACTCCCCACTCCCCGCCAAAACCCACAAAAAACCTAAAAAACAAATACCTATAACATGTGAGTCTTTAAAAGGCTGTTTTGAACCAATTTTACCTGCTGTTTCTTGAAACCAATGAGTTGAAAAGTTTTGACCCAACTTCATATTATAGTTGTATAATAAACATGCTTTTTAAAAAAATTTTACTTGTAGATGGACACGATATCTTTATTTATTTATATATTTTTATGTGGTGCTAAGGATTGAACTCAGTACCTCATGCTTGCAAGGCAAGTGCTCTACCGCTGAGCTATAGCCCATAAACATGCTTTTAATATTTAAAAAAAATCATACTTATTGAACGGCTTATTTGAGTTCCACTTCAAATCATCTCAGGTTCGTGTCTCTGATCACATTTCGCCTAATCTGAGTCTATTAAATTACACTGGAAGTGGAAATTGGCAGATTTATTTCTCAGTAGACTGTACTTTACAACTTTATGGGAATCTTAAAGGAGCATCCTTTCTTTCTTTTACTCCTAATGTTATAACCTGCCACATAGAAACATTTTAAAGACAATTTCCCAATCCTTGCTTGCATCAAGCTTCAGAATATAACTTCTTCATAAAGAATGTGATTTAATTTTAATTTAGAAGTCAATACTTTGTTTCTTGGATACTTCTTCTTCATCACCAACTTCATCTTCAGTGACCTCAGATCCAGTGGTATATTCTTCTTCTTCTGAAAATAATGACTGTTGTTTCTAAATTAACAAACACATCTATTACAAATGTATTATTATCAACTCTGTAATGAATTCCTTAAAATACATTTAACTATACTTATTTTGGATGAATTAGTTGAACAAGAGCTGATAAAATGATTCCTGTCAACCTAGCACAACATTCAGGATATGGTCATAGGAATTTCTACGTTTAGGGCTGGTGATGTAGCTCAGTGGTAGAATACTTGCCAAGCAGTGTGAGTTTACAAGTTTGATCCCCATCACTGAGAATTTCAATATTCTGGATTGCATTAAATCTAATATTTTTAAAAAACATTTTTTAAAGATGTTGATGGAACTTTATTTTATTCATTTATTTATATGTGGTACTGAGAATCAAATCCAGTGCCTCACACATGCTAGGCAAGTGATCCACCGCTGAGCCACAACCCCAGCACCTACATCTAATATTTTAAAATTTATTTCCTTTACAGAATCTAGAAAAGTGATAAACAGATAATCAGTATTTGTTGAACTTTTGTTACTCAACATGTTACTTGATGTTAAGATTAAATTAAAACACAAAGGCTGGCATTAAAGTTGTTAAACAAGTACATGTGTTCACTATCTCAATGAATGTGGCCTTCATTACTTAAACTTTTCTGTACCTATCAGTCCTATTGTTTGCTATCCCTAACCCAAATTTCTATCCTATTTTTATAAATACTGAGTAAGCAGATTAAAAAAAGAACCAATTAAACAATCAAATAATGAGACCTTAGTAGATTTTTTATTTGTTTAATGTTCTATATGTGATTTAAAGTGACTTTAAAAAGTCTTTTAACAAGATCTATGGCTTATGCAATCAGATAATGGAGATGATATATCCCTCTTAAACAATCTAACAACATTTTTAGTATGTGCAAAATTGAAGAAGCTGAAAAAGTAGATATACATTTCACTAAAACTTACAAAGTAAGTCACTGATAATATTCTATTAAATTAAACTTTAATTTAGGAAGAAAGACAGCCATGAAAGCTGAATATAATTGCTTACTTACCAGTTGCAGAGTCCAGTTTTTTAGGGACAAGAACTATAAAAAGAGGAAGAAGAGATTACTAAATCTGCACCCACTCACATTGCACCTCCTTATTTTCACATGGATATTACAGAAGAGTTAAAACAAGTTCCTTTCCCAGTTGAAACAACTTAAAATTCAGGTTTAAAGTGATATATTAAGTTCATATATCTGTCTTTTAAATCTTCTGTTAAGAAAAGAATGTGAATGTTTAAAAAAAGCAAAAAGGGCTGGGCATGTAGTTCAGTGGTAGAGTGCTTGCCTAACATGCAACAGAGTCTTAGTTTAATTCCCAGAACTACAGGAAAAACAAAAAGAAAAAAATTGACACTTTTCCAGCTTCATTTCCAAATGATAAGTCAGTCATATGTAAAGATAATATACTTTTTGTTATTTTTGAACAATTTTGAAAAATTGAATGTATTTGAAAAACTAAATATATTTCTGATTTAATAAAAAATTTCATACCAAATGTTATAGAAATAGAGGAGACAAAATATTCATTCATACTATCTTCATTTCTCGGTAGTTCTTAATTCTTTGAGGGCAAGGAACATATCCTAGGACTCTTATAATCATATCAACTCAGCATAATACCTTGTTATGATTAGATAGTTCAATTTCAACTTAAACTGACCAAGTTCCTGTCAAACATGAAACATCATCAATTGTTCATATGGAGAATAAGTAAAATTAGTTACTCACAGCATTGAGCTCTCCAGTTTTGGGGCCCCATGGTGTATGTGGCTCCAGTAAAACATCACATTCTAGACCCTTTTCATCAGAGGAGCCAACTGCAGGATCACTTGAAAGAAAACACATTTTTGTGAATTGTGAAAATTCTTAACAATTTAAATGAGAATATCTTTTAACTGCAAATATTTTATTGTCAATTTTAAGAAAAATGGTTTGGATTAAATTCTCACACCACTAAAAAGAAAGGAATACAGTTCCTGAATATAAGGATGCTATTTCAACATTTTCATTTCTTAATTCATCTAGCAATTCCCCTTTATGGAAAGATGACCTCAACCATCAAAACTTTTTCTAGCTATATCAATTAAGCAATTAAAAAGGGCTTGGGCTAGGGGTATAGCTTGGAGGTAGAGTATTTTCCTAGTACCTATGAAGTTCTAGGATTCATCCCCAGTAACAACAAAAAAATGGGAGAGGAAGTGGAGGAGGAAGAGGGGGAGGGAGAGAAGGGGAAGGAATAAGGAGGAGGTGAAGTAGGAATGCTCAAGTAAATGTGGAAAAAATTAAAAATCCTTAAAAAATTGGATTTAGAATCCCAACTTTTTTAATCACCAAGAACTCTTCATTAGTTTTTTTTTTCCTCTTGGATCTCAGATATTTTTAAGTATTTTGCCTACCAAATAAATATCTGCTTACACTTATTGTAAGCTAACATAATTTCAGCTAAACTATCTGAAACAATGAAAACTACTTAAGGATTGACATTATTGATTTGGGAAAGCACTAGATATCAGGAAATTCTGAAATGGGAACCTTCACTGAATTCCCCCACTGAATAAGGCTGTAATTCAGTGTTGTTGGATTTTTTTCCCCCTCACCTAACCAAATCTTTAGAAAAAGGCACAACAATGACATCTTTGTGCTTATTTAGATCGTCCAGTATTCTAGTAGTTGGAACGGACAGCAAATCTCCACCTTCACCTTGATCATGAAGCGTAACCATGTGGTCCTTCACTTTACAGCCCTGTCATGTAAGAGATACTAAGTTAGAGAGGTTGATTCATTAATAAAAACATTTCTTTAAAGATCACTGTTCTTATTCTTCTTTGCTTAGTCAAATCATATTTAAAAACATTTCTTGAAAAAAAAAACAGTAAAAAGATTGAAACATATACCAAGAATATCCATTTAACTACCACCCACCTTAAAAAAGGAAAACACAAATGCACATATGCACCTGTGCACACACACACACATACACATGAGAACACTCCAGGAATCACCCATGGGTCCATTCCTGATCATTTAACTGCTTCCCTTCTCCCAAAAGATAATTTCTATCCTCTATCCCAATTGTATGGTACATTCCCAGCCCTTTTTTAAAATTTTGAGACCGTGTCTTGCTAAATTGCCAAGGCTTGTGATTCTCTTCCTTCAGCCTCTTAAATTGCTGGATTACAAGTATGTATGCCTGGCATATTGTCTTTTTTTTTTTTTTGGTACTGATTTGTAGGATTCATATCTATATAGGTGAGTTTGGGGAACATTTACATCTTTCTAATGTTGAGTGTTCCAATTTACGAACATGGTACAACTATCCATTTTTAAAGTCTCCTTATTTTCTCTCATTAAATAATGGTTTGTTTTCTGCATAGAGTTCTTGCATATATTTTGTTAGGAATAAATCTAGGTACTCACTTCTCAACCCATACCTTTATATAGGGAGTGGTTCATCTTTGGTGCTTTATAAATATTTTTTTGTATGGATGATGGCGATGAAAAGCTTTAAGTTCCTTTCACCCACTCATGAAATTTAATTATATAACATTTCAATAGTGTTAGCGATCACAGAATATAATCTATACTAGTATACACATACAGCACCAAGATATATGTGCAAGGATGTTCATTACAACACTTGCAATACCATCAATCTGGAAACAACATAAATGTTCATCAACAGGATAATGGTTAAAGAAATCGTGATATATGCAGTTTGGATTATCACACAGCAGTTAAATGAACTGTCATAGAGAGATAACCTAGGTATGTTGTTGAGTGGAAAAGTGCAAGTTTCAGAATAATATAAGTAGTATAATTCCATATCTGAAACAAAACAAAACAAAAAAATACAAATCATTTGTGCCTAAAATGTATTTAAAAGGTCCAAAAGGAAACTATTAAACATAGTTACCTATAAGGAAATGGAAACTAGGAGAATGGTGTTAAGAGGAACTTTATTTCTTCTTATACTTATTTATGTACTGTTAGAAAACTTTTCTACATGAATATATTACTTTTATACTTTAAAAACAATATGAGGAGAAAGGGTTTACATAAAAGTGTTAGGGAGTGTGTTACTATAAAAGCACAACATTCAAAATTTACCTTTGTAAGCTGAGTGGGATCAAATCGAAGAACCTTTTGATTGCAGCAGGGATAAATTCCAGTGCCAACAGTGCTCAGTGAGTTTGCTGCAGTAGAATAAACTACTGTTTCTGAGTGGTACTGACAATGTGAAAGTTCAATACAGAGAAAAGCCTGAGAAAAAGAAATATATAGAAAATCTCCTGAGATCTCAATGCTGTGATAGCAGCAGCCTCAGTGCTCCAAGAGGCTCACTTCATTTAAGAGTTGATTAAGGGAGAGAACATGGCGGCCGGCGAGGAAGCTGCACTTTCAATATCTCCACATTAACGGGATCAGAAACACCAATTAAAACAGCTACATTCTACCTACTGAGGATCTTCTAGCAAAATTCCGTTGAAAGGAGACCTGCCGAGAATTAGTAAGTTTAATAGACGTGACAGTTTGCCCCAGACAAGTGAAACTTGACTGGCAGCGCGGGCTCAGAGTCCAATCCCGCGGCCACCCGCCGCTTCTGCAAGCGGCAGGCGGCCCAGAGCAGCGCGGCAGAAGGGTCCCCGCCCAGCCAGCAGACAGCGCCCGCCATCCCGGCTACCCTGGCGGCCCTGCTTTCGCTAGGCGAACAGCCACCCCACCCGGCTGGTTCTTAGCCACGCCGCTGCAGCCACCCGGCTTTACAAGCACCCCCGGCGGCCCTGCTCGGCGAGAAGGGCCCCCGCCCTGCCGGCAGACAGCTCCCGCCATTCCGCTCTTGTTCTGCAAGCAGCCACCCCGCCCGCTTGGTTCTTAGCCACGAGGCTGCAGCCGCCCGGCTTTACAAGCGCCCCCGGCGACCCTGCTCGGCGAGAAGGGTCCCCGCCCTGCCGGCAGACAGCTCCCGCCATTCCGCTCTTGTTCGGCAAGCAGCCACCCCGCCCGCTTGGTTCTTAGCCACGAGGCTGCAGCCGCCCGGCTTTACAAGCGCCCCCGGCGACCCTGCTCGGCGAGAAGGGTCCCTGCCCGGCCAACAGACAGTTTCCGCCATCCCAGCTACCCTGCCGGTCCCGCTCTTGCCCTGCAAACAGCCACCCCGCCTGCCTGGGTCTTAGACACGCGGCGGCAGCCACCCGGCTTTACAAGCGCCCCCGGCGACCCTGCTCAGCGAGAAGGGTCCCCGCCCTGCCGGCAGACAGCTCCCGCCATTCCGCTCTTGTTCTGCAAACAGCCACCCCGCCCGCTTGGTTCTTAGCCACGAGGCTGCAGCCGCCCGGCTTTACAAGTGCCCCCGGCGACCCTGCTCGGCGAGAAGGGTCCCCGCCCTGCCGGCAGACAGCTCCCGCCATTCCGCTCTTGTTCTGCAAACAGCCACCCCGCCCGCTTGGTTCTTAGCCACGAGGCTGCAGCCGCCCGGCTTTACAAGCGCCCCCGGCGACCCGGCTCGGCGAGAAGGGTCCCCGCCCTGCCGGCAGACAGCTCCCGCCATTCCGCTCTTGTTCTGCAAACAGCCAGCCCGCCCGCTTGGTTCTTAGCCACGAGGCTGCAGCCGCCCGGCTTTACAAGCGCCCCCGGCGACCCTGCTCAGCGAGAAGCGTCCCCGCCCTGCCGGCAGACAGCTCTCGCCATTCCGCTCTTGTTCTGCAAACAGCCACCCCGCCCGCTTGGTTCTTAGCCACGAGGCTGCAGCCGCCCGGCTTTACAAGCGCCCCTGGCGACCCTGCTCGGCGAGAAGGGTCCCTGCCCGGCCAACAGACAGTTTCCGCCATCCCGGCTACCCTGCCGGTCCCGCTCTTGCCCTGCAAACAGCCACCCCGCCCGCCTGGGTCTTAGACACGCGGCGGCAGCCGCCCGGCTTTACAAGCGCCCCCAGCGGCCCTGCTCGTCGAGAAGGGTCCCTGCCCGGCCGGCAGACAGCTCCCACCATCCCGGCACTCCTGGCGGCCCGCCCGCTCTGCGAAGGGTTACCCCACCCGGCTCTTAGCCACGCGGGCGCCATCTGCCTGGCGCTGAGGGAGCCCCCGGCGGCCCAGCGCAGCCAGAAGGGTCCCCGCCTGGCCCGACAGAAGGCACGTGCCCTTCCGGCTCTGCTAACGGCCCTGCCCACCCAGGAAAGGGCTCCCCACCTTGAGAGGATGGGAAGGAAATCTAACCAAGCCTCTATGAATTAGCGAACTGGGATCTAAAACCAGAGATTATATCAGACCAGAGACAAGCCAGTTCCACCTCTCCCTTCGGTCACTCCTGCAAGGAGCCAGGGGCCCGCCATAGCAGAGAGGGAAAGTCACCAAAGATCGGCCAAAGAGATTCCTTCCCAGCGGACTCTAAATTAGCAGGAGCGGCGAGGGAGCCGGACGGAGCTGGCGGGAACCGTGGCAGCGGCACGGGAACCGGCGGGAGCTGAGGCGGCGCTGACGCAGGAGCCGGCGGGAGCCGCGCGGCGCGGGTCTCCCAGCTACAGCACCCACCAGTGCTGACGACTGAGGTCTCTTGCACCAGATACGGGGGCGTGGCTACCAGAAGAAAGAAACGCGATCAGTATGAAAAGACAAGGAAAGAAAGGACCACAAGCAATGCAGGTCAACTCAACTTTAGAAGAGGTAATATCTGCAGCAGATGGAATGTCAGATAAAGAATTCAGGATATACATGCTTCAGATGATCTGGAGTCTCAAAGAAGACATTAGACAGCAAAATCAGACAATGAAAGACCACTTCGACCACTTCGACAATAAATTACACAAACAAATCCAAGAAGCAAAAGATCAATTATACAGGGAGATAGAGGTTATAAAAAACAAACAAACAGAAATCCTGGAAATGCAGGAAACAATAAACCAACTTAAAAACTCAATTGAGAATACTACCAGCAGAGTAGAACACTTAGAAGATAGAACATCAGACAATGAAGACAAAGTATTTCAACTGGAGAAGAACATAGACAGCTCAGCAAAGCTGTTAAGAAACCATGAGCAGAACATTCAAGAAATATGGGATAACATAAAGAGACCCAACTTAAGGGTCATGGGGATACAGGAAGGTATTGAGGTCCAAACCAAAGGAATGACCAATCTATTCAACGAAATAATACGAGAAAACTTCCCAGACCTGAAGAATGAGACAGAATCCCAAATCCTAGAAGCCTACAGGACGCCGAATGTGCAAAATCATAAGAGAGCCACACCTAGACACATTATAATGAAGATGCCCAACATACAGAATAAGGAGAGAATTTTAAAAGCTACAAGAGAAAGGAAGCAGATTACATTTAGGGGTAAACCAATCAGGATAACAGCTGATCTTTCAACACAGACTCTGAAAGCTAGAAGATCCTGGAATAACATATTTCAAACGTTGAAAGAAAAGGGGTTCCAACCAAGAATTGTGTATCCCGCGAAATTAAGCTTCAGGATGGAAGATGAAATTAAAACCTTTCATGATAAACAAAAGTTAAAAGAATTTGCAGCTAGAAAACCAGCTCTTCAAAACATCCTCGGCAAAATATTACAGGAAGAGGAAATGGAAAATATCAATGAAAACCAACAGCGGGAGGTAGTACAGTAAAGGTGGGGGGGAATAATCAAAGAGGAAAACAAACCATGTTTAGTAACATAAATAAACAAATATGGCTGGAAGAACAAACCATATCTCAATAATAACTCTAAATGTTAATGGCTTAAACTCACCAATTAAGAGACACAGGCTAGCAGAATGGATCACTAAACAAGACCCAACAATATGCTGCCTTCAGGAGACACATCTGATAGGAAAAGACATACATAGACTGAAGGTGAAAGGTTGGGAAAAATCATATCACTCATATGGACTTCGCAAACAAGCAGGAGTGTCCATACTCATTTCAAATAAAATAGATTTCAAGCCAAAGTTAATCAAAAGGGATGAAGAGGGACACTACATACTTCTCAAGGGAACCATACACCAACAAGACATAACAATCATAAATATATATGCCCCAAACAATGGTGCAGCTATGTTCATCAAACAAACTCTTCTCAAGTTCAAGAGTCTAATAGACCACCATACAATAATCATGGGAGACTTCAACACACCTCTCTCACCACTGGACAGATCTTCCAAACAAAAGTTGAATAAGGAAACTATAGAGCTCAATAACAGAATTAATAACCTAGACTTAATTGACATATATAGAATATACCACCCAACATCAAGCAGCTACACTTTTTTCTCAGCAGCACATGGATCCTTCTCAAAAATAGATCATATATTATGTCACAGGGCAACTATTAGACAATATAAAGGAGTAGAGATAATACCATGCATATTATCTGATCATAATGGAATGAAATTGAAAATCAACAATAAAAGAAGTAAGGAAAAATCATGCATCACTTGGAGAATGAACAATAGGTTACTGAATGATCAATGGGTTATAGAAGACATCAAGGAGGAAATTAAAAAATTCTTAGAGATAAATGAAAACACAGACACAACATATCGGAATCTATGGGACACATTGAAAGCAGTTCTAAGAGGAAAATTTATTGCTTGGAGTTCATTCCTTAAAAAAAGAAAAAACCAACAAATAAATGATCTAATACTTCAACTCAAAATCCTAGAAAAAGAAGAGCAAAACAACAGCAAAAGAAGTAGAAGACAAGAAATAATTAAAATCAGAGCTGAAATTAATGAAATCGAAACGAAAGAAACAATTGAAAAAATTGACAAAACTAAAAGTTGGTTCTTTGAAAAAATAAATAAAATCGACAGACCCTTAGCCACGCTAACAAAGAGAAGAAGAGAGAGAACTCAAATTACCAGCATACGGGATGAAAAAGGCAATATCACAACAGACACTTCAGAAATACAGAAGATTATCAGAAATTATTTTGAATCCTTATACTCCAATAAAATAGAAGATAGTGAAGGCATCGATAAATTTCTTAAGTCATATGATTTGCCCAGATTGAGCCAGGAGGATATTGATAACCTAAACAGACCAATATCAATTGAGGAAATAGAAGATACCATCAAAAGACTACCAACTAAGAAAAGCCCAGGACCGGATGGGTATACAGCAGAGTTTTTCAAAACCTTTAAAGAGGAATTAACACCAATACTTTTCAAGCTATTTAAGGAAATAGAAAAAGAGGGAGAACTTCCAAATTCATTCTATGAGGCCAACATCACCCTGATTCCTAAACCAGACAAAGACACTTCAAAGAAAGAAAACTACAGACCAATATCTCTAATGAACCTAGATGCAAAAATCCTCAATAAACTTCTGGCGAACCAGATACAAAAACATATCAAAAAAATTGTGCACCATGATCAGGTAGGATTTATCCCTGGGATGCAAGGTTGGTTCAATATACGGAAATCAATAAATGTTATTCACCACATCAACAGGCTTAAAAATAAGAACCATATGGTCATCTCGATAGATGCGGAAAAAGCATTCGACAAAGTACAGCATCCCTTTATGTTCAAAACTCTAGAAAAACTAGGGATAACAGGAACATACCTCAACATTGTAAAAGCAATCTATGCTAAGCCTCAGGCTAGCATCATTCTGAATGGAGAAAAACTGAAGGCGTTCCCACTAAAATCTGGAACAAGACAGGGATGCCCTCTCTCACCACTTCTGTTCAACATAGTTCTCGAATCACTGGCCAGAGCAATTAGACAGACGAAAGAAATTAAAGGCATAAAAATAGGAAAAGAAGAACTCAAATTATCACTATTTGCAGATGACATGATTCTATACCTAGCAGACCCAAAAGGGTCTACAAAGAAACTATTAGAGCTAATAAATGAATTCAGCAAAGTGGCAGGCTATAAGATCAACACGCATAAATCAAAGGCATTCCTGTATATCAGCAACAAATCCTCTGAAATGGAAATGAGGACAACCACCCCATTCACAATATCCTCAAAGAAAATAAAATACTTGGGAATCAACCTAACAAAAGAGGTGAAAGACTTATACAATGAAAACTACAGAACCCTAAAGAGAGAAATAGAAGAAGATCTTAGAAGATGGAAAAATATACCCTGTTCATGGATAGGTAGAAGTAACATCATCAAAATGGCGATATTACCAAAAGTTCTCTATAGGTTTAATGCAATGCCAATCAAAATCCCAACGGCATTTCTTGTAGAAATAGAGAAAGCAATCATGAAATTCATATGGAAAAATAAAAGACCCAGAATAGCAAAAACAATTCTAAGCAGGAAATGTGAATCAGGCGGTATAGCTATACCAGACTTCAAACTATACTACAGAGCAATAGTAACAAAAACAGCATGGTACTGGTACCAAAACAGGCAGGTGGACCAATGGTACAGAATAGAGGACACAGAAACCAATCCACAAAACTACAACTATCTTATATTTGATAAAGGGGCTAAAAGCATGAAATGGAAGAAGGATAGCATCTTCAACAAATGGTGTTGGGAAAACTGGAAATCCATATGCAACAAAATGAAACTGAATCCCTTTCTCTCGCCATGCACAAAAGTTAACTCAAAGTGGATCAAGGAACTTAATATCAAATCAGAGACATGGCGTCTGATAGAAGAAAAAGTTGGCTATGATCTACATACTGTGGGGTCGGGCTCCAAATTCCTCAATAGGACACCCATAGCACAACAGTTAATAACTAGAATCAACAAATGGGACTTACTAAAACTAAAAAGTTTTTTCTCAGCAAAAGAAACAATAAGAGAGGTGAATAGGGAGCCTACGTCCTGGGAACAAATCTTTACTCCTCACACTTCAGACAGAGCCCTAATATCCAGAATATACAAAGAACTAAAAAAATTAGACAATGAGATAACGAATAACCCAATCAACAAATGGGCCAAGGACCTGAACAGAAATTTCTCAGAGGAGGACATACAATCAATCAACAAGTATATGAAAAAATGCTCACCATCTCTAGCAGTCAGAGAAATGCAAATCAAAACCACCCTAAGATACCATCTCACTCCAGTAAGATTGGCAGCCATTAGGAAGTCAAACAGCAACAAGTGCTGGCGAGGATGTGGAGAAAAGGGTACTCTTGTACATTGCTGGTGGGACTGCAAATTGGTGCGGCCAATTTGGAAAGCAGTATGGAGATTTCTTGGAAAGCTCGGAATGGAACCACCATTTGATCCAGCTATTCCACTACTCGGTCTATTCCCTAAAGACCTAAAAAGAGCACACTATAGGGACACTGCTACATCCATGTTCATAGCAGCACAATTCACAATAGCAAGACTGTGGAACCAACCTAGATGCCCTTCAATAGACGAATGGATAAAAAAAATGTGGCATTTATACACAATGGAGTATTACTCTGCATTAAGAAATGACAAAATCATAGAATTTGGAGGGAAATGGATGGCATTAGAGCAGATTATGCTAAGTGAAGCTAGCCAATCCCTTAAAAACAAATACCAAATGTCTTCTTTGATATAAGGAGAGTTACTAAGAACAGAGTAGGGAAGAAGAGCATGAGAAGAAGATTAACATTAAACAGGGATGAGAGGTGGGAGGGAAAGGGAGAGAGAAGGGAAATTGCATGTAAATGGAAGGAGACCCTCAGGGGTATACAAAATTACATACAAGAGGAAGTGAGGGGAAAGGAGGGAAAATATAAGGGGGAGAAATGAATTACAGTAGAGGGGGTAGAGAAAGAAGAGGGGAGGGGAGGGGGGAGGGGGGATAGCGGAGGATGGGAAAGGCAGCAGAATACAACAGACTCCAGAATGGCAATATGTAAATCAATGTGCAACTGATGTGATTCTGCAATCTGTATATGGGGTAAAAATGGGAGTTCATATCCCACTTGAATCAAAGTGTGAATTATGATATATCAAAAACTAGGTAATGTTTTGAACAACCTACAATAAAAATCAATTAAAAAAAAAAAAAAAAAAAAAAAAAAAAAAAAAAATATATAAAATCAATGATTATTCCCACAATGAAATTATACATCTCAGGGGTTGGGGTTGTGGTTCGTGGTGGAGCGCTTGCCTGGCATGTGTGAGGCACTGGGTTCAATCCTCAGCATCACATAAAAATAAATAAATAAAATAAAGGTCCATCAACAACTAAAAAAATTTTTTTAAAAATTATACATCTCAAAAATACTATACTGAAAAACATGTGTTGTGTATCTCACTTATAAGAAATGTATCAGAAAGGCAGATTTATAGATAAAGTAGATTAATGATTGTCACAGGGAGTGGAAACAGATGGGCAAATGGGACCTTTCTGGGTGATGAAAATGTACTATAATCAGTTTGTGGTGATTATTGTATAACTGTAAATTTACCAAAAATTACGTAGTTGTGATGAGTGAATTTTATAGCATGTAGTGTACCTCAATAAAGTTATGAAAAAGAAAAACCATTTTATTCAAAATTCTAATGAATTAAACTGATATTTACTCAGAAAATTTCCAATGAAACAGGCAATAAAAATTTGCCTTACTTTATTATTCCTTGACACATATACACATATATATTTCTTGGTGGTATGGGAATTGAACCCAGGGGTGCTTTACCACACCCTAAGGAAATGGAGACTAGGAGAATGGTATTAAGAAGGACTTCTATTTCTTCTTATACTTATTTATGTACTATTAGAAAACTAACAGAAAACTGGAATTTTATTATTTTGAGACAGGCTCTTGCTAAATTTCTGATGCTATCCTTGAACTTGTGATCTTCCTGTCTCAGCCTCCTGAATCTCTGGGATTACATATGTGCACCACTGTGCCTGGCTCCTTGATAATTTTTTCTGTGACATATTTTTGAGGTAAATATTTATCATCAGTATTAATGAAAATTGTCCTTTGAGTTATTAGAGAAAAGACCTTATCAAGGTTTAATTATAGATTAAATAATCAGATTTCAAATGTGTATATAAATTGGCAAAAATTCAAAGACAAAAACAAAATTAGCTGGGCAGAGTGGCTCATACCTGTAATCCCAGCAGTTAGGGCTGAGGCAGGAAGATCACAAGTTCAAGACCAGCCTCAGCAACTTAGTGAGGCCCAAGCAACTTAGCGAGACCCTGTCTCAAAAATTTAAAAAATTAAAAAGGGCTGGAGGAACTGGGGCTGTAGCTCAGTGGCAGAGTGCTTGCCTAGCATGTGTTATGCACTGGGTTCAATCCTTAGCACCACATAAAAACAAACAAATAAAATAAAGGCATTCTGTCCATCTATACCTATAAAAAATAGAAAAAAAGGGGGGGGGATGGGGATGTGTCTCAGTGGTTGAGAGCCCCTGGGTTCAATCCCCAGTACCAAAACAAAACAAAACAACAAACAAACATAAAGCCCCCACCATCAACAAATTAACACCACCCCCCCCCCAAAATCAAACAAACCTGACAATGTCAAATATTAGTGAGATATAGAGAAATAAGAACTCTGACACATACCTGGTAGGAATGCAAAAAGGTTGAGGAACTTTAGAAAACTGCTAGGTAAATGGTAAATTTTATATTTACTATAGAATCTTATAATCTTACTTCTAGGAAATTAATCAAGAAAAGTAAAAACCTATATTCATAGGAAAACCTGTAAGGAAATGTTTATAGCAACTTTCTTCATAATGGTCCTCATCTAGAATCACTACAAATGTCCTTCAGCTGGCAAGTGGAATAACGTATTGTGCTATATTCATATAACAACTCTACCTGGCAATAAAAAGAAACAAACCAATACATGCAACAACAGGGAAAATTTTCAATTCCATTTTGCTGAATGAAAGAAGTTATAGTTGAATAGCTAAATACTGTATGGTTTTATTTAGATGATATCCTGGAAATGGCAAAACTACAGACAGAAAACAGATCAGACTCCAGTTCAGAGTGACTGGAATCACTTCTTCCTGGGAAGAAGAAATTAACTGAAAAAGGGCAAATGGAAGCTTTTTAGAGTGATGGAAGTATTCTGTGCTTTGATGGTAATGGCAGTAATATTACTATGTGTATTTACCAACCTCGATATGGATGGATTTTATTATATATAGAATATGATTCAGTAAATTTGATTTAAAAATTGTGGGAAGGGCTAGGGATATGGCTCAGTGGTAGAGCACACTTGTCTAGCCTTTGTGAAGTCCTGGGTTTGAACCCTAGCACTGTAAAAATAAAATAAAATTAAAAAACCCTAGCACTGTAAAAATAAAATAAAATCCTGGAAACACAGAGAGCTCATTAAGTGGGAACTTATATATTTGGAAATCCCACTCTGATAGTTTTGATAAACTGATTTTCCTTCCCTCTATTGAAAATCATTACCAAAGTAAAAGAGGAAGAACTTCTAGGAGGGAGGAAGACTTTAAAAATTCATAAGAAATTATATGTAGAAAACTTGGGACTGGACTTGTGGCTCAGTGGTAGAGTGCCTGCCTAGCATGCAGGAGGCACCTGGGTTTGATCCTCAGCACCACATAAAAATAAAATAAAGACATTGTGTCCACCTAAACTAAAAAATAAATTTAAAAAAGAAATTATATGTAGAAAACTTGATTTATAATAAGATTAATTAGGGATTAACTTTTCTAAAGACCTATTTAAAATTTTTTTTGTAGTTGTAGATGGACAGAATGCCTTCGTTTATTTTTATGTGATGCTGAGGATCGAACCCAGTGCCTCACATGGAGAGGCAAGCGCTCGCCACTGAGCTATAGCCCCAGCCCCATTTCATCCTATAAAATTTTCTTTCAAATAGCAAGATTTCTTGTAATTTTATTATAGTCTTCATTCATAAAAATGAACAGGGCTAGGGGCTGGGGTTGTGGCTCAGCAGTAAAAACACTCACCTAGCTTGTGCGAGGCCCTGGGTCTGATCCTCAGCACCACATATAAATAAATAAAATAAAGTTAAAAAAAATGAACAGGGCTAGGGATATAGCTCAGTGGTATAGTGCTTGTCTAGCATGTCTGAGGTCCTGGGCTTGATTTCCAGTGCCATAAAAAAACAAAAACCCAAACCTTTTGGGGAATACAATTGTTTTAACAAAAACAATTATAATTAAAACACACAATCGCACAAACACACCCCAATAGCACCCTATCCGCAAAGTGCTTCTGAATTTCCACAGAAATTTACTGGCCAACATGAAAATATTTTGACTAAGAATAATTAGAGGAAGTAAGGATTTTTTTTTAACATTGAAACAATAAATTTGGTCACTCCCTCCCCACTGCCCCAATACTGGGGATTAAGCTCAGGGACACTCCACCACTGAGATACATCTCTACATCCCCAGATTTTTATTGAAATAGGGTCTTGGCTAAGTTGCCAAGGTTGGCTTCAAACATTTTTGATCTTCCTGCCTCAGTCTCTGAAATCATTGGGATGACAAGGATATTGGGCACTTAAAACCTGTTGCTTTTTAAAAATCCAGTCAGGAACTGATTATTTCTTTTTAAAAAAAAAAATATTTATTTTTTTAGTTTTAGGTGGACACAATATCTTTATTTTTTATTTTTATGTGGTATTGAGAATCGAACCCAGCGTCCCATGCATGCCAGGCAAGCGCACTACTGCTTGAGCCACATCCCCAGCCTAGGAACTGATTATTTCATCAATAAAAATAAAATAGAGGGGGAAAAATGGCAAGAGAAATGAAGTCAGATACAGCAATGTTTAACGGCACCACTGCTTTTGCCACTAGTTTATTTTTTTTTTTTAAACTGGGATTTAACCCAGGGGTACTTTACCACTGAGCTACATTCCCAGCCCTTTTTATTTATTTTGAGACAGGGTCTCACCAACTTGCTTAGGGCCCTACTCAATTGCTGAGGTTGGCCTTGAATTTGTGATCATTTTGTCTCAGCCTCCCAAGTTGCTGGGATTAAAGGCATGTGCCACCGCACTCAGCAGCCACTATTTCTTTAAAAGAAATGTTGGATGTTGTCCAAACACATCCAAACTTAACAAATTAAACACAAGATATCAAAAGAGACTTGCCCTTAAAGTTTGCAGAGCAGGATTTTTAAAAAAATAACTCACCTGATAACATCTTGAACAAGTCAGCCAGTTGACTGTTCCCCACAATCGCCAATACACATCTCTCCAAGATTTTAGTTCTTCAAAAAGGGTATTCAAATACTCATGAACATCCCAAGTCTTATCTCTGGAGAAAGAGCCTCAATTGTTATATATTATTATAAGGCAAGCACCATAATCAATTTGTTCTAAATAAATATTTTTAGATTTGTAGCTTGTTTCCAGAATACTCCTCAGGTATGAAATGGACTACATTGATAGGTAGATAAAATTTCACTTGGGAGTTTGATTATTCTGTGGACAACAGAAGATAGTATGAAAGGTTGAATGTCAAATTGTTTTGCTAAGCTAGAAGAAGTATTGTTAATTAAGTAGTATAAACAGGTCAATACTTGGGAGTTAGGCATATGTTGTTAAAGAAACCTTTATTCAAACTGCATTTGTTCAAAGAAATGTTATTAATAACTCATGATTCAAAAAAACTATGTCATTTATTATATATATTTGCAGTAAAATGAATGGAACTTGAGAACATTATGATAAGTAAAATAAGCCAAACTCAGAAAGCTGAGGGTCATATGTTTTCTGTTACATGTGGAAGTTATACGGAAAAGGGCAAAAAAAGGGGAAGGGGGATGTCATGAAAATAGAAGGGAGATCTGATAGACCAGAGGAAGGGACCAGAGGAAGGGAGGACAGGAGGGAAAGGAAGACACTGGGGAACAAAATTGATCAAATTATATTGTTCTATTGTGTGGATATATGAATATATAACAGTTAAATATACAGGTATGTATAATTACAATGTATCAATAAAAATAAAAGGCCATATTAATGTGTTGGTTCTTTACATTATTTTCAAACAGCATTTTCTTGTAATTGAGCAATATATATAGCTATATACAACTAGGTCTTATTAATATACATTTTAAAATTAAATATAGCAAAGGCTTAAAATTCTATTTGCTATGGCCACATGTATCTCAAGTTATTTTTAAGTCTTTATTCTATAATCAATTTTTGCTATTTTTTTGCTAAGTTCAATAAATATCAAAATGCCATCATGTTATTACAGATTGAATAGGCACATTTGTTTTAAAAAGTTATTTAAAGACTATTTTAAAATGATTTTTTTGTAGTGTAGATGGACAGCATGCCTTTATTTTATTTGTGTATTTTTTTATGTAGTGTTGAGAATGGAACCCAATGCCTCCCACGTCTAAGGCAAGCTCTCTGCCACTGAGCTACAGCCCCAGCACCTAAAGACTATTTTTTAAAAATATTTTTAGTTGAGGATGGACACAATGCCTTTATTTTTCATCTATTTTTATGGTGCTGAGGATTGAACCCAGAGCCTCACCCATGCGAGGCAAGCACTCTACCACTGAGCTATAACCCCAGCCCCTTAAAGACTCTATTTTTAAAATGTATACATGGCCAAGTGTGGTGTTCCATCCCTGTAATACCAGAAACTCAGGAGGCTGAGGCAGAAGGATTACAAGTTCAAAGACAGTTCTAGCAATTTAGTGAGACCTTGTCTCAAAATTTAAAAAATTAAAAGGGACAGGGATATAGATAAGTAGTAGAATACCCCTGAGTTCAATAACAGTACTGAAAGAAAATAAAAGAAAATGTATCAACTTATAATGTATCAACTACAGACTTAGATGAAAGTGAAAGTAATTTTCAAAAAGTGAATCAAATCTCAGACAAAAAAAGTATAAAATTCCAGGTGCTTATGATAATAACTAGTGAAGATTCCCTGATTATTGTATTGAAAGGAAAGGAAACATTTTAAAGTTGACTGTGCTACTAATACTAAGGTTAAATTAAGTGTTGCCCAGTATTTCTGTTTTAATGTTTAAGATATACAATGTAATACAGTTTTTTTAAACATAAAAGGGCTATCCATTTTTTTGCGGGGGAGGGGGATATCAGGGTTTGAACTCAGGGGCACTCAACCACTGAGCCACATCCTCAGTTCTACTTCGTATTTTTATTTAGAGACAGAGTCTCACTGAGTTGCTTAGCACCTCGCTTTTGCTGAGGCTGCCTTTGAGCTTGTGATCCTTCCACCTCAGTCTCCCAAGATGCTGGGATTACAGGTGTGTGCCACTCTGCCCGGCAGGACTATATATATTTAAGTTGTAGATGGACACAATACCTTTATTTTGTTTACTTATTTTTATGTGGTGCTGAGGATCGAACCCAGTACCTCACACATGCCAGAGATGCACTCGACCACTGAGCCACCACCCCAGCTCCAGGCTATACATTTTTAATACAGAAAAAGAACAAGTAAAAAGAAAATTAAAGTCATTCATAATACTATCATTCAAAGATAACACCACAGTTAATATTTTAGTGAACATGTTTGCAGTTTTATTTTCCCCTATTTTCAAAAATTTACCATTAATGACTTTCTATGCAAGTATATATATTTTTGCAACATTATTCTTTCTTTTTGGTACCAGGGATTTAACTCAGGGGCACTTGACCTCTGAGCCACATCCCCAGCTCTATTTTTGTATTTTATTTAGAGACAGAGTCTCACTGAGTTGCTTAGCACCTCACTTTTGCTGAGGCTGGCTTTGAGCTCACGATCCTCCTGTCTCAGCCTCCTGAGCTGTTGGGATTATAGGCATGCACCACCATGCCCAGCTCTGCAACATTTTTAAAGTCTGCACATTAACAATTGACTAGAGGGATTGGGAATGTAGTTTAGTGGTAGAGCAATTACCTAGATTGTGTAAGGCCCTGGGTTCCATCTCCAGCATGGAAAGAAAAAAAAAAAAACAGAAAAAGAAAGAATTGATATGTTTTATATACTACACTATAGTGTGTGTGTGTGTGTGTGTGTGTGTGTGTGTATTTATTTATTTATTTATTTTTTAATAATTTGGGTGTTTCTTCTTTTTTTTTGGCTAGCTAAAATACTTCGTATAGCAATAAGTGTTCTCATCAAATGCTTTCACAAAGCCAACATTAGATAAATTCCTAACAGCAGGATGTTGTCAAAGAATACATACATTGTAAAGTTTCTGCTTTTCCAAGAGATTATAGCAATTTATAACCAACCCCCCTTCCAACTCAGAATGAGAACTTGTGTTAAACTTAAAAAGGACAATAGGTATTATGCACTAATGAAATATATATTAATAGAATACTGACCAATTATGAAGAATAAATAGATAATGGAAACTCTGAACTTAATTTTTCTCATTCACCAAAATTCACTTGAAGGCAAAATATAACACTTACACAGATAACTAAATCATTTTAATGGCATTGACCACACTAACTTTCAAGATTAATATAATTTGGGGCTGGGATTGTGGCTCAGTGGCAGAGCGCTTGCCTTGCACATGTGAGGCACTGGGTTCGATCCTCAGCACCATATAAAAATAAATAAACAAAATAAAGATATTTAAAAAAAGATTAATAAATTTTTATCATTTTGAAGTTTGAAGACACTATATAATTTGCCCAGTAAATAAAATGTAGCTTTGGGCTCAGGATGTGGCTCAAGCGGTAGCGCACTCGCCTGGCATGCATGGGCGCTGGGTTCGATCCTCAGCACTACATAAAAATAAAAGATGTTGTGTCCACTGAAAACTAAAAATAAAATAAAATAAAATGTAGCTTTTACAACAACTTTGTTTTATTTTCTAAATCAAAGTTGTATCGCATGCAGAAAAGACACTATCCTATTCCTTATGAAAGAAGTTATACTTTTATAAATATACTAGAAATTCACACAGAAAAGCTGCATTTTATCTACACTGCACCTTATGTGAACATAGATAATATTTCCATGTCGATCGACATTAATTTTTCCAGGAACACAAGAAATTCTTCTTTCTGTTTCTTTTGTTAAAAGTTTCTTACACAGACAGCATCTATAACACAAAGAAGATAGAAAAATTATTTTTAAAAACAGTAAATTAAGAAATATGGCTGTATTATATATCAGACTAAAGGAAAAGCATTACCTATATAATGTTGCAGCATTACTCCGAGAATCTGGATTCAAGTACTCAGGATCAAACAGTCTCTCAATCTTCTTACAAAAAAGTTTACTATTAATAATAAATTACCACAAATTAATTATCTATATTTACTTTATTAAAAATATTTTATAGTGAGTAAAATAAACACTGTTTTACATATATATATAGATAGATAGATATAGATATATAAAATAATATTAATAAATTTCTAGAGCTGCTCTCTCTCTGGGAGTTTATATACATTTTTGGTATTCTAAGTAAATAAACCTAACAATGACAACTGCCTGATCAAGAATCTATTTTCATCTGAAAATAAGACTGATGGTAAATATGTGCCTCTCCTTCCTCCTTTGTTATTAGAATATTCAAAATTAAATATTTTGAGAATTTAACAATCCAAGTCTATCAATTACTAGGTATTAGATCTTTTTTTTTTTTTTTTTTTTGGTACTGGGATTGAACTTAGGGGCGATCAACCACTGAGCCACATCCCCAGCCCTTTTTTTGTATTTTACTTAAAGACAGGGTCTCACTGAGTTGCTTAGTGCCTTACCATTGCTGAGGCTGGCTTTGAATTTGTGATTCTCCTGTCTCAGCCTCCAAGAGTCACTGGGATCATAGGTGTGCGCCACTGTGCCCAGCTAGGTATATGATCTTTAGCAACTTCCTTTTGCTGAACCTTTTTTTCTTATCTATAAAATGTGGTTAATAATTCCAAATTCATAAGACTTTATAAAGATTAAATGAGGGGCTGGAATTGTGGCTCAGAGGTAGAGTGCTTGTCTATTAAGTGCAAGGCCCTGGGTTCGATCCTCAGCACCACATAAAAATAAAAAAGGTATTGTGTCCAACTACTTCTGAAAAAAAAAGATTAAATGATATAGTTTTTAAAGAGTTCTAGGTATAGTGTTAAGAATTAAATAAATATTAATTACTTTATTATTATGTGTAATATAACTAAATTTGCAGTCTCCTAAGTGTGTCATGACTTGAAAGATATGCCCTGCCAGTCTCTATTTCCCTCATGTAATGCCTGCTACTCTTAAAGACATATGGCCTTTAAGATTCTAATTCCATTTTTAAAGTATTTAGCTCTTAGATAATTTTACTCTATATCATTCTCCTTAAGGACTGAATTCTTGGATAATCTTCTGTATTATCCATTTCTTCCTCTTTAATGGATCATCCTGATCAGCACATAAACATGATTCAGTACCCGCTCCTCTTTATTTTGTACTAAGGATCGAACCCAGTGGTGCTTTACACTCAGTTACATCATCCCCAGTCCTTTTTATTTTTTCTTTAAGACAGGGTCTTGTTAAGTTGCTGAGGCCCCCCTCACTAAGTTGTTGAGGCTGGCCCTGAACTTGTGATTCTCTTGCTTCAGCTTCCCAAGTAGCAGTGATTAAAGGCATGCACACTATGACAAGTTCAGTACGTCCCTTCTTTAAAAATATTCTCTCTTCAGCCTATCTATTCATAATATCTGCTGCTGAATTTTTTTAGCAGCCAGTCAGAGCAAAATATCTGCAAAATTTTTTTCTAAATCTAATTGGTCACATTTCTGTTTCTATCTTACTCTACCTCAAAGTAGCATTCCCACACATTTGGTCACTTAATTGGTACCTCCTTTTGAAACTTTCTTTCCTTCTGCCTTTCCTTCTATTTCACTGGTTCCTTCTCAGGTCCCTCACAGGCTACTTCTCCTCTGTTGAACCTCTAAATACTGAGTATTCTAATTAACACTCTCTTGTTAACAATTAATAAGTAAAAACAGCATTTACAATAGCATCAAAAATTAAATAATTTGGAAATTTTAATTAAAAAGGGAAATTTCTCTACATCAAAGATAATAAGACATTACTGAATTAAGTTAAAGAAGACTCAAAGAAATAGAGGGTTATACCATATTCATGGACCAAAAGGCTTAATATTAAGATGTTAAATTCTTCCCAATTCATCTACAGTTTCAATATTAATCCCCAAATTCTAGCAGATTTGTGCATATATGAAAAACACAAGCTAATTATAAAATTTATATAGCAATGCAAAGGACTTAAAATAGCCAGACAGCAATCTAAAGAAAGGTAAAGCTGGAAAATACCAAAAATTATTATAAGACTACTGTAATTAATTCAAGAGGACAGGCAGATCAATAGAACAAAATGGAGAACTTATAAATGGACCTTATGAATAGTAACCTGATTTATAGTACAGGTGACACTGCAATTCAGTGAGGAAAAAAAGGTCTTTTCTGGTGGTCTGTCAACTAAATATCTAGTTGAGCAAAAAATGAACCTTGAACCCCCATTTCATACCACACACACAAAAAACTAATTCAGGACAAATAACGGAAAAAACAGGCTATCTTTACCACCTTCATGTAGACAAAGAGTTCTTGAGCAGGGTACAAAAAACACTAATTGTGGTCTCTTGCTAGGAAATCTCATTCAGTTCTGTTATTTAAATCTCTTATACTCTCAAATTTCTATTTTAAGCCCTAAACTCTGACCTAAAATATAGATTAATGAATTTAATTTCCACCTGTATGCCACCTGAATGTCCAAGAAGTATATTAGCCTCAAAATCCGAATCTAACTCTCGATTTCTCTTACCCCAATCTTTCCTTTCTCCATTAATGGCACTACTATCCATGTAATTGCTCAAGATAAAAACCTATTAATTATCCTGGAAATATCTCTTTCTTCCCACATCATCCAATTCACAAATATGTCAAATCTTTCTAATAACATACACTGAACCCAATCTACTTCTTTCTAGTTTCATTGTTTCTACCCTAATCAAATTCTTTCATTTTTTTCGCCAGACAACTGCACTAACCTTCTAATGGGTCTCCTGGTTTTTTTTTGTGTGTGTGTGTGTGGTGCTGGGGATTGAACCCAGGCCTTGTGCATGCAAGGCAGGCATTCTACTGCTTCTTATATCCTTAAAGTCTATCTCCATATAGCAACCAGAATGATCCCTTAAGACAAATTAGATCATGTCATTCCCTTACTTTTATTCACACCTAGAACAAGGCATATCTTCCTTGCTATGACCTCAACAGCTCTTAAATAACATGGCTACTGCAGATCTCATCTCATACAACTTTCCCCTTTTATACTAAAGGGGCTGAGGATGTGGCTCAAGCGGTAGCGCACTCGCCTGGCATGCATGTGGCCCGGGTTCGATCCTCAGCACCACATACAAACAAAGATGTTGTGTCCGCTGAATACTAAAAAATAAATATTAAAAAAATTCTCTCTCTCTCTCTCTCTCTCTCTCTCACCCTCACTCTCTCTTTAAAAAAAAAAAAGCCTGTCTTAATGATTTTAACACAATTCAATACAACCATATGTTTATATGTTCATTATACAAAATAATTACTAATTTTTTTATTATAAGCCACTGGCTCTTAAAACAAAAATATATTTTTAAATATATTCTAAAAATAGAATTTCACCAAAATTAAACAGACATATTTCATTTAATAGGAACATTAGATTTAAAATTAAATTTACCTTCTAAACTTATCTTTTTTGTCTTTTAAATCATCAACTTCATCGTGTGTGAACAGATCAGCTATACGTGTAAGAAGATTTGCATTAATACAGTTCATGTTGCATGGGGTAGCTACTATGGCATTCATGTTTTTGTGGCAATATTGAATACACTGTTCAACCTAAAAAACACAGAATAGAACAAATGATTATGTCATACCTTTCAAACATAAAATTCATCAAAAGCCTAATCCATGTATTGCTATTTACTAACTGGGTTTGCCTATTTGGTTTAATCTACCCTTGCAATGTGGTCCAGCAGGTTTAATTTGTAAACACACAGACAAACCTAGCAAAATTATTTTCAATCTTTTCTATTTCAAACAATAATGTACCTTTTATGGTTGTGGCAGGTATGGTATAAACCTTAATTCTGTACCTTTGAGTAAAATACATACAAGTGACTTCCTAGTTAAACTTCATTATAATTGTAAGCCTCCATTTCTTGGGGTAGTAGAACCAAATCTTCAGTCACTTAAGGGCTTTCTTACTTGTGTTAGATTTGCTCTCTGACTTCCTTCTCCTCCTTGCAACCTAAGGTGTATTTATTTACTTTAAAAGCAAAGAGAAATAGTCACTTATTCTTTGAAATATTTTACCAATAGCATAAAAATTATATTTTAGGATTTATATTTCAAAACTCAGTGTAAGGATTCTGTTAGTCTTCACTTTTTTTCTGGAGCTCTTCTCTGAAATAATACCAATTGGTTAAACAGGGAGAGGCTAAGAAGTAGAAAGAACACTATAACTAATAAAATTAGTGAAACTCTAAATAATCAATCAAACTTCTCTTCTGCCAACCATAGCAAGGGAGTATTCTGCCCTATATAGTTTTACCAGAAGCTAAAAGCAAATATTTACTTAAAAATTAACCACAAAATATCAACCACAAACACATAAAATTATTCGAAAGAAAATGTATTAAACAAAAGAAAAACAAATATATTTAACATTAGAACTTGAAATATGTATGTACACATATAGTATTTTTATCTTTCACCAGCTACTCTTAAGCAATAATCATGAGCTCCTGTGATACAGAAAATCACAGCACTTAATTGTTGGATATTGTTCTTCATTCACTTTTTTTTTAAAAAAGTATATATTTATTTTTTTAGTTGTAGTTGGGCGAAATATATTTTATTTATTTTTATGTGGTGCTGAGGATTGAACCCAGGGCCTCACTCGTGCTAGGTGAGCGCTCTACCGCTGAGCCACAACCCCAGCCATTTCATTCACTTTCATAAATGAAAGACACATAAACAAAACATGAAATTACTTCAATAGCAAAACAAATATATTCCAATTGAGCTTTATTTAATTTCATGGTAGGGCAAACCCCTTTTGGGGTAAAGTTTCATCTAATAAAACAGTGAGCTACTTCTTGAGGATTAATTGTTTGCTTTATAAGCATAACACATAAAAACCTAATTGTCTTAACCCTTTCCCAACAGAACAAAGTATCTCCAAATGTGCAATTTATTCTAATGAAATTACACTCGTGGGCTGAGATTGTGGCTCAGTGGTTGAGTGCTTGCCTAGCATGTGTGAGGCACTGGGTTCGATCCTCAGCACCACATATAAATTAATAAATAAAGGTCCATCAATAGTTTAAAAAATAAAAAAAAATTACACTCTTGAATTAACAACTATTTTAGTAAGAGGTCCTAACATTTTCCAGACATTTGAAGAGATAGGGGTGAGGGGAAAGCCTCAAGGGAAGTTCTTGGAGTTTTTAAAATTAATACTTACTAATGAATCCATTTTCAAAAACTCGGAGGAAATAAGAATTGAAATGACATTTCCTGGCTCTAAAGAAAAAGAAAAGAAAAAAAATTAAAATTTCCTTTTGATTTGTATCTCAGTCTCCTCAAAATAGGCTCCTTCTCTCCTTA
Source organism: Callospermophilus lateralis (assembly GCF_048772815.1). Taxonomy (NCBI): domain Eukaryota; kingdom Metazoa; phylum Chordata; class Mammalia; order Rodentia; family Sciuridae; genus Callospermophilus; species Callospermophilus lateralis. The sequence continues at coordinate 49,201,885 of NC_135318.1, read as the reverse complement.
AAAGAAGATGTTACTTTAGTAAGAACAATTTAATATAACCTTTCTTACGTTATAAGGCTTAAGTACATAAAATAAAGAAAATTCAATGTTAATACTTACAGTATACAGAAAATGCACAGTAATTTTTGTCCTGGAATTAGATTTGTATTAAGTACAAAGATTCCAACTAAAGATACGACATAAGCAAAAGTCAGAGTGAGAAAATATTTAAAATAATTAATGAGAGCATTTGGTATTTATGAAGTTATTTAAAAAAGAAGTTCAGTGCTGGTTATAAATGAATAATTTAAAAAATTCTGAAGCTGGGTATGGTGGTGCATGCCTGTAATCACAGTGGCTCAGGAGGCTGAGGCAGGAGGATCTTGAATTCAAAACCAGCCTCAGCAACAGTGAGACCCTGTCTCTAAATAAAAATACAAAATAGGACTAGGGATGTGGCTCAGTGGTTAAGTGCCCCTGAGTTCAATCCCAGGTACCCCCACTCCCACCCCCACCCCTGCAAAAAAAAAAAAAAATTCTGAAAGCTAATAAAAAATTTACTACTCCAGATAATACTCAAGTTACTTCCTAGAGGCATACTAAATGAGCCTTCGGGCATACAGATAAGGAAATGGGGATGCTGCCTGACACAATTTAAATAAACCTGCCATCCCCCATGAAGTATATTTAAGAAGAAAAACTGATTTGCTACCATTCTAGTACTGTAATAATCCTTCTAAATTCTTTGTGCCAGAAAACATTCTTGTATTAGGCAATAACTAAAGTAAGCATTTCAATCTTTTCCTAAATAAGAAGTCTGGTTAATGGTTCTCAAATGGAAATGGTGAAAGGAGGAAGCAGCTGGTGAAAAAGCTCTTCAGGAAATTGTAATGTACACCATTCCAGTTAAGAACCAGTGGCTGGATTATTAGAGATTTAAGTACTTTTTAAGTATTAAGATGTAGTACTTTTCCTGATGATGATAATGAAAACTGCTTTTATAAAAGTTTACATTTGTAGCCACTTACTGAAAGTCAAAGATAACAGAATGACTAGCTTTGCACTATTTCTTTCACATATGTAAATATGCTGGAACAAACAGCATTTTTTTTTTTTTTTTGGTACCAGGGATTGAACCCAGAGGGCCTTAACCACTGACCCACATCCCCAGCCCTCTTTAGTATTTTATTTAGAGACAGGGTCTTGCTGAGTTGCTCAGGGTCTTGCTAAGTTGCTGAGGCTGGCTGTGAACTTACAATTTTCCTGCCTCAGCCTCCCATCTGCTGGGATTACAAGTGTGCACTACCACGCCAGGCTCAAACATCATTTTTTTCTCTATATATTTTTTTTATTTCATACTCATATACATAAATACATAGCTGAATAGTTTAGAATCTCTATACTCTGGCTGAAGGTTCTGATTTAGCAATCTTGTATTTTATACTGTCAGTGTAGACTTATTTTCTAATAATAAAGTGGTGGCTCAGTGGTAGAGCACTTGCCTAGCTATGTGTGAGGCACTGGGTTCGATTCTCAGCACTACATATAAATAAATACATAAAAGTCAATCAACAACTAAAAAAAAAATAAAAAGAGTTTAAAAATGATACTGCTGTAAATAGCAACTCTAGTATACAGAAATACCTTATTAAACTGCAAGTGTGATTTCCTACACAAGTCTATGCCCATTAAAGATTGTTATTTTTGCTATTATTTAGGACATTGGGTCTCAAATTTTCTGTCTCAGAACCCCTTTATGATCTCAAAAACACAATACTAAATAAAAAGCTTCTGTTTATGTGGGTTATATTCATCAGTATTCCACATATTAGAAACTATGAAAACAGAAAATTTTAACAAATTTATTTTATTCATTTAAAAACAGCAGTACTATAAACCTATTACATGTTAACATATTTTTGTGAAAGATAACTATACTTTTCAAAATAAAAAAAGTAGTGAGATGAGCTTCATTGTTTGACATTTTTACAAATCTCTTCAATGTCTGACTTAATAGAAGACAGCTAGATTCTCATATATATTTCTTCATTCAATTTGTGGGTAACCTTCTTTGATGTCACACCAATATCTACTGTGTTAGGTAGTTTCTTCTGGGTTAATTGCAATGGAATCTGAAACCATATCAACAAACTTTTTCTGCTCTGTTAAACAATTTATCTAGTACTCTGATTGGATCATAAACCCATGAATGATTTTTTTAATACACTGTGTAGTAGTCACCCGGAAAATATTAGCTAATTGGTGAGACATTTCACTATATAATATGTATTTTAAAAAATCACATTCATTAATATAACCACCAATCATATCTCATCAGAAACGTCTTTGAATATTGAGAAGCTGTCAAGCACACAGAAACAGATAAACTTTCCTAAATTCTAATTCGTAGCTTGAAAGTTTGGATTTTATCACTGACAACAAATACATGTTTTCTTTTAAGCAATTAGCTAATTCTCAAGAAAATATCTGCCAAATACCTAAGTCTAAATAATCATGATTTCTGTCAGTTGCTTTTTCAATTAAAAATGGTTTTCTGCTTTTAAAAAGCAGTTGGTTTAGCTCACAACTGAATTGCACAAGTATTTTTCCTAAAGACATTCATCATACCCTGGGGTGCAGGAGAACACTTCCTTTTCTATCGCACATTTTTTTTTTTTTTTTTTTTTTTTTAAATAGCACTAGGGATTGAACCCAAGGCCTTGTGCAATGGAAGCACTCTATCACTGAACTACATCTCAAGTTCTTTTTATGTTTTGAGACAGGGTCTTGTTAAGTTGCCCAGGTTGGCCTCAAACTTGCAATCTCCTGCCTTAGCCTCCTGAGTAGTGGGGATTACAGGTGTGCCTCACTGTACCCAGCCACACAGAATATTAAAGAAGGTGTGTGTTAAGGGTTGAGATTTAATAAAATAAATAATTTTTATTGCTTCATCAAGAACATTCTTAAGTGAATCTACATTTTTCTCCCCCCCCCCTTTTTTGGTACCACTAATTGAACTCAGGAGCACTCAACCACTGAGCCACATCCCCAGTCCTTTTTTTATTTTATTTAGAGACAGGATCTCACTGAGTTGTTTAGCACCTCGCTTTTGCTCGTTTTGAACTCACAATCCTCCTGCCTCAGCCTTCAGAGCACTGGGATTACATGCGTGTGCCACCATACCTGGGCTTTTTTCCTTGCTCAACTATGAGTGTATGGTGTTAAAAACAATGACTACTCCTACAGTTTCGTTCCCGTATCTTGATTTGGCATAAAGGTCCAACAGTTTTGCTCACCATTGCTTTTGCACCATTTGAGCAATCCTTTCTCTCTCTCTCTCTCTCTCTCTCTCTCTCTCTCTCACACACACACACACACACACACACACACACACAAAAGACAAATAACACCTTGGTATTCTTATGTTTTGATCTTGTGGATCTTTCGAAAGGGTCTCCAGAACCCCAACTGTCCACAAATCATATATTAAGAACTGCTGACCTACAGACCTATTAATTTGCCAAGAGTTTACTATAATTTAACTAAATTTCTAAAAAAAGATATGAGGTATCAATTTACCAAAAGGCTGCTATAAAAAAAGCATTAATATTAATATCCAAACAATTTTCTACATTTCACTTTCGGCCTGAAAGAACTAGCAGGTGACACACAAATTTCACTATTAAAATAAACAACAATTTTCTTTTACCTAAAGTGGGCATCTCACAATCTTTATTCTCCTTAGTGTTTCTTTTAACATATTTTATCAACCAGTTGAAAATATGAACGTCACAATGAACTGAAATGTCCACCTCTTCCCAGCGCTGGGCATCCATAGATAAATATTCAGCAAAGTACTTCATTTCTGATATCAAAAGATCTCGTGGGCAAATAAAATCTTCTTTCAAGTTTTTTCCTTCATCACATACATGGATCACCATGTTTGGCCTTCATAAAAAATGTTACACAGAAATGAAATTATTAGAATTTTAGAAGAGGATCCAAGAATATTGACATTTAGTGGAGGTATGAGAACAGGATTTTTTGAAGACTGTGACCACAAATTACTTTTTTAGTGTTTTGACATTCAGAATTTTTAAAAAATGTCTTGTTAACCTGGTTGTATCAGATTAAAACTATTTTAGTAAGCTACTGATTTAATAAAATAAAAATACTGTTACTAAGGGACCAATAATTTACATGGTTTTAAATTTTATTTCAAATTATATATTACAAAACAAAGTTTATAAAAATCATACCAATTCCCAAAGAAAAATTAAGTAATATGTTTTAATTCTTGTGAGAAACTTAAAATAGTTCTTTTACATGGTTATGAGTGTGCAAGGGAAATAATAATTAAATATTAAAATTTTCATACTTTTGAAAAAGGAAAATCAGCTAAAAGTATTCATTGAAGAATCAAATTACAAATTACCATGGCTTGCTTAGTTTTGTTTTTTTTAAATATATATATTTTTAGTTGTAGATGGACACAATACCTTTATTTATTTATCTTTATGTGGTGCTAAAGATCGAACCCAGGGCCTCACACATGCTAGATGAGAACTCTATCACTGAGCTACAACCCCAGCCCCTTACTTAGTTATTTTTAACCGCAAGAAAGTGTACTTATAGGCATTCATGAAATGTACATTAATAAATGTAGTTAAAAGATTCTTAAGACTACAGTGTATTTACATATTTAAAATACTTTAATAAGTTCAGATAAAGCATCAGAAACTTAGCTTCAATAATTACATATACTTTTATTTTATTTTCTTTGAAAATCATATCACTTCAAAAAAAAAAATCAGTGTGATCCAGATCTGCCTTCATGTCATTAAAAGAGAACAGAATAAAGAGGAAGAAAGCACTGTACTACAATATGAACTTATTGTATTTAATTGAACTTCACAAAATTGGATAGAAAAAAAAATACATTTTATGTAAAATTGGACCGGACTATCAGAGAAAGGATTATAATCAATGCTCTATCAGTTATAAGAATTAAAATAAATAGCTCTTCCAAAGAAATTATGGTCAAAATATAAATAGAAAATACTATTATAATTAAACATAAAATTTCTGTGGCTTTTTGGACCACAATATAAAATATTAGATAATTCCAGTAAGAAAAAAAAAAAGTACCTGGGGCTCGGGTTGTAGCTCAGTGGTAGAAAGCTTGCCTAGCACTTGTGAGGCACTGGGTTTGATCCTCAGCACCACATAAAAATAAATAAAATAAAGGTATTGTGTCCATCTACCACTTAAAAAAATATTAAAAGAAAAAAGTACCTGGAAAATGTTTGTATCATACGAAGAAACTTATCAACTTAAAAAAAATCTATGTGAATAAACCAATAATCAAGGAACTGTGCACTTTAAGTTTTTTTTTTTAATTGTGGTAAAATATACATACCATAAAATTCACCTTTTTTAAAAAAGTATTTATTTATTTTTTTTACTTGTACTTGGACACAATACCTTTGCTTATTTATTTATTTTTATGTGGTGCTGAGGATCGAAACCAGGGCCTTGCATGCGCTAGGCGAGTGCTCTACCACTGAGCCATAACCTCAGGCCCAAATTCACCATTTTACCCACTTTTAAGTGTATGGTTTCATGGCACCAAGTACATCCACACTGTTGTGTTTATCATCACCGCTACCCACTTCTAGAACTTCTTAAGAAAAGGTGAATTTAATGATATACGAATTATATATTAATAAAGTTGTTATTAAAAATCTATCAAAACTAAAGATTCATGAAGGAACTCTCAAGGATGATAAAAATGTTCTGTATCTTGATTTAGGATAGTTATATGGTGTACCTATTTGTCAAAACTCAAACATTTAAAATACATGCATTTTACAACACTATAAAATATCAAAACTTGCAATATATTGAAAAACAGTCTAATATTAAATGTTTATATAATGAGTAATTATAGTCAAATAGTTCTAAAATAGAGTTAATTTCTTTAAATAAAGTTGGACTACTAATGGCACAGAGACTGTTCTTTAGGTATAAAAATTTAATTTCCAAAGTTTTATGTTAATAAATGTTGTTTGTAATTTTACAAATATGAAAATAACTTTTTAAAGATGACAAACTATAGTCTAATTTATAAATAACAGGAACAAGTCATATGTTTAGGTATTAAGCAATTGTTTACAACTCAACATGTAAACTAAGCTAATTTCAACTATTTTAGCAATTGTGTAATGTAAAATTTCTGAATTATGGTAACTGATGCATATTATCACTAATTGTATATTTTGTAATTTAAAGTTGATATTAATTAATATTAAATCTTATCTAGCAAATAACCAGCCTCCTACCCTTCAGATTCTTCAGTCTTTCCTCCACCATTACGAGTAGTACAATTTTCACTTTCTGAAGAACAATTCCTTGTGGAAGCTATACTATGTCTTCCTTAAATACAGAAACAGACACATACAAAAGAAAAGGGTGGGGGGTTAGCGTTTCTAGCTGAGAATGGATTTTTTACTTACTGAATGGTAATACTGTAAATGTATGGTTTCCAAGGCTAGTTAAAGATGGTATTTGTCAGGTGGCATTTTTCATTATATTAATATTTTTAAAGGCATATGGAAGAAATAGTACAAAAAATGAAGCACAAAATTGCTAGTTACCATGAAGTTTTCAAAAAATACTGATGTAATAATAATAAGTACAAATAGGGGTCAAATGTCTCAAAGCCAATAGCATAGTTTTCTCTTCCTGAAGCAAATTCTTATATCAATACTCTCTGACTACTGCTGCTGAGATCAACTCAGTACACTCTGAGGATTTCTGATATTAATTATTTCCAGGAAACATCTCTTCTATCTTACCACTGTATCATTTGAATCTCCTGTTAACTGCAGTAAAAAGTAGTTGTAAAAAAGATTATGTGAGAGACAAGCAAGATTCTCTCAGTAGGAAAAAAACAGAAGTAAAAAAATAGGTCAAATTTCTTTAAAATAAAGTAAAAGAATATTCATGGTGAATAATAAATAATGTATGAAATAACTAGCCCAAAACACTGTAGTAAAAAATTTTGATATAGTTAAGATTTTGTTTTGGAAATAGTGTTTGACTTATATAGCAACAATTAAGAAGTTCTTAAAACAGAGAGGACAATTATAATTATTAAAATACGAGAAAATACAAACAATAATAGATGTTTATATTAGCCTTTAAACAAAGAAAACTTGATTGGAACATTATATTCTACAGAGTACTGTATTTTGTTTTAAAATCTTACCTGTCTTGGAAACTGAATCCTGACCAACTGGAGTCTCCTGAAAATCTCCCTGTGTGTCAAGAAGTGAGGCTTTGATATATGTAGCTAAAGTTTCAACAGGACTCTCTCCAGCAGCCATTAAGGGATAATACTGGTTGTCAACAGGTGAGTTGCCACTGCTCTTCAATTCATCAAACCTTTTTGCACACTGTCATGATATAAAGGGAAATAAATGAAACTTAAAAAGATATTTTCTTGCCTACTATTTGAAGATATTTTCCTTTAATCATTTTTTGTAAGTGAGTATTGATCTATTGGTGACATCTACAACGTTTATATGTGTTTCAATAAACAAAGGCCTGTGACTTTTTTCTCATTTAAAATTCAGGGTAGAATTCTTTTTAAATATGCATTAACCCAAAGAAAAAAAATGTTTAAACTCATGTAGAAAAATGAAAACTGCCTTTATTCGCCATATTTATTTTTGATATGCATATATTATCAGTTGAAAATATTAACTATTTAGTTAAATACTTGCCTTTTATTTTTAAACGAGTTTCCACTAGGAATAAGATCAAATTCTAACTTTTAATGGAAAGCAAATCAAAGAGTATCTGGTGTGTGACACTAGATTTTCTTTATTAATATAATAGTCTTCGTTTTTTACCTACAGTAAGTTTTCTCTTGACTAAAACAATTTGTAGTAACACTTCTTCGCCACCTATTGGGCACAGTCTGCTCTAGGGTATTTTACTTAATGGATTAATTGTTCAAGAAATCAGTTTAGAAGGTTCAGGTTAGTATTTTGGAAAAAAAATACAAGAGTACAATAGATTAAAAAATATCAAGAGTGCATTGAGCTAAGGCTAAGTAGTCCTTCATGAAAATGTTGTTTCTACATGTTTACTGGGTCACAAATATAAAATGCCTTCCTTACTGTAAGTCTTCGTCAAACACTGCTAAAGCATCCATTTTTAAATCTCCATCAACATCAATGTGGATGGCAAGTTAGATAGCAGATCAAGTAATCTGGGGGGTGCAAAAGGAGAAAAATGTATACTACTTATATGTGTGTGTGTGTATATATATATATATATATATATATATATATATATATATATTAAATGAATAATATGCATTAGTAATTAGGAAAGTGCAAATCATTCATTTATTATACAAGTATTTAACAAGTACCCACAAGATATCAAAATATCAAGCATTACTTTAGGTAATGACTGTTTACATGGTTACTATTACTACAAAAGAAATATCTACCCAAGGCTTAGTCCTTTGAAAAGTGAAGTTTTAATTCACGTGATTTATTTTTTTTATTGGTTGTTCAAAACATTACAAAGCTCTTGACATATCATATTTCATTCATTTGATTCAAGTGGGTTATGAACTCCCATTTTTACCCCGTATACAGATTGCAGCATCACATCGGTTACACATCCACGTTTTTACATATTGCCATACTAGTGACTGTTGTATTCTGCTACCTTTCCTATCCTCTACTATCCCCCTTCCCCTTCCCTCCCATCTTGAAAAGTGAAGTTTTAAGAAAGACATTTGAAGTGCATGAATCTCATGAAAAGAGAAGGGGGAGACCAGCCAGTGGACAACTGAAAAAGAACAAGGGGAATGGAAGTGAGAAGGGAAAGGTGAGATACTGAGGGATGAAATTGACCAAAGTATATTTTGTGCATAAACAAATATGTAACAACAAATTCCATTATTATATATAATTATAATGTGCCAATTAACTTTTTAAAAGTCTTTTACAAAATCTTAAGTTGAATAAAATAATTAGTATGATAAGTGAGAAGCATAGAAAATATTTTTTGTGTGAAGACAAAAGTAGTAGAAATGTGCTGGGTATGGTGGCAAACGCCTATAATCAATCCCAGAGGCTTGGGAGGCTGAGGCAAGAGGAGCACAAGTTTGAGGCCAGTCTCAGCAACTTAGTGAGACTTTGTCTTAAAATAAAAAAAAGGGCTAATGTAGCTTAGTTGTAAATAATCCTGAATTCAATCCCTGGTTAAAAAACAAACAAATATAGAGATGAAATCAGGGCAAAGAAATAAAACAAATGCTATAACATCATTACAAAAATGTACAGGTACAAATGTACATGTACAGGATCAAAAGAGAAATTGTTTAACTAAATCCACTTTTCCTACAAAATGAGATTATTCTTTGTAACACAGAGAAAGTGGTAGGTAAACATTTCCCCCCCAACTGCAATGAAAACCTTGTCTTTGTATATTTATTTTATTTTATTTTTTGGTAGCTAAGCTTTTAAAACAGGGATTCTTTTGAAATCTTTCAAGTAAAGTTTACAGTCATATTGGAAATAGCATGTAGATTTATCTTATTTACCATAATTTACAGTCATTAATAATACTTAAGTGAGAAATTTATGAATTCTTAATATTTGAAATTGATACATAACTGCATAAAAAAGCACATGAACTGTAAATAATTAATTATATTGTTAGATATTCTTTCATGTTTAAGAAAAACTATGGGGTATCTATAAACGAAAGAATGAGGTTGGACCTCCTACTTCACATCTTATACAAAAATTAACTCAAAACAGATCAAAAGATAAATTAAAAAGCCAAAGCTATAAAATGCTTAGTTATAAACATTTATAAAACAGTTAAAAATATTTGTAACCTTGGATAAGATAGTGGTTTCTTAGCCATGACACTAAAAGCAAAAGGAATAAATGCTACCTAAACTGGATTTTATTAGAATTAAAAACTTCTAATTCAAGAAAATGAAAAGACAATCCACAAAATAGGAGAAAAATATTTCCAAGTCATATATATGACAAGGGATTTGTAATACAGAATATATAAAAAACTCTTACTAGAAAAAATTAAAAATTTAAAACATGGCCAAAGGATTTAAACAGACATTTCTCTAAAGAAGATGTATAACTGGTTAATAAACACATGAAAAGATGCTCCACATCATTAGTAATCAGGAAAGTGCAAATCAAAACTGCAATGTTTCACTTCACACATGCTAGGATGGCTATAATCAAAGACAGATAATAAAATTGAAAAGATGTAGCGAAATTAGAAGTCTCATCTATTTTTGGTGGGAATGTAAAATAGTACAGCTACTTTGGAAAAACTAGATAAGATTATTTCAGCTAAGCTAAACACTTATCTAAAATTTTTAAAAATAATTTATACTTTTTCTACTTTCAAATCATCAACAAGTCATCTCTGAAATGGAAAAAAAATTATAATACAGGGAATTAATAAGAGAATGTTCAAGAAACTTAAAAATAATAGAATTTTCTTGTCTACCAAATATTAAAATAATATCAAAATTAAGTAAGTCAACATGAAAATGTAGTGGGTTATTAGATAAAGAGATCAATGGATTAGAATAATACTTGATATAGATATAGAAAGTGTAAGAATCAGGCAGACAGGTATGTTGATAGGAGAAGATAACATAAATGACTTTCTAGTGGGCAATATGACAGTATTAATAAAAAATGCATATGCCTTATGATCCAGATATTCTGCTTTTGTGATAATCCCCAAGGAAATGAAACTAAGATATTTGTTATAGTGGTACCATAGTAGACAAAAATTGGAAAAAATGCCCTAAATATCCAACAAAAGGAACTGATTTGCTGGGCTTGGTGATGCATGCCTATAATCCTAGGAGACCTGGAGGCTAAGGCAGGAGGATCTCAAGTTAGAGGCCAGCTTCAGCAACTTAGTAAGATTCTGTCTCAAAATAAAAAAAAATTAAAAAGGGCTGGGAGGGAGGTTAAGTAGTAAAGCACTTCCCTAGCATTTGCAAGGGCCTGGGTTCAATTCCCAGTATCAGGTGGTGAGAGGGGAAAAGGAGGGGTGAATGTTGGCTCAATAATTATGATATGGCTCAAACAAAAGCCATTAAATGTTACAAAATTCTATTATTCACATATAAAGATATTTACAACATGATGTTTTTAAAAAAACAAGTCCTGAAATAGTACATTTGTTGTATGCCCATTTTTAGAATTCATACAGGTTCAGAAAAGAATTGGAAAGAAAATATATAGGTGTCAACTGCTTGATTTAGGTAAGGTCAGATTTTTCTGACTATAATTCTTATTTTTTGCATGTTGCTTTTGGTGTATGTATTCATTTTCCATTGTGGTGCTGAAGTTTGAACTCAAGAGCATGCTAGGCAACATTCTCAGTACAGCTGTGTATGTATTCTTTAATGATATGTTTCATTTAAAGTTATTAATGTTATTCTGATATATACTTAAATAAACATTTAAAATTTAGTAGTACTAAAAATACTGTGATTCACATTCAGTTGGATTTTAGTTAAAAAAATTTCTCAGTAAATTTAAAGATAATGAAGCTGGGGTTGTGGCTCAGTGGTACAGTGCTCGCCTAGCATGCACGAGGCACTGGGTTCGATCCTCAGCACCACATAAATGTAAAATAAAGATATTGTGTCCACCTAAAATTAAAAAAAGAGTAAATATTATGGAGTGATAGAACTATTAATTTTCTTAGGTTTGATAATGATACTGTGATTATGTAATAATGTTCTTATTCTAAGGAGATGCAAGCCACAATCTATAGGGATGAAGTATCATGGTGTCTAAAACTTATAAGTCCTAGAAAAAAATTATACAAAGAGATAAAGAAAATACCTAGAATTGCTGGACCTATTTAAAGGAAATCAGACTACTATACTATTCTTTAAACTCTTCTGTATGTTTGGGCATTTATAATAAAAAGTTGGAATAACAGATGAATTCAATAGTTTCTCCTGTTTTAAAACCTAATGTAAAAATCAAAAAGGTAATATATAAATTAGGAAGCAATGATATACATTAAAAAATAAATTCCCTCATGATTTCACAATTACCTAAATATAGCTGAGAGCAAGTTATCTCTGTGGGGACTGGTTTTCTCAGTTGTAACAGCATAGGGTGAAACTTCATTCATTCACTGATTTGACACCTATATTTTAAGTGTATATGATGGGCCAGGCAGTTGAGTAATGTGCTTTAAATTTATTGGAGAAAATTACTATCATTTCCACTTGTGTAATTCTAAGCATTCTTTGTACCAGCAAAAGTTCTGAGGTGTTTCTCAAACTAGTGTTCATGATTGAATTATAGAAACCTATGTTTCCTCTAAGAATTTTTCATTTTAAGTTTTGATTCTGAGGATAACATTAATAAGATCATCTAGATTATCAGATGATAGAATATTTTGAGGCCTATTTGTTTTTCTCTTCACAATTAAATTGGTACCAATAAATATTTCAATTGTCTATGGTCAAGGGGGGCATAGAAGAGATGCATCAGTGCCAAATGAAGGTAAATAATGTCATGATGTATCACAAGACTTCCCAGTAGGTTAAAGAGAAAAGCTGAATTCAAACATATCAAGTGGGTTCATATATAATTTTTACAGTTTATATTCAGTCAGTCATATAAATATGTGCATACAGTGTTTATAAATGCATATGTATTATAAAATTTGAATTGCTTTCTCTTACTTATTGGTTGTTTCTTTAAACTGTTCATTTTTTTTTCTGATTTTTTTTTTTTTTTAACCCAGGAGATATCTGGGGGAATGTTATTTACCTCTTTAGGTGTTAATCCAGGTACAAGCCTTGCCACAGTTTCCCAGTTGATGGTCTGAGGGATTCCAATTAATGGATAAAGGATCATGTCCAATACCATTTGGTTGTTATTGTTCAGGAAATTGTTGTTTTCTGAATATCCACGACTCATCTTTTGGAACTAGGGATAAGGAGGACAAGCAGCTTTATTTATATCTGAAATTTCAATGTTTTCAGAAAATTATAAATTAGTTATAATGCATTTCTAAAAATTATCTAGTTGGGTACAGCGATGCACACCTGTAATCTCAGGTATTCAGGAGGCTGAGTCAAGAAGATCACAAATTTGGGGCCAGCCTGGGTAGCTTAGTGAGACTATCTCAAAATACAAAAATAAAAAGGGACTAGAGATGTAGCTCGGTGGTATAGCTCCCCTGGGTTCAATTCCTAGTACTACAAAACAAACAAACAAACAAACAAAAAACCCCCAAACAAATTAAAAAACTGCTACTATATAAAGGAAAAATAAAATTTATTTAAAATAAACTCAGATTATTTAGCCCAAATCTCTTCAAATATAAAAGCATCTGAATATTATGATTTCATAAATGGATACATAGGATGAACAAATGGATAAATATTCAATAAATGCATAACAGAGTATTAATGGTAGAATCTAGGTAATGGATTTGAGTGTTTACTACAAAATTCTTTTAGACTGCTGTATATTCAAAATTTTTCACAGTAAAATGCTGGGGGGATGGGATATAATTTATTTTCCTTTAAAAATCTGTTAAGTGTGCCTAATTTATACTTATTAGCAATCCATAGATGATATAACTAAAATGTGAAAAACCCAAACACATAGCTTGTTAAAATTAAGAATTATAATTTCATCCTATTCCTAAGTAATATTCCCTTAGTTTTTTTTATGACTGAATATCCATTCTACAAAAGATGAAGGTACAATGAAACTTAAAATTTAGGCTAAGCATTATAGTCATTGTGCCTTGTGATTATTACTTATAAATGGTAGAGGAATTATATCAACAACTATAATTATTTTTACATTTTGAAACAACTTTTCTTTGGAAAATTCTTCATCCTTCTTGTCTTCAGAAGCAAAGGCGACAACTGGACTGATAAGGTTCAATTCTTACACACAAACAGACACACTGCCACTTGTATAAGTGGCCAATAACCCCCTCAAACATACACTCCTACAGAGTGGAGAATTCCCAGGGTTCCTACCCATTTCTCTTCCATCACAATCTCTACTTAACCCAGGAGACCTTTAAGAACATATCCAGTGCCTTATATCTAAATCAAGGGGGTCCAAGTTTTCAGACAATAATATCACCAAGTAAAAGGCTCTAGATGGCTTTCCACATGGATGTAATTCAACATACATTTAGTGGGTCCACCTCTGCCATGTATTAGATATAAAAGTTCCTTCTATGATTATGCCATGTGGTCCCAGTCTTTAAGGAGTTTATGCTTTGGCGAGGGATATTAGTAGAAGAGTATATTTTAAACATCATATTAATATTATTTTGTATAAGAATCAAAGCAGAGGGAAGCCATGGAACAGCAGAGGAGGAACACATTATGGCTGTTATCTACTATGTATCCACCAGGAGCCATGGAACTATGTTAAGTCTTTTGCATGTTATTTCAATAAATCCTCATCCCTATAAAGCAGGTTCTTTCCAATTTTATAAGATTAGGAAATAGGCTCAAAGTTTAGTGATTTGTATAAGGTCACAGAGCTAGTAACACACACACCAAGGATTCAACCTTAGGTAAAACTGACTCTCAAGTCCATGTTCTTTTCAGTTTATATAAGAGGGGAGGCACTGAGATGGGAATGATGGTGTTTAGGGTAAGGAGATACAGATGCTAATTCATTACGAAGCTAATTATGTTTAATTAAACAACTTTGAAAGCTTTTGCTTGTGAGGTGAATGGGGGAAAAGGCTGTGGGCTTGGAAACTAAAAAAGTTACCCATTCAAATTTAAACATTTTAGGAGACTTTTTAATGTTAATGTGTTTCTGAGGCACTTATTTTATTCAAACATTTACTAAGGAGAGGGGCTCAGTGGTGCATGCTTGAAATCCCAGTAACTTGGGAGAGGCTGAGACAGGGGAATTGCAAGTCTGAGATCTCAAACTTGCAATTTGAGACCTCAAAATTAAAAATAATGGGGCTGGGGATATAGCTCAGTTGGTAGAGTGCTTGCTTTGCATGCACAGGCCCTGGGTTCGATCCCCAGCACCACACACACACACACACAAAAAAAAAAAAAAAAAATTAAAAATAAAAAAGAGCTGTGGATGTAATTCAGGGATAAAATGCCCCTGGGTTACACCCAGTTTTAAAACAACAAAAACAACCAATAAATAAAACAATAAAATAAAATAAAAATATTACTAAGCCCCCACTATGTGCTAGGCACTGTATATGAACTTGGATCATGAATTTACAGATGAAAATAATGACAAAGGTCTATGGCTACTCATATATATGATTTATCTGACATTGGATTCTAGGTTGAAAACACAATCTCTGAATATTAGCTGTTTCTATGGGAAAATATAGCTTATTTCAGGATAAGAAGTACAAAGCAAAGCTTCCACTGACAGACCAATACAGTGGAAAAAGCAGTGTACACAAGAGTCTGAAGCTCTGGATTGAGTTCTAGCGTCAATGGTATGTTACTGAATCTTATTGAACTGCAATTGTAAAATTAGGTGATGAAAACACCTCCGACAGCGAAGAGATTCAAAGGAATTGTTTTGTGAAAGTACTTTGAAGTTAAAGCACATCACAAATGAGATGCAGCGTACAATAGCAGCACCTACTTCCTAAGACTGTGTTCACAGGTGTTGGATTATAGTAAGCTTACAATGTAACTATGACTAGTACTACATAACTGTTAAATAAGACACTGGTATAAGAGATGAGGTGGCAGGCATCATAGCTATCCTATATGTATTTACATGGACATTAAAAAGAAACACATAAAGAAAAATATTAATCTTCCTACCAACCAGAGATGTACCTTATTGAAGGGCCAGTGTAATGTAGTGATTATGAGTGTAGATTCTGGAGTCAGATTGTCCAAGTTTGCATCCTGGATCTACAGCTTAAGGTATTATCTGGTTCAGATAATTTCTGTGCCTTAATTTCCACATCTCTAAAACAAAGAAAACAATAGTAGCTAGTTCACATATACTTTTGATGAAAAGTACTACCTGACACACAGTGAGGACTATGTTTGTAGGAGTAGCATTACCATTTCTGAGATTTTTAGATTAAACAGATTCATAAAGATTAATATGATGGATAAAAGGAAAGACAGTAATATCTTAATGTAATAAAACTGAGTTGTAGATGTTAATCCAGCTTTACCACTCCCAGTAGTGCAACCTGGAGCTTCAATGTCTCACTTATATGAAAAACAATAGCTACCTTTAGGATTATTGTGAGAATTAAATAACATTATGAAGCACCAGCACATCTTCTGGTATACAAATTGTGCGAAGTAATTTACTGCTATCATTATAATCCCTCCTTCCTACTTTGGCCATTATTATCATAAAAATTTCCCACGAATTAGTTTAATAACTGAGTGTGACAATAAAATTCAAATTACCCTACTACTAAATCCACTCCCATTCATAAAATATCAAAATTTTAAAACATTTAAAGTAAAACATTATTTGCCAAAAATCAAAATTCTATTATTGAATAGTTCACACTTGTTAAAGGACGGTCCCCCATCCCCTCCCTTATTCTCATATCTTGCTTTATGTATACGTATTAGATTTAATCTACTACATACAGGACCATGACAAGCATCTATTTTTTTTTTTTTTTTTTTTTTCAAATAGAAAAGGTTCTTGTAGACAAGAGAATTTTCCCCGCAAGGCAGAGACAGGATGGTATGAGAGTGCCCAGTGGGGCAGGTCCGAGGCCTTTGGTGTAACAGGGGCAGTAACACTGAGTCACCCTGGACCAGAGAGAAGCCTGGAGCCTGGTTTCCTGACCCCTGACCACTAAGGAGAATCTAGGGAGTTGGCCTTGATCCAGAGGGAGAAAGTAAAATCACATCCCACACCCAGGCTGAGTGGGTCAAAGCCCTTCAAACCTCGGCCCGCAGGCTCCCAGCGCGGCGCGTCCTCGGGGCACCCCCAGGACCCTCGAGGTTCGGCCCCACCCGGTGTGGGCGCAGTCTCGGGGGCGGGGTGGGTGAGGAGCAGACAAAGGCGCCGGGCAGCGGGGCGAGGCGGGGACAGATGCGGGACAGAAGCTGGGACTCCCTCAGCTGGTGCGCGGGCGGGACCCGCTGCAGGGAAGAGAGCAGGCGGGTGGCGAGAGTCTGGTCGGCTGGCTGCGCGGGGCGCGGAGGGCTGCGCGTGAGGGCGTTCGGGTGCGTTTGGGCGAGCGGGACTCCGGCCCAGCTCACCCCACGGGGTGGGAACAGCGACGGTACCCGCTGGCGGCGAGCGGTACCGCCCTTCGCCCTACTTCCTGCTCCCGGCGGGCGCCCGAGCCCTCGGGCGTCTAGCTCACCTCCACAGGCCGCGGCTCACCTGCAGTGGCTGGCGCCGCCCGCTCTCCCGCCAAGAGGCCCCCCACGACCCAGCCCGCAACCCGGGCCGCGTCGCCCTCACGCACCAGCCCTGGCTGCTCGCAGGCGGCAGCCTGGCACTAGCGCCGAGGGGCGGGGGAGCGCTGGGCCCGAAGCTGCCCGACCAATCGTGGGTCAGCGCCGCAGTGGCGGAGCCAATGAGCGACGAGCTCCTGCGAGGCTGGAGGCCGCGGGACGCGCGGCGGCAGCGGGCAGCCTTCTTGCCTTCCCCTTCCCCCCCTCCCTGCATTTAGCTCCCAGGCTTGTCGCAGTGCAGCGTCCCCACCCTCCCAGCGTCTTGTCTCTTAGCAACCAGGTCCTCGTAGCCTCGTCTTAGGTGATCAAAATTGAGTCTAGAAGAAAAGGGGATATGTGGAAGATAAAGGAACTGGAATTAAAGAATGAGTGAAATGGTTCACGGTACCGGTCATTGTGGTATATCTGCTTAGGTAACCCGACACTAGGGTGTCTTGCGTGTAGCATTGTCTGTATTAGAAGGTATCACTTAAGGAATTTAAATAGCTCTGAATTATAAATTCGGTTTTCATACATTAATAGATTTGGCAAGGCTGTGTGACTGGGAATCTAGTAAAACGTACAAGGCTCAATCTTGTAGGGAAAATGCAATTGGAATGTGTTTATTCTGTGAAGCCAAATTGTTAGATCAGAAAAGACGGAAAAAGTAAAGCCTTGGGTTGGGGATGTGGCTCAAGTGGTAGTGCGCTCGCCTGGCATGCTTGGGGCACTGAGTTTGATCCTCAATACCATGGAAAAATAAAATAGAGGTATTGTGTCCACCTAAAACTAAAAAATAAATATTAAAAAAGTAAAGCCTTATCCAAATGAATATTGTAATAAAACCTGAGGATTAAATAGAGATTAAGTGGTTCACTGTACAGAATGTCACTTTTCTTAAAATTGTATCACTGGTGACTTGAAATCTATTATTGGTGCTGGGGATTGAACCCAGGGCCTTGTGCATGTGAGGCAAGCACTCTACAAACTGAGCTATATCTCCAGCCCTTTTACTATTATTTTTTTGTTCCACAAATACATTAAAGTTAGATGAAGTTAGGTTAGATAAATGCTTACAGAGAAACTACCTGCTATCTGCTTCCTTTTTTCTTCCACACGGGTTGATACTCAGTTGTGAGGGTGGTAAACTGTCTTAAACCATGAGAACAAGAACAATCCATAATGGATTATAGATATATGTATTGGAGAAAATGTCACCTGTGTTAACTTGAAAGGCTGATTAACAATCTTATAGCTCTAAAGGAAGTGGTTCAGAGTAAGAATGTATGTTGGCTATCACTTTTTGCAAAAGCAAGATTCAACCAAGACATGTCAATTAAGGACCAGTTTGCAAACAGATTGAAGAAAATAGAACTATTCTGCTGGAACCCTTGTTGTCCGTGCACATACTACTTAGAGTCTCCAGTGGTCAGTTTGGATACTTAGTATCTCAAGCATTTTCTCATCACTCATCTTTTCTAGGACAACACATATTTACAGACCAACAGAGCTAGAAAGGATCCTTGAGAGATCAACTTCAATCTTTTCAATTTAAAACTTAAATGTGGATAAAGGTAAGTGGTTTACCCAAGGTCAAATGTCTAACTCATCAGATAGTTACATTGGCCAAGGGAGAATTATGGTAGAGGTGGGTGGTCCAGGATTGGTAGGGCTGGTTTGTCATCTTTGACATATAGTTTTTAACTCAGCATCTAAATGGTTAAGGAACTCTTACTTCTACTTCCACTGTACAGAAGGAATGCAGGGACAGAGCAAGAGAAATACACACCCCAGTACTTTTAAAAAATATATTTTGACTGACAAAAATTATGTATATTAATGGTATACAACATACTGTTTTCAAATATATATCCATTGTAGAATGGCAAAAATCAAGTTTATTTGTGCATTATTATTTATATAATATATATTATATTATATACTTATATAATTTATATATTTATATAAATTTATATATATTTATATAATTTATATAATTATTGTGGTGAACACTTAAAATCTACTCTTAGTAATTTAAAAATGTACAATATATTGTTATTAACTATAGTTACCATGTTATTCAATACCTAATTGAAATTTTGTATCCTTTGACTAACATCTCTACAGTGCCAACACCACTCCAAGCCCCTGGTAACTATCATTTTACTCTTTACATATGGTTTTAGATTTCACTTATAAGTGAGATCATGCAGTATGTGTCTTTCTGTGCTTGTCTATTTCACTTGGCATAAGGTCCTCCAGGTTCATCCACTTTGTCACAAATTATAGGACTTTCTTCTTTTTTAAAGACTGTACAATTTTCCATTTTGAATCCATACCACATTTTCTTTATGCATTTATCCATTGATGAACATGGGGTTGGAGACATCTCTTTGACATTGTTTTCATTTCCTCGGGATTATATACACTAGAGGGATTGCTGCATTGTATGATAGCTCTATTTTTAATATTTTGAGGAACCTCCATAAACTCCCATAACAGCTATACTAATTTCAGTCCCACCAATAGTATGCAAGGAAAAAATTCTCTACATCCTTGCCAACAGTTGTCACTTTTGCTTTATTTATTTTTTATGCTATCCATTCTTATAGGTGTGAGACAGTATCTCAATGCAACTTTTTTTTTTTTTTTGGTAGCAGGGATTGAACCCAGAGGTGCTTCACTATTGAGCTATGCCCCCACCTCTTTTATTTTTTATTTTGAGACCGGGTCTTTCTAAGTTACTGAGAGTAACCTCGAGTTTGCAATGCTCTTGCCTTAGACTCCTGAGTAGCTGGGATTATGCCTTGTGCCTTTGATTTTCATTTCCCTAATAATTAAATGTTGGGCATTTTTCATATACTTATTGCATGATACAATACAGAAGTCACATCCATCATCACTTCCTCCTACATCCCATTGGAACTTAACTTCAAAAGAGGTGGCTAGAAAATATAAACTCTTTCTAGCCAACTAAAATGTGGGAGTTCTACTTATAAATTACGGAGTGTGAATATTGGTGGTCAATTAGTTTCTACACCAATAACTCCACCTCAGGGATAAGCTACACAAACCTCTATATTTGACTCCATTAAAACAAATTATTTTAAAAACATTTTTAACCATGGTAGAGTGTAAAACTAAAAAGGAACTCCATTTGTACGGAAAAAAGCCCAGAATGTTTATGAATAAAAGGCAATAAAAATAATGCAAATGGCTTTGGGACTCCAACAAGAACAAGCATTGCCAGAGAACAAGACTTTATTTTTTTCTCCATACAAGGCAAAAGTTTGTACAAAACCAAAATTAATGTGAGAAGGTAAACAAAAGGTATTTACATATTCCTTTCATCTGCTTCAAAGTCTCTAAAAAATTAAAAAATGCGTGTTGGGGGCCATGTTCATTTCTCATTTATTTCTGATGGTTATATCTGAGTAGAGAGCTTTTTTAACTACCAGAAAATGGAGGCCCCTATTTATAATACCCACTTGAGATTCCAAGTGTTGAGAATACAAGTCCTACGTGGCATCATCACACATGTGTGCCCAACATTGCAGAATCCTGATTGCTTATTGCTTAACAGTATTTCCCCCTTTGTTTTTTTTAATATTTATTTTTTAGTTGTAGTTGGACACAACTCCTTTATTTCACTTATTTATTTTTATGTGGTGCTGAGGATCGAACCCAGGGTCTCATGCGTGCAGGGCAAGCACTCTACCACTGAGCCACAACCCCAACCCCTCCCCCGTTGTCTTTTAATACCTGTACTGGAAAACAGAGAGAATATCCCATTCTTCTAATAGAGTAGTACTCAAGAATATTCCTGTTCCTAAAATGTATTTTTTTCACTTGATCTCATTAGCAGGATTCCTTAGTGTCTGATTCAAAATCACATATTGATAACTTGGAAATTAACAAATGGCTATTAACAGCAAGAGTTAATACACACCAAGTCCTTACTATATGTCAGGTGCTCTGCTAAGTGCATGAAACAGAATCCTTTAGTCCTCTCAACAACTCCATGAAGTAGTTACGATTTTTATAGATGAGGAAATTTTGTAGATAAGGAAAGTGAGATTCGGAGGTTAAGTTCTCTTAGAAAGCTAACTAGCAATTTGACAAAGCTGGAACTTAAACATAAGGCTTGACCCTTTTAAAAATTTTGATCAGAAGTGATATATTCTGCCCTTAAAAATGCAGATTCCTCTAACTGGTGTCCACAATAATTTTTATTAGTTTGGTAGGCATCTTATTTAATCTTCTCACCTTCCAATCCTAGAAATGTATGAAAGAACTTGATCCATTTTCAACGTATAGAATATTAATAAGCTTCAAATGGAAAATGTGTTAACCATTCATATTAAGATATTCATTTTTTTGTATTTTATTTACAGACAGGGTTTCATTAAGGTGCTTAGTGCCTTGCTTTTTTGCTAAGACTGGCTTTAAACTCATGATCTTCCTGTCTCAGCCTCCTGAGCTGCTGGGATTACAGACGTGTGTCACCATACCCGGTGCCATTTTGGTTTTTTTTTAAGTTTGCATTTTAACATACAAATGGAAAAACATATTTAATAATTTAATACAGTGGTTGAAGAGTGGATTTTTTCCAATTAATTATGAGTTTGGTTGCTGAAAATCATTGTACATGGTTTACAAAGAGTTTCAAAGAATGTTATTATTGATTACAAAATACACTCAAAACTATACATTATAAATTATCTTTACTCTCATAAGCCAGAAAGCACTTAGTTATTTTCTAAATCTTAAAGCATAAGTTTTCAAATACTCATTTCAATTTAGGGCCCTGTGAAGATCTGTGGCAAAATGAGAAAAATAAGTGAAATTGTTATGGTTGCTGGTTTATTAAGTTTGCTAACACTTTTTTTCCCCCAAAATGATACCTTTTCTACTTTTTAGTATTGATATCCTTCATTCCTTTTTTCTCCTCATATCCCCTTGAGAATATATTTACTAATTCAAACTAAGGATTAGTTTTTAGAAAATAAATACCTTTAATAGTTAAAAAACCCAGAACATCCCAAAGAAACAAACCCATCACATATCATTAATTTTTCAAAAGGTTAAATTATAATAATTGGTTATTAGAGTATTGAAATTGGAGTTCTGGGAGAGGACTATATGTGAGACTTTCCTGATTATCAAGACAGACCTTGGCTAAGATTCACACATTCAAGCACTGTTGATCTCCAAGGAAGTGGGGGAGAAGGCAAAAACCAATCAAAACTGATGAGCTGAAAAACTGGGCAGAAGGGAGGAATGTGGGTTCCTTGTGGGTAGATAGCCTTATAAGTAGCCTAGCTATCAGGATATAAAGCTTTAAGCCAGTAAATAAAGTGGGAGAAGGTGATCCTGGTTTCTTACTCTTATGTAAGATCTTCAAGGGAGGTCTAACATGGTTCCATAATGGTGATACTCCCACAGTACTTACCAGCATGGGCAGAAGCAAATCTTCTGTGGAGTTAAGACTTCCCCAGTATTTGCCTGTAGAATTCATGTATATTAGCAAGCAAAGAACTACTAAATATCACTATATATGTGAAGAGGCCAGACACTGATTGGGACAAACATTTTACTCCCAAGGATTGCAGATAATGGAATTCTTAGAGACATAACATATTGTGCTTAAATAAAGGCCACAATAAATTAACAGGAATGAACAGCAGATTAAAAGATGAATTCTGGCTGGATGTAGTGGCACACGCTTGTTTGTAATCCTAGTGGCTTGGGAAGCTGAGGCAAGAGGATTATGAGTTCAAAGCCAGCCTCAGCAAAAGCAAGGTGCTAAGCAACTCAGTGAGACCCTGTCTCTAAATAAAATACGAAATAGGGCTGGGGATGTGGCTCAGTGGTTGAGTGCCCCTGAGTTCAATCCCCGGTACCCTCCCCCCTACCAAAAAAAAGACAAATTCTAGATAAAACATAATCGTTGAGATATAATTTTTAAAATTTAAAATATAAGTATTAAAATGTAATTATGGAAACTTAAAGAAACCTCAGTGAATGAATTAAATGATAAATTAGACACAGCTGAGTGAATAGCTGAGTAATACATAATATACATTAAATAAGTATTCAGATTAGAGCACAGAGACAAAGAGATGGAAATTAAGAAAAGGGAAGACAAAGTGAGGTCTAATATAGGTCTAATTTTAAGTTCCCAAAAGAACACACAGAATGAATATAATAGTTGTGAATTTCCTGACTTGATTAGAAAGATGAATCTAAAAATCCACAGATCCTAGAAGCAAATGCATTAGAAACAGAATAGATAAGATGAAATTGATAGGAGGCAAAGTATCAATTCTAATTATTCCATCTAAAAGGCATGCTTTCAAATTCACAATAGGTTACTGAACCAGCCTAGGTGTCCTGTCAACAGATGAATGGATAAAGAAAATGTGGTAGATAGATACAATGGAGTTTTACTCAGCTAAAAATAAGAATGAAGTTATGTCACTTGCAGGAAAATGGATGGAACTGGAAAAAACACGTTAAGTGAAACAAGCCAGTCTCAGAAAGTTCAGTCATTATGTTTTATCTGTAGAAGCTAGAGACAAAAAAGGAAAAACAAAACAAAACAACCCCTCCTCAAAAAAAGGGGAGGAGGATGGATTTCATAAAAATAGAAGGCAAATCAGCAAAGTAGAAGAATAGGGTTAGTGGGAGGGAGAAGAGGAGGAAAAGGTGAGGTACTGGGGGAATGAAATTGACCAAGTTATGTATGTTATGTGCAGGTATGAATATATAAAAATAAACCCTGTTATAATGTATAATTATAATGTGCCAATAAAAAATTTAAAAATAAAGGGAATATTCCCTATATGACTTGCCTTTTCCCCCTGGGGCTTATTTTCCAACTGAAGCCTACCTATTGGCTTTAAACTAAAACTTCTTCAGTGTGCTGGATTCTGAAAAAAAATACACATATGTTTAAATGACTTAAAATTTAAATGATCAAGGACATACTGTATGATTTTTTTAACAAATTAATCTCAACTTCTTAAATCTACTAAGAGTGCAAATGACAAAACATGACACTGGTGCATTAGTTATGAATGTCTAGGGAACTGGTGCATACTATAGCTTGTAGTTGTGAAGTAAAGGTATTACTTTATATCATACCAATGTCATTTATCATTGTTGGTTGTAATTTCATAATGACATCCATATATTCTTTTCAGAATGAAATCTTTTGGTACTAATGACAGTATTAGGAGGCAAAACAATATATGCTACAAAGAGGGAAAAAGGATGAAAAGATAATGCAGAGAGAGGAAAAAAAGGTATAGTTTAAAACAGGGTGACATGAAGAAATCACTGACATGATTCTTAACCAATGACTAGAAAAGTGCAGAAGAAAGCTATAAGGCTGTCTGGCAGAAGAGTGCTCCAGATCTAGGAAAACATCTGTGAAGGTCCTCAGTTGGAAATACGCCTAAAATATTCAAGTAATACTAAGGAAGTTTGATACCTGGGAAGAGAGCGGTAGTTTGAGTAGAATGGGATAAGATGGTCTGACATAAAACTGAAAGAACTGAAGTTTTACTGAATCAAATGGGAAGCCACTTGAAGACTGAGAACTGTCTCCTGGATTGCAGTGTGGTGGTCATTGATAACCTCAAGAAGAGTGACTTTTTGTGATGGCAAAATATTTTGCTGAGTCAAATGGAAACCAGAGGATTATTGTGATCTAATTTAGATCAAAAAGAAAAAACAGACCCTGATTATTCTGTTCGTGTTCTTTTTTGTTTTCTTTTTGTTACGGGGATTGAACCCAGGGATGCTTAACCACTGAGCCACATCTCCATCTTTTTTGAGACAGGTCTTGCTAAGTTGTTTAGGCTGGCTTTGAACTTGTAATCCTCCTGCCTCAGCCTCCGGAGTCACTGGGATTATAGGTGTGTGCCATTGTGTCCAACTCTCTGCTCTTGTCTTGACAACAGATTGTAGGTTTGGTGAAGTAAGGGCAGAAGCAGAGAGATAAGTCAGAAGCCTATTACAATAGTCTAGGTGAGCAATAATGTGGCTTGCACTGGGGAAGAGGTAGTAGAGATGATGAGGAGTGGTCAAAGGCATTTCTTGATATATACAGAGTATACATGACAAAGAGAAATGATTCCAAAGTCTCTGGCATGAACAAGTAAAAAGAAAGATACAGTTGCCATTTACTGATATAGGATGAGAGGAAGGAACAGGTTTTGAAGGGAAAGTCAGGAATTAGTTTTAGGCATATCAAGTGTGAATGCCAAGCAGAGATAGTGAACTGGCAGGTGACTACATGATGATTCTGGAGTTCAGATAAAGGATTGGAACTGAATATAAAAATTTTGCAATTAAGAACATATGGTATTCTAAGTCATTAGATTGGATGAGATAATCAATTAAATGAGTATAGAGAAGTTCAAGGGCTAAACCCTGGAGCCCTCCAACATTTAAGAGTGGAGAGATGAAGAGGAACCAGAAATGAAGACTAAAAATAAGAGGTCAACAAAATTGCAGGGAAACAGGGCTGGGGTTGTGGTTCAGTGGTAGAGTGCATGCTTAGCACATGTGAGACGCTGGGTTGGATAGTCAGCACCACATAAAAATAAATAAATAAATAAAAGATATTGTGACCGACTACAACTAAAAAAATAAAAAATAAAAAATGCAGGGAAACTAGGAGAATGTGATTCTCTGAAAAAATAATTTCAAGGAAGAAGGAATAAAATAAGTCAAATAGAATGAAGACAGAACTTCCATTGGATTGCAGTGCAGTGGTCACTGGTTACCTCAAGAGTTATCCGTTCTTTCCATTGGTGAGGGCAAAAACCTGCTGAAGTAAGTTCAAGACAGAAGAGAGGGAGTGCATTCTGCAGCACAGTGACAACTCTCTCAAGGGTATATGGCTATCGAAAACCAGTTTCACCTTTATCTCCTTTCTCTTCAAAAATCTCCCCTAAAATTACAATAAAAAATGAGAGTTATTAAATAACAAGGATAAAGAATGAAAATGAAGACAATATGAGACTTTTGTGGGGCTGGGATTTTGGTTCAGAGATAGAGCACTTGCCTACCATGCGTGAGGCAACGGGTTCGATCCTCAGTACCACATAAAGGTAGAATAAGGATATTGTGTCCACCTATAACTAAAAAATAAATATTAAAAAAATGAGACTTTTAGAAGTCAGAAAGCAAATGGTGGGAGATAATTAATTTAGAAGAACAGATGAAATCACATCTAAGAGTGATTTTAACAACTAAGACCACATCAGGTACCATTCTTTACAGCCATGTACAATATGTAGAAACTTGGCAAATGAAAAAATAAAAACAGGACAATTTCAATGCAAGGAAAACCAGAATGCTTTATAATAAATGAACAAGAGAGGGACGAAACAGTATTTACATGATTACAATGAAACACTTTTACTAACTTGAAAGTTGAAATAGTGTGTTAGGACGATGAGATAAGAGGATGTGGGGTGGTAGTATAATATAGTCAAGGTCTTCCTGTAGGGGAGTGTCTTGACTGATAATATATAAAATTGATAAATCAAGAAATAGCAGAATAAGGATATTATTTAGAATAAGGTAAATACTAAAGAATGGGTAAAAAGAAACAAAAAAAATTTTAAGAAGCTGGGGATCTAGATCAGTGGTAGAGTGCTTGCCAAGCACACACTGGGCTCTTGCTTTAATACTCAGTACTGAAAAAAAAAAAGTATGATGTTATGGTTTAGATATGTTTTAGGTATTCTCCAAAAGCTCATGTTGAGACATATATAAGAAAGTTTAAAGGCAAAATGATTGGGTCATGAAAGCCTTAGTCTAAACAGTGCATTAGTCCTCTAGTAGTGATTAACTGGGTGGTAACTGTAGGCTGGTAGGATGTGGCTGGAAGAGGTATGTCATGGGGGATGAGCCTTTGGGGTACATATTTTGTTCTTGGTGAGTGGAAATTTCTCTCTGCTTCCTGGTGCCACATCCCCAGCTGCTTTCCTCTGCCACACTCTTCTGCCATGAATGTTCTGCCTCACTTTAGGCCCTGAGGAATGGAGTCAGTTATCTGTGGACTAAGAACTCTAAACGGTGAGTGCCAAATAAACATTTCCTCTGTGGCATTGTTCTTATCAGTTCCTTTGTTCACCAAAAAAAAAAAAAAAAAAAAAAAAAAATTAGTACTAGGAGTGGGGCTGTTGCTGTGACTAATCTAACCTTGTGGTTTAGAAGCTTTGTGGAATTTGTGGAAGGAATTTTGGAAAGTTTAGTGATGCAACCTGGAAAAGCACTAGAATGTTATAAGTAAAACTTAATGGTGGAGTTCAGAAGATAAGAATGCTAATAGGGGGCTGGGGATGTGGCTCAAGCGGTAGCGCGCTCGCCTGGCATGCATGTGGTCCAGGTTCGATCCTCAGCACCACATACAAAGATGTTGTGTCCGCCAAAAACTAAAAAATAAAATATTAAAATTCTCTTTCTCTTTCTCTCCCTCTCTCTTAAAAAAAAAAAAAGAATGCTAATAGGACTATGGACAGTAAAGACTGGGCTTATGAGGTTTCAGAGTTATCGATAAGGAGGGCTCTATTGGAAATTTCACTAGAGGTCATTCATATTATGTTCTGGCTAATTAGTTGTCTATACTTTCCTATGTCCTGAGACTTTCTGTGAAGCCAAATTCTGTAGATGCCTTAATCTGGCAGAGGAAATTTCAAGGCAGCACAACATTCAGATGGTGGTATGGATATTGTGATTATTAGAGGCAGAAAGCAGAGCAGAAAGATTTGAGCTGGGCATGGTGGTGTATATCTGTAATCCCAGAAGCTCCGGAGGCTGAGGCAGGAGGATTGCAAGTTCAAAGTTAGTCTCAGCAACTTAGGGAGACCCTGTCTCTAAATAAAATATTTTAAAAAAACGCTGGGGATGTGGCTTAGTGGATAAGAGTCCCTGGTACCAAAACAAACAAAACCTTGCAGTTTGGCCAGAAAACTGTAACACTGGGGCTAAGGAAGTTGTGGTTGTTAAGACATTATAGCCACTAAAGAAACATTAGATACTTTACCAAGAAACAATAGGAAAAATGGTCTTAAGATATCTCAGGAGGGGCTGGGGATGTGGCTCAAGCGGTAACGCGCTCACCTGGCATGCGTGTGGCCCGCGTTTGATCCTCAGCACCACATACAAAAATGTTGTGTCCACTGATAACTAAAAAATAAAATATTAAAATTCTCTCTCTTTTTAAAAAAAAAAGATATCTCAGGAATTGGCAGGCTCAAGCTTGTAACACTGCAAACTCCTTTGAGAAGAGATCAGGGAAGCACCTGGCTTGCAAAGGAGGACCTAGGAATTGGTTCACTATGTTTAGCTACCTAGGTACTTAGAAACTGTTGCAGTCATGGTTCCTTGGGGCTTGCTACTACTGGAGAGGGTGGCAGACCTTGGAGTCAACCACATTCTGCAGGACTGCAGGATGCTGGAGTTACGGAGTCATAGAGGTTCCCACCAAGATTTCAAAGGAAGGCCTTAGAGGCCAGGCCAAGTGCAGCAGGGTACTAGTCCCTGCAGGCTGCCCTAAGAGGGTGATGCATGAATATATGAGAAGGAAGCCAAAGTTGCAATGGAGACTCCTGAGATTAAGAGAGGCCAATACTATGGAATATCTGCCAAGGAAGGCTGTAGGAATTCAGCAGAAATAAGCCAACAGAGAGGCCATGTGGGCTGCAACAAGCAAGATCATAAGAGCAGAGCTAGCTATACAAGTCCTTTGGAGAGAATATCATGATGCCATGTGCCCTAGATGTTGAATGTGGAAATAAAGGACTTGTTCTACACAGCTCGATTTTGGTCTTATTTTGGTCCCATCCCTTCTTTCTGTGCTCCTGTTTCTCCCTTGTGGAATGATAATATTTTGTCTGTACCTTTAAATACTGAAAATATGTAACTTGCTTCTGATTTTTACAGTGGCTAACACTAAGAATTTGCCTTGAGTCTCAGAGGAGACATTGGACTTGTACTGCTGAGACTATAGGGACACTTGAAAATGTATATTATGGGGGCCAAATGTATTTTGCATTATGAGATGGGCATGAGCTTTGGGAGCCGGGGGCAGAAATGTTATGGTTTAGATGAGGTGTCTCCCAAAAGCTCATGTGTGAGACAACGCAAGAAAGTTTAGAGGTCAATTGATTAGGTTGAGAGTTTTGACCTAATCATTACATTATTCCCCTAATAGGGATTAACTGTGTAGTAACTGTTGGCAGTTAAGTGTGGCTGGAGAAGATGCATCATGGGGATGAGCCTTTGGGGTATATGTTTTGTTCTTGGTAAGTGGAGCGCTCTCTGCTTCCTGGCGCCATGTCCCCAGCTGCTTTCCTCTGCCTCACATTTCTGCCATGATGTTCTGCCTTACCTTAGGCACTGAGAATGGAGTCAGACATCTATGTACTGAGATCTTTGAAACCACGAGCCCCAAATGAACTTTTCCTTTGCAATATTGTGCTTGTCAGGTCTTTTTGGTCATAGCAGGGAAAAAGCTGACTAAAACATATGATTAGGAGGCTGGGGTTGTGGCTCAGTGGTATAGCACTTGACTAGCATGTGTGAGGCACTGGGTTTGATCCTCAGCACCACATATAAATTAATAAACGTCCATCAACAACTAATAAAATATTAAAAAATATGATTAATACAAAAACTTATAGAAAGATGGCAGAAGTATATGAAGTAATAATTGATAAAACAATTGATGGGAAACTACCAATAAGTAGAACTTTTTAACAAAAAGTTGTTAGACACAAAAAATAAGCAATTATAAAACGCAAATTGAAAAGCTAACAGACTCTTCAATATAACATAATTTTCTATTCCATGTTTCCTTATGGCAGTTATTTCCCTAGAATATCATTTGTGCTGCTGCTTTCTACTTCCTTCCTTCCCTTTCTGTTTCTTAGAAGAGTGAGTGGGTATATTTGGAAGAAGAAACTATAACATTAGATTTTTCAGTCCCTCTGTACTCTCATTGGATCTGCTGACCTACACTAAAGGATATTTTTGGTCTGTTTTCCTAGTCATTATGTATGTTTGATGGGCCACCTCTACCCGAGGTTGTATACATGAATTCAGGGAAATATTAGCAAACCTCATAACAGCCCCTATAAACTAGATTTAACACTAACAAAGTTCACTGCCAGCAAGCCCCACCTGTCTTCTCAAAGCGTTCAACTAACTTTTCAATCTCTTAAGTGTAAGCAAGCAACAATCACCATAAAAACAAGGACAGCCTCTATCATGAAAAACAGAGATTGATCACACACACACACACACACACACACACACAGAGAGAGAGAGAGAGAGAGAGAGAGAGAGAGAGAGAGAGAAAGAGAGACAGTTAAGAAAATGGAAACTTCAAAACAAAATAATTAGTCATTAATATCCTCAGATTGATTCTGTTAGACTAGCAAAAGATGCTATTAAAAAAGTCTTTAAGAGGGGGAAAGATTCATATCAAGAAATTTTCAGAACTGAAGGATACAAATTTCTAAACTGAATGGGCTTATTACATACTTTTCACAATGTATTGAAATATATCCATACCAAGGGACATTATAAAATTTACAAATGCTTAAAGTCAAACAAGATCCTACAAGCTTCCAGATAGAAGGAGAAATAGAAACAAACAAAATAGGTCCCATACAAAAAAATCAAGAATTAGAATGGCTTCAGACAGATTTCTCAGCTATAAGCCAGAAGACAACAAAGAAATCCATTGAAAATTTTAAAGAAAAACAAGTCAACTTGGAATTCTGTACTCAAATTTCTATTCAAATTGAAAGAATTATAGACATTTCAGGCATATAGGTCTTAAACTTTTTCTGGGGAAGTGACTCAGTGGTAGAACACTTGCCTGGCATGCACGAGGCCCTGGGTTCAATCCCCAACACTGCAAAAATGTCTCAAATTTTACCTTCCATGAAAGCCTTTCTCAGGAACTTTTAGGAAATGTACTCTGTCTCCAACTAAATCAAAGAGGTAAATGTGGGTATGAAAACATGAAAGATCAGAGGACCTCAAGAAAATGAAGTGAGAACCCAGCATAACAATTGTGCATCAAAGAGCAACCAGTTCTTAAGTGTACAAATGATACAAAACATACTGAAAGCTATCTTCAACATGCTACCTTCTGTTGTCACATATTTTAATCTGATGATGCTTGGGTGAGCCTGGCCTAAATTTTTATCAATATTTGGTTTTCTGAACCTTGTGCTAATGAAGTCCTTCTTTCCTTCAAACATTGCTCCTTAGAGCGTTTGAGAACCCACAAGTGTTCTGCTTTGATTTACTCCTGAGAGCTGCAGAGAGCTTAAAAGTGGAAAACCCTAAGTGGCCTGCACTCCCTGACTTTGTTATAGGCAGATATCCAGTTTCAGCAGCTAGTGTATCTTTCAAAATACACTAATCATGGATAACCCTATGTTTCCCAAGGTTTGCTGAGGGCCTTTCCCAGTGACTTCCACAGAAAAGGCATTAATAAATTTCTTGAGAAAATGAAGCCAGACTATGACCCAGTTCCTCTATTCAGGTTAACTTCTCTAAGGATACTTCATCAAATAGTGGCAATACTGTCTTTCCTTAATACAGCCAGGTTTCTCCATGCTACTCATTTATGTGTACTTTTTAATAAATCAAATTATTTCACTTAAGAAATTGTATAAAGAATGCAAGAATGACTCAATGTCAGAACATAAATTTCTTTCATCATTAATTACTATTACTAAAGGTGAAAAAACAGATGATCTAGACAAATGATTTAAAATAGCAATCAAAAGGAATTTCTAATAAAATCCAACTAGCATAAAACTCATAGCAAGTATCACATTTAATAGAGCAACTTTAGACTATAAAGCAGAAATATGAAAAAAATGCCTGCTACCACAGCTGTGAAATACAGACTGACAATTGAGGCATATCAATAAAAGGGAATGAAAAGAATGAGAACCAAAGAGGATGAGAAAAACTATCATTATTTGCATACAGAAAGACAACTCAAGAAAATCAATATTAGAAACTCAGTATTCATCAAAACTGTAAACATGGGATCAGAATATTATGTATAATCTATTTCTCTGCACTAGAATAATAGGATATTATTTTGATGGTGATATAAAATGGGATACTATGAATAAATGGAAAGATTTACATTCATGAATGGGATGATTTTATCTTGTAAATATGCCAATTCTGTCTATATTATATGAATTCAACCCAACTCTAATAAAAACTTCAGCAGTTTATTTTAGGTAACTTAATAAAATGATACTAAAATTTATATGGAATACAAGTATCTATTTTTAACAGAATAAGACAAAAGTTATTCACCCATTTGATAGGAAGAAATCTTACAAAGTTAATATTAAGACAATGTTGGCCTGGGAAAGGAACTGACATATACCAGTAGAATAGTTTTGTTTTTAGGAAAACTGACTGCAATTCTGTTCAGCATACTCAGAAGACACTCACATGCTGAAAGACTCAAAACAATATAATTTTTACCAAGGATACTTAAAGCTGGAAGGATATAGCACACTAAACAAAAGCATGTAGAGAAGAGTATCTTACTACATGGGAATAAGCCTCCCATGCAGCAGGAAACACTGCCTTGTAAAAATCCTTGCAAATATGTTCCAAGTCTCTGCTATAAGGAATAAGCTCAGTTAGCAGAGTTATAACTTACTTTTTAGTTGTAGATGGACACAATATCTTTATTTTTATGTGGTGCTGAGGATCGAACCCAATACCTCACATGTGCGAGGCAAGTGCTCGACCACTGAGCTACAACCCCAGCCCCTCCTTTTCTTTTTAGAGCTAAAATGCTGCTGGTAAACTGCTAATATTCCATATTTATTTTAACCCAGTAGATTTCCAAGGAAACAGTGGTATGAAAATATAAACTCAAGACAATTTTTTCAGAGAGAAGGGGTTTTGTTAATTCCTTTCCCCCTAATGAATAGATGTAGAAAAAACTGAATTTGCATCTCATAGGGAAAAATAATTCCAATTAAAGACCTAAAGGTACAAGGTAAACTATAAACAGACAGAAAAACAAGATCTAGAAAACACAAAAAATTGGTGGTGGTGGGGATTTCTGTTTCATGAAAGATACTAAAGATGAGAATTAACAAAAGAATAAGTTATTTCCATCATCTCAATCTGACAGGGAATAATATTGAGGAGATATATATATATAATTTTTTATATTGTAGTCAGCAAGAAAGAGAAAAACCTAATAGAAAGTGGACAAATTCTAAGTATAGGCAATGCACAGAATGGAAACTCAGAATGATTAAAAAGCATAATTTACCCTGAGTAATCAGAAAATGCATATTAAGAAAAAGTACTATTCATACACATCAGATTAGCGAAAAATCAAAGTATCGAATGCTGCTGAAGATGTAGAGAAAATAAAGCCTATGTCTTGCTGGTAGAAGGAAAACTGGTACAACCATTCCCAAGGATAATCCAGAAGTACTTAGTGAAATTAAATATTCATATACTCAAATATATACCATATACATACCAAAGAAACTACAGGGCAGGCTCATAGGAACACATGTATAAGTCTGCAGATGTGTGAACAGATAGGAACAACTTAAGTACTTGAGGTATAACATGTAAACACAATACGATAATGTATACTAGTTAGAAGCATGTTAAATATAAGTAACATGAATAGGTTTTGAAAATCTACTATTTTATGAGTTATAGAATCAAATTTATACCATAGTTTCATTTACATAAAATTTAAAAACATAAGGATTATTATGTAGCTTTTCAAGAAAATACATCCAAAATATTGAAGATGTTTTGGAAGGAAAATGCTAAATATAGTACAGAATGAGAGCATAGAATTGTAGGCGGAGGATAAAAACTGTTAAGGTAAAATAAAACAACATATCTAGTACAGAAAGGCTAATGAAGAGTATGATAAAAAATGACTCAATTCTGAGCACCTGAGGTCCTTCAAAAACACTTATTTTACCCAAGCAGAAACTCAATTTTAAGACTTAAGTTAGATCAAACATTATTATAGGGCATAACATAGTTCATACCCCAAAGGATTCATGAGTTCCTTGATCTTAAAACAGTTAATCTTCTCTGATAAGAAAAAGTTAAAAATTACATAATATGAAAGAACATTTCAAGGCAATACTGAGAAAACAAAATTTCTTGTGTTGAACAAGTATACCACTGTGTTTTTCTAAGCTAGGCTATTTTGGTATTAAAAAAATAATTTAAAATTACATTTTGGGCAAAGTTATTATCTACTTTTAGTTTTTAATTAGATGTAATTTTAGTTAAATATGTATGCATCTGAAATACTCTGACACTTTCATAGGATTAAAGAAGTTTAAAAATACATTAAAACTTACAAAACATGTAATTACTATAACATTTCACTTCTGATTGTGCTATGTATGTGTGTGTGAATATATATATATATATATATATATATTTATATTTATTTATTTTTTAAATAATGCTCTCATGTAGCTGGGAGTGGTGACACATTCCTGGAATCCCAGTGACTTGGGAGACTGAGGTAGGAGGATCCAAAGTTCAAGGCTAGCCTCATCAATTTAAGCACTATGTTTCAAAATAAAAAAAGGGTGGCTCAATGGTTAAGTACTCCTGGGTTCATTCAATCCCTCACATCCCCTACCCCAACCAAAAACTAAGAAAACAAAACTCTCATGAAGCAGGTGTAGCACCTATCCTCAATATTATCAATGAGGAAACTGCAAAATAAATAATTAAACTTTGGAATTAGTGCTGCCCAAACTAGAATCTAGGTTTCCCAAAATCTAAATTCAAGGTCTTATTTAAGTTTCCTGTAGGCAATTTTTAAAAATATTTATTTATTTTTTTAGGTGTAGATGCCTTTATTTTTATGTGGTGCTGAGGATGGAACCCGGGTCCTGCCTGCACTAGGCGAGCGCTTTATGGCTGAGCCACAATCCTAGCCCCTAGGTAATTTTTATATAAATATAAATCTAGCATTTTTCTTTACATCACAAAGAAATAGAATAGTTACACTGGTAGGCAGTAAGTAGGTAATATACACAATGATATGAAGAAAAATGGAGACTTTCCAAACTTCAAGAGTTAAGAGCCTATCTTTTTTTTTTTTTTTTTTGAGTACCGGAGATTGAACTCAGAGGTACTTCACCACTGAGCCACATCCCCAGCCCTATTTTGTATTTTATTTAAAGACAGGGTCTCACTGAGTTGCTCAGTGCCTTGCCATTGCTGAGGCTGGCTTTGAACTCACAATCCTCCTGCTTCAGCCTCCTGAGCTGCTGGGATTATAGGCTTGGGCCACCGTGCCCAGCTAGAGCTTATCTTTTAAATAAAAGTCAATCAAGCTTAATATATTTTTATTTCTCTAGTAAAAGTTCACAGTCTATAAAAATAAAGATTTAACTGCAATTTGCTCTTTTTTCCATTAAAGAAAGCACCAAATAAGGATAGCTCTCTTCAAATTAATGTTTAATTGCTACTCTGACAGACTAAATCAAATATCTAAATGACATGAAATTTATAGTCCTTGTTACTTTTTTCTTTCTCAAATAAATAAAATGTCATCAGATAAATTAGAAAATTGTTTCCTTACTATGACTTATGATTTATTTAACTTAAAATTTGGTTTCTATAAAGTAGCACTCTTTCTAGAGTTTTAATAGAAAGAGAACTGTAAACAAAGTTAGAAGTTAGATATCACCTGCTGTATAGCATACTTAACCAAAGAAAGGTGAAATTGTTTTCCTTCATTTTGTACTATACTCGTTTCCTTATACATCTTTAATAGCTGTCACAAATATTATCTTAATAACTCAACTTTTCTAACCTAAGTAATGCTGACAAAACATTTATTTATTTCTAGCATTCAATTTAGATGTCTCAAGACCAAATGTTAATAATTTGTTTTATTAAAAATGTGCTTCAAGAACAAAATTTCCATAAATTAGTCTCTAACAATTCAAAGAAGAACTTTTAATTGTAAAACAAATGAAAAACAATAATATGAGAAACTTTTACCTTTTTAATTTGAGGGCTAATATGTATATATTAGAAAAATAGGTATAAGATAATAAATTTTACTACATGTACTTATTTTTTTCTGCACAGGGTAAAAAGATTTCCATTTTAAATAATATGTTTGTTTCCATACTGTCATTTCAAAAAAGGGCTTCCTAAGAAGCTGTTAGCAAAGTTGTATTCTGGGTATATAGATATAGTTTAATCTGAACTATTCGAGTTACTTGTTTGAAAAACAAAAATCTATAAGAAAGATAAAAATACTAAATCACAATTTTTATAAAAATTGTTTTTGACAATATTTATAAATGTATTCTTGCATACCTATATTCCTGATAGTATTAATCTGTAGAATGATCACAGCAAGTGTATGAATTTTCCAATTTTATGGGGAAATATTCAGTGTACTAAAACTTGTTTAAGATCATTATTAAGCATAAAACAAACAAATAGTACTATTACATTCTAAATGGCAAATGAATATTTTATTTATAGTTTCAAGAGTAAAAACTAAATCTAAAAGAAATGCATAGTCAATATGACAGATTTTCAGTGTTAATGAACATCCAGAATATGAAATTTCTGCACTAGGTAGAAGCAGAGATTATATGAAAAGATTAAAAATCATTACTATTAGAACTGATCGTATCATTAAGTACAAACTCAAAAGACTTGAGTCTTTGTTGGAGAAAAATGTAAATCTTTCATATCTTCTGATTTGTCCAGAATGAAAACTAGTTGTATTGCAAAGGGTAAAGAATTATACTCTGTCATTCTAGAACCATTTCCTTCATTAAGCTTCTAATGACCTTTTCAAGTTGAATTTTTATAAATACAAGAAAAGATAACGTCAACTGTGGGTAAAAACATACTACTACATAAAGTAAACCTAACACTGGATAAAACACAGATCAGAAAATTTTTATTATTCAGTTTACTTAAGAGTATAAACCATTAGCCTTTTTGCCTGTTTTCATATTTGTTATCACCCAATTTCTAAAGATTTCAATTAATCTAGAACTTTTAGAAGCACTAATGATTCCTTATGTTGTAAACCATGCATTCTATAATTCATCAGTCTTATTTTTCAAATAAATTTAGGATTTAAATATGATGAAAATGACAGCTTTCCATAATCTTAAAAGCCCACCTCATGGTCCAATAAATTGTAAAGTATAACCAGGTCACTCGACCAACTAGTGTAAAATACATAGAACTCTAATAATTCCCATTTAGAACTTTAATAATTTCTAGCAGCAAAACACCTGGAATAGATAATAACAAATATTTTCCTTCAATTGTAGATTAATTTTTTTTAAGAAATAATTTTAAAAAGAATTCCAAAGTATTGTTCAACTGCACTCAAATATGAAAGATATCAAAGATCTTGTTTATCTCCACTTTTCCCTGTGGAATCAGGTGCACTCGGAACCTTATTAGTTTCAACAAAAACAGATTCAAAGGCAGCTTCCTGTTCATCCAAAGAATCGGCAGCCGTGGCTCCTTTAATTAGTGTTGGGTTGGCAAAAGATTGTTGCTGCTTAGAAATTTTACTTGATTCCACCGTTTTTCTACCTCTTCTTTTACCAAGAATTTTGACATAATTCGCAGGTATAAGTCCTGTTGTTTGACCATCAAGACTAGCCAGAAGCCAACCACGCACTTTGGGTTGTTGTTCTGATGGAAAAAAGACAATTTTGTAATTATACTTTGGATATCCAACAATATTAATGGTAAATATTAAGTAAAATATATATTACAATTTTATAAATAACATCTGAACAAATAGTACATGCATGTATATTCAAAGTCAAATGTTGAATAGGCTTAACAGTTCAGGATTTTTTTTTTCTTCCCCAAGACAGGGTCTCACTATGTTACCTAGGCTGGCCTCAAACTTCAGGCTCAAGCAATCCTTTTGCCTTAGGTTTCCGACTGGGCCTACAGGCACACATCACTATGCCTCACTTGAAGTCCATTCCTATATTTTGTATTTTTTTTATTTTCTACTATTTCTTTTTGACTTGAAGAATAAAACAGTAAAAGTTAACCTCAGCAGGTCCACTTATAGTGTAAGCAGATTCAGTTCTCTCAAAAATCTAAAAACATCAGTGTCTTTTTTATTAAATTTGAATCTAAGGAATATCTAATTCTTTTACTCATTTGGGTAAGTTAGGGGCAAGATTAGAAAGTAAATGTATACTTTCTCTCTTTTAAAGAGATAGGATCGCACTATGTTGGACAAGCTGGTCCTAAACTTCTAGTCTCAAGTGACCAAGTGACCCTCCAGCTTCAGTCTCCTGAGTAGCTAGTAATTCAGGGACATGCCAACAACACTGGTTTTTAAAGACACATACAATTTTATGCAGTCAGTTTTCCTTATGTAACTTTTGGCCCAAATATAAACTCATTCCATGTGATTGTGATAACTAATCCTGAAGATAGTGAAAATTAATTTTAAAGATGGGAAAAATTTGAACATCAAAGGCATTTTTTTTCCTATGTAAAGAGTGACTAAAACTAGTAAGCGGCAAAGAAAGTTTCCCTTAACATATACTCCCATGGAAAAGTTAGCCAGAGTGGTTAAAAGCATAGGCTCTGAAGTCTGACAAACTCAGACTCATAGTCCAGCTCTACCAAATTTTAGCTTTCTGTACTAGACAATTAACTCATTCTATGTTTCCTCACTTGTAAAATAGGGTTAGGATAACAAAAGGTGACTTTCTGTAATAATCGTGAAGTCCCCACAAACACATTGTTTTTTTGAAAAAAATTTTTTAGTTGTAGTTGTACCCAATACCTTTATTTATTAATTTTTTATGTGGTACTGAGGATCAAACACAGTGCCTCATATGTGCCAGGCGAGCACTCTACTGCTGAGCCACAACCCCAGCCCCAAACACACACATTTTTAAGAAATAAATTCACGAAAATCCTGGTTGTTCTTCCTGAAGAAAAGTGAAGGAAAAGATCATTTTGTCTGAAGTCATTAAAAACTATTAGTGACCTGGTCCAAAAATAAGTCTGAGATATGTATGAATTTCTTGCTGAGGTTCTCAAATACTTTATAATGATAATTCTTAGGATACTCATGATAGAGTTTCTTTTTCCTTTTTTTGTGGTACTGGGGATTGATCCCAATGTCTTATACATTCTATGCTCATGATGGAGTTTCTGAATTAAACACTATTCAAATAATGAAAGCTAAAGGACAGACAGAGACCCTTAAAAGATATTAAATAATTCCTTTGGCTTACTGGATTTGCTACATTTTGTCCTTAATTCATACTGTTGTGTGGGGATTAAAAGAATTTGTAATTCAAGTATTTTGAGTTTACAAAAAACCATGTCAATGAAATATTATTGGAACAGAGTGGTGGGGCATTTCTCCTGACTTCTTCAGATTTGGAAGGTGAAAAAATAATACAAAAGAGAAGTTCCAGTAGCTACCTCAAAATTAACTAACATGAACAAGATCCTTTGTTGCTGTTTCTAATACTATATTTATAAATACTAAAAATGATTCCAATTCATTCATGATTTGTTACCTTTGAGAGCTAAGTTTAGCATATCACCAGCACGGAAAGAAATTTCTTCCTCAGATACAGCAGCAAAATCATATTCTGCTCTAGCAACTACATGGTCATCCTCACCATTTGCCCAGTTGATGTTGTCTGTAAGCCAAATTAAGAATTTAAGTTAGTAAAACATGCAAAAGGAAAATATAGATCTTTTACTGTCTATGGCTTATAATTGCATAAATATAAATTGCATAAATTCATTTACCAAGAAAAAAGTCTTTCATTCCCAAATAAATTTTATAGTGAATGCTATGTTAAGTAAACAGTGTATTCACTAGGCTATTTCTTATGAACTTTATCCTTTTTGTTGAGCTAAAAATTCTAGCCCCCTTGCTGTAAGTATTGTAGATTTTGCAGGCCAAAAGGAAAATATAGAATGTTTTGATGAAATCCAAAATTGTAATAACGAGTTTTCTTTCTTTTTGGAAGGGGGTAATATAATTCTACTCCTAAGACAGATGGAATATTTTGGGGTGAGGGTAGTATTTTGCTTCATTTGGACTAGACTGCAATTTTCATTTGTTAATGCTAAATTAAATGAGATTTTAGGCATTTCATCCTTGTCAGTGTCTTTTCACACAATAGGTACTGCCAAATCCTGATACCAATTCATTCATGAGCATGTGGTTTTAATTAACCATATGCATTACTTGGGAGATTAATAGTCTAGAATATAATTCTGTCAAATTCTTCCCTTGATTTTGCCTTTTACCAAGTCATTACATTGCAGATTAATCACTTTTGAATGAAGACTAAGTGCAAGCTCCTCAATTACACAGTTAAATGGATTCCTAAATATGGAATTTTTCTTTGCATTGGAAGTCTAAAAGTTACTTCTGGCATTGTAGTTTGAGTTTGGAAAATCTATCTGCTGCAAATTTGTGTGGGAATTGAGATATCACTTCTTATTTTAATTTCTGACAGTCTGGGAGATGTATAAAGCAGTGACATTATTTGTAATTCAAATAATGTGAGCACTGTCAAAATAACTTTACTCCAGTGTAAGTTTTTACACACAGGTACTATTTTATTTTATGGCTTATGTTTAATTCATTAAGAATATTATATAAGTTAATAGCAAAAGTTTATTGTTAAAGCCATTTTTGTTTAATAATGGTGACTGAGGATGGTTTGTTTAGGAAAATTTCAACCTTGGCCTCAATTAAAAAATAAGTAAATAAAACAACCCCTGTTAAGCTCCTGAACTGCTGTATAGTAGGTAAAGTCAGAATCTTCAGTTTCTACATATGAAAAATTTACATAACTAATAATAGTTATATCATAAAAGTAAATAACTTTTAACTTGATACTATTTATTCAATAATACCTGATAAGTTCAAATATTTTCTGCAATATCCCTGCTGTAAATTTTGTCCAACTAATCTGCCTTCTGCTCTACCTATATTTTCACACCATCAGGTGCGGTACATCTTAGTAGATTCCACCTCAGTTGAATTAGTGTTTCAATTCAACTATTTTTGCCTGTAGTTACACTACATAATTTTCACTGAGGCTAAGTCACTTCAAATTCATCCATATTCCTCAGAACAAACAAACAAGAAAAACAAAATAACAAAAAACTCAGCACTATCAGCACCTATCCGGTCATTACAAGTTAAGGAAAAACATTCAAATAACTTGCACTTTCTTGTTTTCTAAGTGCTGGGGATTAGACCCAGGGCCTTGTATATGCTAAGCGCATACTCTAATACTGAGCTATAGTCTCAGTCCTTCATTTGCTTTAAGTTGGCTATGCTGTTCCAAATGCTATTAACTCTTCAAGAAGTTGTTCCTACTGAAAGCTAGTAAGCCTTTAACGTTAACATTTTCTGGACATATTTCTTGGCAGTTGCAATCACCATCAGTAAACAGCTTTCCCTGATTGGCTAACAAATGAACTTTACAGAAAGTTATTTTAATTGCAGCCTCATTTTCCTTTTCCTTTTTTTGTGGGGGAGGGTAAGGAAATTTGCTACGATAACAGATTTCTATAAGTTCCTACTGTTTCTGAGTGTTGATTTTGTGAATAGTGCTCAGTCTGGTAATGATGTACATTATATTTATTTTAAAAAGCTAGAGTGTCACTGCATAGTAAATAGTGCTTTACCATCTAATTCAATAACAAAATAATCCATACTATACATATGACATTCAAAATCTACTTTTCTTATGTGTCAAGTAAGCACTTGTGAAAAAATTTTGTGTTGTAACAATGTATATGGCACTCTACATGCTATCAAGTTGTAACTAATTAGGAAGATCTGTAATGTACAGAAAAGAATATGAAGCAATAAGAGTATCACAGATGGTCTCTGTGAAAACTACTCAACTCTGCTCATATAACACAAAAAGCAGCCATAACAATATATACAATGAGTATGGCTTTTACGATAAAAACTTTACTCAAAATGTGCTAAGATTTGAATTTCAAATCATTGTCAAATCAGAAATTTTTCTGATTTAAAAATATTTCTTTAAATTTCTTCCAATCTTTGAAAAAATATAAAAAAATTCTTAACTTATGTGCTATACAAAAACAGGAGCAGGCAAGATTTGGTCTATAGGGCATAATTTGCAGACTCCTATTCTAAGTAGGCAAAGTCATAGGACCCAAGTTTCCTCCATTTCATTTACAAAAATCTCTTTGTATCATGACCCATTTCCCCTTCTTTTGCCCCTGCTTTTTACCTGTTTCCTTAGATCATATTCTCTTCTACCTCCTATAAAAGGCTTTTTCATCCTCTGTCTCTTCCTGATCTCTAATCACTCCTTCTCTACGACTTCTTTTACCCTAAAAACATACTTCAGATCTAACTTCTTAAAAGACAAAACAAAAAGCTGAAAATAACTACATTGACAAACTATTCTTCTTCTCTTCTATTCACTGTTCATCTTTCCTTTTAAAATTTGAGTTTATTTATTTTGGGTACTGGGGATTGAACTCAGGGGCACTCAACCACTGAGCCACATCTCTAGTCCTATTTTGTATTTTAGAGACAGGGTCTTACTGAGTTGCTTAGTGCCTCACTTTTGCTGAGGCTGGCTTTGAATTTACGATCCTCCTGTTTCAGCCTCCTGAGCCATTGGGATTACAGGTTTGGGCCATTGTGCCTGCTGAGTTTATTTATCCCTTCCGCCCTTCCAAAGTTTCCATCTTGGACCTAGCATGTTTGAGGCACTGAGTTCGATTCTCAGCATTGCATATAAATAAAATAAAGGTCCACTGACAACTAAAGAACAAACCCTATCTATCTATACATATATATAAAATAAAAAAAAGTTTCCATTTTTTCCACTCTACCAAAACTACCTGCTGGAGCCTGATGTCCTCCAACAACCAAATCTAATGATCTTTTTTCAGTTCCCATTCTTATTATAGCACTTGATATCATTCATGATCTTTCTTCCTGATCTTAAAACTTCCTCCTTTAACTTTTGATTTTATAATGCAGCAGTAACATGGTTCTAATTTTGTTCTTGGTGATTTCCATCTTACCCTCAGTTATGGTTTAGGTATGAGGTATCTCCCAAAAGCTCATATGTGAGACAATGCAAAAGGATTAAAAGGTGAAATGTTTGGGTTATAAGAGCCTTAACTTAATCAATTCATTAATTCACTGATAAGGATTAACTGGGTGGTAACTGCAGGTGGGCAAGGGTATGGCTAGAGGAAGTAGGTCATTGGGGGCATGGCTTTAGAGTTTATGTTTTGTCCTGGTGAGGAAAGCTGTTTCCTGGTAACATATCCTGAGCTGTTTTCTCCACCACACTCTTCTGCCATGATGTGTTGTCTCTTCTTTGGCCCAGAGCTATGGAGCTGACCATCTATGGACATGGGCACCAAATAAACTTTTCCTCCTCTAAAATTGTTCTTGTCAGGTATCTTGGTCACAATAGCAAAAAAGCTCACTAAAAACATCCTCTCTTCTTTCCTATTTCTTTACCATTGTAATATAACCCACTTACTATTTCTTCTATCATTTCTTTTTTTTCAAATATTTATTTTTCAGTTGTATACAAAGATACTGTATCTTTATTTTTTAATTTATTTTTATGTGGTACTGAGGATGGAACCCAGGACCTCACATGTACTAGGTGAGCACTCTATCACTGAGCCACAACTCCAG
Source organism: Callospermophilus lateralis (assembly GCF_048772815.1). Lineage (NCBI taxonomy): Eukaryota > Metazoa > Chordata > Mammalia > Rodentia > Sciuridae > Callospermophilus > Callospermophilus lateralis. The sequence goes on along the minus strand of NC_135318.1, from coordinate 49,157,597 downwards.
CCCCTTCTTCTATCACTTCTATATACATGTACATGACTCATATATCTTATTTTTTACTTCTTTCCTAATATCCTATCCTGCCTTTTAAACTGCTCTCTGAAACTTTCTCAAGTTCCACTTAAATGTTCCATTGACACATCAAACTCATTAAGTCCAACTTATTCTTCCCCCCTTGCCTCTTGCGACTCTCATTTTGTTGCCACTATGCTGACCTTACTGTTCACGTGATGGGCCAGGCACACTGTCACTTAAATACCTTTGCAATTTTGCTGCTCACTATGCCTCAAACACTTTTCTCTCTAATAGCTGTAGGACTTATTCCCTCACCTCCTTCAGGGAGCCCTTTTCTGACTATATGTAGCAATGTAACCCCTCTTCTTCCTCCTAATACTCCCCAACATTCTTGCCTGCTTTATAATTATTATTTTTTCCTATAGCACTTATTACCTTCCAGTTTACTATAAATTTTGTTTACTGTCTCCTATCATTAGCTTGCCACAAGGGCAGGATTTTTCAAAAATTCATCTTTTATTTTTTAGTGGCACTGGGATTGAATCCAGAGCCTTGAAAATGCCAGGCAAGTGCTCTTCCACTAAACCACATCCCCAGCCCTTCTTTTATTTTTTATTTTGAGACAGGGCCTTGCTATAAGTTGCTCAGTTTAGACTTGAACCAACAAAATAAAACAAAAAACAAAGAAACAAAAAACTACCAATAAACCCCAAATGAAGTAAGATCTTCCACTATTAAGCTTCAACATAATTTCTCAACCTTATTTCTTAACATCCTTCTATTCAAGGATGAATAGGACAGCTGATATATGACAGCTGCATAACAAATCTCTTATTTTCAGCCTTTTCAAGCTGTTCCATCTGTTTGATAGTATTTTAACCCCACCTATTTTGTGTGTGTGTGTGGAAATGGAGATTGAATCCAGGTCCTCATGCAAGCTAGGCATGCACTCTCTCACTGAGCTATATCTGCTGACCCCCTTTCCCCATTTCCTTACTAACGGATGAAATGTTATCTATCTTTTAAAAACCTAAGGCAAATGCCATTTCTTCCTGGATAGTAGGGCCAAAAATATTAGCTTCACTTTTCTAGCGCTTTGTAACAGTTCATAGAATATGGACTTAATAGTCAAGCAGCTTGGGTTTTGTTTCTGGTTCTGCCTTATTAAAGATGTGACCTTGGACAGGTGATTTCTCTGAACCTCAGTTTTGCCACTTGTAAAATGAGAATAAGTCTTACTTTTCGATTTTTGAAATAATGAGATTATAATACTGAAAATACCTAACACAGTATGCTGCATATAAAAAGAGGCTCGAGAAACTTTGTTTCTCCTTAACTCTCCTAACCCTACTACACTTTGTCTCATTATAATTACCTGTATATGTATCTTTTTTTTAAAAAAATTTTTAGTTGTATTTGAACACAATATCTCTATTTTATTTATTTATGTGGTACCGAGGATCAAACCCAGGGCCTCTCGCATGCGAGGCGAGCTCTACCACTGAGTCACAACCCCAGTCACTGTATGTGTATCTTAATCACTTCCCTTCCAAAAAGTTTTAGAAAAATAGGGATTATGCCCTATGCATCTTTTGTATCCTCCACAGTACAAAGTTCAGTTCCTTGTAAATATTATTTAGGAAATGTACGTTAAACTGAACTAATACTAAATCGGCAAATTCGTCATTGAGACATTCCTTTTCTAATTTTGATGTTCTTAATGGAAAATAACTAGATCAAAAAGTAATACAAATGAATAAAAAGAATGTTAACAAATCTAAATTATATGGTTGTCTGAACCTGTTCCCTTATTCTTACCTGTTACTTCATCACTGTGGGTAGATAAAAGTTTCCAGATGAGATAAGGACCTCCGAGGATAACAGCAAAAAACAAAAATATTGGCCAAGATTTTGCTGAGTTAGCTGCTTGGTCCTCCGCACCAAGACAAGCCACAGTTCCTTCACTTTCTGCCCACAGGTCCTCATTCTCAGAGCCTCTTCTTAAACCAATCATCCACTGTAACCGTCTATAAAGATATCTTATAGTCCTAACTAATGCAAAAGCTGAAAAAACCTTTGTAAAGTGTATTTTTAATCGGGAGAAGTGATTTGCTACATCCAATACAGCCCTAAAACTGTTATAGACAGCTGAAAAAGTAGCATCCATCATCATACTGACAGAGGCAAAGGCATGTACAATACTTTCAATGGACTGAAATGCACCTCTGCTGCTTTCTTCAGCTTGCTGAACAAATCTACTGGGTGGAAGATCATCTACACGGAGGCGGTTATAGCCCAACCCATTATATCCATAACTATAAGGACTATAACTTCCATAAAATGAATTTCCATAGGTGCCATATCCAGACGAAAATGAACTGTATGCAGGTCTGAAAGTGTTTACACTGCTGCTTCCTGTCTGCTGTGATGGCCTTGGAAGAATAGGTGGGGGCACTCTGGTAAGTGTTGGTTGTCCAGGTCTTGTCAATAAAGCAGGACCCAAGTCAGCAGATCTAAAACCAAAAATTATTGAAAACAGTTAGTTACTTAAGCACTCAATAAGATTGATTCAAAGTAACTATTAAACATCTTCTATATATTTGTTTAATGAGCAATATTATGACAGATTCTACGTGAGGATGTTTTAGGGAGTAGTTACCCTTTATCTGTGATTTTGCTGTCTATAGTTTCAGTTATCAGCAGTCAACGGTGATCAGTACAGTACAATATTTTGAGAAACAAAGAAAGAGACCACATTCACAATATAGTTAAAATTCCTCTTTTAATTATTAGTTATTGTTAAGCCCTTACTGTCCTTAATTTATAAATTTAACTTTATCATAGTTATGTATAGGATTTGGTACTATTTGTGGCTATAGGTTGTCCATTGATTGTCTTGGAATGCAAAGTAGGGGGACGAATATAAGGATTAGTCTCTAATAGCCAGATGCTAAGAATCTCATTGCCAAAACAAATTTAAAAGAGGCTGACCAAACTTTATTTTCCTGTTCAGTTATTCTGACATTATTATCTTCAATCTGTGCCTTCTTAAGACTCTTACCCATTTCTTAAGATTAGTAACACGCAAATATTTGTCCATCCTTGCACCAAAATGATACTATCTTAACTATTATAGTTTAATAATAGGTTTTAAAAAATATTTATTTTTTAGTTGTAGTTGGACACAATGTCTTTATTATTTTTATGTGGTGCTGAGGATCGAACTCAGGTCCTCGAACGAGTGCTCTCCCGCTGAGCCATAATCCCAGCCCTTAATAATAGGTTTTAATATCCAATAAAAGAATGTCTCCCACATTGTTCATCTCCAGAATTGTTTTGGCCATTTGAGCCTTTGCACTTCCATATAAATTTTACAATCAGAGCTTCAAGTTCTACATCCCTCCCACCAAAGCCTATTGAGATGCTGTTTGAGATTATATGGAATCAACAGGTTAATCTGAGATGAATTCAACATCTGTATAATATTAAATGTTTCAACCACAAATATAATGAAAACTATATTACTGAAGTCTTTTAAAGATGTTTCTCAATGTTTTAAAATAACTTTAAGTCTCAATAATATTTTATTGTTTACTATGTAAAAGTTTTTAAAGATTTATTTCTATATATTTGCTTTTTTGATGCTGTTATAAATGGTATCTTTCTAAAATCATTTAGTTGCTGTTATACAGAAAAATGAATTTTCAAATATATGGTCCTTGTATCTAACACCTTTGTTTTGGATCCTTTTATATTTTCTAGAATATCGGAAGTCACATCACATATGAATAATGATAGATTTATAATTTCCTTTTTTATTATACATAGATAGATAGATAGATAGATAGGATCTATCTATCTATCTATCTATTTATCTATCTATCTATTTTTGTACTGGGGGTTGCCTGGCTTAGTGCATGACGGGCAAGTCTCTACAGAGCTACATGTACATCTCTAGGCTCCTTTATTTTATTTTGAGACAGGGGCTTGGCTAGGTTACTCAGGTTGGCCTCAACCTTGCAATTTTCGTGTTTTAGCCTCCCAAGTAGCTTGGAGTTTAGGCATGCACCACTGTACCTGGCTTTCAATTTTACAGGTTTGACTTACATCCTTGCTTCATTCTGACTTCAAAGGGAGAGTTTTCAATGTTACCATAAATTATGATGTCTGCTGTAGTTTTTTAAAAAAGAAATTTAGTAGTTTTCTATTGCTATTTGTTTTTTTTTTACTATGAATGAACACTATTATTTTTGCCATTATACATGTTCTCTTTTTTGCATTACAATTCTTAATACACATATATACCACAAATTTTCATATCTCTGTTTGTTTATAAGGTATGTTGGTCCCAAATTCAAATCTTCATACATGTATTTTTGTATAAGGATGACCATAGTCATCTTGAGAGATTCTGGGAAATCATTTAATGATTTAATGAGAGATGATTTCCCAGTATCTCTCAAGATGACTAAGTGATGTTTAGCTTTTATTCTCCTAACATGGTAAATTACATTACTTTACATTACTATACAAATGTAAAAGGCACCCTATGTTCCTGAAGTAAAACCAAATGGGCCACACTGTATTGCTGGACTTTGTTTGGACCTGGACAGACAGAGAAGCTCCTTCCATAGTTTGGCTATTGTGAATTGTGTTGCTATACACTTGGATACGCATGTATTGTTATAGTTTACTAATTCTTTAGAATAGTAGCTAGCAGGATTTTCTCCCATTTTGTAAGTTCTCTCTTCACATTCTTGTTTCCTTTGCTGTGCAGAAACTTTTAAATTTTATGCCAATCCACTTCTTAACTCTTAAAATTATTTCTTCAGCTTTAGCGGTCTGAGAAAGTCATTGCCTGCCCTTATGTTAGGGTATTGACACTATGTTTTCTCCAGCAGCTGCATGGTTTATGGCCTAATTCTGAGGTCCGTGGTCCACTTTGAGTTAACTATCGTGCAGGGTGAGAGATAAGGATCTAGTCTTGTTCTTCTACATAGGGATAACCAGTTTTCCTAGTGTTATTTGTTTAAAAGGCCCTTGGCACCTTTGTGAAAGATCAAATGCCTGTAGATATGTGCATTTGTCTATGTCTTTTATTCTGAACCAGTGTCTGTTTTTATGCCAGTGCCATGCAGTTTTTTGTTAGTATAGCTCTGTAGTGTAATTTGAAATCAGATATTGTGATGCTTCCAGCATTGTTTTATTGGCTGAGAACTGCTTTGGCTAGGATTCTTTTATTCTTTCAAATAAATGTTAGGACTTTTTTCAAGTTCTGTGAAGAATACCATTGGCATTTTGATGGGGACTGCATTTAATCTGTATATTGTTTTTAGTAATGTGTCCATTTTAGCAATATTAATTCTGCCTGTTCATGAACAGAGGAAATCTTTCCATCTTCTTGTGTTGTCTTCAATTTCTTTCTTCAATGTTCTATAGTTTTCATTATAGAGATGTTTCACTTACTTGGTTAAATTTATTTCTGGGTATTTTATTATTTATTTTTTGAGGCTACTGTAAATGGGATTATTTTCCTGATTTCTTTCTCAGCAGATTCCTTATGATTTAGGGAAGCTAATGAGTTTTGTATGTTAATTTTGTAATCTGCCACTTTGCTGATTTATTAACTCTAGCAGTCTTCTGATGGAACTTTTTAGTTCCTTTAAGTAGAGATTCATCTGCAAATAGTGATAATTTGACTTCCTCCTTTCCTATTTTTATTTGTTTCTTAAAATTTGCTTCTTTTGTCTAATTTGCTCTGGCTAATATTTCTTATACTATATTGAATAGGAGTGGTGAGAGTGGACATCCTTATCTTGTTCCAAATTTTAAAGGAAATTCTTTCAGTTTTTTCCCCATTTAGTATGATATTCAATGTAGGTATGCTGTATTTAGCTTTATGATGTTGAAATAAGTTACTTTCATCCCTAGTTTCTGATTTTTTAAATCATGAATGGGAATTGAATTTTGTCAAAGGCTTTCTCTGTACCATTAAGATGATGGTGATTCTATTTATATGGTGAATTACATTTATTGATTTTTATATGTTAAACCATTCTTGCATCCTTGGGATAAAACCAACATGATCATGATGTAAAATCTTATTATTTGTTGAATACGATTTGCTAATTAATATTTATTAGGAATTCTTGCATCTAAGTTCATGAGGGATATTGTCAGGAGTTTTCTTTTATATGTCCTTATGTAGTTTGGTATAAGGGTAATACTGGAAGTATTCCTTCCCTTTCTAATTCATGGAATAATTCAAGAAAAAATGGAATTAATTCTTAGTTAAAATCTGTAGAATTATACTGAGAATTCATCTGGTCCTGGGCTCTTGTATATTGGAAGCTTTTTATTACTATTTCTCTCTCACTGCTAGTTATTGGTCTGTTTAGGCTTTCAATGTCCTCTTGATGCAATTTTGGCAAAGTTATACACGTCTAGAAATGTATCCGTTTCTTGTAGGCTTTCCAATTAACTGGAGTGTAAGTTTTCAAACTAGTTCCTAATGATCCTCTGGATTTCTGTATGTCTGTGGTGATTTCTCCTTTTTCATTTCTAATTTTATTAATTTTGGTCTTTTTTCTTTTGGCCAAGGGCTTATTAATCTTATTTATCTTTCCAAAGAACCAACTCTTTGTTTCACTGCTCCTTTGCATACTTTTTTTAATCCTCTATTTCATTGATTCTGGCTCTGACCTTAGATATTTCCTTCCTTTAACTGGTTTGCAATTGGTTTGTGCTTATTTTTCAATGACCTTGAGATTCGTCATTAGGTTGTTTATTTGACATATTTCTAATTTTCTCATATATGCACTCATAGCTATAAATTTTCCTCTCAGAAGTGCCTTCATGAGTGCCAGGGATTTTGGTATGTTTTACCACTATTCTTCTTTGATGTGAAGAACTTATAATTTCTTCCCTGATTTCTTCTATCACCCATTCATCATTCACCCAAAAGGGTACTGTTCAATCTCTATGTTTTCAAGATTTCTGCATGTTTTTTCCTGGTATTTATTTCTAATTTCATTGCATTATGATCAGATAAGATGCAAGGGATTATAACATTTTTAAAATATTTTCTAAAACTTGCTTTGTGGGCTAAAATATGATCTATTTTGGAGAAAGTTCCACGAGCAGCTGAGAAGAAAGTGTATTCAGCTGTTGTTAGATAAAATATTCTATAGATGTCTATTAAGTCAATTTGATTCATAGTAATTTTTAGGTCTTAATACTTAACTCTGTACTGAATAATATGTCTGCATGACCTATTTATTGGTGAAAGGTGTGTTGAAATTACACAGAATTATTGCCCTGGGGTCTAGCTGGGTCTTTAATTCAAGTAGTGTCTTTTTTATGTGATTAGGTCCACCAACGTTTGGGACATAAAGACTACTGTTATATCTTCTTGTTGAATTGTTCTCTTTCTCAGTATAGAGTAACCTTTTTTGTCTGTTCTGATTAATTTTGGCTTGAAGTCCAATATCCTATAATTTTCTTTTGTTGTAATGTTTTTGTACAATTTGGGTATTAGGGTTATACTGGCTTCTTAAAAAAAGAAAAAAGAGCTGGGTGCTGGTGTGTGGCTCAGTGGTAGAATGTTTGCCTAGCACATGAGAGGCACTGGGTTCAAACCTCAGCACCAAATTAAAAAAATGAAATAAAGATATTGTGTCCACCTACAACTAAAAAATAAATATTTAAAAAAATAAAAAGTTGGGGAGTTAAATATTTCCTTTTTTAATATTGCAGAAAAGTTTGTAAACTTCATCAGTGAAGTCTTTTAGATTTACAATTTTCTTTGTGGGAAAGATTTAAATCATGAATTCAATTCTTTTAGTACCACGCCATTCAAACTGTAGTCTGTAGACCAGTTTTAAGTTTGTAAACCAGTTGTGTGAATCTATAATGAGAAAAATATGGAAAATAAGATTGTTTAAATAATTTAACAGTGCTATTTTTTGGTGTGTTTCATAAAAGTAATGATTGGCAATCCATATACTGTGAGAAAAACTGCTTTAATAGTTATAAAAATACCTTTGTCTCTTTGTGCTTCATTCTAGATATTCTCTTTCCAGCTATACTCTAGTCCATTGTTACTTCCAGGGTCAATCTTCAATAAGGTAAAGAGTTTACAACAAAATGTAAATCAGCAAATCCTTTTTTCACAGATAGTTTTGCTATTAAGAAAATGCTAGTTGAACTAAATAGAGGGCTTAATATTAAAGCTACACTCTGAAACAAGTTTCATATCTTATTGTGAACTGCTAGTATGTCCTTTGGGAAACAGCAGCAAGTCCACAGACTCTCAGTAGCACAGAACACATGTGAAGCAGCAGTGTTCGATGTTACTAATTTTCTCTATAGTAGTATCTAATCTGTTGTCAAACCCAGTAAGTTTAATTTTGAATTTTAATTTTGTTTATATTTTTTTTGTTCTAGAATATCCTTTTCTGTTTAATAACTTCTAATTCTCTCCTAAGATCCTTTCTTTTCATTGTCTTTAATATATTAAACATATTTACTTTAAAAGTCTGTATAGTAATCCCATTATTTAGAATCATTATGAATCTGATTTTTCTTTCCATTTATGTAATCTAATGTCTTTGTGTGTGAGGCTCTATTTTGCTTGTCTGTCAGATGTATGTGAGGAATTATAGCGATAATTTTAGGTTCTGGATGATGTTCTCTTCCTCCAAATGTGTTTTATTCTAAATATTGTTTATTATCTGATTAGGATATAATAGACACTGACAAAAATTATGGTGGGTTTTCTCATTAGTAATACTTAATGCACATATCACATAGACTATTGATATAGATTTTTTTCTCACAGTCTTGTACTGTTTCATAATTTTCAATAAATCTTATTTAAAAATAATAGGAAATTAAATTTAAACATTCAATAAGGAAAAAAAAAAGCTTTTTCTCTTGCTTTTTCCTGGCTTTAATGTTCTTTTTATAGCATAATAAGTGCATTTAGTATTCATGGTACATTCTTGTTTCTCTTATAACCAGCACAATAACACTAAGCTGGTCTATGACTTAGAAGAACAAATGATATGTTTTCAATGCCGAGTGTTCAAAGTCTTCTCCACTCAACTTCTTATTTAAAAGTTTTAAAGAATACATATACACATTTTCTATGTAGTTTCTATGATTCTCATTCTTGTCTTAAACAAATTCTGGAATCATTTGCAATTCGAGACTTGATACATTTCCCAATACCTCAACAAACATTTCCTAATAAAGAAAGACATTTTATACAAAATCATACTATTACCATCCTGTCATTGAAAATTAACCATAGTTTTATATCACACAGATTAACAATAATTTTATATCATCTATTATCCAATTACAGTAAAAATTTATCCATTTCTTCCAAATGTCTTTATTTATAATAAAGAGCTTTGAGATTAAATTCACTTATCATAAAATTCTAAAGCATAAAGTCCAATGGTTTTTAGTTGCACACCTCTGTGAATATACTGTCATATTTACTTCTGGAACATTTTCATTACATTAAAAAGAAAGTCTGTGTTCATTAGCAGTCATTCCCCATTTCCTACCCCATCTCCTATCTTTGGTAATGACTAATCTACTGTCTGTCTATATTAACTTGTCTATTCTGGTTATTTCATACATAGTTGATTCTTGTTATTTAAGGTACTGACATCCTATAAAGTTTTTCAGAATTATTCAATACCAAATCACTACTTCTAAGAGAAACAAAAGTTTGGGGTTACAGAAAATTTCATGTCACATTTTTATCAACCAATCAAAACATATACTTGTTTTAAGTGTACTTCTGTTTAAAGGCATCTAAATGTATATTGTCAACTCATTAAGAACTCATAACCAATACCTGTAAACTCATGCCTGAATGAAGCTTTCTTAACACATGTAATTTCTTCATTAGCATATCACAGTATTCTTGTGCTTTGAACACTAGACAGCACTATGCTTCTGGGGCACTTTAAACAGTGAACTCACCATAAAAAATAAGAAAAACCCATACTAAGCAGACTGTGAAATGGATACCTGTTTACACCATGAGGGTTGAAATAAGAACTGGAAAGATGCTTTGTTTCACTTCATTTGAATGATAACTCAGGTCTTTTTCTGCTCTAAGCATGTTGACAAATGATTGTCAGAATGTTGAGAGTATTAATGTGGGCTTTACAAATAAATTTCACTGATTAGGACAAGTTGCAAATATGGGATCTACAAATAATGAGTATCTATGGTAAATGGACTCACGTATCATGTAGTATTTTGTGAATGGCTTTTTTCACTTACCATGTTCCCAAGCTTCAATCACATTAAAGCCTATATCAGTTTCAAGTTGAGTATCCCTTACCAGAGGAGTTTGGAATATTTGCTACATGTAATGAGATTTCTTGGGGATGAGATTAAGGTCTGAACATGAAATTCACTTATGTTTCATATGCACTTTATACACCTTTCAAATGCACCTGCATTTTGACTGTGACCAATCATAGGAGGAAGTGTGGAATTTTCAACTTGTGGCATCATGTCGGCACTCAAAAAGTTGGATTTTGCATTATTTTCAACTATAGATTTGGGATATTCGATCTGTACCTCATTATTTTTTATTTCCAAATTATAATTATCCATGAGTTGATGGACGTTTGTACTGTCATGAATAATGACACTCTGTTCATTTATATATGAGATTTGTATGGACACATGTTCTCATACCACTTGGGAACATATACTTGGGAGTAAATTTCTGGGTCTTACAGTAAACACTGTGTTTAATCTTTGGAAGATCTGCCAGATTATGTTCCCAAGAAACTGCACTGTTTTACAGTGTATGATGGTTCCAACTTTTCTATCCTTGCCAAAACTTTTTATTATTTTTATTATTACTGCCATTCTAGTGGGTGAGAAATGGTATCTCACTGTGGTTTTGATTGCATTTTTCTGATAGCTAATGGTGCTGAGCACTTTTCAAGGTTTATTGACTATTTTATTTTTTATTTATCAAGAAGGAGTCTCACCATGTTGCCAAGGCTAGCCTCAAACTCAAGATCCTCCCATCTTAACCTCCCAAGCGGTTGGGATTACAGGCATACACCACTGTGCTCAGCTGTTTACTGGCCATTTAAAAATCTTACTTGGAAAAATAATATCAAATAGTATCTACTCAGATACTTTGCCCAATTTTTTCCCCCAATTTTAAATTAACCTTTTTATTTTTTATATTTGGTACTGAGGATTGAACCCAGGGGTGCTTACCCACTTGAGTACACCTCTAGCCCTTTTTATTTTGAGACAGGGTCTCACTAAGTTGTTTAGGGTCTGCTAAATTGCTGAGGCTGGCTTTGGCCTTGAGATCCTCTTGCCTCAGCCTCCCAAGCCGCAGGTAACTGCCAGTGCACCTGGCCTAAATTAGCCTTTTTATTTTTGCCGTATTATTTTATTATTGAACTGCAAGAACTGAAATGTCTCTTACTATTTTTATGAACAAAAATTCAGTTAAAGTTTATATACTGTATTTGGCTTTGTCTTCTCATTCTCTTGTAAACTCGAATTTTTTTTTAGAATGTCCCTAACTTTTTTGAAGTCTACCCAGTTTTTTTCCTAGAATGTCCTACCATTCTAGATTTGTGTTTCCTCAAAAATGTTAACATGTACCTCTATCCTCTATAATTTCTATTAGACTAAGGTTGTACCCAAGGGTTTGATTACAACCAAGTTCAAAATTTTTGGCAAGAATAATTCATGGGTGACGTTTACTTCATATTATACCATATCAGGAGGCACATAATGCCAGATTGCCTCTTTATTTGTGAGACCAAGTTTGATTGTCTGCTTAAGGTGATAACTATCACCTTTTCCCATGAAAATACATTTTTCCTTTTCTAATTAGTATATAATCTATGGGATGATACTTTGGTTCCACACAAATATCCTATTCCCCAACCATTGTTCATCTGATGGTTTAGCATCCACTCATGATTTTTGCCTAAGTAAATAATATATGTGTAACTCCAAAATGGTAATTTTCTAGTCCAGGCTAATGTATTAACAGCCTTGAATGATATTGTAAACAAACTAATAGAACTCTTAACTTTTTTTCTTTTACTGAATCCAACATTTAAAAAATGGAGCAAAACTTAAAAAAGATCAGTGGACGCCAAATAGTATATTCAGACTTTAATTAACAGTTTTGCTCCAAACTAGAAGCCATAATAAAGAAAATAGAAAAACAGACATATCTAGATTTAATACAAGATAAATGTATCTATGAAACAGAAACACAACAGAAATGCATATAGGAAAAAAGGATAAAGCAACAGGCCTACTCAGTTCTGGGTCTGAAATCAGTGATAGAATTCCAGTTACTAGGAAATAATAAAAAAGAAAAACACTCCTCTCAAATGGAACTAGTTTACTGTCTGAGGCTTGGGAGATAAGACATGTCACCTTCATTTCTAAAAAGAGATCATAAAATTTGCTGCCAACCATTTAAAATTTTTACAAAGTTATGGACCTAAGAAGGAATGACTCTGATACATCCTCAATTGAGAATATGAAACATGTTAACTACTATTAACTCTTAATCTAATCCACTGTTTTCAAACCTGAGATTTTTATGGGGGTGGGTGCTAATGGAACAGGTAGATGGAACAAGAAATTTAGACAAGAGAGGGAAATGTGAAGAAAGAGAAAAACAGAACTCTAAAATTCTACTCAAAATGAGCTTATCAAAAATGCTACAGACATGAAGAGATAAAAAAAATATCAAGAAATCAGGCCAACATAAATCAACAAGAATAAAAATTCATTCAAGGAAAAACTAACAGTTCAGCAAAGATTCAAGATATGTTTAAAAATATCACAGAGATAAACACTGCAAGCAATATCATCTGTGAAAAAACTCATATGAATTAAAAGCATCTTAATAATGAAAAAAAATCTATTAGAAATCTTAAAACATGAAGCCCACGGCAACAGCAGCTATCTTGCAACTACGAAACAAGAAAAAAGTTTAGTTGCTATAAAAACAAAGTTGTAAGGAGTAGAGTAGAATTATAGAATTTGGGAATTTCACTTGAAGTAATGGTAGTCTAGGTAATTAGACTAACCCTACAACTGAAAAAAAAGTAGAAAAGCTAGGAAAAAGATAGAAAAATGTGTGTGTAAAGTGTTAGTGAACAGGCACTGAGGAGTTTTACAGACAAGATCCACAAGAAAAGACCCGGAAAGAACAACATTTTGAGATGTTTTCCAGGGACCAAGGCTAATTCAGGAAGATGGCTGATAGGATGAGAAACTGGGCAGTGTTAGATAGAATCCCTGGGTTAAGAGGATAAACTAGAGTTTAGAACTCTTAAAGAGGAGGGCTACAGTACTCTCACACTTCAGACTGGGACCTTAAAGGGCTATATGCTAGGAGTAAGGGTGAAAAGGCTAACAGAAAATAAACTAGCCTTGGTAAGAAAACCAGTTTCAAATCAGCTCAATCCTAATTGGATTAAATTAATCCTAGATTGCTAGTGACTAGCCATTTTGGTCAAAAATAAAAATCTCTGAAGGAAGATACTATTACTAGTCCTCAGATGACTTAAAACCATCTATATGTGACATCCATCTCCCATTAAAAAATAATTGGGCCTACATTATGATAAAATTATGTTTTTTTACAAGAGCAATATCAGATAATACAAAGAGCTCTATAGGGGATCTAGAAAATGGAGTTATTAGAGACTTTAACCAATTGTTTAATAAAAACAATTGACAATATTGGGATTTTTCAGCATAGAAACCATAAAGCCAGATCAAATGGATCTAAAACCAAACACTATATTTACATACACACACACAACACTCCTCAAAACCAAACCTAACTCAAACAAAAAACCCCTCTGAAACATGAACTCAGTGACTAGCTTAATAGCCTACAAGGTATATAAAGAAATACAGGGTATATATATGTAATTTGATTTAAAGGAGTAAAGAGAGAATAGACAGAAGCAATATTTGAAGGGACAATGGGTGAAACTTCTCTCAAATTAATGAAAAATATCAAAGTCAGATTTAAGCATCCCTATGAATACCACTCAGAATAATACAAAGAAAAACCATACTGAAACCCAATAAAGTATAATTGAAAACCCAAAACAGAAAATCTTGAAAGCTGCTGGGGGTGGGGTGGGGGAGCTGGGTTCTTTTTAAAGAAGCAAGAAAAAGCAGACAGAAAAGAAGGAAGCCAGGAAAAGTTCAGTTCCCTTGGTGACAATGTTGAGACAGCAGATCTCTAGGCTTCTTGCTAACCAAACAGTAAGTGTCTTTAATTGTTCGGAGCACAGTAAGATATTGTTACTTTTAGCAGAAACTATTTCTGATATAAGTGTCTAATGGGAGAATAAATGGGGGAAAAACTGTGCCCAAAAAATATTTAAAGATATAACTTATGAGAATTTTCCTGAATTAAAGAAAAACATGAATAAGATTAAACATTGTAGAGGAGGAAAAAATATGTCTATTTATTATTACCCAATACAGCATAATAATGTCAGAGTTATCATATAAAATCTTAAAAGCTACAAAGGGGAACATAATCTATTAAAAAAATGACAAATTAGGAATACATTTCTCAGGCTGTAAAATTCTGAAATGAAACCAGAGTAGTATAAAGAAAGAATATTTCAATTTCACCTAGAAACATATATACAAAAGTGTTAAAATAACAGAATTCAGGATTGCATATAAAACAACAACTAATCAGAATTCATTCAAAAATGCAAGATAATTCAGTTTAAGAAAGTTAGTACAGTAAGCAATATTTTTATATTTTAAAAATGCATATAATCTTAACAGATACAGAAAAGCATTCATAAAATTTACTACTCTTCATAATAAAAATCTGAGTGGGGCTGGAGTAATGGCTCAGCGGTAGAGCGCTCGCCTTGCATGTGCAAGGCCCTGGGTTCGATCCTCAGCACCACATAAAAATAAATAAGTTATTGTGTACAGACTACAAAAAAAAATATTAAAAAAAATCTGAGTAAGGTAGTGAGAATTTAGACAGGGATCTATCAAAAACAAAATGTAACCATTCCAATGAAAGTCAGTACCAATACAACAATGCTGGCTAACTCTTGGTTTAGCTGTAAATAACAGAATCATTTATATGGAATGAGACAATTTCAACCAAACCATTAAAACGAATTAAAGAGTTTTGACATTATTCATATTTATAATGAAAAAATATCAAGCTGGGCTTGGTGGCGCATGCCTGTAATCCCTGTGACTTGAGTGGTTGAGGCAGGAGTATTGCAAGTTCAAGGCCAGCCTCAGCAACTTAGCAAGACCCTGTCTATATATTTATAAAATAAAATAAATAAAAAGAAAAAGGGCTGGGGATGTAGCTTAGTGTAAAGTGCCCCTGGGTTCAATCCCCAATACCAAAAAAAGAAAAAAAATTTAGTATTCTGACACACCAGTTAATAACCAAATGGAAAGTATAAAAGAAAAGATCACATTACAACAGCAACATATATACACACATATAAAATCTAGGAATAAAATATAAGAGAAAGGGCATCATGGAGATCTTTATGATAATTAATTAAGGCAAAAAAAAAAAAGAACAAAATTCTCACCAACTGTACCTTACACACACAATAAAGGAGAGTCTTATTTGATGTATAAATTCAAGAAAACTTCCAGTAAGTCTTTTCATGAAGATTAAGTGTAATTAAGGCAATTTTGAAGAACAGCAATGTGTGGAGCCTCTTGACATAAATACATATCAAAACTAGTTAGTTGCAGCGGGGCACACAGGTAGTCCCAGCTACTTGGGAGTCTGAGGAAGGAGAATGACTTAAGACCAGGAGCCTGGTGTGTATGTGCGTGTATGAAGCTCTAATTAGGACAGTGTAGTGCTAGCAAAAGAACAAATAGATCACTAGAACAAGTAAGATAGTTTCCCCCAAAGAACTACACATTTAAGAAAACCTGGTATGAGACAGATGGCATTATAAACTAAGATGGAATATATCCAGTAAATAATGCTGGGGTGATTAGTTATGCATATAGGAAAAAAATCGTACTTTACACTGATTTCTGTACATCAAAGCCAGTTCTAGGTGGATTAAAGATCAGAATGTGAAAATCAGAACGTTTCAAAGAAAATATAGAGAAAAGTTTCCTAATCTAGGTAGAAGTGGTTTATCTATGACAAAAACACAAACAATATGACAATTTGGGCTATATTAAAATTAAAAATCTGTACAAAAGTAAGCACAAATATAAAGACAAGCCACAGACTGAAAGATTAGCAAAACACAATGATGTACTCTCACAAACTGATAAACAAAGACAACAGAAAAAATAAAATGAAAAAATATTTTCATTTAAAAAATATTTTAAAAAATATTACTGCTTAGTATGTTTTTTTTTTTTTAAAGAGAGAGTGAGAGAGAGAGGGAGAGAGAGAGAGAAGTTTAATATTTATTTTTTAGTTATCGGCGGACACAACATCTTTGTTTGTATGTGGTGTTGAGGATCGAACCCGGGCCACACGCATGCCAGGCGAGCGCGCTACCGCTTGAGCCACATCCCCAGCCCTGCTTAGTATGTTTTTAAGCTTTAGATGATAATATGTACACATATATATGAAATAAAATGAACCTAAGTACTAAAGTTTAAAAACATTTTCCGATACACTAAACACAAAATAGAGACAATAGTTACTATTGAAAAGAAGAATGGCATAGTTTATCTTTTATTTTTAAAAAATCTGGTAGGGCTGGGGTTGTGGTTGCGTGAAGCACCACATAAAATAAACAAATAAAATAAAGGTATTGTGTCCATCTACAACTAAAAAAATATTTTAAAAAATCTGGCAAATATTAACACTTCTCAAGGCTGGGTGGTGAATACACAAGCATTACCTTACACCTGACCAGTCTGTGTTTTTTAAAACATTTCATATTAAAGAAAAAGGGGAAATCGTTAATTTTATATCAACAGAACTTTAACATGCAAAAATGAAACCTGTATCTTCCAACAAGCAGTCCAAATGAGAAAAAAGAATCACTCATTAAAAAGATGGCAAAAGTGTTGACCTTACTTAACAGAAATAATTAAAGCTATTACTTGTTATGCATCTATCATTAAGTAGTTATTGTATTCAAGCACTTTAGCGTGTAAATAAAAGATTACAAGATTTCAGAACACAGAATAAATACATTTCAATACATTAGGGATTTGTATGAGTTAGGACAACCTACAAGAGTATACAGGAATCACGCCACTCGAATTAAGATGTCCATTTATCCAGCAGGAAAGAAAAAAACGATCGTGAAACTTCTAATTCTGTATGTTTCAACCTTTTAAAAGTTGCAGACCGATTTGGTGTTGACTAAAAACAAAACAAAAACCTATAGGCCCTAGAAAAATACCTTTCTGTACGGAAAGGCCACTCCCAGACCATCCACAGATTTAGAATTCCTGCTTTAGAGTCTGTCTCCAAATCTCAGTTCGAAACATTAGCTGAGTTATGCTGGAAAAGAACGCCAAGTTGGATTCCAGTTGCGTAAAAGTGACCTTTTGGGCTTTCACCAACTTCTCCTGAGGTTGTAAATAGCTTTTCACTAATGACTCTTGCTCTCTATCGATGCCGGGACTGCGCAAACGCCGCTCTCAACTGCTACAGTACCAAAATCTGACGCTTTAAAGGGGGTCAAGCAGTATTGCCCCCGTCCTGCAAAAACAAAAAGGCAGGAAGCCGCCCCCTTTTCTTAAAAGCTACGGCACCCAGCGAGAAGCCGAAGAGCTCTAGGGAAAACGTTGCTGTGGGATAGGAAACAGCTGTCAGACCTCGAAACCCTCTCCGGAGGCGCCCAGGTCCTAACTCTACCCCTCCACCCTCCCAAAGTAGGAGGCCGGGAGAAGGCGGGGGGAGGTATCTCCCCCTAATAACGGCCTCAACTGCCGCCAGCTCAATCCTCGCTCCGGCCCACCAAGCTCGATCCCGAAAGAGTCCCACACTCACTGGAAAGTGGGGCCGGGTCCCGGTCCCGGCCCAGCTCCTGGAATTCGGCGGGTCTCCCAGGGTTTCGGGGGAGGGGGAGGCTGAGACGCCATCTCTCCGCCTCCGCTCGGCTCCCGCTCCGCACCGGGACTGTGCAGGCCCCGGTACACCAGCACCTCGAGCGTCAGGCATTATAGGCAGAAAGCCGAACTCTCTGCCCCGCCCACTCCTGCAAGTCAGGGCAGGCTCGTGGTACTTCGCCAGGTGCGACTAGAGGGCAGGCGGATACCACTAATTCATGGGAAGAAACACCATCTTTTTGTTTGCCCTAGAAAGAGTTTCTGTTCTAAAATTGAGGAGTAAGTGTTCATCGATATTTCTGGTGGCGGCTACACTGTTCTAGATGCAAAGTCCCACGAAAGCTTTTCTGGGACTGGACCTCTCCCGCTGTATGTGAAGTCCCACGCACTTTTGCAGTAGTGAGGGAGGTAGGTGTGAGGCTGTGAGCCAGCAGTGTTGCAGATTTCCCTATAAACAAACGGGGGAGAAGTTCACTCATTCCTCTCCAGAGAGGCCTGGTACTTTCGTTCTAAAGCTCTGGTTTCCTCGGGGAACAGAATTGCTAAAGCGCAATAGGTGCGTTGTCTTTAGTCTTCCCGGTTCCCTTTGAGGGCCGGAAGGGGTTAAATATTAGGCTCCAGGATCTTGGGAGAAGGTAAGGCGGGGAGGTCTGAGGTGAGGGGCTGCGGACCCGGTGCTAGAGAGGTGTCCCTGGAAGGACTCGTTTCCCTACCGCTGGAGTGGCTTTATTGGGAAGGGTGAATGCGAAGTTTCTTGGACCTGAGCGAAGAGGGTAAGGGCTTACTTGGCCAAAACAGACTCCAGGACCGTGGGGGTGAAATTTCCAGTATCCCAAGTTAGAGTCCATAGAGTCCATAGCTGAGTTTGTCTGCTGCTCACTGAAGTCTCCAGCACCTCCTTCCCTAGAATTCCCTAGAAATACACCACCGAGGAGTGACATTCGTGTGTATGGAAACTAATTTTAAAAGATCTCGCGGTGTAAGACAGGTCTGATCATTTTTAGTAGGTTTTCTCATACCCTGTTCCTTCCCTCCTGTTCAGTAAAAGGTTTTTGTAATCGTCCAAGAGATGAGAAGAAAGTCGTTCCTCTTTATTAAATTAGAGACTGGTCTGGTTATGGTTGGCTGGTGGAGAAAGGATTCTGACACGTGGGAGGCGGTTCTGTTGCAACTTGTTCCAGAGGGGGTTTCCCCCAACCTTTCCCTTTCCCTGTAAAACAAATAGGTAAACAAAAAAGCGAGAATCCTAACAACTGCTACTAACACTGGAAAACTTTCAGCGTGAGACGCTTTCTTCCGGGCTTGTTTTCAAAGATAATCTAATATAGCACAACTGGTTTCTTTTGAAATCCTATCATTTCATTATATTAAGAAGAAATAACCAAATTTAAGGCATATTTCCTTCTTTTAATAGGCTCGAGAAGTCGCTAGATATTGCTAGATGAGAATGGTGTTAAGAGGTTTGTAAATTATAGCTTAATTATTAACATATACTCGAATTTTTTTCTTGAGCGTTTTTAGACTTCAAATTATTCAGGACAGGAGGTTTTGTAATTCTAAACAGGTTTGGGAACTTCTAGAGCCAGCTGATCGTAATGTATCATTTGCTGACAGCATGATACCTTTATTCTAAGTGAACTTATTGGAGAAATAACATTCAGTCTTTAAGCCAAGCGGAGAGAGAAAAAATCTGAATGTAGCTATGTTAGTGCCCAAGAAAAGCTTCAGTAGGACGTGTCTTTATAAAGCACCTATTGAAGAAAGTGTATTTGTTTCTCTTTTTGAATTAATGATTTTAATGGAAAGGAGGAGGAAAAAAAAAATAATGGGTTAGACAGAAACAGTTTCTCTGTGAGGGTACCCCGAGGGATGCACTTAAAATGTTTATATTCAGGCCCTCACAGAATCCCAGTCCCTTCTTAGCATCAAACAGACTCAGTGGGCTGGGGTAAGGGATTCTGATCCTTGTAAAGAATATTGATTTAACTACACAGTTTCTTTTTTTAAATTTGATTTTTATTTTTAGGTGGATACAATATCTTTATTTTATTTGTTTTTATGTGGTGCTGAGTATTGAACCCAGTGCCTCCAACCCAGTGCCTCATACATGCGAGGACAGTACTCTACCATTTGAG
Source organism: Callospermophilus lateralis (assembly GCF_048772815.1). Taxonomy (NCBI): domain Eukaryota; kingdom Metazoa; phylum Chordata; class Mammalia; order Rodentia; family Sciuridae; genus Callospermophilus; species Callospermophilus lateralis. Next base: position 49,137,354 of record NC_135318.1, on the reverse strand, counting down.
CCACAACCCCAACCCCCACAGCTTCATTTTTTTAAGAGGCTGTTCTCCCCACATTTGAAGTACTTTCTTGAAAGTACCCTGGAGCTCAGATTTACTTAGGTAACCCTGAATAAGTATTTACCAGTCCTGATGTCTGAAAGTTTTCAATCATGTGTCCAGACAAGCTTGTCTTCTTCCTGATAACTCACATATTCATGAGTTAGAACCTATGCAGAAGCAATCTGTTTTTTGTAATGTGGCTGCTGAACTGCTTTTTATAGTGAAGAGATCTTCAGAATTATATAACTGTTTCCCTTGTTATTTTATGTTAAGAATCAACTTCTCTTGATTAGTAGCCACAAACATTTAGAAACTTGTAAGTAAGTAGTGAGTTTTAAAGGGTTGTGAAGCACACTAATTATAAGTCTTGTATCTCCATAGTATGCTGTTGGTAAGTACTTCATTCTCCTACATATTTTTATCAAGTTTATTTGACCTACAAAATTATACAAATAGAAAGGTACTGTGGTCTTATCTAAATGACCGTAGTTATACCATTTCACATTGCCATAAATTCATTATATCATAAAATATCACTAGTTCATGGGCTGGGAATATAGCGCAGTGGTAGAGCACTTGCATGGTATGTGCAAAGCCCTGCGTTCAATCCCCAATACTGTATGTGGATTGAATCCAGGGGTGCTTTGCTACTGAGCTGCAATCTAGGTTCTTTTTATTATTATTATTATTTTGAGACAGTCTTGCTAAATTGCTGAGGCTGGCTTCAAACTTGGGATCTTCCTATCTCAGCCTCCCAAATCCCTGAGATTACTGGTGTGTGTGATCATGCCCTGCTAACTAGTTCATCATTTTAAAAGTGATATAGTCTGATTCACTAATCATATTTATTTGTACCAAACATACAGTGATTAGGTAATTTTGAATTTTTGGTACCCTGCCTTCCTTGCAACAAGAGGTTTATATTGGATTTTTTCCCCATTCTTTATGTAGTTTATGAGTTTATTCAGGTTGCAAAAATTGGCAACAGTTTAGGCAAATAATTACTCTCAGATATTTTTTGAGATTTATTTTTGTTGGAGGTTTTACTCATGGATGAAAGGAGGAATTTGTTTTCATTTTGCTGACCACTAGTTGACATTTAGCTGTTATAGCATCAAAATAAAGTTGATGTTTTTGGACATCCTGATCAATTTGTCTTAATACTTGATTGCTAAACTATCATTAAAGCTAGCCAAATATATATATAATGTAGACTGATCTGAATTTTTTCCTAGCAAACTCATTTTTAATTTAAAAGTTTAATGAATTAGCTACTTTGTTCTCAAATAGTACTGAGTGGTACATGCCTGTAATCCCAGCGACTCAGGAGGCTGAGGCAAGAGGATCTAAAGTCAGAGGCTAGCCTTGGTAACTTGGTGATACCTTGTCTCAAAATAAAAAGAGTGGTGGTGGGGGGGGGCATGTAGCTCAGTGGTAGAGTGCTTGCCTAGCATGCACCAGGACCTGAGTTCAATCCCTAGAACCATTAAAAAAAAAAAAAAGAAGGAAACAGTTATTCTTATTTTTTTTTATTGATTTGCTTATAATGACATAATTATAATTATATAATTATCATAATCCAGAATGCTAACCCAAATTTCTTGACAATTAGAAACATATTTGATCCTTTTTTTTTTTTTTTGCATGGGGTCTTGCTATATTTCCCAGGCTGGCCTTGAACTCACGAACTCAATGGATCCTCCTTTTTCAGCCTTTACAGTAGCTGGGACTAGGCAAGAGCCATCACATTGGGCTTCTTGCCATCTTACAAATTTCCTTCAAGTTAGTATTTTAGAATTTACATATAATGAAAAGGGAGAGCATAAAACACATAAAAAATAGTTTTAATTTCTAAGGGTGATAGCACACTTGTCTGTGACAGTAAAATACTGAAACTGCTCATTATTTTTTCTTTTATTTCTTTCCAGTTATAATTCAGCATGTTTCCACTGACTGAGGAAAATAAGCATGTGGCTCAGTTGTTGTTCAGTACTGGCACCTGTCCAAGATGTATCTTCAGATTCTGTGGCGTGGATTTTCATGCACCATACAAACATTCATATGAGGTATTTCCATTTTTTTTAAGATAAGAAAGATTTTCTGTATTTTAAAAGGAATGCCGATACCTTTGAGGGAAAGTATCCATAATTCTTCATTAAATAAAAATTTGCTAATAAAATAATGACTGATAATTATAATTTTGGACTTGTCATTACCTTAAAAATTAGTCTAGGATTTTTTCTTAAGCAATTATAGGAATTTTTGTTCCCTAGGAATTGCTTCTTGAGTGATTATTTAACATTTAATGTAGAGGGATCTTTGTGGAGGAATACTCTGGTACACTGAGTGTTTATGTACACCTTTCCTAAAAGTCATCTCAATATAATATCACAAAATATTGCTTCTCACCAGGTATTAGTAAGATGTGACATGAAAGGATTGTAGTTCAGACTTCTCTTAAGTGGAAGCATTTTTTTTTTTTTTGCCTTTTATCTATATTTCCAGTCATATTTCTAAATAGCTGAAATCTTATATTGCCTAACAAAGGGGATGCATTCTGAGAGATGTGACCTTAGGTGATTTTGTGCTTGTACAAATATTTAGAGTATACTCTTACAAACTAAGATGGCTATGATATCACTAGGTAACACAGTCTTCAGGGACAATCATTTGTATATGCTATCCTTTGTTGATGGAAACATTGTATGGTGTATGACTGTATTTGAACACTGTAGAAGTAAATGCTTGTTGTCATCATTATTCTATTAATTACAACAAAAGTAATGTGTAGAGATCTTTGACATTTATGGTAATAAGCAGAACTTTGTCATTTAATGGGATACTTTCACATAAAATATGTTTGTGAAATATGTTTGATGAATATATTTTGACATTCTTTTCAGAGATAGTAACAGTATGTGTGTAAATATACACACACACTCATATACATACATCCTCAGTTTCTTAAAATTTAAAAACCTGTCCAGCAATTAACAATCACCTTCATTTTTCTTCTATAATTTGTTGTTCCTATTATTTTAGAAAATATAATGCTCATTATTCACTTAGCATTACTATATATCAAGTTCTTACATAATCCCGGTAATAACTTATTAGGTAAGTACATACTATGATTGTCTCTATTTTCAGATGAAGAAACTGAGGCACAGAGAGGTTAAACAACCTGTCCAAAGTTACACAGCTATTAAGTGAGCAAGCTAGGATTTGAACAGTCTGTCAGAGTCCAAAGCCTAGGATTTGGAGTTAGAAGAAATGGATTTAAATCCCAGTTCCACTGCTTTCCAGCTTCACTTTACTCTTCTGTAAATGGGAATGATGATAACATCTACCTCACAGGATATTAAGGGACAATATCTAATAAAGTATGTGAAAAAACTTTGAAAACTGAAAGTGGCACATATTCTGTGATGATCAATATATATGCATATATTCATTTATATACAAGGTGACTGGTTTTGGGTAACCTTCTGTATACATTTTTTTCAGACACATTATACATGTCATAAGATTCACAATGTATATTATTTGAAGATACCAAGTGTTGCCAACTTTTGCTCATATCATTTTATGTAAATAAATATACAAAACATTTGAAAACTATTTTTAAATTTTGATTTGTTACATTCATAGGTATATAAGCCTGTGTACATATTCATGTACTGTGTTATGCTGACATTACAGATAGTAATAAACATTTTTGTGGGTCATAATATACTTATGTGTGCTGTATATATGAGTATTTCCATGTTGAAATAGAATAACTAATGTTGCAATGAAATTAATTAATTTGAAAGATTTTTCCCTTTAGAGTTAGTAGTGTAATCTGAATGAATTTCAGAAAGATATTTCTTCAACAACTAAATAATAAAACCTAATGAAGAAATAGTAAACATTCTCTGACTATTTACATGAGTAGACTATCTGAAGTATGAGAATATTTTAAAAGGAATGCTAGTTTTTACATTCTAATACACGAAATTAAGCAAACCAGAATATAGAGAGGGTTTCTTTCAATTAATGTTTACATATGGTTTGAAATTATGGTGCCTAATTTCAGCACTGCCAGCATCTCTGTCCTTTGTTAGCAAATTGTCTCAAAATTGTTCTTCTTTTTTTTAATTAATAGACTTCTATGTCTAAATGATCAAATTTCATATTAAATAAATATTGTACTTTTCATGTTTGTGAGATTATGGAAGATGGAAACTCACTTTGTATTTTCTTCTTTTTATTTGAAGATGAAATGTTGGGATTCAAACCTAGGGACTTCTACATGCTGAGGAGGTACTCTCCCACTCAGCTACATCACCAGCTCTGTTTGTATTTTTATATAATATTAATAATTAGAATTCAAGTTTGTTTTTACTGAAATTAGGTAGTGAATACTCTTATAAGAAAGAACTACTGACCAAATTAGTAAATCTGTTAATGGAGCCTTTTTGCCTAAGATTTAGGGTTTTAGGTTAACTGATATATGGGACTCTTGATATTTACCCATATAAATATATAAATTATATATAAGTTTCTCTTAAATTCCCTAGAAAGCCAATGCTGGTTAATAAAATGATTGCTCTAGAATTGATGTAAATCAACAGTGTACAATCTATGTACACTGCTATAATTTGATCTATATAACTTGATCTGCTATAATTTTTACATACGTTTTCTTGCTTCATCTTATCCAGAACTCCTTAAGGACATCATAAAAGAGTCATTCCTTTATTTTATTTTATTAACTTTTCAGGAGTTGCTTAATGATATGCAGAAATTTCTGAAAGCTGAAAAAGATGAATTAATTTTGGAAGTTCCAAACCCACCTCTCAAGAAAATTCGGCTTCAAGAACTGGAAGATGGGATTGATAATCTGAGTCAAAATGGGGAGAGCAAGATCTCTGTTATTGAAGATGGGAGCATTGCTTCCCCAAACTCAAATTTAAATGTAAATGTATGCAATGTTTGCTTAGGAATTCTTCAAGAATTCTGTGAGAAAGAGTTCATTAAAAAGGTAAATAATTTGTTTCTTATTATAGGGATAATTATGTAGATTTTCAGTTTTAAGGCTTAGAATTTTTTTTTTTTTTTGTAGTTGGACACATATCTTTATTTTATTTATTGTTATGTGGTGCTGAGGATTGAACCCAGTGCCTCGCACGTGCTAGGCGAGTGCTCTACCGCTGAGCCACAACCCCAGCCCCTAAGCTTAGAATTCTTGTATGGAAAGGAATGGTGCTATTCATTTCAACTTGTTTCACATGAATGAACCACTAAAATATTTAAAAAAAAATTTTTTATGAAGAGCTACTATACTTGCTGGTGTAGGCCTGTAATCCCTTGTCTTTTGGGAGGCTGAGGCAGGAGAATTGCAAGTTCAAAACCAGCCTCAGCAACTTAGCCAAGCCCTAAGCTACTTAGTGAGACCCTGTCTCAAAATAATAAAAAGAGCTGAGGATGTGGCTCAGTGGGTAAGCATCCTGGGTTCAATCCCTGGTATTAAAATAGAAAAAGAAAAGCCTGCTATTCTGACATTCCTTTGTATCAACATACTTGAAAATTAATGGAGTTTATATCCTTATTTTTCAGTCATTAGTGATATTCAATTGAAGAAAAATATAGCATTTTGTTTTCCTTTGCTTTTAACATCATTCAGGAGTTGGAGAAAAGTCCTTTCTTAGTCATAGCTAACATTACCTAGAAAAAACAAGTGTTTCAGCCTTGAAAATGATTAATTACTGGATGTGGGGTTGCCTTTTGTTTCTTGCTGTCAAGAGCACTATAGTTGGCTTTATTTTATTTGAAAATATTTTAAAATTATGAGATGACCTAACAGAAAACTATTTTGACATTCATCGGATTGTTCTGCAGGTGTCACTCCTGGCTGTTTTGGTACTTTATGACACTTATCTTCAGGGTGATAGCAAATATTTAATTTCAGAAGGTTTATAAGAGTTCCCCACTCGTGTGTGTGTGTGTGTGTGTGAGAGAGAGAGAGAGAGAGAGAAAGAAAGATGTATGTTTTCTTTTATGGTGCTAAGCATTTAACCAGGCCCTGGTGCATGCTAGACAAGGTCCTCTACCACTCAGCCTAAATCCCCAGCCCCAAAGTGTGAATTTTGAAGTTTTGCAGTGTCTTTTCCTGGACTAGAAATTCATGTTATGAAGTTTAAAATTTTTAGCCATTCTTGGGAATTTACATAAATGTAATACTTTTTTAGGTGTGTCAAAAGGTTGAGGCCTCTGGGTTTGAATTCACAAACTTGGTATTTTCAGTCTCCTTCCCACCACAGCTCTCTGTAAGAGAGGTAAGTTCTTTTTCATACATAAAACTACATGTAAAATGCATGCTAGGAATTTCTTAAAATAGGAATGTGAAAATATTCCTTACCCTATTATGTTTAACAAATTTTGTGTACTTCTTGAATGATTGAAAGATTTTATACTTGTTGAGTAGATAAATAAAAAAGAATTTATTGATTTAATTTAGTTTATTAATGCCAAGACTGCCTTTTTTTTTTTTTTTTAAAGCTGAGGATGGAACCCAGGGCCTTATGCATGCTAAGCACATGCTCTATCACAGAGCTACACCCACAGCCCCTGTGCTTTATATTTTTAAAGATCCTTATTCAATAATAAATATTTATTTAGCATTAAGTTTGTGTGAGGCAAAATAGAGAAAGACATTTGACCCTGGACTCCAGAGATTCTTTAAGGTAGATATATGAATGTTATAATATTCTTAGGGTAAGGATCATTTCAATTATGATGAATTTTCTTATTCTCTGGAGTCTAAAAATATAAAAAGGTAGCACCTCATATAATCATTGATAAAAAGGAGAAAAATAGCTTCATATATAAACTTTTTTCTTTGTTAGCAAAAAACCTGTATTTGTTAATACTGTTAAATATTGTGTAAAGATTTTTGTAATGAGTTTCTAAACATACCCATTTATATTTTTGAAGTGTCTTTCCCTAAGAATCCCAAAGTGTCACCAAAATATTACATCTTATACTATATTACTTTCTTTGAGCATGTTTGTTAGTCACAAAAAGGCCAAAGATTAAATTAAGACTTATTTAGGATGGATAGAATGATAAGAGTTGGGAAGTGAGAAAGAAGAGAATAATTTTAAGTAGTATATCTTGATGACAAGATAACTTAGCAAATGGAAGAACAAAGGGGTTGATGACGATTTCCTGAGTTTTATAAACAGAATTATTTTCTTGCCAGTCGTTAAAGTATTTCTCAGTGATAGACAACTCAGGTCCAATTTTGGTAGAAAGAAACAGACTTCCAAAAGCAAAGTGACTCACAAAAGTTGCAGTGTTTGCATAACAAAAATAGGAATATGAAGTATATTTTCCATATGTGGTTATGTATTTTAGTACAAAATATAAACTTCTTAAGGTTTATATTTCTACATTAAAATCATGGTTATCCATTTATCATTTGAACAATATTAATTTAATATTTATGAAATACTTGTGAGGTATTTATATTTCATATTAAAAATAGAAGATGATGCTGGGCTGGGGTTGTGGCTCAGCAGTAGAGTGCTTGCTTAGGGCATGAGACGCCCTGGGTTCAATCCTCAGCACCATATTAAAATAAAGGTATTGTGTCCAACTACAATTAAAAAAATAAATATTAAAAAAAATAGAAGATGCTGTCCTTAAAAAACAGAATTATTCTGCTTACTTTTTGTAACTGATTTTAGCCAATAAACTATTTAGCAGAAACCTGACTGTTCCATTTATTGGAGAATTAATATGTTTCTATAACTTTGTATGAAGTGTTTTCATTTCTGTTACTAGGTAACATTTTATCTATTCGTTTAAGAATAACCATTATTTCGAAGTATAAGACTTTAAATGCAATGTACTCTTTTGTGTCTCATATTTCTTCAGAAAATTATGTTTCATGTTTCATTTTGAATTTTCTTTTATTATTATATGTTGTTACTGGATTTTTTGGGTTGTATCAGGGATTAAACGCAGGGGCACTCAACCCCTGAGCTATATCCCTGGCCCTATTTTGTATTTTATTTAGAGACAGGGTCTCACTGGCTTTGAACTCTTGATCCTCCTGCCTTAGCCTCCTGAGCCGCTGGAATTACGGGCATGCACCACCTGGCCTGACTGTTATTTTCTTTTCTTGCCATCTTTTATACTTCTTTGGAGTTCAGATATGCTGTGCAAGCCAGACTTAAAATAAATTACTCTTTAAAATATATATATATTTTTTGAGTACTGGGAATTGAACTCAGGTGCACTCAGCCACTGAGCCCCATCCTAGCCGTATTTTGTATTTTTATTTAGAGACAGGATCTCACTGAGCTGCTAAGCACCTTGCTTTTACTGAGACTGGCTTTGAACTTTCGATCTCCCTTTCCCAGTCTCCCGAGATCCTGGGATTACAGGCTTGTGCCACTGCTCCGGCTTTTTAAACTATTTTTTACATATCCCAATTTAATTATTCATGTCCTCAGAATAGTCTTGCATTGTGAATATAAATTCTGTGACTTCTTTAGTGCTTTATTCTATATTATAGCTTTGAGCTTAGATCTTTTAAATATTTTAACTTAGAACTTGCTTGTCTATATAGAATAAACATGTCAATATACATGAAATTGATTGGTGCGGTTATCTCATCATTCAGTGTGGAATATACAATTGAGTCAATTTAAAGATTTGATTTTTTTCCATTTCTAAGAACTAAATTATGATCACTGATATATTGATTTGAAAGCAAATATTTTATCAATATGGTGGTATTTATTTTATTTCTGTTTACAGAAGGACCAAGGAAAGGAGTGACCTCAAGTAAAATATTTAAAAAAAATTTTTTCTTTTTAAAGAGAGAGTGAGAGAGAGAGAGAGAGAGAGAGAGAATTTTTTAATATTTATTTTTTTAGTTTTTGGTGGACATAACATCTTTGTTTGTATGTGGTGCTGAGGATTGAACCTGGGCCGCACACATGCCAGGCGAGAGCGCCACCGCTTGAGCCACATCCCCAGCCCCAAGTAAAATATTTTTAAATTATAAAACTCTTAACAATCCTATTTCTGATTATAAGCCATAGTTTTTATTTATCTTCATTTAAACATTAATTTAAAAGTTTAAGGAAAAAGACAGCAGTTAGTGTAATTATCATTATTTTTTCACTGAGTTTGGAAGAATATGGAAGGAGATTTAGAGTACATCTCCTCAAAGTGTTTTCTCAGGAATAAGCAATGTGGTAAGGACAGCTTTAAACTGAAAACTGCTTAAGAGGAGAAAAATAAGCAAATTATTTGATGAAACACTATAAGACAGCAAGTAAGCCATGGTAAGCACAATAAACAGAGGCAGTATTTAGAGGTCACAGAATACAACAGTGTGGAAAGTATCTGGACCTCATGCTTAGTGTCTCCAAAGTTTATAATGGCACACAAAATTTAAATGATAAAGTTGAAATTATAATGGAGAAAAGCAGATATCTCATGACTGTCATGGTAACTTTCTGGGTTTGAGCTAACCTTTTGAATGTGACAGTGAAAGGATAAGTCTTTATAAGGCCCATATTTGTGAGAAGGAAAGCTGTAATATATGATATGGCAAGAAGTTACATAACTACGTTAAGATGTATGATGAGAGTGAAATGTTGCTGAACATTATCAAATGGAGATTAAAAGGAGAGAGAAACAAGGATGAGTAGAGGAGTGGATTTCCTTAAAATCCCTCTTTCCACCGTGTGCACACCTGTAATCCTAGTGGTTCAGGATGCTGAGGGAGGAGGATTGAGAGTTCAAAGCCAGCCTCAGCAAAAGCAAAGCATTTAACAACTTGGTGAGACCTGTCTCTAAAGAAAATACAAAATAGGGCTAGAGATGTGGCTCAGTTGTTGAGTGCCATTGAGATCAATTCCCAGCACCCCTTCCCCCAATAAATTCTCTCTTTCCTTGTTGGGATAGAATCGAGAGGGAAATAATTTTTATCTATAAGGAATTATACAGAAACTATTCTGTAGAGATATATGTTAAGTTTTTTGAACTCCAAAATCCTATGTAGAAAAAAATGTATAATTTTTTTTGTTACCTTGTGTACTCATGGTTGATTTCCCTAAACTTCTACACCATAGCACAACACAAAAATTACTATAGAATGAATGTCACAGACTTATGCTAATATTAGGCTAAATTCACATTTGTGGGAAAAGAGCATTCCATTAAGTCCTTAAATGCTTTAGAGACTTAATTCTTACTAGTTAAATCCAGTAGAGGGCAATATTGTACTATCAGTTTGGTTTATTGGCCTTTCAAGGGTAGCCTGTGGGAAATATTTTGCTCAGACTAATGACTTTAAATGGATGTACTGTCTCTTAGATGTTGCTTATATGAAACACCCTGCTTCTCAGTATGCAATATGATATAGTTGGAGTTTTAGTTGTAAAATCCAAACTTTTCTTTCATTTATTATAATTTTATATATCCATGTTTTGCACTAAGTACTACAAATTATACAAAGCCCTAGAAAAGTAGCTAAGAATATAAATAGTATCATTTCTGTTGTCACCTTTTTTAAAAAAATATTTATTTTTTAGAAGTAGTTGGACACAATACCTTTATTTTATTTATTTTTATTCGATGCTGAGGATCGAACCCAGGGCCTTGCACATGTAGACGAGTGCTCTACTGCTGAGCCACAACCCCAACCCTTGTAGTAACATTTTTTACTTAAGAAATTATCTTTAAAATTTCTGACGAATGAGTACTCAAAAAACTTGGATTAAATCTGTAGGTTCTTAACCAGTTTGGGATCATTGATCTCATTTAGAATCTGAAGAAAGTGATGAATTTGCTTGTCCTAAGAATATACATATTCAAAATTTTGCATGTACTTAGAGATCTCTTGAATTTACAGCCATTAATTTTAGATTTTTTTTCTTAATTGAATACTCCAGTAAAATTTGTCCTGTTATAAATTGATGGACTTATTTTTTCTAAAGGACTTTTTTCCTATTTTTATTCCATTGATCAGAATTTGACTAGAAATGGAGCAACACATTTGAGTTTATGTTTTATGAGGACTGAGCTACCTGTCTTCATTCATTAACCCAACGCTTTGATTGGGTATGTGTGTTTTTTCTCCATATCCTTGGATTCTCAATTTTTATTTTGCTTGACAGGCACCCTTCTTAAGTCTTGTGGCTCTCACTTGCCATTTAAGACCAATCCACATTTTATTCATTGTGTAAGCCTTTTCTGAGCTAGTTAACTAAGGAGTTTTCAGAATTTATACCCCTATGTTTGGTTGGATTATTTGTCTAGAACTTACTTTAATTTTTATATGGCCCATTTATCCATGCAAAGCATTTTTCCAAGATTGTTGAATGAAGCACCAAAAAACATGCATAATTATAGAAATTACTATCTCTGCTCCTTTAAGGATCTTTCAATAGATTCTACATAAGTAAGTCCAGTGTGGATAGTAATCTTGGTATGTTTTAAGCACACAAGCTGCAACTTTTAAAACGCTTCACAGGACATGAGTGTGTTCATGTAGCAATCCAAGCCTTTCTTCTTTATGAAAAGTAGTAACTCGAGGAGCTCGCCCCGTGACTGTATCAGTGCATGAAAGTCTGCATTATTAGAACCAGGAAATCACAGATCTTTAGGAGACCCTGGTGATCATGTAGAAGATGACTCCCTACCTTTTTTATGGCACTTATTTAAAAAATGATGGTATCCACATGGTTATGACTTCTTGGAGCCCTAGTTAGGCCACCACTTTGAGTGTAAAGCCATTCATACCTATCAAGCATGCCTGAGGGAGAGTCTGGAAATTCCTAACTTTTATGTTTAAGTTGACCCCTTTTTAATTTCTGAAAGTTTAATGGGTCCCTGGTACCTGTGGATTGGAAAGATACACGTGGGTAAATGTTTTTAATCCTCATGTAGAGGAACCACTTCGTCTAATCATTTCATTCATCTCCAGTTGAAGACCAGGAAACCAAAGTTCATAGATGCTATGGGATTTGCCCAGTGTGTCACATTTATTGGAATTTAGGTATGCCTTCCTGCTCCTTTTTTTTTTAAACTGTACCATCTCTCCATCTGTATTTTGTTTATGTAACTACCTTGGCTTCATGGGCATTATCTTTCCTACTCCATGGATTCTTTTTAAAAATTATTTATTTAAAAATATATTGCTGCATTATAATTATATATAATAGTGGAATTTATTGTGATATATTCGTACCAGTGTATGGCATAATTTGATCCTTTTAATTTCCCAGAACCTCCCTTTTTCCTTTCTTTCTTCCTCCTCTCCCTGGTCCCCTTTCTCTGTGTGCATCCCTTCTGTTTTCATGAGATTTTTTTTTTCTCCCTCTAGCTTCCACATGTGAGAGAAAACATATGACCCTTAATTTTCCGATTCTTTCTTCCTCTCATGTTGTATCCATTTTCCTGCTAATGACATATTTTTTTTTTATAATTGAATAAAACTCCATTGTGTATATATACCACATTCTCTTTATCTATTTATCTGTTGATGGGCACCTTGGTTGGTTCCATAATTTGTGAATTGCACTGCTGTAAACATGGGTATGTATGTATTGCTATTGTATGCTGACTTTAATTCTTTTGGATAAATATTAAGGAGTGGTATAAGGTCATATGGTGGTTCCCTTTGGAGTCTTTTGAGGAATCTCCATGCTGATTTCCATAGTGGTTATACTAATTTAAAATCATACCATCAGTGTATGAGTTCCTTTTTCCTTGCCAGTGTTTGTTACTATTTATTTTCTTGATGATTGCCATTCTAACTGAAATAAGAAGAAATCTTAGCATAGTTTTTTTGTTTTGCATTTCCATCATTGCTAAAGGTATTGAACTTTTTTTTTCATGTGTCTGTTGACCAATAGAAATATTTGTTTAGATGCTCATTTGTTGATTGGGTTATTTGTTTTATTTTGTGTTAAGTTTTTTGAGTTTTTAAAATATATTTTGGATATTAATCCTGATGGAAGAATAGCTGGCAAAGATTTTCACCCATTCTGAATCTATGTTCTCTGTTCAGGCTCTTAATTGTTTCCATTGCCGAGTAGAAGCTTTTTAATTTTATGTTATCCCATTTATTAATTCTTGGCATTATTTCCTGAGCTTTAGGAATTCTACAGAGGAAGTTTAACAATAATTTTGCATATCTTTGTACATGGTAGGTCCTTCCATTTTCTAATGTCTTTTTCAATTTGTTCTATAATTTTCATTGTAGGGGTCTTTTACCTTCTTGGGTATATTTATTCCTCAGTATTTTATTTTTGAAACTATGTGAATGGAGTTGTTTTCTTGCCTTTTTGTGGATTAATTATTTATGAATAGAAAAATGCATTTATTTTTATATCCTGTTATTTTCTGAATTTGCTTATTAGCTCTAGCAGTCTTCTGGTGGAGTTTTTTGGATCTTTTAAGTATTGGATCATAGTATCTGCAAACAGTGATAATTTTACTTTTTTCCTATTTGTATCCCTTTTATTTCCTTCTGTTGCCTAATTGTTCTAGATAAAAATTTAAGTACTGAATAGGGGTAGTGAAAGTGGATATCTTTGTCTTATTCCTGATTATAGAGGAAATGCTTTAGATTTTCCCCCATTCAATATGATGTTTGCCATGGGTTTGTCATATATAGGCTTTATGATTGATGATTAGGTAGGCTCCTTCTATCCCTAGTTTCTTCATTGTGTATAACATGAATGGATGCTGAATTTTGTTGAAGTCTTTTTCTGCATCTTTTGAGATTATCATATAATTTTTGTCCTTGATTCTATTTATATGGTGAATTACATTTATTGATTTGTGTATGTTGAATCACCCTTGCATGTCTGGAATGAAACCAACTTGATCATGATATATAGTCTTAATGTATTATTGAATATGATTTGCTAATATTTTATAAAAGATCTTTACATTTATGTTCATCAAGGATATTGGTCTGTAGTTTTCTTTCCTTGATGTGTCCTTATCTGATTTTGGTATCAGGATGATGTTAACATCATAGAATGAATTAGAAGTATTCTACCTGTTTCTCTTTCATGAAATAATTTGAGGAGCATTGGGATTAATTCTTCTTTAAAGATCTAGTGGAATTCAGCTCAGAATTCATCTGGTCCTGGGCTTTTCTTTGTTTTAAGTCTCATTGTTATTGGTCTGTTTAGACCTCTTGGTTGAATTTTTAAAAAATATATTTTTAGTTGTTGATAAGCCTTTATTTTATTTATTCATATGTGGTGCTGAGAATTGAACCCAGTGCCTCACACATGCCAGGCAAGTGTGTTACCGCTGAGCCACAGCCCCAGTCCACCTCTTGGTTGAATTTTGGTAGGTCATTTGTGTCCATAAATTTACTCATTTCTTCAAGATTTTCTAATTTATTGGAATATAAGTTTTCAAAGGAATTCCTAGTGAACCTCTGGATTTCAGTGATATCTGTGGTGATATCTCCTTTTTCATCTCTAATTTTATTAATTTAGGTCTTCCCTCTCTTTTGGTTAGTTTGGTTAAGCGATTCTCAGTGTAACTCTTTGTTATATTGATCCTCTATCTATCTATCTATTTAATTCTTTATTTATTTCATTTTGGTTCTTAATTATTTCCTTCCTTTTACTTATTTTGGAATTGGTTTACTCGTGTTTTTCTAGGGTCTTGAGCTGCATGATTAGGTTGCTTATTTGGTCTCTTTCTGATTTTTTTTTTGTGTGTGGGGGGTGGAATTCTGAGGATTGAACGCAGGGGCATTCAACTGCTGATCCACATCCCTGGTTCTATTTTATATTTTATTTAGAGATAGGGTATCACTGAGTTGCTTAGTGCCTCACCATTGCTGAACTCAAAATCCTCCTGCCTCAGCCTCTGGAGCCACTGGGATCTTTCTGATTTTTAATGTAGCAATTCATAGCTATAAACTTTCTTCTTCAGAGTGTCTCAGAGATTCTGATATGTTGTATCTCTATTCTTATTTGCTCCTAAAAATTTTTATATTTCTACCTTGATTTCTTCTGTGGCTCATTCATCATTCAAAAGTGCATTGTTCAGTGTCCATGTATTTACATAGGTTTTCTCATTGTTGATTTCTAGTTTCAGTCCATTATGAGATAAGATGCAAGGAATTATATAAAAAAAATTTTATATTTGCTAAGATTTGCTTTGTGGCCTAACATACAGTCTATTTTGGAGAAAGTTTCATGAGCAGTTGAGAAGAAAGTGTGTATTCCATAGATGATTTATAGCATTTTTTAGGTCTGAAGAATCTTTGCTGATGTTATGTCTCAATGACCTATCTATTGATGACAAAGGTGTGTTGAGAAATGTTTGGTTTATGTAATAAGCACATCAACAAAATTTCATGTTGGATTATTCCCTTTACCAGTATGTAGTGACTACCTTTGTCTCTTCTGATTAGTTTTGGCTTGAAGTCTACTTTGTTGTATATGAGGGCATCTACTCTTGTTTGCTTTTGTACTTCATTTGCATGGAATATCATTTTCCATCCTTTAACTTCTAGCCTGTGGATGTCTTTACCTGAGACGTGAGTTTCTTGTAAACAACATATGGTTAAGTCTTGCTTTTTAATCCAGTCTGCCAGTCTATGTCTTTTAATTGGAAAGTTGAAGACATTTCCACTCAGTGTTATTATAGAGAGGTATTTATTATTTCTTGCCATTTTGATTTATTTCTAGGGCATTACCTTTTCTTAACTACTCACCTACACATTTATGAACAAAACTGAGGGCCCAGAGGTCCCAGAATGATGAATACAGGCAACTCTGCTGTCAAAGGAAACATGGGATTAGACATGGGTGTAAATTCAGAACTTTATTATTTGATACACATATGGTAAGTATCAAGTGAGAAAGGATGAGTGTCATGTAGTGAGTCAAAGTCTAAGTAAAATGCAAGACCTGGTTAAGATGGGCAATCAGAAGTCCAGCTATTATGGAACCAGAACAAGTAATAACTTGCTAGTAACTAATAACTCATTGTCAGGGTACAGGTACAGGGAGCCCAACAAAAACAAGAAACCAATTCTTGAGGTCATTGTAGCATGCAACAAGGATTTTTGTTTCTGGAAGTGGGTTGCTGAGGTCAAGCAGGGCTCAAAGCAAGACTAATTCTAAAACTACCACAGTAATGTATATTGGATTCTAGGAATGTATTTGTTAGGGCATTCAGACATATATTTAAATACATAAAGATGCATACATTTACTTTCTAATTTTGCCATTTTTTTTTTGGCCTGAGCCCAGCTAAGTACGGTGGAGCAGAGAGCAAGGAAGCAAAGAGGTTGCTGTCATTTGTCCATCAGTGTTGGCAGAGTACATTAGGAACGTGAGGTAGTCTTAAAAACTTGATTTTTTTTTGTTTTAATTTATATGCTCTTATTCTTGTGATAAAACATTTGGCATCCTTAAAATTTATAGTAAGAAATGGTAATGTGGCTGGGCACAGTGCTGCATGCCTGCAATCCCAGAGGCTTGGGAGGCTTGAAGCAGGAGGATCATGAGTTCAAAGCCAGCCTCAGCAATTTAATGAAGCCCTAAGCAACTCAGTGAGACCCTGTCTCTAAATAAAATACAAAAAGGGGCTAGGGAAAAGAAGTGGTAATGTAACAACAGAATTAAAGAGAATAGAGGGACTGGGGCTCAGTGGTAGACCTAGCACATGTGAGGTGCTGGGAATCAATCCTCAGCACCACGTATGAATAAATAGAATAGAAGCTGAAGCAAATCCTTTTTATTCTTTACAATACTACAGATTGTACAGGTTGAACCCAGGGGCACTTTACCACTGAGCTACATCCTCAGTTATTTTTATTTTTTGAGACGGGGTTTTGCTAAATTGTTGAGATTGGGATTGAGATTGGGATCCTCCTGTCTCAGTTACTGAGTCACCAGGATTATAAGCATGTGCCACCATGCCTGGCTACAAATCTTTTTCTTAAAAACTTCTTGCACTGGGTATATTAGTGCATGCTTGTAATCCCAGGGATTTAGGAGGCTGAGGTAGGAGGCTCACAACTTCAAGGCCAGACCTAGCAATCTAGTGAGTCCGTAAGCAATTTAGAAAGACCCTGTTTAAAGTTTAAAACTAAGAAGTGATAGGAATGCACCCCTGGGTTCAAACCCCAGTACCAAAAAAACAAAACAACAACAGCATCCACCCCCCCCCAACAACAACCACAAAGAAATATTTCTCCACTAAATGCAACATATTAGCACATTCCTGTTTACCAACTGTGGAGAGCCTTTTATAACATTTTTTCCTCATTAATTTTTAGTATTATGACTTAGTAGACTAAATTTCAAAAAAGTGAGCTTTTAATTTAGGTTCTTGTGTTTCAGGTTTTTTTTTCTTTTTTTTTCTTTTTTTTTTTTGTCACCTAGAGAAGTCATAACAACCATTATTTTCTCTGATATTACCACTGTGTTTTAGACTTAGTAATTCTAACCTACCAAATTATGATTGTTTTCAATCGTATATAATAATGATAGCAAATGTACATGTGTGTATGTATATAAAAAGTGCTAGGTTTTATATGGAACAGGCACATAACCATTGTGTTTTAGGAGCAGCAAAATAAAACCCTTTTTCATCTCAGCACATTGGTGTAATCCCAGCAGTTTGGGATGCTGAGGCAGGAGGATTTAGAGTTCAAAGCCATCCTCAGCTACTTAGTAAGGCCCTAAGCAACTCAGTGAGAACCCTGTGACTAAATAAAATACAAAATAGGACTAGGGAGGTGGCTCAGTGGTTTAGTACCTCTGAGTTCAAGTCCCATTCTCTTCACCCACCAAAAAAACAAAACAAAACAAAACAACTACATCCTTTTTCAGGAAAACAAGCCACCACCATATGTTGGGTATTTGCATGACATAGAATGCTGCAGTGCTCTCTAATTTAATCCTCACAACCCCTGGAAGTAGGTGGTGTTTTTATTCCCATTTTAGAGATGAAATTCAAGTTCAAGGTCACATTGCTGATAGCTAGCAGAGGCAGAATTTGAATTCTCAGAAGTGGGTTATTGTGTTTCTGTGTTTATATCAAAGACTTAGCCCAGGTTCTGACCTTCACTTTTTTTCTTTGTCTCCAAATGCTGCAATATCCTCAAACTTGGGAAAATGATCCTTGATTTAAAAAAAGAACCAGAATTCTTGTATATTTTAACAAGAACAATAATTTAACAAGAGTGATGATAAACTATCAGTTTATTTTGTGATCCTTTTTAAAAATATTTTGTTTTAGTTGTAGTTAGACATAGTACCTTTATTTTATTTTTATGTGGTGCTGTGGATTGAACCCAGCGCCCAACATGTGCTAGGCAAATGTTCTACCACTGAGCCACAACCCCAGCCCCATGTGATTCTTTATTATAACTTTGCAAATAAAATTAAAATGATATTTTTAGCTCTTGCCTGCTACATTTGTGTTCAGGTTTTGTTAATAGACCACTGTCATTGCAGAAGAGCTTGGGTCAAATACCATATTAGAGAATATACCTTAAAATACAGAAATTGCCAGTCATTTCTGTGTGAAACTTAGGAAGATTGGGGTTTGTGGTATGTGTGTGTGTTTGTGTGTGTGTGTGTGTGTGTGTGTGTGTGTGTGTGTGTGAATGTGTGAATTTTGATATAGAGTCCCTTAATTGGAGATGGGAGTACAATAAGGCTTTCAACTCTGTCCTTTTGTCATGGATATGTTTAAGAGGAGGAGGCTGGTGGCAAGTGCTAGCCTAAATTTATACACATTTAACCTCATTATTGACTTCTCAGAAAACTCTTTATTAAAAAATAATCCTAGTACTTCTTCCTTTTAAAAAAAGACAGGATCAGCAAAATAGTTTTAGATCAGGTTTGTCTGTTAAGAAGTGTTGAATAATCTCAGTGCTCAGCTGCTATTCCTTTTTAAAATTAGCTTGTTCTGTTTCTAGTATTGAAAGTTATTTTTACAAATCTTTCCTTTTAAATAAAACCGAATCTGTTTTCCTTCACTAATATTAACATAGTATCAAACTGATGAGATCTGTTTTCTAGATAAGAGCCCATTCCAGGTGGAAATGTTTAGCTGGGACATTTTTCCTAAGAAAATCTAAGCCTCTTTCTCCTTGTTCTTATACTTATTATGCAAAGTCATCCATTTTTTTTTTAAATGAGACAAATACTTTTCAACTAATTTGGGCACTCTCATTTATAAAACTGTTGTGCAAGACCTTAGTTGTATATTGGGTGGTCATTTCACAGTGCTGCTTCCTTTTTCTGCTTATAGCTTTTGTTCAACAATTAATGGGAGATAACTGGTAGTATGGCAGTCTCTGCAACTACAGCAAGAGCACTCAGAGCAGGTACTGGCAGAAGGAAGAGGACAGTTTTTATTTTTTAAAAAATTATATATATTTCTGTATGTGGCAAATGAAAGAGCCATATTGTTTTCATTAAATCATAATTTACAAGCTACACATAAATACCTGTTGAAATATTGGGTCTGGTTGAAACTCTTGATTCTTTTTTTCTGGTGTAAATCTCAGTTTAATCTCTGAAGTGATTGTTAATGTGTTACTGAGAGTAACCCAGAAAATGTGAGGGGAACTAGTTTGAGTCGATTTTTGTTTAAATGTGGTCATGAAGCATACAAAAGGAAATGGAACAATGAAATAGATGCAGAACTGTCAGCAAGGATAGCCCTTTTATTCTTACATAGAGAATCGTAAAGTTAAATGGCTTATATTTAATTTTATACATATTTAAATTCAATATGACATTATTATTATTTATGCTGACAGTATTCTATACATTCAGTCAGTATTCATTTATATTTACCCATATATGTATCCAACATATCATCCTTCATTTTAGCTGTCATCTGGGATTATTTTCTTCTATGTGATAAATATATTTTCTCCCTTCCTCCTTCCCTCCCATCCTTCCTTCCTTCCTTCCTTTCTTTCTTTCCCTGCTGACAGGATATTCTCTCAGTTATCATTAGTGAAAAATCTCTTAATTTCATTTTTATTCTTTTTGTGTGTGTATGTGTGTGTGTGGTAGTGGGGATTGAACCCAGGGTTGGTCTACCAGTGAGCTACATCCCACTGCACTACATTCCACTGCTTAATTATTTTTATTTTTTATAAGTATGTTTATTTGTGGATAGACAACATAATACCTCTATTTTATTTATTTATTTTTATAAACACTTGCCTAGCATATGATCAAACTCAGTGCCTCACATATGCTAGGCAAGTGTTCTACCACTGAGCTACAACCCCAGCCCTTATTGTTTCTATTTTAAGACAGGGTCTTGCTAAGTTGCCCAGGTTGACCTCAAATTTTTAATCCTCCTGCTTCATCCACCTCAGTTGCTGAGATATAAGTGTGAATCACTCAGCTTCATCTTTATTCTTAAAGAATATTTTCATTAGATAATAATGATCTAATTTGATACTTTTTTTCAGCACTTAATTTTATTTTATTTTTTGGTTGTTGAGAAATTGGAGTTTGTCTCCTTTGAAGATAAGCTGCCCTTTTTCTCTTGCTATATTTGAGATCTCTTTGTTTTTATTTTCGAGCAACTTTATCCTGAGATAACTAAGTATGTTTTCTTTATATTTATACTGCTTGAATTCATAAGATTTCTCAACTCTGCTTCAATTTCCCCAGTTTTAGAAAATTTTCACTTATTGCATCTTCAAATATGTTTCTCATCTATTCTGTCTTTTCTCACCTCCTGAGATTTTAATTACACATCTTAGGCCTTCCACTGAATCTACTATGATTCTTCCTTTTCTTTCCTTCCTCTCCCCTCATGTGTCATCCTTTTGATACTATGCATCGTGCTGTGTATTATCTTTAACCTATCTTCCAGTTCATTGATTATCTTTTCAGCTGTATATAATATGCTATTAATTCTAAGTACTGAGTTGTGATTTTTTTTGTGTGTGTGTGCATTATAATTATATATAATGGTGGGAATCTGTTTTTACATATTATACATGTACACAATACAAGAATATACTTTGGCCAGTATCATTCCCTGTGTTTTAAATCACAATTGTTTTGTTTTGTTTTTGGTACTAGGGATTGAACCCAGGGGACTTTACCACTGAGCTACATTCCCCAACCCTTTTTTTTTTTTGAGACAGGGTCTTGCTGAGTTGCTTAGGGCCTCACAAAGTTGCTGAGGCTGGCCTCGAACTTGTGATCCTTCTGCCTCAGCCTCCTGAGTTACTGGGGTTACAGGTGTGCGCTACCACACTTGACTGCAGTTGTTTAGTTTTTTCATTTGTTTGATTTATGCAGTTTCCATTAATAGTTCTCTGCCAAAGTGTTCAATATTCTGTTATTTTTCCTGTATATATTTAGCATTGCTTAAATTTTAAAGTTTGTTGCCGCAGTCTGGCTGGGCACAAATAACTGAGCTGCCACACGAAGCACTTGTAGGTTCAAACAGCAACTCTTTATTCCCGAACTCTCACCAGCACTCCACACATGCTCCCCGGGAGCACTCTCAACCTCCACCAGGCTCCACCAGCACTCTCTCCAAACTCCAAAGTATCCAGCAGGAGCCACCCTATTCCCGGACAGCAAAGGTCTATATACAACTGAATACACAGCTTAACTTAACCTTCATCATCTCAATGGCTCCCCTCTCAACCACTCCCTCTTGCAAAATGCCAGGTGCCACCCCGACTTGGCTATGGCTCTCAACAGTTTGTACCAAATAACTTCATTCTCTAGATTACCTGTGAATTTGTTTCTATTGCTTATTTAAAAATTACCTCTTATCTCCTTATTTATCTTATTTTTAAAAATGGTGGGACACTGAGCATGAAAATAATCTTTCGAAGCCTAGACTAAAGTTCTCCTCCAGAGAGGTTTTTTATTTTCTTCTAGGTTCTGTCTAGGGGCATTAGCAATTCTGAATCTCATTAATCTAATCTAATTACAGAGATTGCAGTGATTTGAAACTGATCTTCAGCATTTTTAATGGCTGTTATATTTCCTATTTACCCTTACTTCTAGATTATAATCCTTCAGGTTTAAGTGAAAGTGTAGGGTTTATTAGGATTGCCCCCTTTCGTTGGTAGACTCTCTTAATTTTTGATCATCTTGAAGTGCTCAGTTACCTTCTCTTGATTGACAAGTGCTCCTTGGGGAAAGGTTGCTCAGAATGCCTGGTTCATCTCTGGTATCCTTCTTAGGGATTTTGGCCTTGTTATTCTTCGCTGCCTTAATTTTCTGGTGCCTTTTTTTCCCAGTACTAGGGATTGAATTTAGGGCACTCAACCACATCCCCAGCTCTATTTTGTATTTTATGTAGAGACAGGATCTCACTGAGTTACTTAGTGCCTCGCTTTCGCTGAGGCTGCCTTTGAACTCGTGATCTTCTGCCTCAACCTCCATGCTGCTGGGATTATAGTTGTGTCACCACACTTGGCTCAAGCAGACTTAATTGTCTAAATTTTCTCATTGTCCTAAACTGGAAGATTGGCCTACTAGTAACAAAATTTCTTTGTTTTCCAACATTTTTGTCGAGCTTTTCATATATAACAATTAATTTCCAAGATCTTTTTCTGTTTTCCCATTTTAGATATGTGTGTTTTAGAAAAATAGGATTGTATTCTGGTTTGATATACATATTTTGTTTATCTGTCTGAGAAATTTGAATATGTTGCTGTGATTGAAAATTTTTCTTGTTTCTAGTGTTTTTTTTTTAATATTTTTTAGTTGTTGATGAACCTTTATTTTATTTATTTGTATATGGTGCTGAGAATTCAACCCAGTGCCTCATGCATGCTAGGCAAGTGTGCTACCTCCAAGCCACAACCCCAGCCCCTTGTCTCTAGTTTCTTAAAAAGTTTTTTTTTTTTTTTTTTTAGTTTATTTGTTATGCTTCTTCTGTGTTGGAGGCTTTCCTCAGTTGCCTGCTCATCCCTGGTTGACTGGTCAGATTTAAGAATATAAAATAAGATACAATTGGGTAAATAAGGATAATTGACTGTGAATTTTACTGAACAGTGAGTAATCTTTCTTCCATATCATTATTTTTAGGTCTTTCCTCTTGAGCAGGTGACATTCCTCATAGAAGATGCAATCATCTTGCATCCAGAGATCTGCCCAGAGTATATTAACTGGGTATAGAGAGGGATTGTGGATATATGTCATCATCTTTGTGTCTCTGTTTACTCAGTTAACTATTACATGACTCTTAATCAAAAGACCCTCACTTTGCCATCTCCAGAAAATAAAGCTATGGTCTTTCATT
The DNA here is from genome assembly GCF_048772815.1 of Callospermophilus lateralis. Classification (NCBI taxonomy): domain Eukaryota; kingdom Metazoa; phylum Chordata; class Mammalia; order Rodentia; family Sciuridae; genus Callospermophilus; species Callospermophilus lateralis. Next base: position 49,114,005 of record NC_135318.1, on the reverse strand, counting down.
AGGGTAAAGAGAGGCTTTCAGAATGGGCTGTATCTCAGTGTTAGAGCTCTTGCCTAACTTGCCTAGAGCCCTGGATTCAATCCCTAGTACTGAGATGGGGGGAGAGGGACTTTCCCTTAACTATATGGAGTAGGATAGGTGATCTGAAGATCTGCCTTTTTTGAAAACAGATTTTCAGCAGTCAGAGAAATGCAAATCAAAACCACCCTAAGATACCATCTCACTCCAGTAAGATTGGCAACCATTAGGAAGTCAAACAACAACAAGTGCTGGCGAGGATGTGGGGAAAAGGGTTCACTTGTACATTGCTGGTGGGACTGCAAATTGGTGCGGCCAATTTGGAAAGCAGTATGGAGATTTCTTGGAAAGCTCGGAATGGAACCACCATTTGACCCAGCTATTCCCCTACTTGGTCTATTCCCTAAAGACCTAAAAAGAGCACACTATAGGGACACTGCTACATCCATGTTCATAGAAGCACAATTCACAATAGCAAGACTGTGGAACCAACCTAAATGCCCTTCAGTAGACGAATGGATAAAAAAAATGTGGCATTTATACACAATGGAGTATTACTCTGCATTAAAAAATGACAAAATCATAGAATTTGGAGGGAAATGGATGGCATTAGAGCAGATTATGCTAAGTGAAGCTAGCCAATCCCTTAAAAACAAATGCCAAATGTCTTCTTTGATATAAGGAGAGTAACTAAGAACAGAGTAGGGACGAAGAGCATGAGAAGAAGATTAACATTAAACAGGGATGAGAGGTGGGAGGGAAAGGGAGAGAGAAGGGAAATTGCATGTAAATGGAAGGAGACCCTCAGGGGTATACAAAATTACATACAAGAGGAAGTGAGGGGAAAGGGGGAAAAATATAAGGGGGAGAAATGAATTACAGTAGAGGGGGTAGAGAGAGAAGAGGGGAGGGGAGGGGGGCAGGGGGGATAGTAGAGGATAGGAAAGGCAGCAGAATACATCAATGGATGTGCAACTGATGTGATTCTGCAATCTGTATACGGGGTAAAAATGGGAGTTCATATCCCACTTGAATCAAAGTGTGAAATATGATATATCAAGAACTATGTAATGTTTTGAACAACCAACAATAAAAATTAATTAAAAAAAATAAAGGTATTTAAACAACCAGAGAAATGAAAAAAAAAAAAAAAAAAAAGAAAACAGATTTTCAGTCACTCTTACTTATTATCCCCCCAACCTGCTTTCCAGAATTCCTTGGCATTATTTATTGCTTAAACTCTTGCTGATTGTGAAGTATGTTTCCCTGCTGTCAATTTAGAATTTTGATTTTTTAGAGTTCTTCTAAGTCCTTTACCATTTTTCATCTGCTATTCAGTTTTCAAATTGTTGTTCTTTCCTACACTTTCCCTGTTCCCATCATCCCCTTGGATTTTAGGCACTTCTAAAAAATCTCCTCACTCAGGCTTTAGAGGATTAGCAAAAGTGCATGCTTGAGTTTGATTATCTCTCTTCACCAAGAGGTCCAAATATATTTGTTTACTTCTAGTACATAATATTTTGCACTTGTCTTGTTTTAATATTTATTTATAATTACATTATTTTTATTTACTTAATTAAAACAAATTACAAAGTCTTGTTTCTTTTATTTGTGAGGTTAGAAATACTTTCTTGCAGTATATCAGCCCTACTAGAAATCTATCAACCTTTTTTTTTTAATTGTTGATAGACCTTTACTTTATTTATTTATTTATTTTTATGTGGTGCTGAGAATTGAACCCAGTGCCTCACACATGCTAGGCAGGTGCTCTACCACTGAGCCACAACCCCAGCCTTCAACCTAGGTTTTAAACTCATAAACACTCAATTTTGTGCTGTTTTCTTTTTTCAGTTTATTTTCAATTGACACATAATTGTACATATTTATCAGGAAGAATGTGATGTTTTGATTATATGTATACATGTGTAATGAGCAAATCAGTGTAGTTAGCATATATATTACCTCAAACATTTATCATTTTTTTCTAGTAAAAATATTTTAAATCCTCCTAGCTATTTTGAAATATATATTACTGTTACCTGTATTCATCCTTTTGCGTAATAGAACATTAAAATTTATTCTTCCTAACTATAACTTAGTACCCACTGACCAACCTCTTTCCATCTCCTCTTCCCTCTATCTTCCTCAACTCTGGCAAGCACTATTCTATTCTCTATTTACAGGAGATGACTCTAGTTTTTATATTAGAAATTAATTATTTTAGCAATATGAAGAGAAAATGTGAAAAATTTATTTAGTTTGTATTCTTTTTGGGAGTTGATGGAATTTACACCAGTCATGACCCTTAGAATATTTACAACTTTAAAGGTTATGTAATGGAGGAGTGCTGGATGGAAGAGAAAGATACAAAAATATTTTACTACTAATTATTTAATTTAATCACTTTTGATATCCTATGAGTCTAGGCCTTTTGAAATTTTTGTTTAGTTATTTTACCTTATTTTTTTTGAGCCCAAAAAAGGGTCACTTTACCACTTTTATACCATATTGTACAGAATTTGTAGTGATGTATGAAAAGCTCATCATATTTCCATTCTCCAGAAATGTACTTAAAATTTCCACACACCAGAATTCTGTCTTTAGACCTTGCCTTTAGACAGGTCTTCACCAAATTATTCTTAGGAATCTGTGGGGTTTTTTCTTTCTTTCTTTTTCTTCTTCCTTCTCTCTCTCACTTTCTCTCATTTTCTTTCTCTTCCCTCCCTCCCTTCCCTTCCTTTTTTTCCCCTTCAAAATATTACATCAAGGTTTCCAATTAAGATATGGGTAGATGTTAACTAGACCAAATTTAAGGTTCATGGTCCCTACGTTTCTACCTTTCTTAATGTCTTATTGTATTTTGTTTTTGAGGGTGTGGTTAGACTTGCTTTTGTCATTTGCCTTTGTCTTGTGCACCTGCTAACAAGCATTCATAGCTAGAAACTAGCCCACTGCAGATGCTGTTCCATTCTCAGACTCATGTCAAAATTTAATAAATATCATCTTCCCTAAAGTTTTAGACTAAAACTAGAACTGAAGGTTTGGTTAGGGACAAACCTTAAGGAAATCCCCTTGTTAAAATTTAATGTGCTTCAAGAAGAAGCTTGATTTAATTTTGAATTGTTAGTCAGGAGACCTGTATTATAAAAACAATTAACATATTTTTTTATCTGAAGATGTCTTTATTTCACCTTGATTCTTTTTTTTAAAATTTATATATGACAGCAAAATGCATTACAATTCTTATTACATATACAGAGCACACTTAGTATTATCTTCTCTAACTCCATCCATTAACCTGAAAATGCCATGATTTTATTCTCTTTTATTGCTGAGTAATATTCCATTGTGTGTGTACACACACACACACACACACACACACACACACACATATGCCACTTTTTTTAATCCATTCACCTATTGAAGGGCACCTAGGTGGGTTCCACAGTTCAGCTATTGTGCATTTTTCTGCTGTTAACATTGATGTGGCTATGTCCCTGTAACAATTAACATTTTTGTAGACAGTTTCATTTATAACCTTCAATCATACAAGAATCCTCATCCTCCCTGTTTTCTAGAAGAGGAAGCAAGTACCAAAAGGGCAATTAATTTGCCCCAAATCACTTGCTGCTAAAGTAGGAAACAGAACTTGAGCTTAGTTATTTTCTGTTTGGGAATCACATGCTTTTCCAAGATAGTTTATGACTTCCTGGTTCTGATATTATTTAGGCAAGTTCCTGGAAAGAAAGGCACACTAAACCTTAACAGACTAGAAAATTTATCATTTATATTGGAAAGATTTTGTTTGAAGTTTTTAGTACATTGCCTTATTACATTTGGAAAGACTAAAATATCAGTAGTTTGACATAACCTATTCTCACATTATAATAAAATTCACTAATTTGGAGGACTTTCTTTAAAAATAAGATCAAGATATAGTGGGAGTGGTATGCATTTTAGTGTAGAAAACATTCATTCTATCATCACACTACCTCTAAAGTTGTCTATTACAGCCGGGTGTGTGGTGCACACCTGTAATGCCAGCACTGAGGCTGAGACAGGATCACAAGTTCAAAGCCAGCCTCAGCAACTTGGTGAGGCCCTAATCAACTTAGTGAGACCCTGTCTCAAAAAAAAAATAAAAAGGGCTGGGGAAGTGGCCTAGTGGTAAAGTGCCCCTGGGTTCAATCCATACTACCCTCCCCCCAAAAAAGAAAAACCCCAAACACAAACAACAACAACAACAACAACAACAGAAAAAACCCCAAACAACAAAGTAAGCTACTGCAGTTATGGGAAATGAAGTTTATATTCAAATAATTGGTAACCGTTATCTTTGAGTTGAAATAAAATGTATGATATTTTTAATTTCCATCTGCTTTTTTGCCTTCAAATACATGAAATAATTTTAAACTAGGTCAACATATTCTTCTTTCAAATTGTAGCTTGAAAGACTCCTTAGGGATATCTTTTAATGAATAGTTAAAACCAAATTTGTAATTAGCATATTAATTATGTAGTCTTTTTAAATGTACTTGAGAGTCCTTTAAAACTGTTTTCATATATCTTTAAAACATTGCCCCTAAAAGTCTGGTTTGTGTGATTATTCTATCTATGAAGGAAACATTTGCTCAAGAAAGATAAATTTCTTTGAAAGGGTTTTTGGGGTAGGAGATTAAAAAAAGGAGGTTCAATTTGATCAATGCACACTAATGCATATATGGAAATATCACATTGAACTCCATTAATATGTATTAACAATAAAAAGTAAAGGTAATGTCCCTCAATTCTTACTTGAAACATTACATATTCTGAATTAATGGATTTTCCTTTGGTTTCCTTGATGCAAATAAAAGCACAAATAACATTTTTATTGCAAAAGTCTGGTTTCTCCTACAACAGGTGTTCTAATCCTCTGGCATATTTCTAAAGGATTGTAGACACAATCTAGAGTTAATATCCTAGTTGTGGCTCCATCCAAACAAGGCACTGAAGAATAAAGAGGAAGAGAAAAAAAAAAACAAGAAATATTTTTAGCACAAGCTCCCCATAGAAATATTAGATCTCAAAAAGCCTACAATTTTTTTTCTAAAATAAAAATTTATTCTCAGTTCAAAGATGGAAACTATACTATTTCCCTTTCTCTTTCTCTCTCTCATTCTCTCTCATTGCTATGAGTCAAGTAATAGTGAAGCAAGTTTCCTAGAAATACAGTATATTTGGCTGGACACAGTGGCTCACACCTAAATTCCCAGCATCTCAGGAGGCTGAGGCAGGAGGATTTCGAACTTCCAGGCCAGCCTCAGCTACTTAATAAGGCCCTCAGCAACTTAGTGAGACCCTGTCTCAAAATATAAAAAAGAATTGGGGGTGTATCTCAGTGGTAAAGTGCCCTGTGGTTCAATCCCCAGTACCAAAAAAAGAAATATAATGTGTTTTAAAATAAAATAAATCACAACCTATTAGATAGTAATTAAATTGATTATTCTAATTATAACATTAATATGTGAAATTTTTGTGTTTTTATATATTAGTTAAAAATAAACTTAGTTTTGCTTGATATGGTGGCATACACCTATAATCCCAGGGGTTTGGGAGGCTGAAGTATGAGGATAACAAGTTCAAAGCCAGCCTCAGCAACTTAGACTCTAAACAACTTAGCAAGACCCTGTCTCAGAAATAAAATATGAAAAGGGCTGGGGATGTGGCTCAGTTGTTGAGTGCCCTTGGATTCAATCCCTAGCACCAAAATAGATAAATAAATAGATAACTAAATAAAGTTTAATTTTAAAAATTCTAATATCATACAAGCAAATATACTATATAACACTTAAACATTTTATAATCTAGTGTTATTTTTAATTTCTTGTTTAGTAAATTGATAATTTGACATGTAATTCATTTTAGGAAACTTACTGCTATACAAAAGATAACTTAGATGATTGGTAATGAGTTTATAAAATAATTATTAAATTTCTGGAAAAGATTAACAAGATTACATTAATTTTTTCTTTTTTAGATTATAAAAGTAGTACATACTGATTGAACCAAAACCAAATAATTTAAAAGTGTAACATAAAGTTAAAACTAGTTTCTTTCTCTACCTTTTTCTTACGTCTCATTTACTAGAGTAACATTTTACTATATCTTGTTCTAGGCCTTTTGGTGGTATACAATTAAACAGATACATAACGTGTACTGCACATGGTTTGGGTTTTGATGGGTCATACATGTTCTAAAAACTTTTTTTTCTTGAAACAACATGTGATGGACACTCTTCAATGTTTGAACTTAACAGAACTCACATGATAGTTAAATCATATTTTCTTAATTCATGTAACCAATTGATGAGTAGTTATATCACCTTCAGTTTTTATTACAAGTGAAATTTGCAATGAACATTTTTATATGTAGAGCTAATATATCTATATTTTTGTTCAATAAATTCTTATAATTGGAAATGCTGAATTGAATGGAATATGCATTTCAATTTGTGATAGATGTTCACAAATTGCCCTCTCAAAAGGTGGTACAAGTTTAAAACAGTGTATTGCAACCCCATACTTTTGCCAAAGAGGGAATTATCATACTCTTAAATATTCTAATCTATCTGCAAAAGTTATCTTATTTTAATTTGCATTTTTTGATTTTTGAGTGAAGTTTTATATCTTTGTTTAATAATGATTAGATTTTTTATCAATTTTTATCTTTTCATCTGACTTTTAAAAATTAATTAGCAAGAGCTCTTTGGACATAATGGTTATTAATCTTTTGTGTTATTTCTTCTAGCCTGTCACTCGTCGTTTACCTTTGTTTATGGTCATTCAACAAATATAATTTCTAATTTTTATGGAGCTTTTCATTTAGAAATAAATTTCTCCATGTTTCTTCCATTCTTTGTTTAGGTCTCAATTTTTGTATATTTATTTCTGTGTGTAGGTATGTTTTCAATTTTTTAATTTCCTGTAGGAAAGCAATATGAATGTGTGTGTGTTTACTATTTATCTTATAACTGACTAGTCTCTGTTATTAAGGTTAGCCAATTTTCTGGATATACAGTTACCTTATTTGTAAGTAGTGATAATTTTGTCTTTTCTATTATTTTATATTTTATATGCATCACACACATATACTCTGAGTATATTAAGTTCTTTTTAATAGATACTTTTTTACTGTTTAAGGAAATTTGCTTGGATTCCTAGTTTTGTGTGTATTCCTAGTTTTGTGTGTATGTGTGTATGTTAAATCAGAAATGGACATTTGTAATCATTTTCTCTTTTGAACTATTTTGTAGTCAAGTAAATTAATAATTTTCCATGTGTTGAACTTTTGTTGTTTCCCTGAAATAAATCCTTTTCAGTCTCATTTTAATTAAATTTAAAATTTGACTTGTTAATATTTTACTTAGGATATTCATTACATATGAATGTTTAGTTTGAGTATTGAATTATGCAATTAGATCATGTAAACCTTATGGAATGGATTGTGAAATTTACCATCTTTATGTACTCAGAAAAATTTAACAACAAAGATGTTTCTTAAAGTTCTGTTGTATTTTCAAATTTTATTGTTTTTATTTTGTGAATATGTTAAATATTGATAGTAACTAGTGTAAATAAAAAGTATTTGGGGTCCTGAAAAAAATTTTTAATTAATATTTTTTAAAATTTGTTCTTTTTTAGATATACATGATAATAGAATGTATTTTGACATATTATACATTCATGGAATATAACTCCCCATTCTTATATCAAAAGTTTTAAAGAACATAACAGTTCCTTTACTAAACTATTGAAGAACTACTGATCTAGATATAACAATTTAATTTATTTGAAGGTTCATGGATTCATCTTCTAAAAAGTTCTTCAAACTTTTTAATATAGAATATTCTACTGACCATGATTTATATGCATTTGCATATATACCTACTTATGTGACTGCATTTTGTTTTTACATATTTATTGTAAAATACATATTATGTTTGTGTTTATGAGCATAACTGCAACTTGTATGGAAACATTGGCCTATAAACTTGGTTCTTGGGATCGTTCTTGTGGCTGATTTTTATCAGTAGGCCTAGTACTTTGCATGTGTGAGTTAGTGGACTTCTGATGATAAACCTGAATGAAAGTCATAGAGTTCTGTATCCCTAGGCATGAAGAATCGGGGTTTCTCCAAGGAAGTTGTTGTTATAGGCCAGCCTCATTCTATGATGGTTGCACTGGATTTCTTGAAATCTATATTGTGCCTCAGGCAGCAATTCAGAGGCACTCCTAGGCTGAGACTTCATTGTACAAAGGTCTGGACACTATGAATGTTCAGTGAGGGTACTGGTTTTCTAAAATCAGACTTAAGGGGGAAATATAGATGTTAATTGAGAAATTTTTGCTTCACTGTTGGATTAGCTCTAGAGTTACCTGAAATTCAGTTGGTAGGTTATTACTCATTATCTTATGACACTAAAAGTCAAGATTGAAGCATGTCTGTTTTGTTTCATCTATCCTGGAGCCTTAGCTTCTCTGATAACTGGAATAACAGACATGCCACTGTGCCCACTTTGCCACAATGTACTACTTCTTGCTTGAATCACTGCTTTACTTTATCAAGTGTCTTCATTCCTTAGTTCCCATCCTCCTCCTCAAATTCTCAACCAGAGTGAACATTCCTGAAGACAAATAGGTTTGTGCCACTCCATTGATTAAAATCCTAAGCACCATAATGCCTTAAGTATAAAATCTAAACTTCTTAATATGGGTTTGATGTTTCTATAATCTGCATTCCTGCTTCTTTCTTTGCATTATCCAGCCACACATCCTTAGCTTTTTTTTTTTTAATTAATTTTTTTTGAGAGAGAGAGAGAGAGAGAATTTTAATATTTATTTTTAGTTTTTGACAGACACAACATCTTTATTTGTATGTGGTGCTGAGGATTGAACCCAGGCCACACACATGGCAGGCAAGCGCGCTACTGCTTGAGCCACATCCCCAGCCCCATCCTTAGCTTTTTGTAGTTAGTTCCCAGAACCTTCCTAGCATTCTCTGACCTTTGCATTTTAGGAATTTTTTATTTGGAATATACTTTCCCCAGTTAATTCTGAGCAATTAATCCTTCAAAGCTCAGAATGTGTCATTTCTTTTCCCTACAAGACTAAACTAAGATTCCTTTCCATGTTCCCTCCACTGTATCCCTGTCATAGCTCCCACTACTTTGTATTTTAATTATTTTCATGGATGTTATTAATTACTAATATTATTAGTGCTTATTATAAATTTTCCCTCTTAGTTCATGGGTTTGCTCATGGTCTGAGACTGGCCTTTCATCTCTTTATTCTCAGTAAAGATTTCACCACATAGGAGGTACCCCCCAAATATTTAAATATTGAATCCCTTCATCTTATGGTTGAGAAACCAAGGCTTACAGAGATAAGCCACCTTGCAAGAGATTATATATAAAAGGGCAGAACTTACCTTTTGATCAAGTGTTGGTTTCCCTTTATCAGGAATTACTGACTCAGATGTGTTTATAAGGTTCAAATAGGTAATAAAAATGTGAAAAGTGAACTCTTCTTATCCTCTTTATTTTTTCTGGAACACATGACTCTCCTACAATATTTTACCATGTATAAAAAATGTTTTGGTATAAGTAATTCTTTATTTTCCTCTTAAACTACCACATAAGAAAAACAATAGTATGAAAATGGCTCTATTGTGTCTTGATGAATTATAGAAGATTCAAGGATCAAATATACTTTCTCTGTGCTACCACAGGACTTTATATATACATAAATGTGGTTTTGCTTTGTGGTATGGTGCTGGGTTTTGAACTTAGGGTTTCCTACATATTAGGCAGATATTCTACAGTAGTAGAGCTACATCCCCAGCCCAGATATCGCACTTCGTATGGCATGGTTTCTGTCTTTGGGTTCATGCCCTTGTGTGATACTCAAAACATTCTGCCTGTTCCAGTTACATCTCTAATCATTGAACCTCTTCCCTCAATTTTGCACACATGTTCATATATTAAACTTCAACTTTACTGAATTATATTTCCCCAACATGCCTTTTTTAATGCTTCCCCATCTGTCCTTCCTTCCCGCTAACTGTGCTTAAATCAACCTCAATCCCTGGTCTCACTGTCATCCATTCTGTTTGGTGCTAGATAAACCTCAGCACAGAACTCTAAACTCAAGTGCCATTCCTGGGCATGAATGTTGCATGTACACTCATATGTGTGTGTTTTACCAGAGCACACACAAGCACTTTAGCAGATGGTCATTCAACTGCTCCATTTAGGACTTACCTAGAATTCTTGCATAAAGTTGGATTCCAGGATTAAATTGTGTAGTTCCTGAATTTTCAGGCAGTGACATACTGCCTCTGGTATCAATTTGATTAAACTTGATAACTTTAATGCCATTTGGTTCTATTGGGGAGAAAGAATTTAATTGCTTACTCTAGAGAATGGATTTTTTCCCCACTGACTAAGGAATAGAACATTTATTAAGATTATCTTTGTGACCTGAAAGGGAGAAATGTACTTCTTTTTCCTTAACAGAAGCACGTCCAGGGCATTTTTAGCATGTGGTAAAAATTGAATAATTGGGCAATACTGACTTCTTTGGGATTCAGCCTTCAAGCCCCTGCTGTGTGATTAGTTCTGTCCAACCTGCTGCGTGCTTGAGCAGGGAGCCTGCAGAGGATTAGGAAGGAAAAACCCTTTAGCAAGTCTCAGGTACTAAAGACGTTTGCTTTAATTTCACATTACACATGGTTATATGGTTTCCCTTGGCAACCTCCAGTTCTGCCCTACTTTATAATCAGAGGATGGCAGGATACATTGCACACTTGTCATCACCTGGAAAGGGAGTGTAGAGAACAAAATTTGTCTCAAAAGAAGAAACAAAAAGGTTACTAAAAAGAACAGAGGAGTCTGATATACCTTCAGAAAGAAACAGATGGTTCTCTGTAGATTTCATTGATGAGAGAGATTCTAGAACTATCTATAGCAGTTTGGGGATATAAAGGAATGAGACCTAATTCTATAAATCTTTTAAGGGGTAAAAGAGTTATATTTACAAATTAGAGATGAGTTTTCATTTTAACAACAATAATAGTTACCATTTAATAAGTACATGATAGGAATCTTTGGTAACTTCCATACATGATTTAATTGAATTCTCACAATATTCCTGCCAAGGAATTATTAATATCTCTGAATAGATGAAGAAATAATTGTTTATTGATCTCTTAAACTATGAGGCTGGAGGAAGTGTGAGACAACATGATTTCAGTTTTGGAGACCTTTTATTTTTTTCTATCATCTTAAAAATCTTAAAATCCTATAAGTCCTTGCTTCCTTTCTTTCTTCCTTCCTTCCTTCTCGCTTTTCTCTCCCCCCTCTTTTTGCCAGGGCTTGAACCTAGGGATGCTTAACCATTGCGCCATATCCCCAACTCTTTTTAAAAATCTTGTATTTAGGGACAGGGTCTTACTAAGTTACTTAGGGTCTTGCTAAATTCCTGAGGCTAGCTTTGAACTTTTGATCCTCCTGCCTTAATCTCATGAGCCACTGAGATTACAGGTGTGCACTACCATGCCTGGTTCACAATCCTATCAATCTTAATAGCATTTACTATAAAGCAGTATATTAACTGATGTCTACTAATGATAACATTCAGCCCCTTCAGAAAAGTTTAAATTTTAATAATCTTAGTCCAACTCTATAATTTTACATATTAGGAAATTGAATTCCAGAAATTAAGTGGAGCGTAAAACTAGGTTTTCTAATTCCTAGTAATCTATGAGTTGTATATGCCCATACACTTTGAAATAGGGGTTCAATAAATGGAAGGAAATAAGGGGTCTTGTAGTACTTTAAATGGTATTAGGCAGAGTAAAAACAATAAATCAGGCACTGGGAAGAGTTCTTACTTAGCTGGTGATTAGTTCATTCTCCTTGACTCAAGTCTGAACGTATTAATATACCTCATATTTTCAATGATCACAGGTCTTTAGAAGTGTCTGGTGTTCTTCCAGTCATTTGAGGGAAGACCTGTTTATTGAAAAGGAGAGGGGCTGTACATATGTATCTGTGTGTGTGTATGTGTGTGTGTGTGTGTGTGTGTGTGTGTGTTTTGCCATGTCGTGAAGTAAATGTGAATGCTAATGACTGACCATTTTTGTGACCTGTGAAAGCAGAGGGTATTAATATTATTGACTTGTTCACAAGATGCCATACACTGTGGGCAGGCCATGTCATTACCTTTTACTGAAGTGAAAGCTGTGGGAATCTAACGGAAAACTGGGAAATCTCAGTGGCACATATTTACTATGCAAAGCATTTTACATGAATTTTATTTACTCCTTATAACTTCAGTGGTTATAAATGTTATCTTCATTTTTAACAGTTTTTTTTTATTAATCCTTCCTAGAACATTCGCCTAACACTTTATTATGAGAATTTTTAAATGTATAGAAAAGTTTAAAGAATTGTTAACAAACATCCCAAGGCCAATTGGATTCTACAGTTGTTACTTTTTTTATATATATTTGCTTTATTATATATCTGGCCATCCATTTATCTACCCATAAATCCATCTTAGTTTTTGTTGTATTTCTTAGTGAGTTGCAGATGTTACTACATTTAACTCCTGAACATATAAGTGTGAATATCATGAAGTAGGTAGAGTTAAAAATGTTTTCCTTAACTGAACAAACAAAAACAAAAAACTGGAACTTCAGTTCTGTGTTTTGGGAACTATGTATTCAGTCCCTTTGAGCTTTCTCCCATGAAATAATAAGGTATTTTAAGAAAAAATGTAATCTACCCATGTTAAAAATCACTCAATACTTCATTAATGAAAAATAGAAACATGTAAAAGGAGGGGGATACCCCTGAATTCATAGGCCACAGCAGCTCAGCACTGCAAAGAAATCTTACCCCATTTCTGATTTTAAACAAGACTGAGGTCACTGCAAAATTTTTAAACTCAACTCCTCTCCTAACAAGGGAAGTTAGATTAGCAAATTAGTTAAGCACTTCAGTAATGATATTGGAACTTAATTTCACTGAACTTTTCCCCTTTTCTTTCTGGGTGTGACTAAATTGCCTACAGCATGCTGCATGGTTGCTGGTAAAACAGGAAATGGGGTAAGTAATTTAGGTAGGGAGTTTTTAACCACCATTTAAATACAAGCTATCTAATTCTTAAATACTTTTACTGCTACTGCCTCTCTCTCTCTCTCTCTCTCTCTCTCTCTCTCTCTCTTTAAGAGTGAGAAATTGGCACAAAGAAGCAATTTTTTATTTTATCAACCTTATTTAGTTAGTTTACTTGCATAGCCTATTAGTAATCTATTAAAGTAGGTTTATTTATTGTATGTGTATATTAATGTGAATGTATATACATAAATACATATTTTATATGTATTAGGCACTTATGTAATTTGGGAAATTAAAATAATAACTTTTATGTTGGTCTTAGAAAATAAATTATAAAACTAGGACATAAAAGATAAATTGTAAAATTCTAGCTAAGCCAGAATGAATTTATACACTGCTACCTCATACAAAACATAAATGTACAGCCTTTTTTAAAAAAAGTTTTTGTAGTTGTAGATAGACACAGTATCTTTATTTATTTTTATACGGTGCTGAGGAACGAACCCAGTGCCTCACACGTGCAAGGTAGGCACTCCACCACTGAGCTATAGCCCCAGCCCTGTACAGTCTTTTTTTGAAATTCTTAGAGACCAAATGTATTGGAGTTTTAGAATTTTTGAATATTAGGGAGGAAATTCAGTGCTAAATATAATATATAATACACTCCTTTCTTGGGGTCGTACTATATAATCAAACATTAATATTTCTTCAGTAAACAAGAATATTCACACTAAGCTTGGTAAGCAAAGTAAATAGTCTTGTGTTCCAGTTGGAATGTGATTGCCAACTGAGTGGGTTTGTTTGTGTTTTTTAATGATACTGGGGATTGAACCCAGAGCCTCATACATTCTAGGCTAGGACTCTACCACTGAGCTACATACTTAGTCCCTTTTAAGTTTTAAAATTTGAAACAATTTTCTCCACTGGACTAAGATGCTCTAAATATATCTCAAAGTATTGTGAAGGATTTAAAAGACAATTTTCTTAAATATGTAATGAATAATGTTTTAACTCATTTTTAGGATTGACTTAAATTACTGCAACCCTTTGCACTTTAAATAATTGGAATCTAAATAATTTTTAAAATAGTTTCCATTCTTGTGTTTTTGTTACATATTTTATCCTTTAAATTGTATTCTTAAAAATGTATCCACACACATTAATTATACACTTTCAGCTGTGATGTTAGTTTATGTATATATCATTAAACTGTTGATACAGTATCAAGATAGTCTTTTAAATGCTTGAATGTTTTGATATTCAAAGAATTAGAAACAGTTTGTGAAGCTTCATATTTGAATAAATCCTTGAATGTAGAGGAGTAATTTGATTATTTGTCTAGGGCTTATCTGGGTATTTAAACCATAATCCCAAAGCATATTAAAACATTTCTGTAACCAGTTAGAATCTCTGCTAGATACAGAATGAGTAGATAGATTATTTTTTAATTTGTATTTTTAGAGAACAGTGGTGTCTTTAAATTCTTCCCCCACCCTGATAAATTCAGTTTAACAATTAGCTAAATTACTTTTGTTTTCTATCTGCAGTTAGTAATGTCTTTTATTCTTACAGAATTAAAATACAATGGATATTGCAATGGATATAAATCTAATTTTTATCACTGAAAATTAGACATTAAAAGGGATGATTCACAAGTTCCTCTGAACATCTCTTTTGTTAAAACAGCCCTGTAAATAGCCAGGCTGTTTTAAAGTTTTACTTATTTGAATTATAAGGACTTGTTAGTTTGTTTGTATTGTCCCTGTTCTCAACAGAGTAGAGCAGTTTTAGTAATACCACACCATGTTTTTCTTTCCTCTTACCTCAGTTTCTTTCTATCACAATTTTAGACTAAATCTAGATCTTATAATAGGGACTTTCTAAAATCTGTGTATTGGTTCATGAGTCAATTTTGGGGGAATGTGAAGTTTTTTTTCAGACAAGAATCTGGAAGTACATTGATGAGCATTTCAGAACATTAATACTTCAGGATTTAATATTTTCAGTAGCAAAGAAAAATAGGAGAGATTTTACATTGATTTCCCAAAATTAAGTCCCATTTTTAGCAAGACAGAAGATGCAAGCTTTTTTGTTTTTGTTTTTGTTTTAGTACTGAGGATTGAACACAGGGTACTTTATCACTAAGTCATATCCCCAGTCCCTTTTTTAAATTTTGAGACAGAGTCTCGCTAAGTCACTTAGGGCCTCACTGAATTGCTGAGGTGGCCTAGAACTTGGAATCCTTCTGCCTCAACTTCCCAAGTCTCTGGGATCACAAGTGTTAACCTCCATGCCTAGCTAGATGCAAGTATTTTTAAACAGGGATATGAGCAGTAAATAATCATCTCTTTTCTACCTTTCCAGAATGTATAAATCCTAGAATCTGGCAATTCCAGCCCAGAAAAACAGATTAGTGTACTTTTGTCAATAAAGCTTTAAAAATTGATTCCTTTATTTCACTAGAATATAGTTGCATGAGGTAAGGAATTTTTGTTCACTTTATTCTCTGCTTTCTATATAATGTGTAATATAGTAAGTATAATTATATAAATACTTGCCTTTAACAGAAAAAGTGAAGTTTTTGATGTCAGTGAATTATTTTTTATTTCTCAGAAAACAGAGTCTGTCACTGGGAAGAAATGATATAGTTCAGCTAAAAGAAGCCTACAAATGGATAACATACCCCCTGTTTTCAGAGGAACTGGGTGTTCCCATTGATGGAAAGGTATCGGGGTCATCAGCATTGTTAATTTCATTCTGTGGTTTTATTAGTTTTACTTTATTCTGTGGCAGGGTTTGGATTAGCCAGAGGAATTTTCTGCTTAAATAATTCAGTAAAGGATTTCCAAGCTTTTAAAAATGTTGATTTCTAACAGTCATACATTGAAGATAAAGCCTCTTTTGTTTTTATTCCCTAAAAAGTTCTTTGTGATCCAAGACACTTATGAGTATAACAAGTAATATGTACCTTAATTAACCTTAAAAGGTTAGAAATGAATCTTTTCCTCTGATGTATTCATAGTTTCATGGGAAGGGGGCAGATTTACTGATATTAAGCAATATATAAATAACTGACAAGTACTGAGTCAACTCTAGACTATTTAATTTTGGTTAATCTGTGGCTAATATTGTCTCCAAATATACAGGCAGTACTGATTCAACTATAGTGAGTTTGGGCTCAATCTATCCCGCTTTGTTGGCATTCAGTTCCTTCTGTTTGTTTTGAGATAGAGGCTGTTTTTGAATTGAGAGCCCTTTGTCACCTTTCTGATAATTTCAGAGAAGACTGCCTCAATCTCTGGAATACTGAATTTCAGAGAAGAGCCCAATAGGTTTCTGGATGTGAAAACAGAACATATTCCTAGCTCATCTTAAATTAGATTTTAATAGTATGGCTTTATTGCATCATCATTTTGCTTGAAGGAAATTCCTGGAATATCAGATACACCCCTATTCAGATAAAATCACAAAACCATCTTACAAGGCTAGTTTTTTTTTTTAATCCTAAATTATATACTGTTTATACTTATATTAGTTAGAACACATATGACTGTCCTTTAAACTGAATACTGAGAGAACAGAAAATAAAACCATAAATAGTATGAAGAGGAAATGAGATAAAGAGAAGTCATGAATGCAAAATATTTTTACCTCGAATTTCAGTTTGGGAGCACAAATACTTTTACATGTTGAATCAGTGAAAACAGAAAATAGAAAACAAAAAATGTAATAATGTTTTAATAGAGTCAGACTGAGTGAAGTTTTCTTTAATAGAAAACGTGGTTCATTTTAATTTTATTTTGCAAATTTGGATAAGGAGCAAAAAAAGCTCTTTCATTATTGTAATTCTAGAGTAACTAATAGGCTTATTAGCAATCCAGTGAACTTAGTACATATAGAAATCAGTAAATACAGAACTAAATAAAAAACAAGAAATTGTAACTCAGTAAAAAAGACAAATTGTAACAAAGTATAACATTTATATCTTTTTTAATGTGAAATTTTATATATTCTCTGTGGAGATAAAAGTATATAGAATATGAAATTGTGCTGTTTTATGTACAAGATGTGCATGTAAAAGAATATAGCATTTTTAAAATTTTAGAATAATTTTCTATAACTTAAATGTCTGACACTTAAAATTCAAAAATGTTTATGAAAAAAAGATTAAATAAAGCAATTTTCCAAAAGCATGTTTAATATTTTAAAATGTACATATATATGTTTATATTCACAAATATGTCTAGAAACATTAAATTGTTAATAGTTCTATTTCTGTGGAGTGGAAGTGAAAAACCATCCTGTATTTGATTATTTTATAAACTGTAGGTGTTACTTTTGTAACAATACAAAAAAATTAAGATCTATCTATCTCAAATCCATTAGAAATTTGAGCACTTAAAATATGCTTCATACAAGGGCTGGGGATATAGCTCTGTTGGTAGAGTGCTTGTCTTGCATGCACAAGGCCTTGGGTTCAATCCCCAGCACCACACACACACACACTATATATATATATATACACACACACACACTCTCTCTCTCTCTCTCTCTATATATATATATATATCCACATACATATATATGTATACTTCATACAGAATTTTTAAAGATGCAAATAAAATGTGTTTTGCCTTATTAATAATTCTAATCATAGTATTGACAGAATAAGTTGTTTGTTTTAGTTATTCTCTCTTTCTGGTTCCCTGAATTCTGATTGAATTCCGATTCATCTTTGTACCTAATTTGTATATTTGTCTAAAAAATTACACAAATTTGTTTTGATTTTACTTTAAAACTTTCTTGGTAGTATCTCTAGTGACTGAGGTTTACAAGTTAAAAAAAAAAAAAAAGAACAACAACAAAAATACAATCTAAAAGTTTCCTTTACAGCTGCCCTGTGAACAAGCTGATTTGAGAGTAGTAGTAATATTTCTAGTTTTCCTTGTCATTTTTTTTGAGCCAATCTTTGAGAGTTAATTTCTATATCCAGTCATAAGTTGTAAGATGTTAGTTTCCTTTTGCTCATTTTAAAACTGTCTTTATAATTTTTAGAGCTTGTTTGAAGTGAGTGTGGTCTTTGCTCACCCAGAAACAGTTGGGGATTGCCACTTCCTGTAAGTTGCCATGTAAACGACAGTGTCAAATTTTGTAAAATTGTTAATGCTTTTGGTTTTCATTGAAATAGTAATGTTTCTCTTTCTAATTAACATTTCAGAACTTGTCATATTTTAGTACATTAAAAGTGTGCCTTCTAACTTAAGGTTTCTGGATAAACCAGGGTAGCTCATGTAAGAGATTAATTTTGTCTACTTCTGATATCTTGAGTTTAGCAATCATGTTGTGTAAAATATATTTAATTGACTTATATCTACCCCCAAATAAACTAATTAACTTTTTATATTCACTTGAATTTTATTTCAGAGGTAAAATTTTCCCAGACTGTTTCAAGCCAGCCAAAAATAAGCAGGTAAGGATTCTTTTGAGCTGAATATGAAGGTAACAATAAAATGAAAATGCACTGGAAATGGGCAACTCTCTTATGCCAAAATTAATCTTTAAATATTTTCATTTGCTACATTTAGTTTTTTCAATTTTTAGCAGCTTTGCCTTCATCTGTGAAGTCATTGCACATACATATCCATATTTGTGCCTGCGTCTGGGTTGTTCCACTGGTTCCTTAAATTTAGAACCAGTATTTCAATGATATTATTATTAACCATTTGGGGAAATACAGCTTTCAGTTTTTAATCCACCAAGTTACACCATCAGGGAAAATCCATGGCAAGTATCAGCAGTGTCCCAAACTTTTGTCTAATACATACTTTCCAGAAATTAGTTTAAAAAAAAAATCTAATCCAAGCTAAGTTATTTTATTTATTAGGATAGTCATAAATTAATACAGTTTGAGTGTACCTTATTCAACAGTGCTTAGTTCATAAATGTTTCAGATTTGGAAATTGTTTGAATTTCAGAATATTTGTGTATACTTTACTGGTTAGGCATCCCTAACCTGGAATTTAGATTTTCAGATTAGAGATACTCAACCTTTGTAGATATTTCAGGCCACATTCGCAAAAAGGATATTTTATTCAGACTCTCCTTTGTTGTCTAATGTTAGCTGATTTTCATGTCAGTGAACAAATTAGTTATCATATTCTTTTAGTTCATATTATGCCAGGATAGGATAGCATGGCATGCTGTTGGGGCAATCTTTCATACTCCCATTACTTAGCTGGTATTTTATAATTAAGCATTCCTACAATTTTACTAACATCCATTTTGTTCTGTGGTTGTTAAAAAGAATATGTTTATTTTCAAAGATATCTGGGTCTTTCTTCTTGATTTGACTACTAATTGGCTTATTTAGAACTTGGGGGAAGAAGTTAATAACTTTTGTCAAATACTGTGTATGGAAATAATTAGAAATGCAGACTAAGTCTAAAGCATTGTCTCCTTACTTTTCTTTTTTTGGGGGGAAACAATCTAAACTTTTTTTTTTTTTTTTTTTTTTAGTTGTAGATGGACAGAATTCCTTTGTTTATTTTTATGTAGTGCTAAGGATCGAACCCTATGCCTCACACATGGTAGGCAAGTGCTCTACCACTGAGTCACAACCCCAGTCCCTCATTACTTTTCTTATATCATGGCACAGCTGGAGCTTTACCATGTTGATTCAATACCTTGAGACTAACAAATGGAATTGAGGTTTGGGGGGGAAAAAATCAAGCACATTTCCTACAATGTTGTCATTTTTATATTTGAAGAATGTCATATTTTGAGAGGAATAAGACAGTGCCATCAAAAACACATGTTTTGCTGGTCTGCCTTGCAGTGCAGAAATAGATCAAATTGAAGAGAAGAGTAGAGGTATACCAATTTCATAACTGACATTATGACTGCTTAAGTTTTTCTTATTTTCTTGAAAATAGTAAGTATTTTCCCCTTTATGTATGTAAAATGACATAATTTCTCCAACTATGTTCTGTATTTCAGCTCTGATTTTTTTTTTTGTCTAGGTAATAAAATGTCTTTTTAAATTTTCCTTTTACCCTGTATAGTCGGTATTCACTAGAATGGCAGTTATGAAAGCTTTGAATAAGATAAAAGAAGAGGATTTCCGCAAGTAAGTAGAAGTATCATGGAATTTTAGAATAAAGGGAATGTTAGAGATAATTCAGATTATCTCTAAGACAAGACTGGATGTATTTCAGAGACCAGGACTGCATTTTAGTCATCCTTATATTCCCAGTTCCTGATATAGTAACTGGCATGTAGTGGTGTTCAGTAAATGTTTGTTAAGCTAATATTTAAATTATGAGTCAAGTCTAACTTCTTTATATTTTAGAAGAGGATATTGAGATCCGAAGAGGAATTGACTTGCTTATGTTTTCAACTGGGTAACAGAGGGTGGACCTCAGGCCCAGTGCCATTTCTATCACTTAACTAATCCTATATGTCCTAGCTTGGCCCATCTCCAGAGGAGGGAGAAGACTAGGGAATTTTCTTACTTGTAATGGGAATAGCACTGGCTAGGAAGTCAGGAAACTTGATTTTAATCAAGTCCACTCTGTTTCCCCAGTTGAAATCTTAGGCAAGTCAACCAGCTCTTTGGAAATCAGTGCCCTCTTCTAAAATATAAATTGTTAAAATATGCTAAAATACAATAAACCTTACATTATAATTCTCAGTGTATTTATAAATAAAATATTATTATGGTTATTCTTCCAGAAGATACTTGAATAAATTTTAAACAGTGATATTATAAGGAAGGTTTTATATCTCTGACAGAGTCTCAGAATGGAAAATATTTTTATTAAATTTTAGAGAGTAAATTTTACTTTATACACAGGAAATTTCCAAACCATGCATTTGGGGTTAAATCTATATCTAGTTATTTACAGGTAGTTTCCAGTTTTGAACTTACAAATTTCTAGACGATGGATAGAGAATAAAGCTATATGTTGTTTTTTCCTCTCTGTCCTCAGTAGGTTTAAAGTTTCTTAGCTAAGAGGACAGTGTCAACCACATTCCCTCCCCCCCAACGTAATCTAATTCCCAAGGTCGTATTTGGAATGAGAAGAAAGCAAAAGGAAAAATGGTCAAGTGCCCTCCCTGACAGTTGGGACTTATTTCCCACAGGTGGGATGTACTTCATAAGTGGGACCACTTACTGCATATTAGCTTTACCCAAATAACTGAGTATCATGTAGGTAAGTCAGCAGCAAGTGAAAAAAATGATTGAAGAGCCTGGAGAGGCTTCCACTTCATAGATATGGATTCCCCCATCCCCAAATCTCAAGGCTGTGAAATTCATTTGGGAAAATGAGACCTCCTGAGCATAAAAGGTAGTATCAGAGCTCTCATAAACTTAGTGCCACTCTCATAAATTAAAAGTGTTACTCCAGAGGCCTAAAATAACTTTATTGTTTCAAAACTAAAAGTTAGGGAGAGGTGTATAGTCCTTGAGAATCTCAGGTTCTGTTTGTGTCTCAGACAATGCTGATTCATCTTAGTTTTGTAATTCAATATCGTGTCTGGAAAATAGTAGCTGTAAAATTTATTTTGTTTTACAGGCAGTTTCCTTGTCCTCCAAACTCACCAAAGGCTGTTTGCACTGTTCTTGAAATTGAATGTGCTCATGGTGCTGTTTTTGTGGCTGGTAAAATATTTTGTCTAGAATATATGTATACTGTCAACCTACTGTTGTCCTTTCTGAACAACTCAGTTGACTCCTTTTCTGTTTTATTTTTATTGTTGTTATGATGTTCTGGTTAGTTTACTCTTTTGATATGTAACACTAATACCCAATCTTTTTTTTAGATTCTGTAGGCTGTCCTAAAGATCCTTAGGGAATATAATTTAAAAATATCCTTAGGAGAGCTGTTATTTCAAATGTTATGCCAAATGGAAGTGACAACTTTCCAGGTTTTAGTAGTTTACATCATAGGTGGGTAGAAATATAGACAGATGTGGAGACCCAAAGTGATCAAAGACTATAGCATTGAAGATATTTTATAACATGGAAAGCAAACTTGAAAAAATGATATTATTATGTCCAAATGACCAAACACTTGGCCTTCACCTGAAAAAATAATTGTTATATTGACTTTCCCGAGTGGTTAGATAGCAGACAGTTTTAATTGCTTCAATGATTCACACCTATATTCCCACATACTCAGGAGGCTAAGGCAGGAGGATCACAAATTCAAGGCCTACCTGGGCAACTTAGTGAGATCCTGTCTCAAAATAAAAAATAGAAAGGACTGCAGATGTAGCTCAGTGTTAGAGTACCCCTGGGTTACATCTCCAGTACTGTGAAAAAAGGAAGAAAGAAAGAGAGAAAAAGAAAAAGTCAGTCAGTTATAGCTCTTTCATAGTAATAGGTGAAATGAAATTGTTCTTAGCCTGCCCTAGGGCAGTAAAATCTACCGACTTAGAATAGCTTTATTCATAAAACAGTGAGTCATAGTCTGTTGGGGTGTTTTGTTTTTTGTTTTAACTTAGAAAAACTTCAAAATTTCCTATATTTGAGTTCTTTGGAATATGTTGTCACCAGTGACTATTACTTTGAAAGTATTATTAGTCACATATAAAAGCAATAATTTTTCTTTTCTTAATGATCCTTGGTATGTTCCATAATATTATATAACTTGTTCAATCAGCCAGTCATATTATAAAATATATTGAGCATTTCTTTCAAACTTACTTAATACACCATTCATATCATGTCTTTAGCCATATATTCTATTATTAATTTAAATATTTTTAATTATCTTCATTTCTGTGTGTTGGCCCCCCAATACATGGAAAACAAGTGAATTAGTTAAAGGCTAGGCCTTGTTCTGCATCATAGTACCTAGAATATTGGCACTCAGTAAGTAGTTGTTGCTTCTCTTTATCCTATTGTGTTCATCATACTGTTCCATTGAGGCTACCTGATATTTCTTTGGCAGGGAGATACAATAAATATTCCAGGAATCTACCACAAACTCCTTGGATAATTGATGGAGAAAGGAAGCTGGAATCTTCAGTGGAAGAATTAATTTCAGATCATCTGCTGACAGTATTCAAAGCAGAGAGTAAGTGTTATGATATTATTATTTTAAACACATTGTTATTTATGAATAGATTTCTTGGGAGCGGCGGGAAAGATTTCTAAATTTTACTTATCATTACCGGGTCTGGTCCTCTTGGCTCTAGGCTTCCCATGAACAGGGATTGTTATGTCCAGGGCTCTTCCTTCTCAAAATCACTGCTCCCTTCTGGGAAACTCAAAACAGATGAAACTACTTTTCAATGAATGCAGTTAAGCCCTGGCCTCAGCATACTTTAGCCTTAGCTTCTTTGGGGGAATATAAGGAAATTAAAACACAGCTTCCACATCCAGTGCTTGTTCAAGAGTTGTCATTGGCAAATATCTGGCTTCTATATTAACCTATAAAGTATGTTGGGATGAAGTTGAGGCCTTGAGAAAATAGATCAACAGTAGCCATTTTACAAGGACTTCATGGCAGTGTATTGTTTTAATTTCTTAAATATTAATGTACCCAGAGTGTGTGGAATGAGTCAGATCCTGTTAGACTTATGTTATCCTTGTCCCAACAAGTCTGTCAGGTCAAAGGCAGCATGAAGTCCTGTGATTTCACCCTGGGGTTAGATAAGAGAACAAGGAGTAAGATTTCAATCACAGGAAATCATGTTACATGTCAGGAAAAACTGCAGGCAATGAGTTATGTCACTTTTTAGAATGTAACTTTTTAGAAAGGGGCTCCCAGCCTGAGTAGAAGACCTTTTTATCAGGAACCAGCTAGATATCTGTTTTTCTCTTTGAAAAATCTTAAGAAGAGTGTGCTTTGAGAAGGAAGGCAGATGATCTAGATAAGGTACAGTTGTCCCTTCTAGCTCTAATTTGTTAAGAAGAAAATGAAGCATTTCAAACTATATCCTTCTTATAATTTGTTGCCTGTCAGGTCGGTTGGGCACCTTCCTTTTTTTTTAAGGCTCTTTAAGAATTTTTTTACTGAATGGAGAAGAAAGTATCCCAGCAATCTAATATTTTCCAAAATCTTAGGAGTAAAAAACTTTGGGCTATTGCCATAAGCTTTTACCTATTAATTTAATATTTACAACTGGTTATCTCATAAGATTTACAAAGTAATGAAAAAGTGAAAATAAAGCTTAGCATTAAATGTCTTCAACACTTTTGAGAGCTACCTTATTCCCTTTCTGTAAAAAGATTTAAGAAATCTTCAGTTCTAATTACTTAGGTCCCAAGGAAACCTCTGTCATCCTTAGGGCTGTTGGAGAGCTCTCAAACAGCTGTGCTTCCCCCCCCTCAGTTTTTATGAAGGTGATTTGTTGTCATTTTCTATTTGAAGGAGGAACTATTACCCCCAGACTGAAAATAAAGTGAATTGTGTGTTCAGAGTGTTGAAGAACTTTATTAAGAGCCATATGAGAAAAAGCAGACCTCTGGACCTCTGTGCTGATGGCTCCTTGTTAGGGGATAAAACCTTGTTGTTTGAAACCCCTGATTAATAGCATCAGTTTTCTAAATCAATCAATTTCTAAGCTATATTACCAGTTATTTCTGATTAATGGTTCATATCTGAAAAGATGATTCTAATTGTTGTAACCCTAAGTTTTACAGTTCTGTGAATTAAACTGGTATTACATGGGGCACCCTAGCTATTCTTACTCCTAGGTGGGATATACAAACTTGATCCTTCACTTCCAACTGGCATGTGCCGTTATCTGCTTGCTAATTCCCTAGGTAATGAGTAATAAATTTTGACATGCTCTTAAATTCAGAGTCTAAGAAGTTTTCCCCAGTACTATACTTATTACTTTACTTATTGAATAAATATTTGTCATGTCAGCTCCCTGCTGAAAACTGGTCAGTGATGAGCTTTAAGCTAAAGCTTAGTTTCAAACTATTTAACTTAATGTTCCAAGGCCTTCATTAGCTGGCTTCTGCCTGTCTTTCAGTCTTGTCTGTCTGACCCTGGTTATGAAGGCCATTACAGATTAGTTGAACTATTTATAGCTCCTGATCATTTTTGCTATTGATTTTTTTTTAACATTCTTTCCTTTGAGCAGAAGACAAAACCCACAGAATTAGGGGGATAAAGCAAGGTATAATGTGAGTTTAGAAAGCTCAACTAAGTTTTAGTATGTATTTTTTAATACTTAAGGCAGTGGCTCCCTTTCCTTTTTTGTTAGCTATTATTTCTAATGTACACTAATAAAATTTCAGGGTTTGTCTGTACAAGTTTCTCCCAGTCTAGAGTCCAACAGTATTTTCTTAGTTCTCAATTTGAAACATTTTCAAAAAACTATAATATATATACTTCTCCTTTGTTCTGGATTTAATGCTTCTCTGGCCTTCTCAAGAGCCTAGCTTTCTACACATCCTTTCTTCTTGATCAGTTGGAGTTTGTGGGAAGTTTTATGGGATGACATATGAATCTATAATTTCCGTTCTGAGTTAGCAGTAACTGTTGGACTTATCTCTGAGTCCTGTTCATTCTTTCCACCCCTGCTAGTCTTGAGTTCTGATTCAGTCGCTGTGTACCCCTTGATTCCCTGACATGTATACAGAATCCTACTCCCTGTCTACTTTCTTCACCTGGAAAAGAACCGGACCTCATGCCTCTTAAGGATGCCCACTTGGCCTGACCTCAGGTGTTAGCAAACCACAGGTCACCTAGACTTCTGAGCCTTGCAAGCAGTTTGAATTGTAGACCTGCCTTTGATATCTAGACCTTATCCAAATAGCTGCAGGTTGAACGCACAGCTTTGGGTCCTGTGGGTCAGGAGAAATCCACTTTACCAGGTGCTACATGGCACATACAACAGCCCAGAGCCTGTTTCCAAAAAGTTGTTGGCCTTGGCTGGCTAAAGGAAATTTTTAAAGGGAAGGGAAGAAAAAAATCTTACTTTCTGTGTAGCTAAACATCCCAGAAAGGAGGACTAATCTTCATTGTTATTTTCATGGGACTTTTTAAACTTCTGGCTTCTGTTTTCTTTTTTTTCTTCTTTTTTAAAGATAGGGTATCCCTATGTTGCCTAGAAGATTACCATTAGCTTTCCTTTTTCTAAAATTTGCATGAAAACTTTGCATATAAAATCTTTCCTGAGAGAAAATGCTTATCAAAATGATATAGTCCTGCATATCTTGTCCCTCTCCTGTTCTCAGGAGGCCCAGGTTGCTTGCCATTCAAGTGCTGGAAGATCCTTAGGGAGAACACCAGGTACCCTGAAAGCTAGTGAATGGACCCTCAAGAGAAAGAAGCCCGCAAAGTAGTCCTTTGCTTAAAAGGAAAAGTGAGAACTATGCAACGATAGATAGGTAGATATGCAAATAATACCAAAAAGCAAGGAAACAAACCATCCCAAACAGCCCATAATGCTTTAGCAACTGACTCCATTGATTCTGCAGTGGAGGAAATGTTAGTGAAGGAAGTCAGAAAAATTCATAGTTAAAATGTTATATGAGCTAAAATAAAGTATATAAGGTGTGAAGTCAGAGGGAAAATACAGGTAGTGAATGATCATTTCAATAAAGAGGTTAAGATTCTGAAACAGAACCAAATGGAAATCCTGGAAATGAAAGAATAAATAAACCAAATTAAAAATTCTACGTAAATTATCACAAATTGATTAGAACACTTTGAAGATAGATTTCCAGGCCTTGAAGACAAAGTATATGATTTGAAAATAAAGTCAACCATAAAGAAAAGATATTACTAGACCATGAAAATATTCAGGAAATCTGGGATAACATTAAAAGACCAAATTTAAGATTCGTTGAGGGCTGGGGTTGTGGCTCAGTGGTAGAGCACTCGCCTTGCATGTGTAAAGCCCTAGATTTGATCCTCAACACCACATAAAAATAAATTGATTAATTAAATGAAGGTATCATGTTGGTCTACAACTACAACAATATTATTAAAAAATTCATTGGGGTAGGTAAAGCTCTGAAATATAAGTTAAAGAAATGTACAATCTTTTCAATGAAATAATATCAGAAAAATTTCCAAACCTTAAGAATGAGATGGAAATTCAAATACAAGAGGCATATAGGACTCCAAATATACAAAATTACAATAGATCCATTTTAACCATTTCAAGGCACATTATAATGTAAATGCCTAACACAGAAAATAAGGTTAGAATTTTAAAGCTGTAAGAGAAAAATGACTGGTCACATTTACAGATAACCCAACTCAGAGGACTTCAAGTGATTTCTCAACCAAGACACTAAAAGTGAGGAGGGCTTGGGATAATATATACCAAGATCTGAAAGAAAATGGATACCAACCAAGAATACTAAACCTAGAAAAACTAAGCTTCAGAATTGAAAATGAAATAAAAACCTTCCATGATAAACAGAAGCTAAAAGAATTTAGAACTAGAACGCCTACACTATAAAACATACTTGATAAAATATTTCATGAAGAAGAAATGAAAAATAAAAATGAAAATCAGAATAGGGAGGAATTACACTAGAAGAGTAGTCAATTAAAGTGAATAAAATGCAATTTAAATGTAAAAAATAAAATGACAGGAAAAAAATAATCTCAATAATAACATTGAATATAAATGGTCTGAACTTTTCAGTTAAAAGACATAGGCTGGCAGGTTAAAAAACAAGACCCAATAATATGCTTTCTAAGAGACTCACCTCATAGGCAAAGACATTCACAGACTGAAGGTGAAAGGACGGGAAAAAACATACCATGGGACTTTTAAACAAGCAATGTTAACTAGTCTTATATCAGATAAAGTAGACTTCAAGCCAAGATTAATCCGAAGAGACAAAGATTACTTCATAATGCATAAGGGATAAATAATACATAAACAAGATATAATGATTGTAAATATTTATGCCCCAAACAATGGAGTATCTATGTACATCACAAAAACCCTTCTTCATATGAAGAATCAAACAGACCATAATACAATAACACTGTGTGACTTTAACACACCTTTCTCACAACTGGATAGATCATCCAATTAAAAACTAAGTAAATACTCTACAGAACTAAAAAATACAATTAAGAATATGAACCTAACAGAAAGATATAGAATATTTAATACATCAACAACTGAATTCACTTTCTTCTCAGCAGTACATGGAACATTTTCTACAATAGATCATATTTTAAGTTACAAAGCAAACCTTAGCAAATACAAAAATATAGAGATAATACCTTATATTCTATCAGATCATAATGGAATGAAATTAGAAATCAACAATAGGTTACAAAACAGAAACTACTGTAACACTTGGAGGTTAGATAATACACTTTTGAATGATGAATGGATAGCAGAAAAAAAATCACACACACAAAAATTCTTAGAGTTAAATAAGGTGATTCAACATATCAAAATCTCTAGGACAGTATGAAGGCAGTTCTAAAGGAAAATTCATAGCATTGAACTCATACATTACAAGAATAGAAAGATATAAAATAAATAATCTAATATTACATCTGAAAGCCTTAGAAAAAGAAGAATAAATCAACACCCAAGTAAGTAGAAGAGGGGAAATAATTAAAATCAGAGCTAAAATTAATGAAATTGAGATTTTAAAAATATAAGAGATCAATGAAACAGTTGTTTTTTTTTTTTTGAAAGTTGAAAGTTGATAAACCCTTAGCCAAACTAACCAAAACAGAGGGAAAAACTCAAATTATCAAAATCCAAGATGAAAAAGGAAATATTACCACAGATGCTACTGAAATCCAGAGGATCACCAGAAACTATTTTGAAAATTTATACTCTAACAAGCTAGAAAATCTTGAGGATACTAACAAATTCCTAGAGACATATGACCTACCCAAATTGAACCATGAGGACATAGAAAACTTAAACAGATCAATTTCATGTAATGAAATTGAAGCAGTTATCAAAAGCCTTCCAACAGGACTGGGGATGTGGCTCAAGCGGTAGCGCGCTGGCCTGGCACGTGTGCGGCCCAGGTTCGATCCTTAGCACCACATACAAACAAAGATGTTATGTCCGCCGAAAACTAAAAAATAAATATTAAAAATTCTCTCTCTCTCTCTCTTAAAAAAAAAAAAAAAAAAAACAAGCCTTCCAACAAAGAAAAGCCCAGGACCAAATGGATTCTCAGCCCAAGTTCTACTAGCCATTAAGAAGAATTAATACCAGGGCTGGGGATGTGGCTCAAGTAATAGTGTGCTCACCTGGCATGCGTGGGGCGCTGGGTTCGATCCTCAACACCACATAAAAAATAAAAAATAAAGATATTGTGTGTCCACCTAAAACTAAAAAATAAATATTTAAAAAAAAGAATACCAATCCTCCTCAAATTATTCCATGAAATAGAAAAGGAGGGAACACTGCCAAACTTATTTTACGAAGCCAGTATCACTCTGTTACCAAAAGAGACAAGAACATGTCAAGGAAAGAAAACTTCAGACCAATATCCTTGATAAATATAGATGTAAAAATTCTTAATGAAATATTGGAAAACCACCTACAAAAATACACTAAAGAGATAGTGTACTATGATCAAGTGGGTTTCAAGTACAGATGTAATTCACCACATAAATAGGCTTAAGGACAAGAATCATATTATTATCTCAATAGATGTAAAAAGAAAAAAGCATTTGACCAAGTATATCACCCATTTATGTTTAAAACACTGTAAAAACTAGGGGTAGAAGGAACTTACTTCAACATTGTGAAGGCTGTATATGACAAACCTAAAGCAACGTTACTCTACGAAAAAAACTGAAAGCATTTCCTCTAAAAACAGGAACAAGACAAGAATGCCCACTTTCAACATAGTCCTTGAAACTATATACAGAGCAATCAGGCAAGAAAAGGGGATTAAAGGGATTCAAATAGTTTTCTCCTTCTTTTCAGAAGAGCTCAAGTTATCTGTGTTTACTGTTTACATGATCCTATGTTTAGAAGACCCATAAAACTCTACCAGAAGACTTCTAGAGCTAATAAATTAATTCAGCAATGTAGCAAGAATAACATTCAATAATAAATCATGTTGCTACACTCCAATGATGAATCTTCTCAAAAGAAATTAGGAAAACAATCCCATTCACGGTAGTCTTTAAAAAACAAACAAACAAATAAATCTTGGAATCAATCTATCAGAAGAGGTGAAGGACTTCTACAGTGAAAACTATAGAACACTAAAGAAAGAAATTGAAGAAGACCTTAGAAGATGGAAAGACCTCCCATGTACTTGGATAGACAGAATGAATATTGTCAAAATGATCTTGCTACCAAAAGCACTATACAGATTCAATGCAATTCTTATGTTCACAGATGTAGAAAAAAAGCAGTTATGAAATTTATTTGGAAAAATGAGACTCATAATAGCCAAAGCAATCCTTAGTAAGAAAAGTCAAGCAGGCGGTATCACAATATTGGACCTCAAATGATACTACAGAGCTATAGTAACAAAAACAGCATAGTACTGGCACCAAAAAAGGCATGAAGATCAATGAAATAGAAGGCATAGAGACAAACCCACATACATTACAGTTATCTGATACTTGACAAAAGTGCCAAGATCATATGTTGGAGAAAAGATAGCCTTTTAAACAAATGGTGCTGGGAATATTGATTATCCATATGTAGAAGAATGAAACTAGACCCTTATCACTCACCCTGCACAGAAGTCAGCTCAAAGTGGATCAGAGACTTAAGAGTTAGACCAGAAAACTTGCAACTGCTAGAAGAAAATGTAGGCCCAACAATCCAGCATGTCAGCTCAGGAACTGACATCTTTAACAAAACTCCTAAAATACAAGAAGTAAAATTAAAAATCAATAAGTGAGATGGCATCAAATTAAAAAGCTTCTTCACAGCAAAGAAAACAAGCATGAAGAGAGGGCCTACAGAATTGTAAAAAATGTTTGCCACCTGTTCCTCAGAACATTAATATCCAGGATATACCCCCCCCCAAAAAAAAAAACCCAAACCCCTCAAAACGTAACACCAAAAAACAGCCTGATCAATAAATGGAAAAGGAACTAAAGAGAAACTTCTCAAAAGAAGAAATACAGTGGTCAACAGATGTATGAATAAATGTTCAACATTTCTAGCAATTAGAGAAATGCAAATTAAAACTATACTAGGAGCTATGGTTGTGGCCCAGTGGTAGAGTGCTTGTCCAGCACATGTGAGGCACTGGGTTCGATCCTCTGCACCACATAAAAATAAATAAATAATATAAAGGCATAAAAAATACAATAGCATTATTTTTTAAAGATTTTTTTAAAAGATGAACACAATATCTTTACTTATTTATTTATCTGCCTATTTATTTATCTATCTTGCCTCATGTGTGTGAGGCAGGCGCTCTACTGCTGAGCTATAACCCCAGCCCCAATAACATTATTTTAAAAATATTTTTTAAAAACTATACTGAGATTTCATCTCACTCTAGTTAGAATGGCAATTATCAAGAATACAAGTAATAATAAATGTTGGTGAGGATGTGAGGGAAAAGTACACTCATACATTGTTGGTGAGACTGCAAATTAATGCAATCACTCTGGAAAGCAGTATGGAGATTCCTCAGAAAACTAGGAATGGAACCAATGTATGACCTGACCCAGCTATCCCACTCCTCAGTATATATTAAGAACTTAAAATCAGCATACTATAGTGATGTAGCCTCATCAGTGTTTGTAGCAGCACAATTCACAATAGCCAAGCTAGGGAGCCAATTTGGTGCCCATCAACAGATGAATAGATAAATTGTGGTATATATACACAATTGAGTATTACTCAGCCATAAAGAAGAATGACTTTATGACATTTGCTGGTAAATGGATGGAACTGGAAACTATCATGCTAAGTGAAATAAGCCAGTCCCCAGAAATCAAAGGTATAATGTTTTCTCTGATATGTGGAAGGTAATCTAAATTAAGGTGGGGAGGATAAAAGAAAAAGAGAAGAAAGGTCGCTGGAGTAAACAAAGTGAATGAAGGGGAAGGGAGGAAGGATAGGATAGGGAAAGACAGTAGAATGAATCTGACCTGAATTTCCTATGTACATATATGAATATACCACAGTGAACTTACCATCATGTGTATCTACATACAATAAATTAAAAAATATATATAAAGAGCAGAAAGATCAGTAGAGTAGAGGGAATGGAGCAGGAGAAGGAAAGGAGAACTACTAAGTACTGAATTAGAACAAAT
Source organism: Callospermophilus lateralis (assembly GCF_048772815.1). Classification (NCBI taxonomy): domain Eukaryota; kingdom Metazoa; phylum Chordata; class Mammalia; order Rodentia; family Sciuridae; genus Callospermophilus; species Callospermophilus lateralis. The sequence continues at coordinate 49,081,614 of NC_135318.1, read as the reverse complement.
TATATTTCGTGCTTTTATAATTATGTCAAAATGAATCTTATGTATAGCTAAAAAGACCCAAAATAAATAAATAAATAAATAAAGGGATACCGTTCTTCTTCCCCTCCTACTTTCCCTATCTACTCGTCTTAGAAGTCTTGTTCTTCCTCATCTTGTGCTCCCCAAAGTGACTGGAATATTGAGGAATAAATTCAAATTCTCATAACATGTATTAGAATTGTGCTCTTAGTGTAATAATGTTCCTGTGCATATCCTGTCCCATGCTTACTTTTCCATATTATAGTACATATCCCTCCACCAATAGTAACTAGGACTGTGTTTATCTCTCTGCATCAAGCACAGGGCCTTGCACATTGTAGGCACTCTATAGGTATTTGTTTACTAAATGAATAACGTTCTCCTAACCTTCAACCTCTATGTTCAGAGACCTTAAACTTTACCACTTTTTTGACTAAACATCCCAACCTTTCCTATTCCTTGGTCAAAGATGACTGGTCCTTTCTGTCCCCCTAAGTACACGTCTGAGTTCCTCTGGCCATGTCTTTGGTGATGCAGTTATTGTTGGGTGGTTAAGAAATGGGTGTCAGATTACCTGTTTCATACTTAACCCTGCCAATGGATCTGCAATTCTTAGAATGATAGGACCTTAAGCATCATGTCTCTGACCCACCTTCGTCATAAGTAAAATGATGATAATGACAGTGTTAACATGTACAAAGCATTTAGAATAATGCCTTCTCAATGGTAGTATTTGCTACCATGCTGGTAGCAAATTGGTAGCAACTTATTAAATAATTTATCAGTTCTCTATCTTAAAAAAAAAAAAAAAGCACCATTTTCCCATCCAGTATTTATGGCTTTTAGTCTACAATGATCTACTTAATCGAAGAATGTATGCTAGTTTTATCATGGTTTCAGCCTAGGTTTCATTATAAAATGAATTTTTTTAAAGAGTTAAACCTCCCCTTGCCACCTCTTAGAGTTTAATTCTTAAATAAATGTATTTATTTTAAGGAAAGTAAAAAAAGATGATAGAAGTTTTACCATTAGCTGGTCACCAGGAAGGTGGTGGGGCCTTCCTTCAAATAGTGCTCTGTGTTTGGCTTTCCCATGGGTTTTTGACCTAGCTCTGCAATTTAATTGTGTGACTTGGGGAAATTACCTGAATTTTTAAAGCTTGGTGTTCTTTTTCTTTATTTACTGCTTACTTCATAAAGTTATAAAGATTAAATATAATAATGTGTGCATGATTTTTACTCCGGTGCCTGGCATTTAATAATGATATTAAATGTGCTCAATAAGTGTTGCTTATTATTATCATTACTATTTTCAACAGAGATTGGGGTTAGAGATGGGATGATAACTATCTGGTACCACTGTTCAGGAGCTTAAATTGGGTTTCTACTAGAGGTTGGAAATGAATGTCTCAGGGTTATTGTGTCTCTAATATTTTTTTCTTGATATGCTTTCCAAAGGTTTTAATTTCTCATCCTCTGGAAGAGAAGATGTAGATGTGAGAACATTAGGAAATGGTAAGATTGCATCAGCATCACCTGATTAAAAGTAACTTCCCTATGGTCAGCCTTCCCAAACAGCAGGCTTTCCATAGTCACTTAGTCAGAACCAAAGTGGGCAGAGCCCAGAGCTTCTCCAAGGGGGGAAGCCTTGTGGATTATGGAGCAGCCTTTGTAAATTATATTATATATGTCTTTACAGGAATCATTTCTTCAGAGCCCATCCTTATTTCATACCTGTAGGTTGTAAGGGACTTTTATGTGCATTAAAAAGAAGGTACCTGATTTTTTCTCCCCTAAATTTGATTATTAGTTATTCCATGTAAAAATGCTTCAGAATCACCAGTAGTTTTCAAAATGATCATCTTCATTTAAAAAATGATTCTGCTATCTTAGACTTTCCTTTTTTTTTTCATTTTATCTTGTTGAATTACAAGAAAAATGATGAGTATTAATCCCAAATTTTGATCTGTAGTCCTTTTCTCTCATGGAATCATAGCTTTTGTATTTCCCTAGTGGATTAGGCTGGGAGAGTGAATTTCAACTTGGTATACTTGAGCATTCCTGCATGTGAAAACGTTATGCTAGAGTAACCAATTTGATTAGTGGTTGTTTGAATTTTATTTTGTGATTAACACAGCCTTGTTTGTGGACCTTCGGGAAAGCAGTCATTTTCGCATAATGCTTCTGCTGGAGTTTAGCAGCCCTCACCCCCTCAAAAGCCCCTTGCTTCTTTTCACACATTCTTTCCCTCCCCCAGATATAGTCATGTCACTAAACTTTCAGTCCTCTAGTGCTCAACCTGTTTTTCACACCTCCTAACCCTCTTACATTAGCCCAAATGTTAACTCCATCAACACGTTTCTGTTTCATGACGGGGTGTGTGCTGCCAGGAAGGCCCTTTGCAATTGAGCTGGTGAATCCTCATAGAGTACATTTCACTTCACAAGAAATTAAGGAACTTCAGCAGGTAAACCACTTCATGACATGGAAATCGTCATGTTTCTGTAACTCTGTAACTGAACTAGAGTTGCTCATTGTTTTTCTTTTTCTGCTACTATAGAAAATTAATAAGTCATCTAACAAAATCCAAGTACGTGACTTGCAGCTTGTCTCAAGGTAAGGGTAGGCTTACTGGAGATGATTTCAAAAGGGAAGTTTTTGTTGTGAATTATATGTTTGAAAAAGGAATTATATCCAGAATATATAATGTACTCTAATTTAAAATGGAGAAATGGTTAAGTAGACTTTTCTCCAAGAAGAATATACGAATAGTCAATGAAAAATTTTAAAATGCTCAACATCATTAGTCATTAGGGAAATGCAAATCAAAACCACAATGAAATCCTACTTTACACTCACTAGATTGACTATTTAAAAAAACAAAACAAAACAAAAAAAAAACAAGTGTTGACAAGAATATAGAAAAACTATAGCTTACATTGCTGGTGGAATTGTAAGTGTGCCCACTTTGGAAAATAGTTTGACAGTTTCTCAAAAGATTAAACAGTTACCATATGACCCAGCAATTCTACTACTAGATATCATATATGCAAGAAGAATGAAAACATACATCCACACAATGTACATGAATGTTCACAGTAGCATTTTTTTAAAAGCAAATAAATAGAAATTACCCAAATATCTATGGATAAACTGTGTGACACAGTATATTCCTCTTAGCCTTATCCATGGAGGGTATGTCCAAGACCCCCAGGGAATGTCTGAAATTGGATAGTTTCAGAACTCTACATATACTTTTTTCCTATACAGATACACCTTTAATAAAATTTAATTTCTACATTAGGCACAATAGAGATTAACAATAACAACTAATAATAAAATGGACAATTATAACTTTATAGTGTAATATGTTATTTAAAATGTGAATTATTTATTTCTGGGATTTTTCCATTTATTATTTTCAGCCAAAAATTTACCTGAAACTGCGAAAAAGGGAAATCATAGATAAGGGGGGACTACTGTATGTCATATAATGGAATATTATTAAGTAGTAAAAAGGATTGAAAGACTGACATGTGCTGAAACATAGCTGCCTTGATAGCACTATGAAGTGAAAGAAGGTAGTCACCAAACACTGCATATTGTAGGATTTCATTTTATATGAAAGGTTCAGAATAGGGAACTCTATATGAGACAGAAAAATCAATTAATAGTTTTCTAGGGCTGAGGTGGAGAAAGAATAGGAAGTGCCTGCTAATGGGTATGTGATTTCTTTTTGGGGATGATGATTGCATTGTAGAATTAGCAGGTGGTGGTAGCCACACAACTCTGTAAAGATATTAAAAATCATTGAATTTGTACAGTTAATCTAAGGGAGTTGTACAGAAATTGTATCTTAATAAAGCTATTTTTAAAAAGAGGAATTTGGGGCAAGGCTTGTGTGTACAATATATATTCAGGCAAACTTTCTTTTATTGTTTTTGTTCAGAGAGGCAATAGGTCATATGAAAGAAGGTGAAGAAGAAAAGACTAAGACCTATAGTGCCTTAATATGGACAAATAAAGTAATACAGAAGAAAGACATCGAATTCCTGAATGATATAAAGGTAGTTTAAGTGTTCTGTTCTTTTGTTTTTCTACTGTCTATATATGTCTGTTGTCTTCTAGTTTATAACCAGAAAGTCATAGAGCATGGGCTTTGGGGTCTGTGAGACCTGGATTCAAATCCTGGCTTTGAATCCACTTACTATCTGAATGACTTGGCACTTCATCTAACCTGTTGGATAGACATTGTTGCTAGCAATTAAGAGCCCTGCTCAGAAGACAGATCTCTTGGGTGAAACCCTGATCTGCATTTCTTAGTGTGATTTTGGACAAGTTACCTAAGCTAATGCTTCAATTTCTTCATCTGTAAAATTAGTTAAATAATTAAATGAATTTAATCATATAAAACTCAGAATTGTACCTAGCATGTAGAAAATGCTCAATAATGCTATTGTTTGTATTTGATTACATGAAATAAAAATATCTAACAAAACTAATAATTAAGATTAAGTACATGAGGACTGGGGATATAGCTATATGTGAAGCACATACATTTTGACACAAAACTTCAAGGGCATGTCACTAATAGAGGGTCTCCCTGTTCTTTTTTATATTTCTTTCCACCTTCTCCCACCTCTTCCTATGAAGATAATTGGCTTTCAAATGCAAGGAATGAGCACAGATGGACTCAAAGAAGTATATAGTACCAGGTGCAGTTGTACACTCCTGTAATCCCAGCAACTCGGGCAGCTGAAGTAGGAGGATTGTAAATTCCAGGCCAGCCTGGGAAATACTGAGACCCTGTCTCAAAATAAAAAATAAAATTGACTAGTGATGTAGCCCAGTGGTAAAGCACCTGTGGGTTCAATCCCCAGTACCCGCACCCCCCCACCAAAATCAGGACATTGTTTAAATGGGCAATAGTTTGTAACAATATACATGACCTGCTAGAGGAGACTGGTTTAATACTATGGCTTTTTTGTATAATGGACTATTACTCTATTACTCTCCAGATATAAAAATTTATGTGGTAGATATTTATTAGCATAGGACAGTGTTCCTGATAAGTGTTAAGGGGAAAAAAGGTTTAAGATAATATGGTACATTGTGATTTGGGCACACACAAATGTGTGTGTTTGTCTATATATGACTACACAGGAAATAAATTATATGGTAAAAGATATACCATAAACAGGATTTAAACTTAATCATGAAAAAAAAATAGAAGGAAATAGAAGGAAAGAGCAGCTAAAGAAAAGAACAACTCCAAACGCCAAGAATCATTTGGAAAGATGTTCTGTCTCCAGGATGAAGTCACAGTAGGACATCACTTTATTCTCATTAAACTAATAGCATGAAACAGTAGGTTGAGGAGAAGAATAGTTGTATATATTGTTAGTGAAAATGTAAAGTATTCAACCTTTTTGGAAAGCAACATGGAAATGACTGTAAAAACTAAAAATACACTGGTTTTCTACCCAGCACATCTTCTACTGACAATCTTTTATAGAAATGAAACTCCAGCACATGAAGATATGTGCATGAGGAGGTTTACTGATTTTTTTCAGCGTGGTAAAATCAGCAATAATAAAACTGAAAGTGGTGGGATAAATTGGAATATTATGTAGCCATTAAAGAACAAAACCAACATGTTTCCATTTAATTTAATTTAGTGTGTGTATACATGCCTAAAAATGTTGGGAAAAAAGATAAAAGTACATCTGAATCTATGACTTGTAGAAGCACCCATGACATTATGAAAAAAAAAGTGAAATGCAGAGTAGTGTTTGTAGTATGTGTGGTTTTATTGAAAACATGTATCATTCACTTACTGAGAGAAGCTTATCCATAAAACGAGAGGATAGGCTTCTGGAATCACCTATAATGGCCACTCAGATTCTCAGGTTCTATAATTCTGTATCTAAGTCCCTTTGGCTTTTGGTCTTGCTACCTAGGGTCATTAGGTTAGTAGTTAATATAGACAGATATTTTATTTTTAAGATTGCCAAACAGATTTCTAAACTTTTTTTGGGGGGGGTGGTACTAGGGAATTGAACCCAGTGGTGATGTGTTTTTTAAACCACTGAGCCATATTCCCAGCCATTTTTCTTTTTGAGGCAGGGTCTCACTAAGTTGCTTAGATTGGCTTTAAATTTGTAATACAGCCAGCCGTGGTGGCGCACGCCTATAATCCCAGCGGCTCAGGAGGCTAAGGCAGGAGGATTGCGAGTTCAGAGCCAGCCTCAGCAAAAGTAAGATGCTAAGCAACTCGATGAGACCTTGTCTCTAAATAAAATAGGGCTGGAGATGTGGCTCAATGGTCAAGTGCCCTTGTTCAATCCCCAGGACTCAAAAACAAAACAAACAAACAAACAAACAAAAAACCTTGTTAATACTCCTGCCTCAGCCTTCCAAGTCACTGGGATTATAGGTGTGCAGCATCATGCTCAGTTCTAAACTTTTGTATTCCTTCACATGTATACAAGTCATTCAGAATGCTGTGGGAAAAATAAATTCATTTGAAAAGATAGATTCAGGGCTGGCATGCACAAGACCCTGGGGATTAATAGTGTGGGGCAATGTAGCTAAATCAGAAATAATGCTGATAGTGATTTTATAGGTCCAGATTAAGTGGTGAAAGATTTTATTTTAATCGTCTATCACCCAAGTAGACTGAGAAAAGTCACATCAGATTTACTTTTCCCTTCTTTTTATTTTGATTTATTTATTTAAATTTTTTTTTTAAGTGCTGGGAATCAAACCCAGGGCTTGCTAGGCAAGTGCTCTAGCTACATCCAATGCACTGAGCTATATCCCCTGCCTGTGTCCCTTCCTCCCTTTTATTTATTTATTTTAATATTTTCTTATAGTTGGACACAATACCTTCATTATTTACTTATTTATTTATTTTATGTGGTGCTGAGGATTGAACCTAGCGCCTGGCAAGTGTTCAGCAAGTGCTCTACTGCTGAGCCACAACCCCAGCCCTGTGTCCCCTTTCTAAAGGTCAACTTATAAGAAAAACAGTGCGTGTTTCTGAAAATTCAGTAGCATGGGATAATGGTGTGCAGCATTAGAATAAGTGAAGTGTTTTCCTTTTGTGAACTGAAAACAGACCCAAAGAGACACTTGAGCGTGTGTTAACATGAATGTTATGTTGGAAGAGTGGTGGGTCTACCAGCTCTGTTGGTTATTTTGATTGTCTGGCTCATGGCCAAAGTACTGGGAGTGACTGGAAAGTTAAAGGAAGTAGAGGAGAAGAGCACTCATTAGATAGTTGCTGATTTAAAGGCTAGATGTTTCTGTACTCTGAAGCAGAGGCTCTATCTTTATAGACTTGTTAACATTTCAGCCTTATCCTTTACTTGTTTCATCTTTTGACTAGAGAAAAGTCAAACTTTATGGAAATATTTCATCAGAACAAGAATCTTATAAAAGCAAAGAATTATAGAATCTTAAAATGCACAGTGTTAGGAGGGACCATTGACTCACTGCTCTGATAGAAGCACTCACACCCTTTAAATGTGGTCTTTGTCAGAACTTGCTTGCTTTTTCTTGGTAGAAAACTTGATAGAGAGGAGGCCAGGCAGGAACCTTTCTTTTTTTAGCAGGGCTTCAGGCCCACACTAAACATGTAAATTTGGAGCAGTTGTTCCAACAAGATAACTCAGAGAATGTTTTTCTGAACCTACATTTTCATTTATTCCAAAATCTACTTTTTTGAGTCGGGTGGTACTGAGGATTAAACTCAGGGGACTCAACCACTGAGGCACATCCCCATCCCTATTTTGTATTTTATTTAGAGACAGGTCTTACTGAGTTTCTTCGTGCTTCACCATTGCTGAGGCTGGCTTTGAACTCATGATCCTCCTATCTCAGCCTCCCAAGCCACTGGGATTATAGGCATGTGCCACCATGCCTGGCTCAAATATCTGCTTTTAAAACTTGGAATTAGTTGGGGGAAGGGGGCTAGAGGGAGTCTGCATTCTTTGTCACTCTGTGACCTGGGGTTCAAGTGGTAGGAATACTATTTCTCTGCAAGTGATTAGAGGACCCCCAACAGCTGCTCCTGCAAGGAATCACAGCTGCTGTGCTGTGCAGGTCTCTAGGCCTCAGTGTCAGTGCAGTACTCCCAGTCACTTGTCCATGCAGGACCTGTGGCTGCTGTGCCCAAGCAGGACCACTGGCATCAGCATCCCTGCGAATCCCAGCTACTGCTCCCACACAGGACACCCGGCTGCTACCCAGATGCAGGACCTCTAGCCACTACTCCCATGTGGATCCCCGTCTATCAATGTGGGTCTCCCCTAGTCGCCTCTATCTTGGGACACTGCAGCCACTACCATAGTACCCTATATGCAGTACCCTCCACCTGGGGACACCGCACAGGGTCTGGAGACAGGCGCCAACCACAACACTGCATGCCACAAAACTGCATTTCTGAACAGCTGCCCAATGCTACCATCCAGTACTACCCAACTCAACACCCCATCACTGAAAGCAGCCGCCTCCATCTTGGGACACCTTTGTTGCCATTTTAGTTGGGGCTACTCCTAGCTTGGAACACCTGCTGGGGCTTAAAAGCAATATCAAGGTACCTATAGTTGCCAGTTTCCCTCTCCCTAGCAGCCGCAAGCAGGCACAGTGCTTGCGGATATGCAGATGGTTCTGAACTGCCTGATATAAAACAGCTCTCTGCAGCCAGTGTGCAGTCCCCAGAGAACAGCCCACAAGACCTCTGGAGAGAGAGGTTCCTGATTGGGAAGTACAAAGGGAGCGGGTGAGTGAGATACAGTTTAGAGACTAAATTAGAGACCAGGAATTGTGAGGTCTACAGGTGATATAAGGAGGTAAGACTGGATGCCCACATCACATGAGTGGGCCCCAAAGGAGATCCTTGGGGTGCAGTCTCCCATCGGGTTAGGTAAGTGCAATACCCCACCTCCAGGAACTCCGCTCCCAAGACCATCCCACCCTAATAAACTTCACCATCCTGAGGGTGGAGATACCAGCAAACAACAGACAACCCCAACTATTGGATGAGAAGGGAAGCAGGAAAGATACTGATCTCCAATAAAATCAATCCTTGTATCTTCCTTTGAGATTTTTTTTCCTCTTTTCTTTTTTTTTAATAATATTGTTTTAGTTTGTGTTTGAGAGAGAGAGAGAATATCTTTTTTTTTTTTTTTTTTTGTAGATGGACACAACACAATGCCTTTATTTTTATGTGGTGCTGAGAATTGAACGCAGGTCGCGCCCATGCTAGGCGAGCGCTCTACTGCTGAGCCACAATCCCAGCCTCTCTTTCCTTGCTCTCTCTTCTCCTGTCCTCACATCCCCAACACTTGTGAAACCAAGTACTTTTCATGAATTAGGCTACTGAGGACTGGGATGTCTGAATAGTATATTACATTTGTGTTGTATATTCTTTTATCTCCTATTTTTATATTTTTATTTTTCTTAATATTTGATTTTTGTACTCTCTCTATTGTCTTCCCACTTACTTGTCTCCCCAAAATCACTTTCTCTTCTGCTATTAACCATCTTTAGATACCTCTTTCACACTTTCTAAGATCTAATAACTATATGCTCACCTCCTATCCCTTTAACATGTCATCCTACACCTCACTCCCAGTTCTCTGTTTGCCCACCATCAGAAACTGTAGATCCTTTTGCAAACCTACTGTTTATATTGTAGATAATAATTGAACTCACCATTTCTGTATATTATGACAAAACCACAAACGTCTTAATAGCAGCTATTTGGTTTAAGGTTGTGTATTGTTTGTTTGGGGATCTGTTGATATTGTTCTCCCCCTTAAAGGAGAAGTATTGTAAACCTGCAGGGTCACTCACTATAAGCCTGTAGTGTAAAAATTAAAGCCTCAGATCTGCAGTGCTAGAAGGAAAGACACATGAGCAACATGAAAAAGCAAGGGAAGAAAGAATCAGAATACTACATTATTAGAATCCGTGGCAGCATAACAGAAGAAATTACAGAGAAGTAGTTCGGGATGTACATAATTAAAATGTTCTATGAATTAAAGAATGATATAAGAAAGCAAATACAAGCAACAAAAGATCATTTTGATAAAGAGCTACATAAGCAAATAAGGAAGCAAAAGATTATTACTTCCAATAAGGAGGTAGAGGTTCTGGAAAAAAAAAACCCAATAAATCTTTGAAATAAAAGAAACAGTAAACCAATTAAAAACTCAATAGAAACAACCACCACCAGATTAGAAGACAGAACCTCAGACAATGAAGACAAAATATATAATTTTGAAAAGAATGTTGACCACAGAGTGAAGATAAGAAACCATGAGCAGAACATTCAAAAATTATGGAATAACATAAAAAGATCAAATTTAAGAATAATTGGGATAGAGGAAGGCAAAGAGTTACAAACCAAAGGAATGAACAATCTGTTTAATGAAACAATATCAGAAAAATTTTCCATACATGAAGAATGAATTGGAAAATCAAATACAGGAGGCTTACAGGATACCAAATGTACAAAATCACAACAGATCCACACCAAGGCACATTACAATGAAAATGCCTAGCATACAGAATAAGGAGAGAATAAAAGCCACAAGAGAAAGGAATCAGATTACATACAGGGAGAAACCAATTAGAATATGTGCAGATTTTTCAACTCAGACCCTGAAAGCCAGAAGATCTACAATAATATATACCAGGCTCTGAAAGAAAATGGATACCAACCAAGAATCTTATATCCAGCAAAATTAAGCTTTAGATTGGATGAGGAAGTAAAAACCTTCCATGATAAACAAAAGTTAAAAGAATTTACAACTAAAAATCCTGCACTAGAGAACATCCTTGGCAAAATATTCCATGATGAGAAAATAAAAAACAATAATGAAAATCAGCAAAGGAAAGTATTACACTGAAGGAAAAACCAGTCAAAGGAGAAACCAAGTCAAGTTAAATACCAAATACAAATTATTTCTCAATAATAACCTTGAATGGTAATGGCTTAAACTCACCAATCAAAAGACATAGACTGGCAGATTGGATTAAACAAACAAACAAACAAAAAGACCCAACAGTATGCTGCCTTCAAGAGACTCATCTTATTGGAAAAGACATCCACAGACTGAAGGTGAAAAGTTGGGAAAAAACAGAGAAGTAGTTCAGGATGTACATAATTAAAATGTTCTATGAATTAAAGAATGATATAAGAAAGCAAATACAAGTCCACTCACATGGACTGTGAAAACAAGTATGGGGTTTCCATCCTCATATCACAATAAACTTCAAGCCAAAGTTAGTCAAAAGGGATAAGGACATTTCATACTGCTTAAGGAACCATACATCAACAAGACTTAACAATTATAAATATATATGTTCCAAATAATGGAGCATCTGTGTTCATCAAACAAACTCTTCTCAAGTTTAAGAGTCAAATATATCATAACACAATAATTCTGGGTGACTTTAATACACCTCTTTCACCACTGGATAGATCTTCCAAACAAAAGCTGAATAAAGTAATTATAGAACTCAATAACTATCAATAACTTAGACTTAACAGACATATATAGAATATTTCATCCAATGAGTGAATACACTTCTCAGCAGCACATGCATCGTTCTCTAAAATATACCATATACTATGCCACAAAGCAACTCTTAGCAAATATAGAAAAGTAGAGATACTACCCTGCATTCTGTCAGATCATAATGGAGTGAAATTAGAAATCAACAATAAAATAAGAAATAAAATCCACTCCAAAACCTGGACACTAAATAATATGCTACTGAATGGACAATGGGTTGCAGAAGACATTAAGAAGGAGATTAAAGAATTTTTAGAGGTGAATGAGAACACAGATACAACGTTATCGAAATCTCCTGGGACACTATGTAAGCAGTTCTAAGAGGAAAGTTCATTGCCTAGAGTTCATTCCTTAGAAGAAAAAAAAGTCAACAAATAAATGACTTAACATTACATCTCAAAGCCCTAGAAAAAGAAGAACAAATCAATACCAAAAGCAGCAGAAGACAGGAAATAATTAAAATCAGAGCTGAAATCAATGAAATTGAAACAAAAATAATTTAAAAAATTGACAAAACAAAAAGTTGATTCTTTGAAAAAATAAGCAAAATTGATAAACCATTAGCCATGCTAACGAAGAGAAGGAGAGAGAAAACTTAATTACTAACATCCATGATGAAAAAGGAAATATCACGATGGATACTACAGAAATACAGAAGATAATTAGAAATTATTTTGAAAATTTGTACTCCAATAAAAGAAAACATCAAAAGCATTGAAAAATTTCTAACAAGTTAAACAGATCAATTTCAAGCAATGAAATAGGAAGATTCCATCAGAAGCCTAAGCTCAGGACCAAGATAGATGGATATACAGCTGAGTTCTATAGACCTTCAAAGAACTAATACCAATATTCCTCAAATTGTTTCATGAAATATAAAAAAGGAACACTTTCAAACTCATTCTCTGAGGCCAATAACACCCTGATTCCAAAACCAGACAAAGACATATCAAAGCAAGAAAACTTCAGACCAATATCTCTAATGATCATAGATGCAAAAACTCTCAATAAAATTTTGGCAAATTGTATACAGAAACACAAAAAAGATAGTGCACCATGAACAAGTGGGGTTCATCCCAGGGATGCAAGGTTGGATCAACATATGGAAATCAATAAATGTAATTCATCACATCAATAGACTTAAAGATAAGAATCATATGATCATCTCTATAGATGTAGAAAGGCATTCAACAAAATACAGCACCCCTTCATGTTTGAAACATTAGAAAAACTAGCGATAACAGGAACATACCTCAACATTGTAAAAGCTATTGGTGCTAAGCCCCAATATCAATCTAAATGGAGAAAAATTGAAAGTATTCCCTCTAAAAACTGGAACAAGACAAGGATGCCATCTTTCACCACTTCTATTAACCTAGTTCTTGAAACTCTAGCCAGAGCAATTAGATGAAAGAAATTAAAGGGTTACAGATAGGAAAAGAAGAACTCAAACTATCACTATGTGCCGATGACATGATTCTATTCATAGAAGATCAAAAAAAAAAAAATCCACCAGAAAACTTCTAGAACTAATAAATGAATTTAGCAAAGTAGCAGGATATAAAATCAACACCCATAAATCAAAGGCATTGCTGTACATCAGTGACAAATCTTCTGAAAGAGAAACTAGGAAAACTACCCCCATTTATAATAGCCTCAAAAAAATAAAAAAAGGAAGAAATACTTGGGAATCAACTTAATGAGACAGGTGAAAGACCTCTACAATGAAAACTATAGAATGCTAAAGAAAGAAATTAAAGAAGACCTAACTTAGAAGATGGAAAGATCACCCTTGTTCTTGGATTGGCAGAATTAATATTGTCAAAATGATCATACTACCAAAAACACTATACAAATTTAATGCAATTCCAATCAAAATCCTAATGACATTCCTCATAGAAATAGAAAAAGCATCATGAAATTCATCTGGAAAAATAAGAGACCCAGAATAGCCAAAGCAATCCTTAGTAAGAAGAGTGAAGCAGGTAGCATCGCTATACCATACCTTAAACTATACTACAGAGCAAAAGTAACAAAATCAGCTTGGTATTGGCACCAAAATAGACTTGTAGACTGATGGTACAGGATAGAGGACACTAGAGACAAACCCACATAAATACAGTTATCTCATATTAGACAAAGGCACCAAAAACATATATTGGGAAAAAAAAAAGATAGCCTCTTCAACAAATGTATCTGGGAAAACTGGAAATCCATATGCATCAAAATGAAATTAAGCCCCGATCTCTCACCATGCACAAAACTCAAAGTGGATCAAGGACCTCGGAATTAAATCAGAGACTCTGTTCCTAATAGAAGAAAAAGTGGGCCCAAATCTCCATCATGTCGGATTAGGCCCCTTAATAAGACTTCTATAGCTTCCTTAATAAGACTTCCTTAATAATACTCCTATAGCTCAAGAAGTAAAATCAAGAATCAATAAATGGGATGGATTCAAACTAAAAAGCTTCTTCTCAGCAAAAGAAACAATCAGTGAGGTAAATAGAGAGCTTACAGAATGGGAGCAAATTTTTACCACACTGACATCAGAGCACTAATCTCTAGGATATATAAAGAACTCAAAAATCTTTTTTTTAAATATTTATTTCTTTTAGTTGTACACAATGCCTTTATTTTTATTTATTTATTTTTATGTGGTGCTGAGAACTGAACCCAGGGCCTTGCATGCACCAGGCAAGCGTTCTACCCCTGAGCCACAACCCCAGCCCCAGAACTCAAAAATCTTAACACCAAAAAACCCCCAAATAACCCAATTGATAAATTGGCCAAGGAACTAAACAGACAGTTCTTAGAAGATGATATACAATACACTTATTGAATAACAAAGGCAAGGATTTGGGGGAAAAGGGCACACTCATACATTGTTGGTGGGACTGCAAATTGGTGCAACCAATCTGGAAAGTGGTGTGGAGATTACTTGGAAAACTTGGAATGGAACCACCATTTGAACCAGCTATCCCATTCCTCAGTTTATACCCAAAGGACTTAAAAACAGCATACTATGGTGATGCAGCCACATCAATATTTATAGCAGCACAGTTCACAATAGCTAATTGTAGAACCAACCTAGATGTGCTTCAATAGATGAATGGATAAAGAAACTGTGGTATATGTACACAATGAAATATTACTCAGCTTTTTCTATTTCTATGAAATTAAAAGAGAATAAAATCATGGCATTTGCAGGTAAATGGATGGAATTGGGGAATATCATGCTAAGTGAAGTAAGCCAATCTCAAAAACCCAAAGGCAGAATGTTTTCTCTGATATGTGGATAGATGCTGATCCAGAATGGTGGGGAGGAAGCATGGGAAGAATGGAGGAACTTTAAATAGAGCAAAGGCGAGAAAGGGGAAGGGAGGTGGCGGGGAGTAGGAAAGATAGTGAAATGAGATAGGCACCATTACACTAAGTATATGTATGAAGACACAAATGGTGTGACTCTACTTTGTGTACAACATATATTGGAAAAAAAGATAAAAACAGAGACATTAAAAATTGTGCTTTTGAAATGCATTCTGGTGTCATGTATAATAAATTAGAATAAATAAATAAATTTTTAAAACTTGGAATTAGTTGACCTTTTATGGTATTAACGTCTGCATCTTAATTTGTATGTTTACATAAAGGAAAGTCTCTAATTTGAACTAATTATGAGAAAAGTAAGCCTATGTCTCTAAAAAGTCTGAATTGTTAATAAACATAAATATGGAACTGGGGATGTGGCTCAAGCAGTAGCGCGCTTGCCTGGCATGCGTGCGGCCCGGGTTCGATCCTCAGCACCACATACAAACAAAGATGTTGTGTCCACCGAGAACTAAAAAATAAATATTAAAAATTCTCTCTCTCTCTCTCTCTCTCTCTCTCTCTCTCTCTCTCTCTCTCTCTCTTTAAAAAAATAGACATAAATATTGTTTTCTCAAGCTGGGCTAATAAATATTAAGGGACTTGTTCTGTTGTACATATTTATTTGTAATTACTATATTGAAATGTCACACTAAATGATAACTCTTACAAATTATAGCCTTTTGTGTAACAAACCAACAAAACAGAAAACCCTGAAAATTTGTATATGGTTCTCCCTAAAGAATGCACATTGCCTGTACACACAGGTGCATTGATTTGCAGCCTTCTGCAACCAACCATTTTGTACCCCAACCTGAAATCCTCACTTGCTTGATTGGGTTAGAAAACAATTGTAAAAATAAAATTAAGAGAAGGGGAGGGAAGGGGAGGAGAAAGAAAGAGTAAGTAACAACAAAAAAAAAAAAAAAAAAAAAAGAAGAAGAAGAAGAAGAAAGAAAAAGAAAACTATTGTAACAACATTGCCCTATAGAAGAGCCCTACTGAAGTAAAAGGCAGGATAAAACTCCAGGGTCCTATCAGTTTGTTAAATTTCAGAGCAGAAGAGACCTGGAGAATCATTTACTTCCAAACCCCACTGTTTTTGTTTTGTTGTGATGCTGGGGATCGAACCCAGGGCCTCATGCATGCTAGGCTAGTGCTCTACCAGTCCCCAAGTCTTTTTTATGGTGAGGGTTGCTGGGCCCAGAAAATGAGTAATTATGAACTAGGATATGAGACATGCTGCATATGTCCCAAAAGGGACATAATTTTTTCCAGTTTTGATTACCTCTTACTCTTGACAATGATAGATGGAATCCTCCAAAGAAACAACTGTGGTGAGCTGTGGGTAACAAAGGAATTGCTAGGACAGGCTTCACTGTGATTGTGTTGTCTTCCTTTAGGACCTAAAGATTGAACAGAAAACCCCTCTACGGGTCCTTCACCGAAGACCCTTGGCTTTGAGAACTCGTGTCATCCACTCTATGGAGACACACTATGTGGATGAACATCATTTCCGCCTTTATCTGAAGACTCAAGCTGGAACGTATCCTTTCACCTGTGTATTGCAATAATCTAGCCAAAACCCCATGAGAGTTTATGCTGCCCTAGAAAATAGGTTTAGCTTGGTCTGGGAGGCATTAGGGAAAGTATTACATTGGGAAGAAATTCATTATTTTTTTGTTTGAGGGGTTTATCCCCCATTAAATTTGTTTCTCAAGAGGATATTTTAAACTATGAGGTAGCAGTCCAATGTTAGTTTTACATTTCAGTTAATTACAGTGTATTACATAGTGGTTAGCACATGGTAAATACTTGGAAAATACTTTTGATTGATTCATTTGCTGTCTGTATATATTCTTCAAGTAATGTATTCATGACCATTTTGGGGTCTTTTTAGCATTTCAAGCATTTGTCCCAGATGATTAAACATAGTGATAGTGCTACTTTACTTTTTTTTTTTTTAAGAGACATTAGAATCTCACTATGTTTCCCAGGCATGTCTTGAACTCCTGGACTCAAGCAATCCTTCTGCCTTAGACTCCCTTCAAAGTGCTCGGACAACAGGCATGTGCCATCATGCCAGGTGACACTTCACATATTGATCTTTATTTGGGTGCTGGCCCAGAACAACAGAAATATTCTTTTTCTGCATATCTTATGAAAAAACAAAAACAAAGCATTTCAGATTACATGTCATTTATTTGAGCCACATTAAACTTTGTCGACAGGAATGCTGTGCTGGCACTTAGCACCATTTTCAGACTTCTACAAGTTTGACTGTTATAAATAGTAAAGGTTGAAATTCAGTTTAAATTTCCATAGTCCAGGGCTGGTGATTTTTTTTATAACTTAATCTGACTTATGTGTTTTTGTATCAGAACTGAGGTGCTGATTCACATGTATCAGGGAGCTCCTGTGGTCCTAGCCTTGTGATCCAATAGCATGAAGTGATAAAATGCCTTTTAACTGGTATAAAAGTAATAACATGTATATAACAAATATATCGAATAGCACTTTGACTACATTGCTGCTTTAACTACTCTGCTTCTCTTTTCCTACCAACCTCCTCACCTCTGCTCCAGGAGTGATCTGGATTTACTTGGTCAAATCAGGGATAGGTTATCTACTCCAAATATCTTATAAAGTTTACAATTTGGATGTAGGGATGATTTATGTAGATGCAGTGGGTAGATTTTTGTATCTTTGTTGTTTGGAGGGCATTTCCCTTTTGTGGATAGAATTTCAAAGAAATCACAGGTGTTTACATTTTATTTATGTTTTGATTCTGGGTATTGAACCCAGAGCTTCTCACACAGTTAGCACACACTCATTTCATCACTGAGTTTTGCCTCTGACCACAGATTAAAAAAAAAAAAAAATTCTTACTACCAAATTCTGGCTTTAGTTTTTGGGTGCCAAGGAGAAATGCAATGTCTTGGAGAAACTAATTTCTTTTCAATCCTATTAAAACATTTTTAGAACCAGCCACATACGTGTATTTAAGGCATTGCCAAGAAAGACTAGCAAAGCTTTAGATACCATATGGCTATCCACGTACTAAATTTATTTTGTGTATACTCTGTGTACATATATTGCTCAGTATACTGAGCTAGTTTGTTTGCTTTAAATGTCGTTCTTCTGGCTGTGAATATAATCTCTCTCGATCTTTTAACTGGTTATTTTGGGGCTTTTTGGTCATCACCTTATTTCTATCAGAAATAGCATTTTTTGAAGAAAGTGAAAGAAAGAGAATGGCAATTGTTGAGTTTAGCAAAAATGGCCATCACTAGATAATTACAAGTCTTGTGTTTGAGTCAAAACACTCAAGTGAAGGAAGAGTGAATAAGCTTTGAGAAAATGAGGACATAATGTCAGCATGTTATAGTATTGATTTATTTATCTTCTAAGAATAAATGTGTTTTTCCTGTTCAAATTCTATTAAATGGTTTGCCCTAAATACTGCTTTCTATAACTCAGCATGATGCTGGGTTTTTACTGAACACTGATATAAACTTGTATCTTTCAAAGATAAATATTTTCAAGGCTACTGTAGAGTCCTGTGTGAGGAATGTTAATGTAATCTTACCAAAGTCAAATTCCAGAATTTTGTCATTGCCTTTCAAATTTAAAGACTTATGAAGGAAAAATACAAAGTCATTTCTAAAACAAAAACAAAACAAAACTTAATCTTTTGCTAATAACCATATTAGCAGACAACTAGGCCTTCCATAATTCTCATGAAGGATCTTTATCAAGATTAGGTATTTTCACTGTCTCTTCTATCATATTGCCATAACTGGATCATGTTACAAGAAAATCCATCATTGAGGTCGTTATTGTATGTGTGATTCTGTGGAACCTACTGTCTGAGCAGATGCCAGTTGCCATTATAGAAAAATGGGACCAGGAAGGTGGGAGTCAAATTTTGGCAAAGAAAAAAAAAATTTAAAGAAAGAGAGGGAGAAAGAGAGATAATTTTTTTTAATATTTGTTTTTTAGTTTTCGGTGGACACAACATCTTTATTTTATTTTTATGTAGTGCTGAGGATCGAATCCAGCGACCTGGCGCATGCCAGGCGAGCACACTACTGCTTGAGCCACATCCCCAGCCCCGAAAAATATTTTTTAAAAAGTATTGAATTATAATTAATTTTAGAAATCCATTCTCAAACCTTGGCAATTTGAGATGAGCTATAAAGAAAAAAGAAAGCCATGACTTCTGCTAAGTTTGTTGTAAACACAGGTCTCAGGTACTTATGTTGGCTGCTAGGCCAGTAGGAATCAACTGTCCTAAGACACACATCTAAAGTTAGAGCCAGGACTGACCTCTCCTTTGTAACATTTCTACTTTATTTCCTTTTCGCCTGTGAAATCTTACCAGTTGATATTGCATGGCTATCCTCATTTTTTCCTTAAACAGACTCCAGCTACATTAAAGAGTTTGTACATGGAGACTTTGGGAGAACCAGGCCAAACATTGGCTCTCTGATGAATGTGACTGCTGACATTCTTGAGCTGGATGTGGAGGTAAACCGTTTTATTGCACATTTGCACATTTGCAAATCGAATTCAGCCAAAGTTATGCCTTTTGGCATTAAACCAAATAGCACTTCTCACCTTCATAATTATTTGAAAGTGGCAAAACCTCACAGTAGAAAAGGGACTATCTTCTGAATTTTTATTAATATGAGGCCTTATATATGATCCTTATGATATATAGTTAATTTAATAACTGTGCTTTACATTTGGCATGAGATTAAACTCTTAAAAGAGAGAATAAAATTATAAGTGACCTTCAAATGTCCTTAGGGATTCAGGGTTTATTTCCTATACCAGTTTCATTTATAAAGACTTTAAGGCAGAGTGTTTGGAAACTATTTAGGACAGGGATAGAAAATGGGATGAGCCAATGGTTACTAACAAAAACAATTCTGTAAGGGATTCCTATGATGTGGTTCAAAAGTGGTTCTATAAGGGACATCTATGAGGTGATTTTCTACTCTTACAGTAATTGAAACAAGGTTAAATTCTAAAATAATTACAAGAATGGATTTTTCAGGAAATTCTTCACAAACGTTTTCTTTTTCATTTGAGCATCAATAGAACTTGAGCCACAAGTTGTGCTCCTTGATGAAAATTTAATTAGGATTAGTGTCCCTCTTTACCTCCCACCATACCCCATCTACCCCACCCCCCAAATCCTAGGAAGTGGTTAGAATTTGCATTTGAGAATAAAATCAAAGTTATTTTTTTAAAAAGTGGGTATATTGCCTGGCATGGTAATCAAATGATCATTATTACCTTACAGCAATCCTCTCAAGTGCTCTCAGATTAAATTCTATAGATCTCCTACACACCAGCCAGAGACACCCTTCAAGATTGCAGGGAGCCTCTTTAAAGGGGCTGTCATTTTAAGAAAGACAACATTTGTTAAAGAAAATTCCAACTGTTCTTAGAACAGCTGAAGAGTGTCAAGAGCCATAGCTCCAGGTTTCTTAGCCCTGAGTGCCTATTGGAATCACCCATGAAGCTTTTTCAACACTACAGCATTCCTACCCTTCTCTGCCCTCAACACACACAATTGTGATCAGTGATCTTTAATTTTCAGTTTGAAAAACTATGGCTATATTCTGAAGCACTATCAAAATGTCTTTTGGAGATTTGGAAAAACACAATAGTTATTTGGGCTTTTCTAATAATATTTTAGAATCTGGAATATGAAGTGACTCAAAAATTAATGAAAAAATTTTCAGTAAATCATTTCAGACTTTAAGCTTTGTCAATAAAGAAACATGGTTATAATGGATTTTTAAAAAGCCTTTTTAAAAAATAGGTCCTCTAGGGTAATTAAGATGTATTTTGTACTTCTGGAATGTGATTGTTTATGTGGAGACAAAATATTTCGCTTACCATAATGCCAGAGTTGGTGTTCTAGAAGAGCAAAGTGAAGGCAAGCTGATAGAGATGAATTGGATTTTGAAAGAAATAAGTTCTGGTGAAGTAAAACAAAAAGATCCTTAATTTTTTCTTAGTTCCAGGTGATCTTTCCTATTTATTTCCTTCATATCTAGTTGCTAAATTACAAACAAGGCTATAGGTTTATAGACAAGTACTTGAGTGCAGTACAATGACCTAAGTAGTGATTGCCAGCAAATATGATGGTAGTCCCATATATTGTATCACTTAGTGACATCATAGCTGTATTAGTCTGAGTAAATATACTCTATGATATTTGCATGATGACAAAATCACCTAATGATGCATTTCTTATTTAGAATGTGGCCCCACAGTTCAGCTACACGTGATTCTATTAAATGTAAGATGGCAGAATGAATATGATCAGAAGAATAAAAGTTGCTGAGACTTTTTGAGGGAAAACTAGTGTAACCACCTGGATTTGAATTTGTTTGCTACTTTACTCATAAACTTTTAAAAATTTATTTTTTAGTTGTAGTTGGGCACAATATGTTTATTTTATTTATTTACTTTTATGTGGTGCTGAGGATCAAACCCAGGGCCTTGCATGTGCTAGGCGAGTGCTCTATCGCTGAGCCACAACCCCAGCCCACTCATAAACATTTTTAAATTTAAATTTTTTGTCTTATGCATCAAAAGGTACAATTATAAACTAGCCAAGTAACCAAATACTGCTATTCAGTTAATTCAGAAACAAACGTTGGATCCAAGAATCCCCAGAGTAGACTTTGGTATTCAATTGCTCTTTCCTTCAAATGTTATTTCTTCTATATTATATTAAAACTATTACTGGCAAATGCTTATCAGAAAAGTAGTATCTGTAGTAATAATTTGTTTTCTCCCTTTTAGTCTGTAGACGTTGACTGGCCACCTGCTCTGGATGACTAACTTTCAGATTTGGAGATAAAGAGTAGGGTTTTCTTGGCATGATGTGGACATCCATGCAACATACCCTGTAAAATGGCTGTTTACCCACCATAACGGTGTCTTGGAAACCATTTGGATCATGTTGATCTATTTTTAAATTTGTTATAACATCTCAGGATCTGTGTGTATATTTTGTGTTCAGTTGTTCTAAGAATGTCTTATGACTTTTCTCATTCCCTCTCTCACTCTCCCCAGTGAAACTATGAACAGTGAAACCATTCTTCCTAATTCTTTCATTCAGAGAGGTGCACAAGCAGGAAAAACTGTTAATTCAAGAAGCTGTAATTTCTTTCAGCAAGATTTCTTCTGCAGGAGACATGTCACCTTTAAAATCATGTTCTAAATTTTTAAATTATCTGAACAAAAGTTCTACTGGATTTATGCAGCATAGTATCCTATAATATTCTAAGATATCAATGCAAATATGACATCATTAATATTTTTCCTGGGAGGCCTTAAGCAAGCTATTATCAATGGAAGTACTTTTGGGTATAATTTGTGACAAATCATAATGACCCCAAATTACTGTTTTGACAATCTAAAATTGTTAGTACATGTCCCCTGTGGAAGGAAAGTGAAACTTTAGGAATTGAGGCACACCATGGTAAGAGACTTTCACAGACCTTTTAAATAAAGAGAAACAAGTGCCTTTAATAACTTCAATCCCAGGGTTAACAATTTGAAAAATTGAGATTGCTAAAGGTAAACTGATACTATTTCACAGTTCTTCAATATATTATCCAATTTCAAACATTTTAATAAGGTAGATAGGATATTGCCTCTAATTTTTTAATTATGGAAACCAAAGAATAAAAGTTAAATAAATAACTTATCTAAAATTTTTACTTTGATATCCAACACTAGAACTGAAGTATCTTAGTCCCTAGGGTCTTTCATAATTAAACCCTGTTAATCTATCACCTATTTTATGAAGGAGACATCTGAGAGTACCAATTAAATTCATGTAACCATAAGAACTGACTTTTGGAATTTAGATACCAAATCAAGAAACTTACCAAAAAATGGCCCGAGTATATATCATATAGTCCCATATAATCATCATTTGTTAATAAGTTAATCATCAGAAATGATACAGAGGAAAAATATTAAAACACCTAAAGAAAATGAATGGCTCATTAATAGTTTCAGAAAGGAAGCTCATTAAAATTTCAGATTTAAGTGTAATTTCCATCACCTGATTCAACAATTTGAGCTTTAAGGACACATTGGACAGTATGACTGTTTCTTATCTCTATACTAAACATAGTTCATAGATACCAAGATTCACTTTAGATATCAGGAAAATGGTTTTGACATGAAAAAGTAAGACTACCACTTTGAAACCATGTATTTACTCATATGTGAATAATAGCAAAAAATTGTTTCACTATTCTCAATGCCAAAAAAATGAGAAAAGGATCACAGAAATAAACTTTGATTAAAAAAAAGCATTTGTGTGGATGTTTCTCAGTTTCTGGGGAAATTTGGCTTCAAAAAGATTTAAATTTAGGGAAAAGTCTTTTGCTAGTTACTTTTGGTTCAGTTTTGAATCCAGTGGATTGGCAATTTGGAAGAATCAAGAAGAGCCTTCTTAATGAATTTAAATTAGAAGGTTTCCATTTCTTAAATTTGCAAAATTTCAAGCAGAATAAACATTAGCTGTAAATACTTACTCCATGTGTTCATATAATTTTGAGGCAAGTTGTTAAAAATTAATGTAGGTCTGTTAAGGCAGAACTGGGTACATGAAGTAATGATAATATTATAGTTTCCATCTTGGCCTATATAAAATATTTTAAAATTAGTTATGATTTCATTCTTTAAATTTTATTTAAATTAGAAATCTTTTAAATAACATTTAAAGGGGGCTTTGTTCTTGATATCTCTTTCCCATTTATAGTATGTGACTTATTTTAGGAAAACCAACTCTTAATACCTGGAAGAGTCAAGAAAAAATGGAATTCATAAAATGAAAAATTTTCAAGTAAGATAACTGGTTACATTTGCAAGTTAAGTGAAGTAAATTCAGAAACTAAATTTCCACCTCATAAAAGAAAAAATTTTACTTTAGCAGATCTTTTCTTTTGTTGCTTTATTCTTTGATTTTTAAGTACACACATGAGATTTAATGTCTGAATTTTTTAAAATGGTGCTACCCATTTTATTATGAAACTTACAGGAAAATAGCAAGAACAGAACAAAGGGCCTTCTTTCCTGAATCATTAAACCAGTTACACCTCTCAAACTCAAATATATTGATAAATAATTCCTAGAAAGACATACTTAAGGGCTGGGGATGTGGCTCAAGCAGTAGCTCGCTCGCCTGGCATGCGTGCGGCCCGGGTTCGATCCTCAGCACCACATACAAAGATGTTGTGTCCGCCGAAGACTAAAAAATAAATATTAAAAAATTCTCTCTCTCTCTTAAAAAAAAAAAAAAAGACATACTTAACCACAGTACAAATACCCAAATCAGGAAGTTAACACTGCTGATTGCTATTGTCTAATCCAAAGACCCCATTCAAGTGCCACTATTTGTCACACCAGTATTTAAATTTTTTTTAAATTAATTTATTTTAATTAAGTATATATGACAGCAGATTGCATTTTGATTCATTGTACACAGTTGCAGCACAACTTTTCATTTCTCTGGTTGTAAATGATGTAGCATCACACCATATGTGCAGTAATAAATATACCTAGGGTAGTGATGTGCAGTAATAAGTATACCTAGGGTAGTGATGTCCATCTCATTCCACCATCTTTTCTGTTCCCATGCCCCCTCTTCCCATGCCCTCCCCGGACCCCTCCTGTTATGGATCACCATTCACTTATCAGAACATTTGGCCTTTGGTTTTTTGGGATTGGCTTATACTTACTTAGCATGATATTCTCAAACTCCATCCATTTACCTGCAAATGCCATGATTTTATTCTCTTTTAATGCTGAGTAATATTCCATTACGTATATATACCACAGTTTCTTTATCCATCTATTGAAGGGCATCTAGGTTGGTTCCACAGTGTAGCTATTGTGAATTGAGCTGCTATAAATGTTGACTGCATTACTATCACACTGGTATTTTTCAAGTGATCATACTGTCTCTTAATGTCTCTACCAATCTGAAAGTTCCTTGACATTCATTATTTCAACAGTTTTGAAGACTTCAGGATAGTTATTTTGTGGACTGTTTTATTTTGAATTTACCTCTTAAGATTCACATTATGTTTTTTGATAAGAAATCACAGAAGAGATATGTTGTTCTTATATTTTTTTTTAAAGAAAGAGTGAGAGAGGAGAGAGAGAGAGAGAGAATTTTTTAATATTTATTTTTTTTAGTTATCGGCGGACACAACATCTTTCTTTGTACGTGGTGCTGAGAATCGAACCCGGGCCACACGCATGCCAGGCGAGCGCGCTACCACTTAAGCCACATCCCCAGCCCATGTTGTTCTTATATTATCTAAGGTGTCAAACAGTTTTTATATATCCAGTTACTGATGGCTGGGCTTTGATCAATTGATTATGGTATTGCTCACCAAACTTTCACTTTTATAGTTATTTTTCCCTTTGTAATTAAGTATCTTATAAAGAGATCATCAAATTTTCACTCATTAGTTTTAGCACCCATTGAAGATTTTCAATTGAATCAATAATTACCACACTGATTGCCAAATATTGATTTTCAAATTCCATCATTACTTGTACTATACATTTATTGGTTGGCATTCCCTTTCATTTATTTCTCTCACTGTGGGAACTTGTGGCTACTTTTTTTCTTTTTCTTTCTTCTTTTTTTTTTAATGCTGGTGATTGAACTCAGAGCCTCACACATGCTAAGCAGGCACTCAAACAGATATACACTACTGTGTTCATTGCAGCATTTACAACAGCCAGTAAAAGGAATCCAGTATACCTCAATGAATAAAGAAAATGTGATACATCTACACAATGGAAGAGCATTCAGCCACAGAAAAGGTAGAAATCCTATCATTCATAACAACATGGATGAACCTGGAGGACACCTAGATTAGATGGAATATGTCAGGCACAGAAAAGGAAATAACACATGATCTCACATGTGGGATCTGAAAAAGGTAAAACTCAGAGGGATGGAAGTGGTACTTGGGCTTAGGAACAGCGGGGTTTGGAGAGATTTTGGTAAAAGGATAAAAATTTCATGTCAATGTTTTTAAAAAAGTTTTTAAAAAGCTGTCCCAGAGACTTTGATTGAGACCCAGTTCCTCCCCTACCTCCTCCTCTTATTTTCCCTCCTTCCTGGCCCCCACTCGTGAGAACAGAGAAGGCAGCCATCTGCAAGCCAGGAAGATAGCTCTCTTAGTTTTCTACCAAATTCTAATTTCAAAGAATAGTTACAAATGCAAGATAGCTAGAGCATTTCATAAAAATGCCAAAAGTTTCCAAGCAACCAGATTACCTTTCCCTGTACGGAAAATGCTATAAATACTAAGAAAATATGATATTTTTAAAGTCAAATGACAAAATTTTAGCAAGGGTTTTAGAATTTTTTCCATTTTATTATGAAGAAAAAAAATCAGTGTATACAAAGTTATTACAAAGGTAAACATTCTGTACAATCAAAAGCATTTTAACAATTGAAAACAATTGCATCAATAGCATATTCAAAGGAACTCGATTAAATATGAGTGTAAGAGAGAAAAGAAATATGTGCTTTTGTGATTGGGTAAATGGTAATGCCATTAAGAAAAGCAGAGAATGCAAGAGGAGACACCAGTTTATAAGGGCTTTCAGGCAGTTGAAGCTGTGGGCACTAAGACTACACAGAGGAAAACCCAGCACCATCTGAAGACTAGGGTTTGGGCTCTAAGGAAAAAACAGACCTCAGAGAAATCCCATCCACCACAGAAATGCCAGAGGAGTGTCCATAGCAGGAATGGTCAATAGGTAAGTTGTAAAAAGGATATGCAGAGTAATAACTGATAAAAAGAGATTAGATTTGACAAGGGGGTTAGTCTCTGGTCACATTTCCCAGAATATCACAGAAAATAGTAGGAGCTAAAGACAGATTGATACACAAGGAAAGACTGAAGTGAGGAAATGGAAAGGCAAACACTTTTGAAATCAAGAGGGAAGGAATATCGGGGTGGTAAGAAAGGTTTTTGCTATTTTGTTTTTTGGGGTCTTTATTTTTAGGTTGGAGAAGACATCTGCCATGTTTATACAAAGAAAAGAACTAAATGGTGATGTGAGGATACAAGAAATGGGATGGGAAGTAGAGAGGAAGAGGGATCCAGTGTAACAAATGGAGATTAGATACTTTCTACTATTATGTGCTTATGATTTTTGAATTTATATCATATGACAAATATTTTCTTTTAAAATCAAAACTTGAGAAATATTAATTGCATTTATGGGTTTCTAATCTTTTTATTTTGCTTTCTGGACTATTCTGACTCTAATCTTATCTTGCTCTTCTGGCAATTTTCCAGTAATAGTCAACTGAGAATTTTATTTATATGTCATTCGCACATACCCCATTTTGATGGAATTAATTTATGTAAATTTAAGGTTTGGTTGTACTTTGTACAAGTGAAATGATACACACTTTCCAGACGGGAATATGTTAAATATTTAGGGTAGGTCCTAGCTATAAGATAAACTAGATCTTTAATACATTAATTACTTAGCATCATGATAATCCCATCACAATTGAGATTAATGGCCAAATTCTGTCACCATTTTGCCATTGGGATTATTTGCTTTTAAGCAATTTGGAATACCATTTTGCCATTGGGATTATTTGCTTTTAAGCAACACTGGACTTCAGTGATTCTAATAAAAACCCAATGTAACATCAAACAAGATGTAAAAACTATAAAAATCTAGTAATTAAAAAAGCTATTTCAAAAAACAAAAGTTCTAGTAATACACTAAATGTTCAATAAATATTACTGAGTGTTTAATGTGAGGCAGACTGTTCTACAAACTGGAGATTCAACAGTAAACAAAATACAAAAATTTCTCTCCTCCTGGAGCTTATGTACTAGTAAAGAAAACAAATAGTAAACAAATGCTCAGTAGTTAGACAGTGACAGTGAGAGAACATTTAAGGCAGAGTAATACCAAGTACAAAGTATATCAGGCAAGAATGTACCTGGTACTCTGAGGAGGAGAATTAAGGTCAGAGTGCTTGGAGCTGCATGAAGAGGGGGAAATGGTAATACATGGGATAGGAAAGGGTGCATAGGTCTGCTAATTTTAAGCACTAGGAGCTGTTCTCTGAGATGGGAAACCACTGGATGGTTTTGAGCAGACAAATATGATTTGACTTGTTTTAAAAATAATTACTTCTGCTATTTATGGCTACAGGGGAACAAGGATGTAAGGAAGGTTTGGGAGGCTACAGCTTTAATCCAGGCAAGCAATGAGGACAGCTAGAAATAGGGTGCTAACAGTAGAAGATAAGGATGATTCCAAGGTTTTGGCCTGAGCAACCAGAGCATGGCATTGCCATTTACTGAGTTGGGGAAGACTGAAGGAGAAGCAAGTCTGGGAGGGAAAATCAAGAACTTAGGTTTAGATATGTTGAGTTTGAGTTTTAATTAATTTATAGATAAAGCTGTTAAAAGGCAGTTATTGAGATCACAGGGAATAAAGATACCTAAGGAAAACAGCAAGGTCCAAGGAAACTTCTTCGTCTTGAAAGGATGGGTGTAGAACTAAAATTGAAAGTCACTTTAAAGATATGGATGTAAATGTTATAAAAGGTAGAAAACCTCCCATACCTTGAAAGCTTACTTCAACTGCCTTCTCCAATTTAACATTTTAAAGAAGTTTTTATGTACATATAAATTTAAGAAATGCCAAGAAGTCTCTGAAAACCCCATAGGGGTCACTTTGACCCATGGGCATCAAAAATAATCAAGAATATATTTTTCCAATGACATAGTCATTACAGGTTTTACCTTATATTTGCTTGAAAGCAAATATTAGTTAATTCTTTTAAGAATACATTAATAATGTCATAAAAGAAATATAAACTTAAAAAAAATCATATGCAAAGGAGTCACTCAATTGTTCATTTTGCATTGTGCCAATGCTTGAATACTGACTACTTTGAACAAAATTATGATTGTTCGGATTAGTACCATTTGATGGTCCTGATTCATTTATCAGGTTGTTATCTGCACAACTGAAGTCCGATCGCTCAAATGCATTTGATTGTGAAACAAAAACAGTACTAGAACTGGTGCCTGCTGACATACTGGAAGAAGACATCTGATGGAGCTGTCTCAAGTCTCTTGGATCTAACACTGAATTACATGAGGGGTTTTCAAGATTCATGCTCACAAGTCTTGGATTATCAGTCTCCTCCATGCTATCACTGCTGGTTGTCATCATATTCACAGGGCAATTTGACAGCATGTTGGCATCAGAAATACCATATAAGTCAGCTGGTGATATGGATGATGTTTCCATTCTGCCTATGTCATCAGTACTGTTATAAATGCAAACATTAGAAGCATTTAAATCACCAACAGACATGTCCAGGAATGATGAGATACCTTGAGAATTAGCAGAAAGTGTCCCTGTTGAAAAACTACTCAGTGGATTTGTATTGACTGAACGTGAGGTAGGATGGGCCATTGATGACCAACTTGAAGGAGGCTGAGGCACCATTGAAGGTATGGCTGAAGCATGATGTGACAATCCACTGGAGATGGATACAGGTGAGGAATAGTAGGATTCTCCTTGACTAGAAACTCCTGAAGATCTGGACATTTCTGACAAAACTGTACCATGAGAAAACAAGTTTGATTCTGTGGAGGGAAAATGTATTTAACAAAATTAAAATGAACAAAGTTATAAAAATCATTATTGCAAAATTAAAATTTAAAAAACACATTCTTAAAGAGAAATTTCAAGAGAACTGATTTAACATTTTAAATAAAATGTTTTTCAAAGCACTAAAATTATTATACAAGTCCAAAACTGAATTCTATAACATGTAACTTTAATAAATGAATTTAAGATGAATTTTAAAGTTATTTTGGGATATATAATTTCAGTCCAGTTTTTGAGGCCTTATACATGTATTTTTTAAAAGTGAAAGATAAATATTGGAATTTTAATTAACAGGAATTAAACAGCCAAATCATTTCATACTCTCACTTTTAGGAGAAAATGGAGGGACAGAGAAAGCATTCATTAGGGATGGTTGAAAACTATATATAACTTGTAAGATACATTAAGGTGTGACCCTAAAGTATTACAAAATCCCCAGTCAGAAAAAAATTCTGTATTTACTTATGTATTATATAAATGCTGTATATTCTAAACCAGGAAAGGTACTAATATAAGTATACTATGTATACAACCAGAAATATGAAAAATTGAGCTCTGTATATATAATAAGAATTGTGATACATTCTGCTGTTATATATAAATAAAAATAAATAAATTTTTTTTAAAAAGATGTAAGAGAAGGAGCTGGGGTTGTGACTCAGCAGTAGACTGCTCACCTAGCACGTGCAGGGCACTGGGTTTGATCCTCAGCACCATATAAAAATAAATAAATAAAATAAAGGTATTGTGTCCAACTACAACTAAAAAATATTAAAAAAAAAGATAAGAGAAATTCTAATTAACCATTCATTGGCTGAATTATATAAACCAAGGAGTTGTCAAATTTTTTTCTCTAAAGGGCCAGATAACATTTTATTTTATGCTTTGTGAGCTACATAACCTCTGCTAATAATCATCCAATTTCTGTTGTAGTTTTAAAAAAAAATAGAAAAGGCAACTGTGGCTGGAGATGTTATCTTAGTGATAGATCACTTGCCTGGCATACGTGAGGCCCTGGGTTTGATGTTTAGTACTGGCAGGGTGGAGAAGGGGAGGTAGCCAGAGATGATAAGTCATCAACTGAGCATGGCTATGTTCCAATAAAACTTTACTTATAAGAAAGGTGACTAGCCAGACCTAAACCATTTCTTCCATGACACACTATAATTAGGAAAATTACTACTGTATGAACAAAATATAGTTTTTCAAACATAATCAGTTTCCAACACAATCTACAGAAGCACAACTAAATTATCATGTTGAAATCTTGAAAAAATTTATAGGAGAGGAAAATATCAAAGAAAGGCTTATTCTTAAAAGTGGAATTCCACTACATTGTGCAAGGAATACTCCACAGGGGATAAAATACCTTTTTTGATGAATCTTCCTTCTTCGATTGACTCTACTGGACCAGATCTTGGTCTCTCAGGAAAATTGACTGCTATGATAAAGTTTTTCCATTATTAAATGCAATTTGAAAATTAATTTATCAATTAAAACTTGAAAAACTGAATAAAGCAAATAACAAGATCTATTTAAATACGAATCATACAAAATATTCTTACCACAATCCTGCCACAGTTTCTGGAACAGTAGAGTTGTTTTTTGTTTCTTTGATTTATTGCCATAAGTATCTGATTAAAAAGAAACCAGGAAAGTAGGTGAATCATCAAGGAATTATATTTCCTCTCCATTAATAAACAAAAAGCTTTAAATAGACGTACATTTTACATCTGTTACATCTAGATATACATCTGGATTTAATAAGTACATTATAATACCTGTAAGTCAATATCAACTAACGAAAGGTCTGATAAGGATCAAAATAGCAAACACTTTCTAAAAAGGGCATACTAAGAACAAAAATAGATACTCCAAAATCAAAAATAATTTGTTTGTGTTGGTACTGGGGCTTCAACCCATGGGCTCTTTACCACTGAGCTACATCCCAAGTCCTTTTTTTGTTTGTGTGTGTGTACAGGGGATTGAAATCAGGGGCACTTTACCATGGAGCCATATCCCCAGCAATTTTTCTTATATCTTGAGACAGGGTCTCACTAAGTTACTTAAATTGTTGAGGCTGGGTTCAAACTTGCCTCAGCCTCCCCAGTCACTGGGATTGTAGGTGTGGACCACCATGCCTGGCTAAAACAGAAATGTTGATAAATAGTTTAGATGATCTGAAATTATTTCAGATTAATCAAACCTTCCTAAGAAAGAGATGCAAAGAGCATAAGGAAAAAATGAAAACGTTCAGAAAACATATATAAATTATGAATATATATAATGACTAAATGTATCTTACCATGTAGCAGGATCAACATTAAGACATGTATAAAGCAATACCACACCAAAGTATCATACCTTTTTCATCTGGCAGATACCTAAAATCCATAGATTCACTAACTTCCTGGTCAGAGGGTCTCCGCAGCTGCATTTTTACTGTTACTGGTTCTGTTATAGCTTTACAATATGGAGGAGTCTTGAAAACAATGGCTACTTGACGGTGTACATCAGCTTGTGAAAAGTTACCCTTTGCTTCCCAATCATTCAACACAAAACGAACTTCTATGTCATCTAGTTAATAAGAAACCAAATGAATAACAACAATGAAAAAACAAAGTAAATTTTATCTATTAATTTAAAATACATTCTGAATTCAATGAAACAAAATAAGTAAATACCTTTCTGAACTTTGTCACAAAGTAGAAATATTTCATCTCCTCCCCTGACACTTCCACAGTTCTTGTTTACACGACAAATCCTTAATTCTGCAGTATTTGGGGCACCTAAATATAGAGGATTTTAAAAAAATGTGTCTCTACCTTAATAATACATATTATTCTGTTGTAAGGGGAAGGATTTGAGGGAAATCATTTACAAAATAGATAAAAGTTTGTATGTACAGATAGATGACAATAAATACATTAACCATTCACACCTGTCCCTTTCTTTTTTTTTTTTAATTTTTATTATTGGTTGTTCAAAACATTACATAGCTCTTGACATATCATATTTCACACATTTGATTCAAGTGGGTTATGAACTCCCATTTTTACCCCGTATACAGATTGCAGTCACATCGGTTACACATCCACGTTTTTACATATTGCCATACTAGTGTATGTTGTATTCTGCTGCCTTTCCTATCCTCTACTATCCCCCCTCCCCTGCCCTCCCCTCCCATCTTCTCTCTCTACCCCATCTACTGTAATTCATTTCTCCCCCTTGTTTTTTTTTTCCCCTTTCCCCTCACTTCCTCTTGTATGTAATTTTGTATAACAATGAGGGTCTCCTTCCATTTCCATGCAATTACCCTTCTCTCTCCCTTTCCCTCCCACCTCTCGTCCCTGTTTAATGTTAATCTTCTTCTCATGCTCTTCCTCCCTACTCTGTTCTTAGTTGCTCTCCTTATATCAAAGAAGACATTTGGCATTTGTTTTTTAGGGATTGGCTAGCTTCACTTAGCATAATCTGCTCTAATGCCATCCATTTCCCTGCAAATTCCATGATTTTGTCATTTTTTAGTGCAGAGTAATACTCCATTGTGTATAAATGCCACATTTTTTTTTATCCATTCATCTATTGAAGGGCATCTAGGTTGGTTCCACAGTCTAGCTATTGTGAATTGTGTTTCTTTTTAGCTGCTTTAAATAATCTGGTTTAGAGCCAAATGACTCATTTCTAGGCAATGACATTTTCTCTAAATAAACCTCCCTGCTTCTAAATTCTGATTCTTCCAATACATCCTGCATACTGTTACCAGATTAATTTTTTTTTCTGGTACTGGGCATTGAACCCATAGGTGCTTTACCACTGAGCTATATCCCTAGTCCTCTTTATTTTTTATCTTGAGACAGAGTCTTGCTAAATGCTGAGAGTCTTGTTAAGTTGCTGAGATTATAGGTGTGTGCCACTGTGCCAGCTAGATTAATCTTAAATCTCATCCATGTCCCTAGGGCAATACAATTTCCATGTTTTCTTTTATGTGGACAATATGACTAAATAGTTCTTGCTGACATTCACTGCTCTGTATGAGAAGGATACTATTATCTACATTTACAGCCCTAGGTTTCACTAACCTACATGCAAAACAGGTATAATAAGACACCATTGGTAAATAAATATTTTGTGTGTGTGCAGCTAAAATATTTGACCGCAGCATCACAGTCTTTTCGAATGATAAATTTCTGTATCTTTTGTTCTAGCATCTGTCAACATTCTACTTCTGAAAATTTACGCCAGAGTAATATTTATACAAGATATTCACATATAAGGATACTTATCACAATTAAATTTGTTAGGGCAAAAGGAAAACTATGAGAAGGAAAGAAAAACCCAAATGTCCCATGAAAGGATAATGATTTAATAAAATTACAACTAGGCCAGGGCTGTAGCTCAGTGGTAGAGCACACGCCTCGCACATGTGAGGCACTGGGTTCGATCCTCAGCACCACATAAAAATAATAAAGATAAAAAAATTACAATATAGGCATGTCATGAAATATGCAGTTATTGAAAGAATAATGTAACCAAGAGGAAAAGAGGTTCAAGATATAAATTACTAAGAACGAAATTAAGTTTTTAGAAAGATCAGTGACGATATTTTTAAACTATATTGTGTATATGACTGATGATGATTTATTTGTTGGTATAAAGAAAAAACTGGTAAAATATGTGTTTGAGGACAGTGATTATCTTTGGAGGATAAAATTGCAGGAGATTTACTCTTTGTATATTTTATAGTATTTGAATTTTTCTTATGATGAATATACTGTTTTCCCAAATACCAAAAAATTTTTAATAATTAAACTAGTCTTTAAAAACAAAAACAAGCTAAGACTACAAATACAAGGAAATAAAGCACTTACGGTTGTCATAAATTGGGTTAGAGACAACAGGAGGAAGAGCAGTTGTCAAATTACCAAGTTCATCAGGGAGGAAAACTTGAAAACACAGTCTCACCACATTGAGATCACAATCTTCAATATCAAGCAGCTGTTGCTCAGGGACTGAACAAGTATAAACATATTTTTTTAAATGCAGAATAGTCACACAGAGCTAAAATCCCTCATCCATTATATCCAATAAGCTTGAATAGCAACCAAATCTGTACTAACAAAAACAGAATGTACCCAATCTCAAGAATGCCTTTTATTATTATCAAGTAGTCACTATCTAACAGTATTTGATAAATTATAGCCTTTTTAGGAAGTAACTGTTCTAGTAAGCTGACACTTAGAATAGAACCCCAAAATGAAATTAATAACAATTTGATTTTTTTTAATGGATGCAAGTTATACATAACAGAGAAGAGATATTCATTCAACAAATCTGTATTTGGTTTAGTTTAAGTTATCTTCTAAATCTTCCAGGAATTATTTCCCCAGTTTTACAGATGAGAGCTGATTTTAAAGAGACAAAATTATTTGTCCAAAGTTTTACAGCTAGGAAGTGGTAGGGTGGGAATCTGAACCCAGGCCATTGACTCCAGAGCTTATGCTTTTAAAAATTAAACTCTACTAGAAAATTTTACTTACAATCCACATGAAAATGACATACACACAGGAATATCTACTAAAATTGAGATCTACATTTTAGGGATGAAGTGCCAAGAAGATACCAAATGATATAAGATAGCTTGTTTCTATAAAATACTTCATTTGTAAATTAAGTTTGCTCAAAAACAAAAAACCCTACAGTAGGAAAATTTTGCAGTTCTGAAAAAAATAAAATAAAAACTCATATGACAAAATAAAATGTAAGAACAGTTTTTTATAATGATGTTTGAAAAGAAACCCAGTTCCAACAAAAAATATTACTGCATTTTCAAAGAATACCATAAGCTATAACAAATCATAAACAATTCAGCTATATTTTTAAATGCTTAAATATATATATTAAATTTTACAAATTTTATATTTTAACACTTATTTTATAAAATATTAAAATGTAAAATACTAAGTTTGAAAAAACATTTAACCAAATTCCTTAGTACTATAGGCAATAACTAATAAAAACAGTTTTATACTGTTTTAATTTATTTGTACTCATACAGTCTCAGTAATTATCACAACATTTAAATTTGTCTCAATATCATTATTCTCAAGCTAGAGTCTTATAGACTCTAACATCTGAGTCTATAAGAACACAGTTGTATAATAAAAAGTCAAAATGCTATGATGCCAACACATGTATTATAGTAGCACACTTTTCTGGCATCTTAATTAAGGAGGCAATAAGAGGTTTCCTTCTTCAAAACCAAGTTTTATAGCATTGTAAAATTGGAGTTCAAGATCTCACTGTCTCTCAGTTTCAAAGATGAGTAATCAATACACACACACACACACACACACACGCACATAATGAGTAGCTAGGTGCTCCTGACAAGTTTAAAAACAAATCTATACGAATGGTTAAATAAACTATGGCATAACCATGCAATGCAGTAATGCTCAGCAATAAAAAGGAACCAACTATGGATTTTTGCCCCAACTTGGATATATTTCAAAAACAACATGCTGAGCAAGAAGAACCAGACAAGAAAGAGCATAGACTACATGGTTCAATTTGCATGAAACTGTAGAAATAAAAGGGGAGAAATAAAATCTCTTTCTTACTATGAATCACAAAGAAGAAAACATTGAACTAAATGTGCTTTTAAAATGCAGATTCTCAGGACCCACACCAGACCCAGAAATGTGGTCTTGAATCTACATTTTATTTTTTAAAATTTATTTATTTATTCTAATTTGTTATACATGACAGCAGAATGCATTTCAATTTATAGTATACATTTACAGCACAATTTTTCATGTCTCTGGGTGTACACAAAGTAGAGTCATACCATTTGTGTCTTCATACATGTACCTAGGGTAATGATGTCCATCTCATTCCACCATCTTTCCTACCCCCATGCTACCTCCTTTCTGTTCCCTCCCCTTTGCCCTGCTCCCTCTCCTTTGCCCTATCTATAAAGTTCCTCCATTCCTCCTATGCTCCCCGCTACCCCCATTATGGATCAGCATCTACATATTAGAGAAAATATTTGGCCTTTGGTTTTTTGGAACTAGCTTACTTCACTTAGCATGATATTCTCCAACTCCATCCATTTACCTGCAAATGCCATGATTTTATTCTCATTTAATGCTGAGTAATATTCCATTGTGTACATATACCACAGTTTCTTTATCCATTCATCTACTGAAGGGCATCTAGGTTGGTTCCACATTGTGGAATTGTGCTGCTATTGTGAATTGTGCTGCTATAAACATTGATGTGGCTGTGTCACTGTAGTATGCTGTTTTTAAGTCCTTTGTGTATAAACTGAGGAGTGGGATAGCTGGGTCAAATGATGATTCCATGGAATCTGTATTTTAATCTGTACTATGGGATTCCTGTGAATATTCAAGTTGAAAACCACTGCAGAAGTGGCACTAAAGGATGATTAGCAGAGTTCTGAAATGATCATAGTGATTTTAGGAGGATCTTTTGGATGTTTAGAGGGATATCAAGGATAAAGGTGAGAATGCAAGTTCAGAGGCTGTCAACAACTGTTAAGATTAAAAACGATGTAAGCTTACATTCCTACAATGTCAGTGAAAAGACTGGAGACACTGGACTGAGATGGTCAAAGTGAGTAAACAATTAGTTTTTCTGGAATTGTTAAGGGTTCATGAAGAGAAGCAGTTGACGAGAAGATAGAAAAGATGTCAGAGCTTTATGTAGGTGACTTTGAATGTAGGGGCCATTTAATTTTTAAACTATATAAGAAGCCATTATAAGATTCATATCATAGTATTATTCTAAAGACCTGTGATTTGATTGGGGGAAAACTGCTACAACTCAAATTATGAAATGATGAGTTCCTAAACAAGGGAAGTGGCAAAAGGGCTGGAGGAAAGAATGGATGTTAAAACAAAAAGTAGCTGGAGCTATAGCTTAGAAGTAGAGCACTTGCCCATCATGTGTGATGCCCTGGGTTAGATCCCTAGCACCACATAAACAAAAAACAATCTAAACAACAGAAAACATAAATACTGTGAAAGACCAACTGCAGGATTATTTCTTTTCCAAATCTTGTTAAGACCATAAATCTTGGAGCCAGGCTACCTGTATTCAAATTTTGCCTTTACCACTCACTATTTATATGACCTGGAGCAAATTAGTTTTTCTATGCATCCATTTTCTTGTTTACGCAAAGGAGAGATGAATAACACCTACCTCATAGGTTGTCACAAGAATTAGATGAAGTAAAATATGTAAAGCACTTACTATATAACAGGAATTACCTTAAGCATTATCGAATGTTATTAATATAATGCCTGGTTCTGGACTGCCAACAAACAAATGAAAACCTTCCACAGAAGTAGCAGATAAATTTCTGCATGATTTGGGACAGTTATATGACCAAAGCTTTAGTTTTCTCTTCTATAAAGCAGTGTTGCTTTAATGATTCAATAAAACAGTGTACATAAAGCTCATGACATTTATTCCCTGACATACAAAAAGGCCTTAATACATGACAGCTATTAACAATCTCCCTGTTTTATACTGCATCTAGACTTGAATGGCCTCTTTAATTTAAAAATCTATTTTTTTTAATTTGACATTGAATTGAAGCTTTAAGTGAGCATACTCTTGACCCATAAATTTACCAGTTCTGAAAATTTTATGCTAAGGAAATATTCACACAAGAGCTCAAAGTGCCTATTTGATGGAGTTTCTAAGTGAAATGAAAATAACCTAGAAGTTCATTACAATTACTAGGTAAACAAATTACAGTCCATTCAAACAAAAGAATAATCTGTTAAAAAAAATAGATCTGTAAGTACTGACAAGATGTTTAAGATATAATCTTGTGTAGGAAAAACTAAAGCAGTAGAATATGAAGCACAGAATAACTCCCTTTACATAAAAATGTACATCTGTATGAAAATTTAAGACCTAGAAAAAAAGAAATGCACAGGCTGGGCTGTGGCTCAGTGGTAGAGCGCTTGCCTATCATGTGCGAGGTATTGAGTTTGATCCCTGGCACACATAAAAATAAATAAATAAAATAAAGATATTGTGTCCATGTACAACTAAAAAAAAAATATTAAAAACAAACAAACAACAACAAAAGAGATGCACATCCTATGGTCCATAAAAATAGTACTTGTCTGTAAGCACATTCCTTAAATTATCATTATTTCCTTTAAATTATTTTTACACATTCAGGAAAAACAAACCAACAATATAGGCATGTCTTAAATATGACAAATATATCTATTTATCATAAATTGTATAGTCATTCAATTCCTGACATGCCTATTTAAGTAGCTGCAGAACATGTTAGAAGGAAGAATACCATTATTATAGAAACCAATATCTAGTTCAAAACCCATTTACCCATTCAAACAATATAGAGTGCTAAAAAGTACCAGGAGCCACAACAGGATAATGCTATAAGTATAAATGCTTAATAAATGCTATCTAAATAAAATCCACTGAATAGTAAATATGTAGGAATATAAACAAATATACTATGAAAATGTCTTGTGGGATTTTCCTATTTATGTACTACTACTTCTATGCTTGGGAATAAGTTTTGCTGTGGTCTATGCCTATGAATTAAATGCACTCCAATATCTTATAACCCTACTATACCTCCAATACCTTACCTACTAACATTCACAATGTATGTTGTCTGTTGGAAGAGTGGCATAAGGAAGGCCACATTTAAAGAGAACCAGTTTTCTTACAGAAAAAAAAAATGACATTCTCCACTGATAATTGAAATGATACTTACCATTGAAAGGATTGATTCCTGAACTTATTCTTGAAATAATGGCTTCCTTTACTTCTTTTTTCTTAACACATCGGATACCCAAATTTTGAAAACTAGGAGGAAAAGAATAAACTTTCAAAACTGCAGTCTAGTTAATTAAAAAAAAAAAACACTATAGAAACCAAGCATATATCCCACACTGAGGAGACATTATTTTGTTGTCTGGAGATATTAAAGCATGAATTGTATTTCTAATTGCTATGATAAAAATGGGAGAATTCTTTTTTTAAAGAGATGGGGAGAGAGAGAGAAAGAGAATTTTTAATATTTATTTTTTAGTTATCGGCAGACACAACATCTTTGTTTTGTATGTGGTGCTGAGAATCGAACCCAGGACGCACGCATGCCAGGTGAGCGCACTACCGCTTGAGCCACATCGCCAGCGGCAAAATGGGAGAATTTTGAAAAGTGGTGTTATATTTCTAAAAGAACTGCTACAAGAAAAATGTACACATAGAATTATAGCATTTTTATATATCATAATTATACCTTACCAATATGCCTATGTCAAATTTACCAAAGTAGACACAGATTAACCGGAAAGGAACACCAAAAAGCAAAACGTCGCCTCCCAAATTCATGATCAAATCAGTAAAATCTGTGTATTTGATCATATTAAGGAAAAGGTATAAAAAGATGCCCACAGCCTCAAGTCCACAGGTGTGTTTGTTTTAGATGTAGGAATGTTGTCTACATTTAAAATCAAGTAACTGCATATAAACATTGGAAATTCTGAATTCTCTTTAATATTTTAGAGGTTTGGTAATGTAAGTTGGCACAGAAACAACTGGTAGGGGCTGAGCATTGGGGACCCCATTGATGCAGAACTCTACAGTTTGCTGTAATGCCTACTAGTCCTCTTAAAAACAATCAGCTCCATTCATTTATGCTGGCTGCACAGGCCTGCCAGAGATCTGATTTTTGACTTCCACAGTCAATAGCAGTAGAATATGTTTTGTGCCATATTACATGATGTTACTGTAAGAAAGTATTGAAAAAAAAAGTATTAAAATGTATTTTATTAGAAAGAGGTTTAATACTAACAACAATATTTAACAAAAGTTTCAAAATGTCATTTATGGAAAACTTCTCAATAGCTACAAATATTACTAATTTGCATATGTGTAGTACAGATGATGGTCAGGGGAACTCCCCCACCACCACTCAGTCATACTTGTTCCCGCATGGAAAAACCATGACATCATTAAAGTTGGGTGGGTGTGAATAAGGAAGCAAAACTCAATTATAGAAACATTACCATTTGTTCAAACTTCATATGACACTTGCAACCAGAGGCTGCCTTGTTTTTCTCTCTCCCCATGCTTCTTCTACTGTCTCATGTTCATGCTCTGCACATTCAGACTTCTGATTGTTAAAATCTAAAATATCTTTGGCATTTTCTTCCTCTACTTCCAATACTAAAACATAAGTCATGAATTCTTAATCCTTTCTTAAAATTCTATAATTACAATCCTTTTCCTCAAAAGTAGTCCTTTACTGTGAAATATTTTTTGTTTGATTCTTAATTTTTCATTTCTTTAAGAATTCTTCATACTTTTATACTAAATGATTTTGTTTCATCTGAATAATGATTGCTAAGAATATTAGAAGTAATGAGGATTTTTGAAATTCTGAAGGTTGAGGGTGTAGCTCAATGGTAGAGCACTTTCTATATTTGTGTAAGGCCCTGAGTCTGATCCCCAGCATGGCAAAAGAATAAGAAAAGGAAATTTTTGATACGCAGAAACCAAAGATTACAAAGATTATATGAATCAATTATTAATTTGTTTATTCACATTCAACAAGTTTTGAAGTTCCCACTATCCCTTAAAAATTCTGGAAAGTAATGAGGACATACAATCCTCCCTTCATGGAGTTTATAGTTGCATACAAGAGTTGGCAAACTATAACTCCTGGCCATATCCAGCATACTGCCTGGTTTTGTAAATTAAGTTTATACAGAACAGTCGTACTCATGAATTTCAAGCCGCAACAGCAGAGTTCAATAATTGCAACACAGACCCTAGAGCCTGCAAAGCCTAAAATCTTTACTATCTAGCTTTTTACAGAAAA
Source organism: Callospermophilus lateralis (assembly GCF_048772815.1). Lineage (NCBI taxonomy): Eukaryota > Metazoa > Chordata > Mammalia > Rodentia > Sciuridae > Callospermophilus > Callospermophilus lateralis. The sequence continues at coordinate 49,040,008 of NC_135318.1, read as the reverse complement.
AGTCTGCTAACTTCTACTCTGGATAATCTGATAGCTATTAAATAATCACACAAAAAAATGCTAAACTGAAATCATGACAAGGAGATATACATGATTTATGGAAGCCTATGATGGGAGAGTCAATCAATTCAGGGTGGACACAGGCCTCCTGTAAGGAAGTGATTCTTAATATGAATAGAACTGAACTAAGGGAAGAGGAAAGGAAAGAGACTTCCATGCAATGGCCCCTACAGAAGAACCTTGTGAGCAGAGGAAACTAAAGGAAGGCTTTTGTGATGAAAGCGTAGAGATCAGGCAGAGGAAGCACAATTCAACAGAAGGCTAGAACAAGTGGACCATGGGGGCTGGTAGGCCACAGAAAGAATGTTGTTCCTATTCCAAGAGCCACAGAAAGCCATTAAAATGTCTTAAGCAGGGAAATATTCAATTTGTATTTTAAAAGATATCTCTGGCTAAAGTAAAGGAAAACTAAGGGGAGGAGATCAAAAAAAGAGTTGATGCAAGACCACCAGGGTTAAGGCTATCCCAGCAACTCCAATTTAAAACTGTTGAGGTAGTATGGTTTTCATGGGAGTTCACTAGGTGACATGGATAGATTCAAGAGCTATTTAGGAGGTATCTTAATGATTCACACACGTGTGAGGGGTCTATGTTTGGGGGTTTTATAGAAACCACTAAGACAAGGTACAGTGAAAGGAGAACAATTTTGAGGGAAAAGAGCTGTGATCATGGTTAAGATCATGGTTTGGGGCATATTCTATTAGGGGTCTTTTTGAGACATTTAAAAGAACATTAAGAGCAATCAGACTAAATATCATTCCCTAGTGAAAAGAACTAGGGATCCTTGGGAAAAAATGATGATACAAGGTCTGAATCAAGAAAAGTTCAAGTCTTGAATACACTGTTGTATCAGAAAGTGAAGAAGTGTATGAAGAAACATGGGGACATATTGAAAGGATATAAGAGACAGTATGAAGGGGTTTGTTTTGATCAAATCTGGGTCAATTTGAAAATCAAAATAATGCCACTATAATAATGGTCTATAATACCATTATTATAAGAATATAAGTTGACAGTGACACTTTTTAAATGGGGAAGGGAAAGAAGGAAAGATCCTTTCTTTACAATAGAATGCCAATTAATATCACCAAGAATAGAAAAAACTGAGATCACATGTGTCCTGAAGGGATCACCTCTGTAGATTTCTTGCCCAGTGTTTCATGAAACATGTTATGTTTCTCATGTTAAATATAATCCTAAATATAATGAGTAATCCTTAATGGGATCCTGGATTGGGGATAAAGACCGGGCAACCACAAAGGTCATTACTGGGATAAATGAAGTAATCCAAAAATTTAACTGCTACAGTAAGAAAGAAGGAATGGCCAGAAAAGAAGGAAGTAAAATACGTTTGTTCTCATAGAAATTAAGAAAAGAGAATGTTTCCAGACAGGAGAGGTCAGGTTCAAAATGCTTTTGGGAAGTCAAATAATACAGACAGGATTTATTTCTTGCAAAGTGTATATTACCAAACATTTTGTGTTTTGTGTTGTTATTATTAATAAGAGGACGCATTTTCTGAATAGTTACTATCAATATATAAGGAAACTGACTAATATTTCTGTTGTCATTAGTTTCATTTTTCCCCAAGAACAATACATGCTCATTATAAAAATGAACAATTTAGGAAAAAAGAAACCTCACAATTCTACCCATCCAAAAACAACCACTATTAATACCTTAGCATATACACTACCATGTATATGTATAAACTTTTTAAACAAAAATAAGATTATTCTTCATATCTTGTTTTAAAACATATCTTGTTTTAAAATCTATTTTATTTATCTAGCTTATTATGAATCTCTTTATTTATCAACAGACATATTCGCAATGTTAGTTTTATGACTATTCAGAAGTAGACTAAGTGAATGTCCCACTTTATTTAACTTGTATCCTTTCTTATTTATAACTTTTTGCCATTACAAAGTTACAGTAAACATCATTAAATGTCTGAAAATGCTTAACAGTTTCCTGGGAATAAATTCCTAGACGCAGAATTGCTGGCTCAAGGTGCTTTCATAGTTTTTAGGCTTTTGCTATGTAGCTGTTAAATTGCCTATCAGAAAGCTTTCATTAACTTATACTAACTTACTAAACAGGCTCATCTTCTGGTAGCCTCACCAACATATGAACTTATTACATAATTTTTTTTATTTTAGAACTTTTGTTGTATGTTAATTTTGTAATCTGCCACTTTCTTAATAAATTCTAGTTTTCCAACTTATTTTCTCATATGTGGCATTTTTTAAAAAGTTAACTACATGAAAAAATAGAATAAAAATTTCAGGAATTGTTCAAACTTGAGAAAGAAAATCACAACATAAAGTTTGTTTTTACCTTTACTGATAAAAAGAAGTATTCATGCTAACCATCATGTGATGTGCTGTGTGTTCTAATGAAGAATGAAAATGTACTTCTAATGCAAATAGTAAGAAAATTTAAGTATACACATAGTAAACAGTATGACAAATTAATTTATTCTGCTAAAAAGTAATAGATGATCATGGACAGGAAATAGAACATCCTATACTTGTCCTATTCCTAAAGATGTTTTTGACTATTGGCTGGGGCTGTAGCTCAGTGGCAGAGCGCTTGCCTAGCATGCATAGGTACTAGGTTTGATCCTGCCACTCTGTTTTAAAATAAAGGCATTCTGTCCATCTACAATTACAAAAATATACATATTTAAAAAAAGATGTTTGTGACTATGTACTTACAATAAAGGCCTGCGTTCTTGACCAAATTCTGCTTCATAGTAGCCATCTCTGCAGTCTTTTCCAACTAAATCATGAGGATGAGGTTTATAGGGGTCATTTTTTGTAACTAATGTAATTCTTACTTTTCCTTTTCCATAGTAGTTCATAATCTGGAAAAAGGGGGGATTAAATATATGATTCATAAATATATTTTATTAAAAACTGATTTACTAAATTGACAGTTCAATTTATATAATGTAATTAGCTCTAAATAAATAAAGTTCAACTGACCAGAAACTGCAGTAGAGATGAAACTTTCCAAAGAACACCAGTAGGAAAGAACTTACCTCTCAGCTGCTGGACATATTATTTTCTGCCCTAATTTCAACTGATCATATCATCTGATTATTTATTTCTTTTTAAAACAAGTAATATTATACTTTAATTTTTATCACAGAGCATGAGGAAGAACTAAAATGTTAGAACACTAAATCCTTTATCTTAGATGTACTATCATACCATAAATATCCCTTGAAAATATATAGCTAAACCACACTCAAAATAATAGCACATAAATATAATTTTACTTAACATGCAAGATTTAATTTTACAAAATAACAGTTAATCAGTTATATTAAATAATATAAACAAATCTCAAGTGTTCCCTGTGCAATAAGCAGTAAATCAAGCTGAGTTTAATAAGATGAAATTTCACTCAAATCTGGAACATTCCCAGTACAAAGGAGAGTAAGCATGGGAGAGGCAGGAGGACACTATGAGATGGAGAGAAACTAATGTTTACTTTCAAAGCTAGCAAATTTGCACAAATGAGCAGGAAATAAAAAAAAAAAAACCATTATACCCTAAGGGAGCAAGGTAGTTAAGTAGACTGAGTGGCGTACCAGGTAGAGGGCACTAAAATCCATAAATCTGAATTTAAACATAATTTAAACAGTATCCATGAAGTATATGTTGCCTTTCTGGGTGGAAGAGAGGTAACCACTCAAGACTCTAGGACAGGCTTACAGTAGATAGAACTCAAGCTGGAAAGCGTTTAGGACCTTCTGGAATGGTAAGGATACAGATCATAGAAATATTTTAGAGACATAATGAATAAATAGAATTATGGAGAAGAAAAAATTGACTCAAAGGATTGGAAAATAGAATTTTTAAAATTTACTTATTATGTTTTACCTTTAACATTTAAATAAAAGAATTTGAATAAACCAAATCCATACTGTACCAAAAATGTAACTTAAAATTAAAAAGTTGCTACAGTTAGATGGGAGCAAGAAGCTCTGGCATAATATTGCACAGTATAGTGATTAGATATAACAATAATGTACTGTATATTTTAAAAGCTAGAAAAGGGCTAGGGATACAGCTCAGCAGTTAGTAGAGTGCTTGCCTTGCATGCACAAGGCCCTGGGTTCAATCATCAGCACATACCAAGAAAAAAAAAAGCTAGAAGAAAGGAGTTTGAATATTTCACCATATAGACATGGTAAATGTTTGAGGAGATAAGTATGTTTAACATTATTTAAAGTTTATATAGTCCATACATATATCAAACATTACATGGTATGCCATTCATATATATAATTTTTATGTTTTTATGTATTAGTTAAATAAATGAAAATAGGAATTTGGAAATTCAATACAAAATGTTGGCATTACCTTATTCTATAATTTAACAATTCTCTTTAAATTCAACAGAATAAACTCTGTAAGTAGTGCAGTTATAAAATAGTGAATTAAGCTGGGCACAGTGGTGCATGCCTGATATCCTAGCAGCTCAGGAGGCTGAGGCAGAAGAATTGCGAATTCAAAGCTAGACTCAGCAAAAGCTAGGCGCTAAGCTACGCAGTGAAACCTTGTCTCTAAATAGAATACAAAATAGGGCTGGGGATGTGGCTCAGTGGTTGAGTGCCCCTGAGTTCAATCCTTGGTACTCCCCTCCCCAAAAATAGTGAATAAAGATCTGTTGATAAAAATTAAATACAACTTTTCAAAATTCACTTTGCTATTAGGTTTTTGTTGTTTGAGATGAGATCCTGCTATCCTGCTATTTGCTCAGACTGGTCTTGAACTTCAGGATTCAAGTGATCCTCCTGTCTCAGTATCCCAAGTAGCTGAGACTACAGCATGTGCTACTATGCCCAGATTGCTATTAAGCTTTTAAATTGGCATTTAAAGGATAAAAAATTAAAAGGTAAGTGAAATATAATTTACAAAAATAAACTGATACAGGGGCTGGGGTTGTGGCTCAGTGGTAGAACGCTTGCCTAGCACATGTGAGGCACTGAGTTCGATCCTCGACACCATATAAAAATAAAGCCGAGTTGAAATAGAAAAGTCTCTATAACAGATGGAAGATGTCTTGAAAGCATTGCAAACGAAGCTGTGGGAGGTTGAATCAAAATTGTAGTTTAAGAGCTGCAAAAGCTGAACTCTGTTCCATGTTCCATGTCTCTTATTCTTTCCCACCCATTATGTCTTAAATGAGAAGAACTGTAGAATCATTTCTGCAGCTGTATTTTATGGCAAAGAGGTGATTGTTTCCCACATTAGAATTTTTAAGCAATTTTATGATACTTGCTGGAATTGGAATTTAGGAATTTGTATTCTGATAAGAAACTGGGCTGAGTTTTCAGAATTATTTCCTTCTCTGTGTCAAATTCATTATTATTGATTTTCTATTTTTTAAAGAACGATTTTGCTTTTAATACTTTGGACAGTATTAAATAGTGAATGATAAAAATCTTTTAAAAAATTAAATAAATATATAAATTTGTACATCTGCAACTAAAAAATAAAAATAAAAATAAACTGGTATATTTATCAAAGTCATTGTCAATTAAAAACTACTTTTGAAACTTATGCTAATATGAAAAAAGCCATATTTTAAAAATTATACTATTTTAAATGATGCCAATGATGCAGAGTATCAGATGCAGGCAATAAAGATAAGGAAAAAGGAAAAAAAATGTTCTTCTCCTTTTTGATAAGCCCTAGACTAAGACATTGCAGGAAGAATTCTGATTCAGTTCTCAAATTCATGTTTCATCTACACAGAAATTTTCCTCACCTCTACATGAACATAATACTTTTTCCTCATTAAATGCTTTGTGTTCCATGAAAGGCATCATAATCCAAAAGCTGCCAATGTACACTTAGCACTGTGATTCTCTCTACATAGATTAATATACAAATAATTGTAATTATCTACATCAGGGAAGACTGTATTATAATTAAGAAATGTCCCTACCATCTAATACAGATTAATTTAAAAGGCAATCAAGGAAAAAGACTATGGAGGTAATTAAAGAAAATGAGCCTTTAATATAACTGCAATAGCTAAAATATCAATCAACCAAAAGTGAGAAAGACACAGAAGGATCTATTACCTGGATAGATGGGAATGTTCGATTGTTCTCAGTGCTGTGCTCTCCTGGAATGCTGCCAGCTGATCGCCCTTCACATTTGTACCTAAAACGCATTCCCCTCTGCCTGGGTTGTTCAATTATCTTTATATATGGGTTATACCCACCTGAAAATTTTAAAAGGGAAGGGTTCAGTGAGATTACAATAGGATTATAATAGATTTTTAACAATTTGGGTTTTTTTTTTTTTAAACAGCAGATTAAAACAAAGATTCTCCCTCCCAACATTAACAAGGTTGTAATGTAATTATCCAAGATTGATTGGAAGACACATCTTTTGTTCCCATTCAAATTGAGCTCATATGTAGTATTGACACAAGTCATACAAATCAACTGATTAATTAATGCTTTATTGCTTAATATCCACAGCTAATGCCAATATCAAGTTCTAAAATAACCACTTCATAAATATTCACTTTCCACATGAGATCAAGCAGAAGGGTTTTCCCCAAGATGCCCCAGAATGATGAAGAAGATAGTATTCAGCAGTACATTATACTTCCCAAGACAGTAAACATATTTAACTGTTTGGCTTAACACTGGATTCTTGGAAGTAGGTGAAAAGATCATTCCCTAAAAATGAAAATAATTTAAATTCTTGCAAAAGCATAAGTTTGGAATGTTAAAGGACTTGTACATTGTATACTAAAACAAGCCCCAGAAGAGACTTCAGGCTCAAAAGAATTTTCAAGCAGTCCCATCTAAACTTTTTCTACAATATAAGACACTATGGAGGAAAAGAAACCACAACTATTTTGTTTTATATAGCAATATTATTCAAAATTGCACCTGTAGGATAAGCTACTGATACACATACTTAATGAATGACTCTTAAAATAATTATGCTGAGTGAACAAAGCCAGACCAAAAGAGCACATATGGTATAAGTCCATTTAGAGCTAACTCTAGACTAAGTAAACTATAATGAAAGAAAGCAGATCACTAGTTGCCTAAAATGGGGTAAAGTTTAGGGGATGATGGACATGTTAATTATTTTGATTGTGGTGATGATTTAGGTTGTACACATAGGTCAAAACTTACCAAACTGTGTACTTTAAGAATGTGTAATTTGTTATATATTAATTATACATTAATAAGGCTGTTTAAAACATATGTATCTTTACCCTTTCTTATTATCCAAATCATGGAAATAAAAGTTCAATAAAGATACTCAATTGTGCTTAAAAGGGGTGATTAACAATGTGTTTTCATTTCAGGGGTATGAAGACATCTTCCATTCAAAAAAGAAAAAAAAAAAAAGACTCTCCCCCAATCCATTTAGTGATTTCTAAATTCCCACAATTATAAATCCATTTCACTGAGGTTATCCTGTTAGAATGCAAGCAATTTCAGAAAAGATAAAACGGTGGGTCTTATTAGGTAAGTATAAGAAGAGGCCTTTTGAATCCCACCTAGCCATTTTTTAACAGTAAGTCCCTGGAAATGTTATTAAAATCTCTTAGTCTCCTCTGTAAAATGGGAATGATAATCATAACAGCACTACCTCATAGTGTTGTTGTGAGGATCAGATATCACATGTGTTAAAATTCTTACTGTTATACATATGACATGGTGAAAAGAGGAGGAAAGAAAAAAGGTAAGCATTCTAGGGAGAAGGAAGAAGAGTGTGTCCATAGAAGAGTTTATTTAGGTATCACCAATGGAAGTAGAGTATGTTTTTACTCTTAGAGAACCAAAACTCAGAGCACACAAAGTAACACAGATTTCATTTTATGTGTTATGAGGAATCATTATTTTTATGCAGGGAAATCACAAGATCAGAATAGCATTCGAGAATAAGAACTCTGGTGACACTGGACAGATTGAAAGTAAAAAGCAAGGTGATCAATTTAGAGTCCATTAAAATACAACAGTTTCCCCCTTATCCATGGGGGATATGTTCCAAGACCCCCCAGTGGGTTCCTGAAACTTTATAGACAGTGCTGAACTTTATATATACCATGTTTGTCCTATACATACATACCTATATATGCTAAAGTTTAATTTATAAATTAGGCACAATAAGAGATTAACAACAATAATAAAAAAAATAGAACAATATATTCTAACAATAGTTATTGAAAACTTATTACTTATTTCTGGAAATTTCCACTTATTATTTTTGGACTATGGCTGACCACAAGTAACTGAATTATCAAAACCAAAACTGTGGATAAGTGGAGACTACTGTCATGTGGGCAATGATGAGCATGTGTCTAAAATAAGGCAGTGATAATAGGAATCCAGGTTCATTCAAAAGATAAAACTGCCAGTATTTGGTGCCTAGGCATTAGGCATCAAAAGAAAAATTAAAAGAAGTATTGATGACACCACATTTCTACTTTGGGTCACTGAATAAATTATTACTGTTATCTTCAATTTTATTCAGCTTAAATCAGACTTCTTGTATTGAAGCTACTACCTATTTGTTTATTCAAAACACAAAGGGCCAGGAAAAACTAACTCAATCAAGTTCATAACTCTTTTTTCAATTTTACTGAAAAACCACAAGGCATGCATACAAATGAGTATTTCACAATTTATGTCGTTGTATATTTCAAAATCACATTACAATTTTGAATATTTCCTATCTTTATACATTCTTGTAGGTATATCTAAAAGAAGTACATTTCCCTCTCAAGAGTTAAAATCAACAGTATTTTTCAGTGACATCTTAAATAATTTATGTGGTTGAACTAAAGGTCAAATAAATCCCTGCACACTACTTTAAGGTGTCTTGGTGGGAAACTGATACAGAATTACATCATTGATAGTAAGCTGTTAACTTCTTTGGAGGAGGACGAGGAGTATAAATAAAAATTCTAGGCTCATTGTGAGCAAAGTGAGCAGTGATTTATTGACATTTTAAAAAACTATCTAGTGTGTTAATGAAGTAAGTCTATAGACAAAAGAACAGAAAAGCAATTGTTGAAAAGATTAAATAGAATACTTTTTAAAAGGTTTTTAAAATGCTGAAAATGACATAAATATTAGTTATCATATAATATTGTGTACTGAAAAGTTCTTGAAGTTTACTTTTTCTATTACGGAAGTTCTTAATTGGTAAAAAGTTTCACTAACAACCAAGTAACCAAATTTTTTGTAATATTCTATACCTCCCCAGCTGAAAATAATTTCCTCTTCCTGTAAATAAAAATAGCACTTTTGTTTATAATAATTATTCCAAATAACTTTAATTCAGGGAGGATTCATTTTATTTGTTCTTGAAATAAAGCTACCTGCTTTATTTCTTTTAGATACTTGAAGGCAGAAATTACATTATTCATAAGTGCCTTATATACAAATATTAAGTAAATATCTATTGGGTGAATGATTTAAAATCTGAAGATATTTTGTTTGTGCAAGTTACTCAAACATGAAAAGACTATATTAATGATTAATAGATCTTCTTCATTAGATTCTGCTATGATGAAAAAAGCAGTGCTTTGTAGGTACTGGAATTGCCATACCTTCCTACTTCCTCACACCCATTCATATGCTTATTTTTTTATCTCTGGCTATGATTTTTAAAACTTCCTAGCTATAAATAATTTATATTATATATCAGTACAATGCAACAATTATTTCCTTCCTGAGGACGGTTTTGCAAATGCCACTCTTCCCACAGATAAAAAGTGCTGAAATGTAGTCACATATGGAGTAGAAGAAGGTAAAATATAAATCAGGGAATTGCAGGGAAAAATGAGTACTCCTAACTAAGATTACTGAATGTCACTACAGTTTTGAAAAGCACTGAAATGTCTTCAAAATGAGTTCTAAACAATTTGATTACTGTATTTTTCTTTAATCAATACTGCGTAAAACTAGGATTGTCCCTATGTTTTGAACAGTATTGTAAAATGCTAATGCAGACCAGAACATCTGAAATATAGCCCAAATTTTTGCAATGTATATTTATGATTTATTTGCACTAAGGAAAAAAAGAGTGCTATATAAAAATCACACAATAAAGTATTAGTTTTTGGTTAAAAAAAGAAATTACATTGAAGTAAAAGATAAAAATAGATTACCATTTGTCAGAAATACACACATTCACTAAAATCTTTTTTTTTTTTTTTTTTTTTTTTGGTGTTGGGGATTGAATCTAGGGCTTTGCACATGCAAGGCAAGAGCTCTACCACCAAGCTACATAACCAGTTCCAGATTCATTAAAATCTTATTGCTAGCATTAGGAATCAGTATTAAGTATACAGTGAAAAATATTAATTACATTTAATATAATTTTTAAGCACTTTGTATATATTTGATCCTAACTTTAATCTTCATAAAGAAAGAACTTATCCCATTTTACGGGTGATAAAACTATAAAATTCAAAATTATATAAAGTAATGAGAAAAAAAATTATGAATGACATTAGCTACAGTGACAGCTCAGATTCCAGGATGCCAAACTTAAGAAACAAACATAAAAAGCAGCTAGGGGTAAAATTACAATAACTGATTCAGCACATTTTAAAAAAATACCTGCAAACTAAAATAAATATATTCTAGTTTAATAAAATAATTCATCTTGGTATAAGCAAGCAGTTTAATAAAATAATTCATCTTGGTATAAGCAAGTATAAGAGTCAATAAAATCTTTAGAACCAAGTTTGTACTGGAGATGTACATCAGAAACACCTAAGTAGCTTTTCCAAAACAGAGGACATGCCCTGACCCCATCTCAGAACCCAACAGGAAGAACTCTTCAAGGGTAAAGCTGTTTCTGAAAGAGCCTTTCAAGCCAGTTTAACACATTCCTAATTCAAGAACCATAGCCCTAAAACTTGCAGAAGTAGAAACAATGATAACATATATCTGAAGCAGCAATCCCAAGTTCAGGTCTGCTTCCTGGATAAATAAGGCAGAGCAATTCTGACTAGTTGTAACTCCTTTTTCTCTCCTGATCAAAACAGATTATTCAAAATGCAAGCAACAGAAAAAGACAAAGGGATAGCCTTCAACTGCTCTAATTTGTTTTAAAAATAAACCATTTACAAAATAAATATTTCAACATACTTCTTGCAGTACAATACATAAATATTTGAAATGCCAATGTGTCAAAACATCACAGTTAAGAAAGCTGACTAGAGTGCCTCTCTCTCTCATAGAGCTCCTGGATGACATTTTGCCTGGGACCCAAAGGAGCAAAAGGGGCTAAGAATACATACTTTTCCAACTATCACCTCTACTCATGGTGGAAAAAAAGAAAATAGGATCTATTCTTTTTTCCTCCAACAAGACCTATCAAAGTTTACTTCAATACAACAGATTGACTTTGAATTGGCCTTAAGAATCCAGGTAATGGAATTTTCAAATGAGTAGTCAACTGATGTATGCACCACAAGGTAAAAAGGATATTATAGATTTTGGCAATAGAGATTCCACTGCTATAGAGGTGGGAGAAAAACTTTTGGCCTACTGGGTGAAAAAGTAGAGAAATGTTTAAAATCTGTCCCAGATTATACAGGTATTTAAATTAAAAAAAAAAAAAAATACATGGCAGGGCCAAATCATCTGTTAAGATTTCTAGACTTAAAAATACAGGAGGGCGAGTTAAATATGAATTTCAAGTAAACAAATAATTTTTTTAGTGTAAATCTATGCTATATAATATTTGGGTCATGTGCCTACAAACACAATCATGTACAGAGAACACAAATGGGGGGGAGTTGGAACAAAAGAAATTTGAGTGACTTGTTATATTAAAAAACAACAGGACATACCCCTAGCTGTTGCTACTTATGATTCATTTTATTCACTCATTCTCCTTATGTTTATTATATATCACTTCAATTTTTATACCACTGTTATTTCTTTTTCATGTGTTACAGCTCTAAAAGAACATTCATGTTTGTGTGCAATCTTTTACTTAAAAAAGTCATTTGCTTTAGCTATCCATTCCTAACCTCCAGTTCTATTATTAAAGAGTAAGTTGCCATATACTTATATCCATTTTTTTTCTCCTTACTCAAGAGAAAAATAGTTCTCTTGAAATTCATACTACAAAGAGGTGGTTAAGTATTGGGGTTCACAAAAACAATTTTTTGTGTACTTCCTATTCTGTTACATAGCAGAGTCATACTACAGAAAAATGTGCATAAAAAGAAATTATCTAAATTTTAAGTCAACTTAACCAAAGAGAGTACTAATTATTAGTAAACATAGTCACATACCACCCAAGAACATTTTGCTTTTTTTACTGAAAAGTTTTCAATTTAGACATAAAATACTTACATTAAATAGAATAGAATTATAAATACACAAAGGTAATGTCTACTTAACTATGCACCTTTGATAGGTTTGGGAACACATTTTTTTTCACTTTGCCTATTCTAATTAATTGTGTCAAGAAATTAGAATCAGGAGTATTGTTTAAAGGGGGGAGGCAATGAAAAACAATGACCAAGTTATGAAACCCTAAATAACTAATCTGTCAATTTATATTACAACATTTAGAATCATTATATAAAGTACCAGCCACTCATAGCATTTATATAATTTTTATAATTTATATAATTTTGATGATGATTATGCTCTTATGTTACTTTTACATTATAGGGATCATCTCTTCAACTACACATACCTATTTACATATAACATCCGGTGAGAAATGAAATAGTCTTAAATGCTTGGTAATCAATAAAAATACTTTTTGAGGTTTTTAATACTATCTTACTACAAACAGAATCTAAAGTAAATAATAAACTCATTAAGCAATTTTTTTCCTGTCACTCTTTCAGCTAAATTAGTTCCAAATCAGAATGGGAATTTATAATTTAATGAATCTTTTTCTCTCTTTAAGGTCTTTACAACTGATTTAAAAAAAAGTATAACCTGACTTCTTTAAAATTTTGTTTTGTTTTGTTTTACCTAGTAGTTGCAAATAACTGAATTACAATTTAAATAACTTGTTGTATTTTAAATAGTTCCATTTAATGCAACTTTTTAGAAAAGACCAAAAAAGATAACCATCCTACAACTTCCAAATCTTTGAACTTTCAGTTTCTTTACACTTCCCTTTCAATTTAGAGACTCAGTCCTCATAACAAAAATATACTGTCATTAAACAAGTTTAAGTTGCATCACATTTTAAAATCAGGTAAGTCTTACAATACTCTATGTAGAAACGATTGTTTTTTTTTTTTTCTATTTTAGAAAAGTTTTAAGTATTACATATATGAAAGATCAGTCTGGTCAAATAGCCAACAGTGGACCTTTTTTACTTAAAATGCTCACCATTCATTAGTTCTTTCATATGCCATCTCTTCCTGATAACCAATAAACTAAACATTTGATGTCATCCTTGTACTTTTTAATCTAAACATCTATTGAATTGATATTTTCAAGATTCTCTGAAAGTCTGGGGTCATTTAAGTGAGTAAAGGGAAAGTTGAAATATTTTAAACTACACTTGTCTTCTCACACGAAAACCACAGACAAACTGAAATCAAATGTCATGTGAAACACCCCAATTTCCTTTTCAGCGTACAGCAGTAGCTATGGTATTGTTCTGCTCAACCCTTTAAAGAGGTTCTTTTTGCTTTCTACTTCCTCTTCTCTACCAGACATCAGCTTTCTACCGAGGGTCACTACAGGAGGCAGTAGGAAGCATGCGGGTCAAGAACAAACAAGACCCTTCTTCATTCAGCCTCCTACTACAGCCTTAAGGTGTCATTTTAGGCTTCCGGCTTTTACTTGCGCTGCACCCGGTGCTGGGGCAGTGCAACTGCAACACCCCCACCCTCACCCCGCCAAAATCCCGGTAATGATCCAACCTAGTCTACTTGACTTACCCGCTTTGAGTTACAGGCAGCCCTACATCATGGCTATCTATACAACTCTTCCTCCCTTTCCCTGCAAGCTGTTTCTTAACTTGTTTCCCTGCAAAGCAACAAATCCAACCATTTATAGACGAAAAGAAATATTTACATCAGGGGATACCGTTGTTTTCATGCCTAGCCATTATTTTAAAGCACAAATAGTTTCAAAATCCTTTCCCCGTTGCTGCTAACAAGAAGGGGACTTGGAACTCGACGTCTCTACTCGGTAAGTTAGAAAAGTCTGCGCTTGAGTTCCCAGTAAAAGTCATCCACTTTGTTTCCACTTAATACCTGTTAAAATAACACTAAGAAACTTACGGCAGCGCCACATTTTACACAACTGTCAGCACAAGAACTTGGAGCTTGATGAAATTAATCTAAACAGGGAGAGAGTTCGCCCGAGGTCTAAAGCTTCCTCATTCTCGTCCAAAAATACAAAACCACCATTTCAATACAATTCAACCTCTAAATACGAGAACTCTTCGTCCTCCCTTATTTAATTACTTCCCTAATCCCCAAATCAAGTTGTTGGGAATTTCTAAAGTTCCGGCTATTACAAGAGCATCAGATTACACAGCGCGGCTTTGATTTCGCACGCAAACCTTCAAGCAGGTAACTTTTTCTGACAATTTGCCAGATGAGGCGATTTCAAAGCCAGAATGTGCCATCAAAACAGATCCCGAATCCCTGGGCAGCACCACCCCGCAGAACAGCTTCTTCCCCGTCCGGCCGCGATGGGCGCACTCACCGGAGGCCATGGCTCCGCTCTCCGCGCAGTCGGGCCGGCAGCTCCAAACGTCGGGGCCCGAGGCCGTCAGCCAGACAGCCGCCAGTCAAGTCAGGAGGCCGCGGGACCTTTGCAGTCGGGACCCCAGTCCCCCTGACCACCCCCGGGCCTCCTCCTCTTTCCCGCCCTCCCCTGGGCTTGCGGCTCACACCTTCCCACCCCCTGAATTCTCGCGCTCAGGGTCACCACTGTCGCCCGTCCAGCCAGCGGGAGACAGGAGCAGGGGGCGGAGCGGGACGAGAGCCGAGCGGCTGCCCGGCCAAGAGACTGGCAGCCCGGAGGGAGGGGAATTTCCCGCGGCTGACGTAGCGCTCCCCACTGCCTTTCCCGGGGGCGGGGGGCGGAGCGTTCTCGAGGCTGGCGCGCGCGCACCCGCACTGAGCAGCCCGCGACCCGCCCCGGCCCCGCCCCCGCGCGCTCCCCGCCCCCGCGCGTGCGCCCCTAGAATTGCTGCGGGATTGGGTCCGGGTGCAGATGCTGGAGCGCGGGGTCTGCGGGAGTGCGGGGACGGTAAAGAGCTCCGGCAGCTCGGAGGTGACGGCTCTGAGCGTGAGAAGGCCGCCGGCTCCCGAGAAATCCCCCTCCTCCGGGTTGTCCTTCGGAGTGTGGCTTAAAGTTCAGGAGCTGGTGGGAGGGTGAGGTGACGTCGAGAGGGTCGGTCGCCCGGGAGCACCTGGAGGCGGGCCGGGCGGCCTCCTGGCTGGGGGGGTGGGGTGTGGAGAACGGCCCGGGGTTTTCGATAGGTGGTTCCCCCTCTTCCCGATTTCGCACATGCAAATCTCCACCCCCGCGCCGGGGCGCGTTGGAGCGCGGGCGTCCCGGCGTGCCCTCGAGGGGAAGTGCGGAAGCGGCCGTCGGCGAGGTTTATTTGTAATTCGTGTATTTGCATAGGGGACCCCCGCAGTCTGATTTTCCTCCTTTATATCTACATTTTGAGGGCTTGGTTAACTACGTATTTTATGTACTAAAACCTTTTAAACTCAAAAGGTCTGCACTGCGAGTTCCTCGTTACGCAGTGAGTGGACACTGTATCTTGAGATTTGACAGATACCCATGAGGAAGGGGGCGCTGAAACGAGCATTTAGTGCATTAAAGGATCCATTATAACTTTATTTCTTTCATTTGCTAATAAACACCTGTTTCCTTGTCTAGTATGTGTTGATATCTTCATTTTGTAAACGAGTTAATAAGGATTTGGAGAAATTAAGTACTTCAGAATGCTGGTTAAAGGGAAAACGGTTTAAACCCAAAGTTATCTGATTCCAAGTCTTTTCTCTGGTCCCGTGGTGCCAAAAATAACTATTTGGAGAGGAAAGGAATGGGGAATATTAACCTGCTTTATGAGTGGCCCAAACCGGAGGACTCTCTGGAAGAAATCATTAAAAATAAAACCTTGCCATTCCCCAAATAGCTCTCCACAAAAATGTACAATGTACAGAAAAGGTAACACTTCTATAATTGGGTAATTAAATCATATTGTGGTGCACATCATAGTTGATCCACTAAAGAGATGGCAAAGACCAAAAAAAAAAAAAAAAAAGAAAACCTCAATCCTTAATAATAATCCATTAAAATAATATTGATTGTCTTTATCCAAAAGAAATAAAATAGGAAGTTACATCTTGGAGCCAAGAGCCAAGGCTTAAAACTCCTAAAGATTTTTTTAGGGTTTAGACTGGGAAAAAAATGTTTATTATTCTATAGCTGATAGCTGGTCGTTGCAGTTTATATAGAGAAGAATGGCACATGTTATTTTTCCTTGAGGGCTTATAGTCTCTGATGTGTTTCTTCAACAAATATCTACTTTGCCAGATGCCCTTCTAGGTTGTGGACGTATACACTAGATTAACAGGATAAAAAATGGCCTTCCTGTAGCTGTGTCCTACATGAAAGACATAAAGTATATTAGCAAATAAGACCATTTTAAATACTATTATTAAAATATTTTGTTACTTTATTACTATAAAGAAAATAAGGAGGTGGGGGTAAGAAGTCAGGAAGAGAGATGCACTTTAGAGGTGACATTTGAGCTGAGATCCAAGCAGTGAGAAAGAGACCTCCACAGGAAGATGCAGGCAAAGAACATGCCAATGGAGGGAAACAACAAGCACCACTCTTTCTGAGAGACTGGAAGGCAATAGGGCTACAGTAGTCTGAATGAAATGGAAAAGGGAAGTAGGGGCCAGATCATGAAGGGCCTTATAGGGCATGGTACACAGGATTGAATTTTATTCCAGTTGCACATTGGAACCCTGTGGGAAATTTGTAAGTGAGTAATTGATGTATGGGTACAATATGTTTATTCTGGCTGATGTGTTAAACTGTTAGTATGTGCTCACTAAAGGCAGGAGTAAAGACAGAGCAGCTAGGAAGCTGCTGACATAGAGAAGTAAAGGTTTGGACTAGTGTTTTCGTGAAGAGATGATAAAAGGAGGTCAGATACAGTGAGATTTTGGTGAGAGAACTTTCAGATGAAATTGAAAAAGATGAGTATAAAACATGACCTTGAATTTGGCAAAATGGAAGTCATTAGTGTAAGAACCACATCAGTATAAGGGAGAGGATGAAAGCTGAATTGGAGCAGGTTGAGAGAAAAAAAAATGGATGGAAATGATGAGTATAAACAACTTTTTCAAGAGTGTTAAAGGAAACAGAGAATTGGGGCAAAAGCTGGAGGAGGATGTGGATTTGTATTATGCTAAGGGCTGTCACTAAGAACCTCAATCGCAACAGGTTAACATAAATTCACAGTCCAGTGTGAACTAGATGGTTTTCTTCCAGGAGTGACTCAGGGACCCCAGCATCTTTCAAGCTGCCTTGCAAAAGGAAAGAGTAGATCACTAATAAGAGATTTGTATGAACCAGGCCTAAAGGTGGAATACATTCCTCTGAACACAGACTGTTTTTCACAGGACCTCCAAAGGGGGGCTGGGAAATATAATTTGAGAAATGTGATTTAGCTGTGTGACCAAGAAAAAGACAAAAATGGATATCAGTGAACACTAGCAATTTCTTGCATAAAATTTTTATTTTTAGAGGGGTGATAGTAAGGCATATCTAACATATCTAACTCTGTGGTGAAGGAGAAATTGATAATGGAGAGAAGGGAGTAAGTATAAAAATGAAGAAGGGAGAAAGGTAGGACTCCAGAGCAGTGCGGTTGGTCATAGACTGGAATAAGGATATCTCAGTAATAACAAGAAGGAAGGCAGAGTAGATGGAGCAAGCCTGGTGGATCTGATGGTAGAGATGAGGTGATCAGTTGTCATTTTGTAATGCTTTTAGTGAAGTAAAGTCTGCCTGAGAGTAGATGATGAAGAGGGAATAGAAGGTTTGAGGAAGAGGAGAAACTGAAGACAAGATCTGAGAGTAGAACTTTAGAAGGTTTATCCAACTAGACTGATTGCCTATATGAAATTTGTGGCCTACACAAAAATGTTGACTAGTAAACAGTATTTCTGATATGGTTTTAGCCAAGGGATATCAATGGGCCATACTATCCTTAAAAAGAAAATAATCTAATAAAATTTAAGTATGAGAGTGTTCAGGAAAGATTCATAATATCTGTTAAGCCTCCTGGATGAGCCCATCTATTCACATTATTTTATCAATGATCCCAGGGTCATATTTAGCTTGGATCTTTCACAGGACTTCAGACTTATATATCTAGTTGTCTGCTAGCCACCTCTAGTGGAACATCCTAAGCATCCCAGACTTAACCTACATAAAAACTTCTCTCCCACATTTAATATTACTCCCAATTTCTCTGTACCACTATATATCCAGACACAGGCTAGAAACTTGAGATCCATCTTTGATTCTCTTTCTCACGGTCCCACAACATCCAATCACCATATCCTGTTGATCTTGCCAATCAAATAAGTATCCATTCTACCTCTGAGCTACACCCCAGCCCTCTTCTTCATTTGACATTCACTGCCCTTGTTTAACTCTTCATTATAATTCATCTAAATTACTGGAATGGGCTCCTAACTATTGTGCCTATCTATAGTTTGTCCCCTTTAAAAACCATTAAGACTTATTGCTTCTAGAGTCATCTTTATGAATGCTTATCAGGCCATACCACTCTTATGCCTTAAAACCATCAGTTGCGCCCAGTTCACTTGCACATGAACTACAAACTACTCCCCAAAATCTGGCAACTACCTTTCCTCAGCCTCCTCTTGCACTCCACACTTTGCACTTTACCCCTTGCTAAACTGCTTCAGAGCTCCTCGTATCTATAAAAGCAGGTCTTTTCTTGTCTCTCTGCCTTTTCCTAGAATGCTCCTTCCCAGAGACATGCCATGCTTGTGTATCAAAAGATTTAATCTTATTAAATTGTCAGTTCTTTCCAAACTGATCTGTTGATCTAATGAATTCCAATTGAAATCACAGTGTATTATTGATGAAATATAAGGGAGTGATTATTAAGTATATATAAAAATGCAAATGTTCTCAAATAGCCCTGGAAATATTGAAGAATAAAGCCAAGAATCTATATTACCAGACATCCAAATATGTTATAAAACTACAGAAATTGAGATTGTGTGGTATTGGTACAAAGTTATACAAATAGAATGATGGGCTGAGTTAGAAATTGCAGAAATAGGCCCACACACATATAGTCACTTGTTTACAACAGTCTCCACTGCAATAAGGGGGCGGGGGAAGAAGATGTCTATTTTAAAGAACTATTTCTGGAAAAAAGTTGATATCTATATGAAAAATAATGAAATCTGACCCCAACTTCACACCATATAAACCTAAATGTGAAAATAAACTAATAAAACTTATAGAAGAAAACATACCTTGGGATAGGCAAAGAGTTCTTGAACATTATGCAAAAAAAAAAAAAATTGTACTTAATTAGGTAAAAATGCCCCTAAGATAATGAAAAGGCAAGTCACATAGTGGGAGAAAAATACAATACATATATCTGATAAAGAACTCTGTAGCATCCATGTGGTACTCTGCTCAGATGTCTTCTAGAGAGGACCTGCCTCAGCTTTCAAGGCAAAGTCACACAGTTCCTTATAGCACATCTGGGACAAAAGGACTCACTATCTCCAGCCCACACAGGACTTCTCTATGTGCAAGGTTTGTGTCAGAACTCCCCACTGGACTGGCTAAGACTGTCTCAGAGATACACTCCAGTCTGATGCTCTTTCTACTCAATTCTCCTTTTCCCCCAACTTTCTTATCATGGGTATCAGACCTGCATCTTAACAGTTTCCCTGCCTATTCTTTCTTTCTTTACCTTTTATCTTTCATAGGTGTTACCCCAATAAAGTTCGTACACTGTTAACTTCATACTGTTATCTGCTTCCCGGAGGACCCAACTGGTACACTCATATCCAGAATATATAAAGAATGTCTATAGATCAGTAAGAAAAATGTGGACAATCCAGTTTTTTAAAACAGGCAAAAGACAAACTGGTACTTTTGAAGGGGGACTAGCCAAATAATAAGCATTTAAAAAAGCATTCAGCATTACTAGTTATCAGGGAAATGTATATAAAAACCACAATGAGATATTGCTACTATTCCATTGGGAGTTGGCTAAACTCAAAAGGACAATATAGAGTGTTGGTAAGGATGTAGAAAAAATGGAATTCTTAAATTTGTTTGTGGTTGTATAATTTGGACCAACAATCTGGGAAAATTGGCACAACTTACTAAAACTGAAATACACACCTATGACCCAGCATACTACCAATACCCATGACCCAGCATACTACTTTTGGGTATTTGTTTAATATAAATAATTGCTTATATCTGCCAAAATATGAACAAGACTACTTAAGACATCTTTATTCATATTGTCCCTAAATTGGAAACATCTAAATATTCATCAACAATAGAATGGCTAAATTCCTACAATGGATTTCTCCCCAATAACAATATATTATTGCCACACCTGTCTTTATACACGTAAAGTGAAAAAACTATACAAAAAAGAGTACATACTGCATGAGTTCACTTATATCAATTCAAAACCAGATATAACTTATTCTGTAAGATAGATCAGAATATTGAGTACCTGTTGTTCAATAGACCAGCCTCTTGAGTTGCTGGAAATGTTCTTTATATATCTTGATATAGGTGATGAGTTACAAAGACTATTATCTTTGATCAGGCTCCTCTAAGGTCTCTTGTCAGCCATGCCTCAGCCTTGTCCTATAACAACTGCAGACTCTGAGCACAAATAATTTCACTGCACCCATCCTACTAAGAGACACAAACAATGCTGGAATAGTTTCTCACAGCTCAATACCACATCTCTAGGACGATGACTTAAGGCCTCTTAAGTCCCTTCCCAGGAAAGCCCAAGGCTACTAGAAGGAAGTAGTTTGTTCCTGCCAACATCTAAAGACAGGACCCAGCCCCCCCCCTCTATATAGGAGGGGAGGACCCTACAAACCCAGTTGGCCCAGTCACATTGACCAACTCCTCTAACCACATTTGTAAATTTCGACTCTCCCTTAGTCTCCATTTAAAATGCCTAGTCACCTCTGCATAAATCAAAGTTGAGCTCAGCTTTCACTGGGCTCTCTTTCCTATAGTTGTTACTGAGTAGTCTGTCTTTACTATTTTAACTAGTGTCTGGCTTTGTTTTTGACATGGTTTACATATATTTAAGACTTAATTGAGCTCTACTAGTGTACAAAGACTTGTGAACTTTAAGATAATTTTTTTAAAGTTTGGAAAGATCTTTAAGACTAGGGCCACTCACTTTGAGGTGCAGCTCCCTACCTACATTTTTTCCATCTCCTAAAAGCACACTTCTTCCCTAGGTTCATTCTTACTCAATTTACAGGAAGCCTTAATAGATTGCCCTGATAGGTAGACTGCTCCTTCTCTGTGCAAAATAATAGTCAGCAAATTGTCTATCATCCTGCTTAACACACTGCATTGTGGTAGCTGATCTTGTGCCTCACTCACCTACTAAATTAAACTACTTAAGTCCTTGAAAGCAGGGGAACTCTTGTTCCCAGTGGCTGGGATGCTCAATATTGGTTGAAAGATTTAACCTGACAAGAGATCAATACCTTTGTTCTTTAGGGCTGGTTAGTTTGTTAATGTCCCACATGTCTGATCTTTAGTGTCTGGTATACTGTATACCTTGCATTGGATGTCTCTTCTGAGCTTTGTGGGGGATTATCATGTTTAATTTTATTCTGAAACTTTGTTGTAACATCTATTCGGTTTAATGACAGGCATGTCTTCTTTCAATAACAAAAGTCTCTTGGGGAAATTTTACTTTTTCTCCCTTACTCTAAATTTCTCATATTTTTCTGGGAATATAGACCCAGGAAGCATCAATTTGCTAGTCCAGGTTTTTAGTTACATGAAGGATTGTGACTTCTTTATTGCTGCACATAAATAAAGAAATTTATTTGTTTAAATTTTCCTCAGTATCAAAAGCAGTAGTTTGGGACTGGGATTGTAGCTCAGTGATAGAGCTCTTGCCTAGTACCTGTGAGGCACTGGGTTCAATTCTCAGCACCACATAAAAATAAATAAATAAAGGTATTGTGTCTATCTACAAGTAAAAAGTAATAATAATAATAATTTAAAAAGCAGTGGTTCTCTACCTTATTGGTTTTGTACCCCCTGTTTTGTAACATGTGTATAACATTATTTACTAGCCTAAAGTGAAATTCACAAATGTAACCTAACCTACATATATATGTGTGTATATATATATGTATGTATATACATATATACATATATATATATATGTATATATATATATTCTAATAAATACAAATAATACTCTAATAGCAATATCAAGAAGAAATAAAGCTGGGCGTGGTAGTGCATGCCTGTAATCCTAGCAGCTTGGGAGGCTGAGGCAGGACGATCAAGGAGTTCAAAGCCAGCCTCAGCAACTTAGTGAGGCCCTATGCAATTTAGTGAGACCCTGTCTCAAAAAATAAAAAGGGCTAGAGATGTGGCTCAGTGATTGAATGCCCCTGGGTTTAATTCCTGGTACAAAAAAAAAAAAAAAAGAAGAAGAAGAAGAGGAAGAAGAAATAAAAAGAAAACTTGGGCATGACTAGATTAAAAGACATAATGAAGTTGTCAGATGTTTACATCCACATATACAATAACTGTAATGTATTTGCAGGCTGATACTATTGTGTTGTATTGGTGACCTGTCAGTTGTGATTTTTTCTGAAATTTTTTTTTTTTTGGAAAAAATTTCTTCCCTTACTTAATACAGTCTTTGCATTCCTGGTAAATTCAGTCTATATTAAACCCATACACAAAAATGTATTATGTTTATGTATAAAAGAAAGTTGTGTTATTCCAGGCTTGTATTATTATAGATGAATGGAAATAGTGAAACGGGAAAATCGTGAGAATGGGGCGGTTTTTCACTCTGCTGAATTATCCCTTGCAGGACATCTAGTATTCCTCACCACCCCAGCTGTAAATGCTAGTGGTGCCCCCAAAGTATTGTGCCAGCCAATGTGGTCACAGATTTCCAAAATAATACAGTTTTGAAACAGTTGTTCTTAAGTTTGGGTGATAATTTGGGAATGCAGATTTCTTGGCCTCTCTTTCAGGAATTCTGAATCAGATGTAGGGGACTGGCCTAGAATCTACATTTACAGAATAGATATGAGGTGTTCCCCCAAACCTCCTGTTACTGCAGGAATAATCAAAAGTAAGATGATTAGACTATGAGAACCGTAACCTAATCATTCCATCCTAGTTTGAATAGACTGAGTGGTAACTGTAGACAGATGGGCATGGCTGTAGGAGGTGGGTCACTGGGGCATGCCATAGAAAGGTGTATCTTCCCTGGGGCCTCTATCCCACCCTCCTCTCTCTCTGCTTCTATGCTGCTACCAGCTGAGAAATTCCTTCTGGCATGCTGTTCCCCCATGATGTGCTGCCTCACCTTGGGTCCAGAGCAATGGAGTCAGCAGTCGATGGACTGAGACCTCTGAAACTGTGAGCCCCACGTAAACTTTTCCTCCTCTAAGTTGTTGTTGTCAGCTATTTTGGTCACAGCGAAACAAAAGTTGACTAAAACACTACATTTTTTTCTTTGACTACTCTAGGAGTTCTATCTTTCAGAATTCACCTTGACAAGCTTTCCTCTAGGCTATAGCCATGACTCTCAACTTACCATACTAAATAATCTCAACAGAGACCAATTTACTCTTAAGAAGTTTTATATTTAGAGCTATTTGTTTAGTATATTTATGTTTTAAGCCCATAAAAATTATAGCAGCAGTATTGCAGTACATTTTATTGCTGTCACTTTTGGACAAGGGCAAAAATATTCTATTAGTAGTTGAGAACTGTAATGATACTATTGAGTAAATTTTTGCCACTCTAATAACTACACAACACAGAAGAAAAATTTAAAACATAAGTGGAAATTGGGATAATGAAGAGTAAAAGACGAGGGTCAGAAAATATAGTGAATTGGGCTGGGAATGTGGCTCAAGCGGTAGCGCACTCGCCTGGCATACGTGGGGCCTGGGTTCGATCCTCAGCACCACATACAAACAAAGATGTTGTGTCCGCTGATAATTAAAAAAAATAAATAAATATTTAAAAAATTCTCTCTCTCTCTCTCTCAAAAAAAAAAGAAAGAAAGAAAGAAAGAAAGAAAGAAAATATAGTGAATAGTGAGTTTAGGGAAAGTACTTGAAGGTGACAGGGAGCCCCAGGTTAATCATAGCCTATCAATGAGTCCAAATGGACAGCAGAGCAGAGAGGAAATGGTACCCTTCATGACATCCCGACCAGATGACATCTATCTTTCACTACCGGTTGAGAACCAAGCACAGCTTTGATGTCTGATCAGAGGCTCTTTGTGTGTGTGTGTGTGTGTGTGTGTGTGTGTGTGTGTGTGCGCGCGCGCGCGCGCACGCACGCATGCACGCACACAGAATATGTAGTTTATCCACTGAGCCTGTTGTGCAAGTTGTTTCTGAATAAATAGTCAGGCACAGTAAGAGAGTCTTGAATAATATTCAATGGAGGTTGTTGAAAAAAAAGTCTATTGAATTATCCCTGTGGCCCATAACCAAGGGCTTTACAAATACACAGAGCTGGCTTTCAATCTCAGCTCAGCTGAGATTATAACCTGTGGGACGTTACTGTAGGAAAGTCACCTGCCCTCTCCAGGTATAAACTTGGAGTAATAATAATAATACTTACTTCAGAAGCTTGTGATCACAAGAATGAGACCACAAATGCAAAGTGACCAATACATGAAAAGCACTAAAAAATATTAGTAGGGTTTTCTTTTTCTGTTTTATTATAAACATTTTCAACCATTCAACCAAATTGAAAGAATTTTGCTGGGAATATCTGTGTATCTACCAACTGCATTCTACCATTAATATTTTGCCACACTTACCTTATCACCCACTTAGTCATTTTTCCAATTCTCTGTCCACCAAATTCACCTCTCTGATTTTAAAAAATATATTTAAAAATTAGTTGGAGACACTGGGACACTGGGACACTGTCTCCTAAATATTTCAGCATGTAAAGATAGTTATTCTTACATTTCACTAATAATTCATTCTTTTCATCAGATTTATTGTGTCTCTGCCTCAAAGCATTATAGATAAACACTGCCACATTACCTCTCTTTCATGCATTCTTCATCTGGGTTAACTTTGTTACTCAGTTTTATGCAGATATTTTATATCAATTTAAACCACAAGTTTCTTATATGAAAAAAAGGCTTTATCAGAATTACACTTTGGTAACAATTGGAGTACTATAAGTATTGCCAACTGGAGTACTATAAGTATTGCCCAACTGGCTGTTGTGCTCCCTCCACTACTCAGGACAAGTAACTGCAGTAGCCAGACTCAACCATCACTACTGGATTTGTGCCATTTACCACCCCTATTCCTGCTGTCCTGTTTACTTACTTGCTACATGAAAATTGTTTGAGATCTCTGAAATTTACTCCCATGAATTTAAGAGATGTAAAAGACAAAAGTAAGAGAAGGAAGGTGGATACCTCATAAAGAATGGGAATTCAGGGCTGGGGTTGTGGCTCAGAATAGAGTGCCTCGCATATGTGAGGCACTGGGTTCAATCCTCAGCACCACATAAAAATAAATAACTAAATAAAATAAAGTAAAAAAACAAAATAATGGGAATTCAGGTCTTTCTACACTCTTGGAACCATTTCCACTTTCTTGAACACACAGAAATAGTCTTTGAAAATGTCTGCAATGCTAGCTGAAGGAGGTAATACTTTATGATGGATGCCATTTGTTTAAGTGGACAGAGGAGAGGAAAGAGAGAAATAAAAAAAATGATTGTCGCACACAGCCACATCAATGTTTATATCAGCTCAATTCACAATAGCTAAACTATGGAACCAGCCTAGGTGCCCTTCAACAGATGAATGGATAAAGAAACTGTGGTATATATACATAATAGAATTTTACTTGGCCTTATAAAAGAATGAAAGTATGGCATTTGTCAGTAAATGGATGGAACTGGAGAATATTATACTAAGCAAAATAAACTAATCCAAAATAATCAAAGACAGAATGTTTTCTCTGTTATACAGAAGCTAATTCACAATAAGAGTGGTGGAAAATAGTGTATTTTGGATTAAACAGAGAGGAGTAAAGGGGGAGGAGCGGGTATGGAGGTAAGAATGATAGTAGAATGAATTGGACATTATTACCCTATGTGCATATATGATTATATAACCTGTGTAACTCTACATCATGTACAACCAGACAAATGAGAAATTATACTCCAGTGTCAAAATGTATTCTACTGTCATGTATAACTAATTGCAACAACTTAAAAAATGAGTGCTGGAGAGACAAGGGCAATCAAAGTAGAGGGCATATGACAGGTCCAGCTCACTTCTCTTCTTTTCCTTTATTAATTGTAGCCTGACAGATGGTTGCTCAACTGCACTTTGTCTCCCAGTCCCTGATCCATATTCAACTCTACTGTTGAGGACAATATCCTAGAGCTTATGGCTGCAAAACAAGATGGAAGCAACCTGAGTGACTGCACAGATTGGCCTGGAATGCAGATGATTAAGAAATGAATTACTGTCTTTTTTTTAAAAAAGTCATTGCATTTGTTATAGCAGCTAATATTAATTAACTAATGTGGATATTCATAAGACATAAAGGAAAATAATTTGGTAGTAGGGGGTCAGAACGCCAGGTGGAGTATTTTGGTTTATCTCATAGTCAATGGAGAAAAACATGGCAAGTTCTTAACTAGGGAGAGTTGTAGTGGGGGCTGTTCAAGGAAAATGAGAACAGAACCACTCAAAATTTCCACTAAGAGGTTTTTGCAGTGAAACAAATGTGAGCCTCAAATAGACCAGGATATGGAGTGTGAAAATGAAATAAAAATAAAGTGAAAGGAATACATTCAAGAAACATCACAGAGATATTGCAGGCCTTGATGACCAATTGGATTTAGGAGAACCAGGAATCAAAGACAAGTTCCAGGTTTCTAAACCGAAATGCTCTGATACAGAAGGAATTCCTGTCAAGAAAATGGAACTCTATAGATTAACTTCAAAAATTCATAAATAATTTGCAATATGGCCCCAAAGGCAGATCCTGTCAACAATTTTGTCTTTTCACCCTATCATCCAATGCGAGTGTGCATGCCGCCATTTTTAAAGCAAATTAGGGGGAAGGGATAGTCCCTAAAAGAAGAAGAGCTCTAAAGAAACCTGCCCCACTCACCCACTTTATGAGGAACTGAAACACAGGGTAAGTGAACTCCCAGAGAAATGAAATCTTAGTACATGAGAGCTTCAAAATGAAGTCATAGAATATTCATTCTTAAACAGCTTCTCTCTTTTATGTTTATGGTCAGCAGGCCCTATAGAATTATATCCTAGTTTTGCATATACAGCACTTCTTGGAAGTATGACACAAGCATGAGATCCAATAATTACTTGTTCAGATTTAGAATTAGCATTTTCAGAAGTGGTAACAAAGTCAAGCATGAGATCCAATAATTACTTGTTCAGATTTAGAATTAGCATTTTCAGAAGTGGTAACAAAGTCATTATTACCTAAAGTCATATGATGTCTCTAATATGTGTCAAAAGAAAATAGCTGAAGGTTTAGGTTGGAAAGAACTCTGTAAATCGCATTCTCACTTCACACTTGCGGACACAAGCACTGAAGATTTTAGGCGCTTTGCCCATGTCTATGCAGATAGTTACTGAGTGGAACTTGAAACCAGACTTTCAGATTCTTGGATCTGTTTCTACTATTTCACAATTGCCTTTCAAAATATGACCTATAACAAAAAGCAATATAAAATTATTTGTTAGCTAACTAGCAGTAGTAATCTTTTCTTTCCACATTTTTATTGGTGCATTATAGTTGGTGGGATTTATTGTTACATATTTATACAAGCACACAATACAACAATATAATTTGGCCAATATCACTCCCCAGAATTTCCCCTCTCTCCTTGTCTCCTACCCCTTCATCCCTTCTACTGATTTCCCTTTGATTTTTAGATCTACCCACACATTTGTTTTCCTTTTTCCTCTGTAGCTTTGCATATTAGAGAAAACATAAGACCTTAACCTTCTTTCTGAGTTTGACTTATTTCACTTAACACAATGGTCTCTAGTTCTATCCATTTTCCTGCAAATGCTATAATTTCATTTTTATTTATAGCTGAATAAAATTCCACATGTATATATACCACATTTTCTTTATCCATTCATTTGTTGATGGACACCCAGGCTGGTTCCATAGTTTGGCTATTGTGAATTGAGCTGTAATAGAGGCTCATGTTGGATGGTAGGGTGAAAAGATAAAATTGCTGACAGGATCTGCCTTTGGAGCCACACTGCAAATTATTTATGAATTTTTGAGATTAGTCTATATAGTTCCATTTTCTTGACAGGAATTCCTTCTGTATCAGCTCAATATGGGTATGCATGTATCACTGTAGTAAGTTGACTTTAATTCTTCTGGGTAAATACTGAGAAGTGGTACAGCTGGGTCATATGGTGGTTCCATGCCTACTCTTTTGAGGAGCCTCCAAACTGATTTCCATAGTGGTATAATCCCACCAACAGTGTAAAAGTGTTTCTATTTCTTTACCTCCTCTCCAGCATTTATTATTATTTACATTCTTGATGATTGCCATTCTGACTGGTGTGAGGTAAAATATCAATGTAGTTTTGATTTCCATTTCCCTAATTACTAATGATGTAGAACATTTTTTCACATATTTGTTGGCCATTTATGTTTCTTCTTTTGAGAAGTGTCTGTTTAGATCATTTATTAATTGAGCTATTTGATTTTTTTCATGTAAAGTTTTTTGTACTCTTTATATATTCTGGATATTAATCCTTTGTCAGAAGATAGTCGTAATCTTACTTATAAAAAAGAGAACATATGAGGATTGGTGTCATTGAAAAGGACTATATCTTTTAAGACTCTCATGGTCATTTCCCAAAAATTCTCAACCCAACACCTCTGTAGGAACAGTAAAATTCAAAGTTTTTATCTCTCCACGTATCTGGTACTAGTGATCGAACCAGGGACACTCTACCAATGAGCTATATCCCGAGCCATTTTTAAAAATTTTGTTTTTATTTTGAGATAGAGTCTCACTCAATTGCCCAGGCTGGCCTTGAACTTGTGATCCTTCTGCTGCAGCCTCCTGAATAGCTGGGATTACAGGTGTGTGCCACCAGGCTTGGCTTCAAAACTTTTGCTTTTTAAAGGAAATACATTGGGTGTATCTTATCCACTCTTAATTCCTTAGAGTGATTATAGTGCCCTGGTATAGTAGGTGTCTAATGAAATATAAATTATTACACATTGAATCGCACCATTATTGATCTGAATGATAATGTGTTAGCATTATTTTCCACTAAGGAAAAACAAAGAGTTTAAAAGAAGCATGGGCTGGGATGTAGCTCAGTGCGAGAGCACTTGCCTAGCAGGTGGGAGACTCTGAGTTAGATCCCTAACCTGCAAAAAATAAAATAAAACAGAAAATAAGAGACATAAGGCTTAACTCCTGCCCAAAGTCGTGACTATTCCTGCAGAGGCTGAAATAGCAATTATACAAAGGTGAGAACTGAAATCATGGATTAAATATCACGAAAGTGACTTGGGCCAACTAGTTACCAACTTCTTTAATAATGTTTAGAATAATTAATTTTTTGCTGATATTGTTATTTATTTTAAATTTAAATCCTAAAAATACACATGTAAAAGTCACCTATATTTTTACCTAATACAGATATCATCTACACGCATGCCTAAGTGTGGGTGTATCTGTTCCCTTCCAGAACTTTTTTCATCTGTAGGCTTTGATTTATTTCTTCTGTTCTTTCTTGATCCTGGTAAAATATTAAAGCAGAGAAAGCAAGTCAAATGAGTCAACTAAAGTGACCTCACCCCTACTCCCGTGCCCAAAATATCAAACAGTAATGATTTAGAGTATATCCTCATGTAACTTATTGCCTATTTTACTTAGCTCTAGTCATGAATACATGTTTATATAAAATTTGATAGACCCCCCTCTTTTTCTCTATGTGGTATCTTGTGTTTTTGCCATGTTGCCACATGGATTTCATACTAAGCTCTATAAGGAAGAAAGTTGCCTGGCGAATGGATATGTGAGGAAACTGGGAATTGTTTCAAGGTTTGTGGGTCCTAATCAGGTTAAAGATTTTGTGTGACCATGAAGTAGAAAAATTGGAAAAATAAGAAACAGTGAGCAGAAGGTTGGATTTTCTGTTATTGCATAAAAAGGAAAGGCTTATATTTAGATATCGAACAACAGAAATTGAGGACAAGCATAACTTTCATCCAAGAATAATATTCAAAGCAAACTATCAAAAACTCTGAGATTCAGAATATATTAAACCTAAATTTGGATATTCCAGGCAAAACATTTTCATTTTCACAGTAAACATATGCACATTTATTTTTAAGTTAGTGCTGTGTTTAAAGTGATAGTATAAATGATAAAATTATACTTACATATTATAAGGTATATTTTGAATACATTTTTTTGGAACCAGGGATTGAACCCAGGGTCAGTCACTTAACCACTGAGTCACATCCCTAACCCTTTTTATTTTTATTTTGAGACAGGGTCTCTCTAAGTTCCATCTGTCTCTTGAATGCTTCTTGCACCATAACTCTTCAACACTTTTGTAACCACAAATCACTATTGTCCATATAGTTAACTGATGCTAGATGAAGGAGAGCAGTAATAGTGATACTTAACTCCTTTTTTCCAGGATCTGACCCGAAGGAGAACATCCTGATAATCCATTAAAGAAAGTTCACCCTCTCAACAGCATGGAACATGTATTGGGAGAAGAGCAAGACTAGAGACAGGCTGACTAGTAGGGAAAATAATTGCAATAATGAAGGGGAAAGAAGATATAATTACTTACATTTAGAGGGTTGCTTTGAGGAATAGGTACTTGGGAAAAAGGTAAAGAGAACTTCTGCATTTCTTCTTTGGGCAGTTGTATTTGACTGTGGTGACATTTTGTGATGTAGGAATTCCAGAATTGAGGGATTTCTCCCTTTACATTGGAGTAAATTTAAGTATTACAAAATATCTTATTATTCTTTCTCCCTTTCTTTCTTTTTTTTTTAACGGAAGCTTGATTTTGTTTGAGTAATTTTCCTGCTATAAATGCCATATGTCATTTATGTCTCTAAGTCAATCATGCTAACCCCATTCTTGAGCTGGAAGTTGGTTTAGGAATGGACAAATGAGACATGAAGTGAAATTTACTGTAGAGCTTCTGGAATAGATTTTTTTTCTATGATTTGAATGTGTCCCCCAAACTTCATGTATTGGAAACTAATTCCAATAATGTTAAGATAATGTTAAGAGGTGGGGTCTTTAAAGGGTGATTAAGCATGGGGTGGAACTCTTTGTGGATGGAATTAAAACACTTTCAAAAGGCTTAAGGTTGCCCTTTTAGCTTCTGCAAGATGAAAATGGAGAAGATGACCCTCACCAGATGCCAGCTGGCATCTATAACTAGGAGAAAATAAATTTCTGTTTAGATATTTAAACCTTGTCTCAGATAGTTTATTCTAATAGCACAGAGGAAGATAGTTTTTTTTTTTCACTCATAAAAAGAGACAACCAATAATTCACTGGACTTTGTTGTGTCTGCATGTGACAAGTAAACTGTGGACACAATTTTAAGATCATGTGATGACCTTAGAGCTGATGACCTCAGAGCAGAAAGATCTAGAAGGAATCTGAGTTTTTGATGGGCAAAGTTAGTTGCTGAGTTGGGACCATTTCACCTGAGATTTCTTGTTTTATGGTAATAAATGTTTCTATATGATTCAATCCAGGTGAGGTTCCTGTTATATGTATACCAAAACAACTTAAGAGATACAGAACAGGACTATCTCTAAAATTCCTATCCAGGCCTATAGCCACTTGGAAATAAGACCTTGGGGACTGTATTTTCAGTGGTCCAACCAATGACCCAGAGCAGTTTACCATGAGAAGGTGAACTGATTGAGATCTGAACTCTTGGAAAATAGTGTCCACTACGTGTTTATTATAAACTGGCCATTTAATTCTATCAATATTAAGGCATAGAATTTCTTTTTCTTTTTCTTCTTGTTTTTTTGTTTTTTTTTTTGGTACTGGGGATTGAACTCAGAGGCACTCAACCACTCAGTTGCATCCCTCGCACTATTTTGTATTTTATTTAGAGATAGGGTCTCACTGAGTTCTTAGTGCCTCACTTTTGCTGAGGCTGTCTTTGAACTTGCAATCCTTCTGTCTCAGCCTCTCAAGCCACTGGGATTATAGGTGTGCTAAGCCATAAAATCGTAATAGTCACTTCCTTTTTTATATTTAACTGTTACTTCATGCCTGTTGTTGCTCAAGACAACTGGTAGACCTAAGACATAGTGCTTAGGTCATGATGGAAGTTTACAACTTTGACAAAGCCCTTTGACAGAGTACAGGAAATAAAAGTCAACCAAACAGGAAGTAGGCAGAGCAGCCAGAAATATTTGGCCTATTGCAAAAAAAATTGTCTAGCTACAGAACATATAATACTAAACAATATTCTGAACTGAAATTTCCCATTTGTAAACATTAATGGGGATCATGAGAGAGAGGAAAAACAAAGGAAGTAAATAATATTTCTTACTGGAGTAATTATTACACAAACCAAAGAATACCATCTGTACAGGTAGTAACAGTTTTAAAACATTTCTGAAAATTCCTTGACTGTTCTCCCATGACAAGATGAATTCTGTGGCTCCTCTCTTTGAACCTAGGTCAAACTATAGTGACTGACCTGTGGATCAAGGCAGAAGTGATGCTATGCGATTTTTCCAGGCCAGGTTATAAAAAGTGGTACAGATTCTCCCTCGTTGTCTAGACCCTGCTTTAGAGCCTGAGCCACTGTGTAAGAAGCATTACTACCCTGAGACCCCCATGCTGTGAGGAAGCACAACTAATCCATGTAGACCTGGGAAAAGGGAGCTGCCTAGTCATCCCCATGTTTTCCCAGTGCTTCTTTTCCATTTCCTGCCACTGGCTGACTGCAACTGCGTAAGAGATCCTAAGCCAGAAACATCCACAACAGCTCTTCCTGCATTCTTGACCCACAGAAATTACAAAGAGATCATAAAAGGACTGTTGCTTTTTATCCAACGCTTTGGGGTGGTTTGTTATGCAGCAATGGCTAACTGGAACAAATAGATGAGGTGATTTAAATGCTGTGATTCTTTATTAGATAGAGTAAGAATCTAAGGGCCCATTAGAAGCCATTATATCTAATTACTATGACAAAGAAAGGTGAATTGATGGTTCCAGTCAGAGGACCCATTGACAATAATAAAAGCAAATAATTAGTTGGTGAGTCCAAGGATGGTTTTTAAAACATCTTGATCCTAAAAGAATATGTTAGTTAAAATGAAATGTTCAAATGTGATGTCATATTTCTCGGAGATAATTTGTATGAATAATTTTCTTTTTACCACTGTTTCTTCCTATTTTATCTTACCAACAAACTACAACAGATATTTGGGCTGTTTCCTGACATGTCATATCTCAAAATTCAAAAAGCCCCAAACTGGGAGGTTTAAGACTTATATGAACTGGGGACCAGTTTGTTTGCCTTAGGATATTTAGTCATTTAACATTTCTGAAAGGGAAACAGCCAGTCTGGCCAAATCTGTGGGCTAAATTTTAGGATGGTAAAGATGGATGTCAGAGAAGTTAAAGGCTCCTAAGACTTGCATTTATCATATTAATTCTTCCCATTCTGTTTTAAAGTGTTGAAAAAAAAATTTAAAAATTTCAAGATCAACAAAACAAAATGCAAAATAGTAACATGGAAAATGCATATGAAATGTTCAGAGTAGGAAAAATTAACAAAGACAGAAAGCAGATTAGAGGTGTCCTAGGACTGGAGGTCACATAGGGATTGGTACTGATGAGTAACATGAGTATAGGATTTCTTTAGGGAATGCTGAAAATCCTCTAAAATTGATTGTAAGTAATGGTTGCAAAACCAAGTAGATGGGTTGAGCATCCCTAATATGAAGATCCCAAATCCAAAACGGTCCAAATTCTGAAACTTTTGAGCATTGGGTTGTTGCCACAGGTGAAAATTTCATACCTGGCCTCATTTCAAAACAAGGGATAGTAAAAATATTTTATAAAATTACCTTCATATATATATGAAGGTAATATATAGAATACACATATATAGAATACACACATAAAACAATAAATTTCACATTTAGACTTTGGTCCCATCCCCAAGATATCATTATGAATATGTAAACATTCGCAATATAAAAAATCAAAATTCAAAACACTTCTGATCTCAAGAATTTCCGATAAGAGATACTCAACCTGTATTAAGAACCACTGCATGGTGGGTGTGGTGGCATATGCTTGTAACCCCAGCTATTGGGAGGCCTAGGTAGGAAAATCCAAGTTCCAGGACAGCCTGGGCAACTTAGTGAGACCCTGTCTCAAAATAAAAAACTTAAAAGGACTGGTGGTAGAGTGGAAGAATGTGTGTGTTTGATCCCCAGTACCATAAAAACAAAACAAAAACCATTGCACCATACTCTAAAGGGGTAAATCATGTGAAATGTGAACACTGTATCATACAATTTGCTTAATAAAGCTGTTAGAAAAGAAATAACATGGGAAAAAAGTGTAAGTAAGATGAAAACAGATAAAACTTAAGCCTCTTTATCATAATTAAGATGTTTTCACCAATACTTAGAAATTCCCTTGTAAAAAAGAATGTGATGCTGAGATTCTTCTAAAGCAGACTTCAGCAAACTTTTCCTATAATAGGTCAGACAGACAAAATTTTAGGCTTTGTTGATTAAAAGTCAGAACTGCATTCATTATATAGGTATAGGTATTCATATACCAAGAAAGAATAAATTTTTGCACGTTGTTAATTAATGGAATTAAAAATACCCCATAATAATTGAGTACCATTTTTTTTTTTTTACAATTCAGGTCTTCCCATGAGAAGAATGGAATTCTTTTTTAGGAGATAACATTTTGCTTAATTGAAATTCAAAGTTAGTATTCCCTATCATTAAATTGATTGTAAATGTCCTTCTTAAAAAAAATTCTTAGCTCATGGGTCATATAAAACAAATAGCAGGCTGTATTTGGCCTATGGATCATAGTTGGCCAACCTCTAAAAGGAATAAATTCTTGAAGGTTGATGTATTGGTTTCCATGGGGCTTCTGTAACAAAGTACCTCAAGCTGGGTGACTTAAAACAAAGTAGTGCTTTATTTTATAGAGTTATGTTCACCTTGGAGGAAGAAGCCACACTGGGCTGGGCCCTGGGCAAGATAAGACAGAGTGAAGAGGCTGGACTGGAGCTGTGGGGCCTGAAGGATCACTTTGGGCAGATGGAACCAAATGTTCAATGTTCGAGATGGAGCAGATCAAAGCATTTTCAAGGAACACAGAGAAGGCCAATATATTTGGAATGCCATGTGTGCCAACAGTTTAGTTCTGTTTTTGATGGTGTTGGGATTGAACCCAGGGCCTTGTGCATGCTAGGCAAGCACTCTACCAACTGAGCTATATCCCCAGCCCCCTACAGTTTAGTTCTTGATAAGGTAGAAAGGACAAGCTGGGGTCAGATCTTGTAGGACCTTTTAAACCATGGTGAGATTGGGAATTTGTCCTAAGAATACCAGGACCCCTAATTGCTTCTATGCAGGAGAATATCATGATCTGATTTGATTTCAAAACATAAAAAGTCTTGGATGCTAAGTAACAAATGATTTAGAGAGCAGGGCAAAAGTGAGGTGAAGCCATATGTCTTGAAGCTATAACAATTATCCAGGCAAGAGTTGAAGGTGACTGGTACAAGGTTTAGCCATGCTAATGGAGAGAAGTAAGTAGATTAATGATCTCTTCTTCTCAGACAAGATCTACAGTATTGGAAAATTCGTGAATATAAGGGTGAAGAAGACAGTGTTAAGAATGGCTTTCAGGTTTCTGCCATCAGTACCTGGGTGGAGAGTGGGACCATAGAACAAAATATGAAACACTGGAATAGCCCCAGGTTTGGCAGTAGAAAGAGGAAGATTATGAGTTTGGTATGAATATGTTCAATATGAGCAACTGGCGAAATGGCAAGAGGGCTGTCTGAAACTGGAGATATAAATCTAAGGGTGGTTATTGTGATTTCCAGGGACCAGTGAATAAATCTCCTTACCTTCTGAGTTCAGAGGCAATTGAAAAATAAATACTGACCTTAAGGGATCAAAATCTCAACTTCTTTATTGTGTAAACTGGATGTGTGGAATGTGGCTTTGATCTGTAGACAAAGTTAAGCTTGTCAATATTTTTTCCTGAATTTCACTTATTAGCCCCCAAATTTCAGACCTCCCTGCTTATTTCAGAACGGAGTTCATGGTGTAGGAGGGAGAACTGGGTGTTGCTCCAGAGGACACTGGTCCAGAGAAGGAGGGAAAGGTACCCAAGCTGTTAGTGAGTCACCCCTGTCAGAAGGATGGTAGATTCTAGCAGGAAACAGGTGCAGTTAAAGCTGTAATTGATGAGAGGTTAGCACAGGGATGATTTGCAGAGGTGTGGGCAAGGTCAAAGCTACCAACAAGGGATGCAAATGCATCCAGGAACTAGGTACTGGGAGGTTCCAGTAGGAACAAAGGGAGAGGTTACCAGAACTGTGGATGAGGCAGAGGCACTGCCTGATAGTGAGGAGGCAGAGGAAAGAATCCAGTGCCCAAACTGTGGCTCTCACTGTTCAGCAGAGTGGGGGATAAATTTCCTACCTACTCATTTTTTCCATTTCTGAACTCCCTCCCATTGACCAAACCCATTAGAAGCCAGAGAACTGTATCAACCAAGGAATGCATTGGCAGCAGTCATCCAAGAGTACAAGGGTGGAAAATGGGCCACCAGAAAATAACCAAGATGGGCAGGGGTTGGAGGAGAGGGTAAGAGGTGTTGTTCTGCTGTCTTGGCAGTGAGCATCTTTGAGGTAAGGATGCTGCCTTGCTCCTACCTTTATGAAGCTCACCTCCACCTCACATCAACTCTTCCTTTGAGTTCATCCTTCATCTACTACTGGGTAGATTAGCCTTTGCTCCAAGATGACTCTGAAATAGTAACCAAACAATTCTTTAATTAAATGATCAGTGTTTGCTGCGCCTTGGAATGGAAACTCAGTACTATTCTATTTCATAAGCTCACATTTTCTCAACTGTATTATTCAACTGGCTCATCAGAAGATATGCAATGGGATCAGATGATATAGAAATGTATGATGATATGATGTTTGATAATGATACGATGCCCATAAAACTGAAATGTCACAAATAACCTTTCATTAGAGTGTTCACTGTTTCTAAGGCATAGATTTTTGTTCCCTTTCACACCTTAACGTTTCTGAAATTGGGATTCATATTCCAGTCTCCTCAGCCAAGCTGCAGTTCCAACAGAGTTGTCATTGCCCATGCATGTGCATAAAAACTGGCACGATGGGTACCAGCAACATGGAAGAAAGTCCTATAGGCAGAGCACTGTTATAAAATGCTTTGTCACCAGTGCTCTGGGTGATACAGAGGATGACACTATTTGAGATTCATACAGTTCATTCTGAGTTAAAAAGTGAGTTTGTCATAGACACAGAAAGTAAATTAGTGGTTGCAGGCGCTGGGGGAGTAGGAGCAGTGGAAGGGGGAGTGGCAGCTACTGGATACTGGGTTTCTTTGGGGGGGGTGTGTGATAGAACTGTCCTGAGATAGGGAGCAGTGATGGTTGTATAACTTTACAAATACACTAAAAACCATTGAATTATTTTGCTTTAAAAGGGCAAATTTTATGGTAGGTGAATTATACCTCAAATTTTTAAAAAGGGATTAAAAACATAAAGGGAAGCTATTTGTGACTTAAAGGGACCAGAGAATAAATCTTACCTTCTGAGTTCAGAGCTACTTAAGAAAGAACTATTGATAGAGAACTCTACTATTTTTGCAACTTATCTGCCTCTAAAACGATTTCAAAATAAAAAATTTAACAAATGGGGCTGGGGTTGTGGCTCACGGTAGAGTGCTTGCCTTGCACGTGTGAGGCACTGGGTTTAATCTCAGCACCACATAAAAATAAATAAACAAAATAAAGGTATTAAAAACACATTAAAAATTAAATACTTTTGGGGAATACCATCCAAACTTGAGGTTTTGTGTAGAAAAATCTGTATTCAGAGTAGTTATAGACTTGTGTGAGCTCTCTCTTAGTGAGGAAAAATGATATTCAATAAAAAATTTTTCTAATTTTGAAAGCAAAGATGATTCAGAATGTTTGAATTTTAATATAAAGAGCTTCTAAGAATATTTTAGGTTGTTTTGCTTATATTTTCCTTTTTATGGATGTAGAAGATCAACATGTGATTGAAAATCTGTTGCTACTAAGTCTAAAAAATCTTGTTGACTAAGCATAAAATACACATTTTAGGTGGCAAAGAAAATCACCTTGTCAAAGTTTAGTTAGCTTTTATTCCCCTTATTGGTACTATGTTAGATGTTGTGAAATACAGTATTACCTATCCAATGAGGAATTCTTCCCAAACCAAAAATTCCCTTACTTTTATATGGTAAAGACCACAGACATTATAGTCCACCATTATCTCCTGCACAAACTCCCATCCTAATTAATCACAATCTAGGGTCTTCACTCAGTGCCTGGGAAAAGTGAGGTTCTTTCAGTGATTGCAGCCAAAGTCTCCTGTGTATTCCACTTTTAGAGCCCAAAGGGTTAACAGGACGTGGATAATTATCCCAGCACCAGCCTCACGCCCAAGAAACTTAAAAGCTTAAGCAAATCTGCTGCTCCTCACAGCAGTTAAACCAGTTGTGTCAGTCCTGATTCTAGATTGTGAGCTGCAGAAGCCACTGAGTTAAGCAAAGAAGGAATTTATGCATAGCCCACTAGGTAAGTGGGAAATTACAGGGAAGACTGGAACCCCTGGCTTTGAGTGGTGTGACCTATAAATTAGGCTGGAGAAGACACTGCTGTTGGGATCTGAGCTGTGGACTCACCATCATGAAAGGTTCTCGTTGGGCCTTATCTGCCCATCACTGACTCCTCACTCACAGTCGAGAGTGGGTGCATCTCACTGGCTGAGTCTTGGTCACATGGCTGCCTCATGATCACATGGCTGCAAGGGAAGTTGGGAAAATGAGTGACATTTTTTGCTTCCATAAAAGGAGGCAATCTGCCTCACAAAAAGACTCTTTTTTTAAAAAAAAAAATTTATTCTTCAATTTTCAGTGGACACAACATCTTTATTTTATTTTTATGTAGTGCTGAGGATCGAACCCAGCACCCCGCGCATGCCAGGCGAGCGCGCTACTGCTTGAGCCACATCCCCAGCCCACGCAAAGCCCCTTAAGGAGTGTACAGAAGTTTAGTTGGTGTACAGACAAAAATCACATGAATATACAATTTACCAATCAAAATAAAGTCCTCAAAATCTCAGAAGTTACATATTGTGCTGGCACCAGCTAATGACCCTAGCAGAAGCCCTGCAGTATCTGAAGGAAGGAGGAGAGACAAAAATAAAGAAAGAAAGAAAGAAAGAAAAGAAAACATCTTATAGATATCATCTGTGTTGGTTTTCCACAGTTCTTGACCTATGAACTTTATACTGTGTTGGAAGAAGTCTTTCATTAAGAGGTTAATTATTGCCAAAGTTTACCATATCACACCTGGAAATTGAAATCCTCCTATTCTCTTGCAAAAGTGAGAAATTTTCAATGGTGTTCCAAATCTTACTGAAGACTCCCTGCTTTTCTATTCTGTATATTTAAAATCATTTAATTTCCATTTCTTAGTCTGTTTTCTATTGCTTTATAACTGAATAGCACAGACTGTATAATTTATAAAGAGAAATTTATATCTTACAGTTCTTCAGCTGGCAAATCCCAAAGTTGAGGGGCTGCTTTTGATAAGGGCCTTCTTGCTGGTGGGGAACACTCGGCAGAGTCGCAAGGTGGCACAGGGAATTACATGGTGAGACAGAACAAGCTTGCCAGAGGAGCTCACCTTTATAACAAAACCATTCCAGTAATAACTCATCCATCCATTAATCCATGAATGGGTTAATTCATTCATGAGGGCAGAATCCTCATGACCCAATTATCCCCTAAATGTCCCATCTCTCAAGTACCAGTAACATATAACTTTGGGGGTTAAGTTTCCAACACATGAAAATTGCGGGGACATAGTCAAAACTATAGTACCCTATATCCCCGTCAAGTCAAGGACACATCCCCACCTCCTCTTGTGAACCACCTTGCAGTTGGAATGCTGGTAAATTGGCTCTCTTTAGTCATGATTTGTACCATTTGCCAATTCCCATGGTGGAAGATTTCAAGCTGC
Organism: Callospermophilus lateralis; assembly: GCF_048772815.1. NCBI lineage: Eukaryota > Metazoa > Chordata > Mammalia > Rodentia > Sciuridae > Callospermophilus > Callospermophilus lateralis. The sequence goes on along the minus strand of NC_135318.1, from coordinate 48,999,261 downwards.
CAAAGTTGTGACTTGCAAAAATCTCTGAACATTTATTGCCTCTTTTGGGTCTCTGCAAACATCATATTTTGCCTAGAATTTCTTAGGCTGGTGACATCTGTCTCCTGAAGCAGTTGTCTCAGTTCTTTAATCTGGAGAATGAATAATGTTCCATGAGGGAAGAGTCCTCTGGTTTGTTCATGGCTGTATTCCCAATGCCTAGAACACTATCTGGCACATGGAAGACCCCTGAGTACCTCTTTGTCTTGGTGGTGGTTCTAAGGCTCTTCCCTGGAGCCTGGTGAGGACCAACACCTTTTTCATGTGCCCATCCACGGGGCAATGCCTTTCTCTACCTTGGCATTAAAGTTTTCCTTAATGTCCTGTGTTTATCAGGGAAGTGGAACCTGCTTCTGATCATCTATTTGCCCCTGTTGTTCCACTTCTCTTTTCTGGAAACTCAACCAAGTTTCTAACATTTTACCTTACTTCTTTTTTATTTTTAGGCACTGGGAATTGAACTCAGGTGCACTCAACTACTGAGCCACATTCTCCATCCCTATTTTGTATTTTATTTAGAGGTAGGGTCCCACTGAGTTGCTTAGGGCCTGACTTTTGCTGAGGCTGGCTTTGAACTCATGATTCTTCTGCCTCAGCCTCCTGAGCTACTGGGATTACAGGTGAGTGCCACTGTGCCTGGCTTACCTTGCTTCTTGAGTTTATCATTTCCTTCTTCATCACATGTCAGTCCACACTGTTAATTGTAACTATTTGTGTTTATCTTTTTATTTCCCTTTCTAGCCAAGATGATTGCTTTTCTGATAAACACCTTAGAATCTATCTTGTGGGGTCCACCACAGTGAACACCATGAAATAAAATTTTGAGCCTGCTAAAACACATGGCTGGTGAAAGAAATTTTATATTCCTTTTTCTTTTCTGCATGATGTTGTCGTACTGGGCTAATATTGAACCAGGCCTGGATTCTGTCACTGTCCTGCCTGGTCACCTGTAGCCCATTTCAAAGCTTGGCCTTCCCTGAAAAATCCCCTCCACAAGTTCGCCAGGTATGTTTCCTCAAGGCATCTGCCATGCCTGTGTTCTGACCTGTAATCATGGAGCCACCTAGAAATGTTCTATGCTCATCTTTCCAGACATCCTGCCTCAAATTAGGCCGAGATTGTGTGACTACCTGCTATAACTGTCATGGTCTTTAAAGGGTGATTCCCCCAATCAAACCTACTGTCTGACCTTTTAAGAGGGCACTTCTCAAGAGCTTCCTGGAAATACACTCCTTGGTTGCATGGGGAGAGGGTGTGTAGATTACTCTGCTCTGTTCTCTGAAATTCCTCCTCCCTCTATTAGAGCCCTTTGGACTTCACTCAGTCTTTCTGATCTAGTAATAGCTACAACAAATGAGTTTCTAGTACCTTCTTTGAGAGTGGTCAGCTCCAAGCACATCTCCCTTCTCTTCTCCCTAGTCCTTTCATATGGGCCTAGCTTGACCTCCAGGATCAAAAGCTTTCTCCTGGAGCTAGAGGTATAGCTCAGTGGTAGAGAACTTTCCTAGTGTGTATGAGATCTTGGGTTTGATCCCAACCACTGAAAGAAGCACAACAAAACAACAACTATAACAGCAAAACCTTCCTCCCAGGGAAACCCTACTCTCCCCACAGCAGTAGTGGAAGGCCCACTGCTAGCCAACCAGATCAGACACTGGCTGCAAACAACCCGCACGTGTCTCTGGCTGAACCCAAGTTTCCCTTGCTGTCCTCCCTTCCCCCATTATCAATCCCAACCCAGCTCCTTTATTTATCTTTATCTGCTCTTATTCTATCTCCAAGTTCAAAGTTTCTAAACCAACCCAGCTCCTCTTGATTCCTACAGACAGCACATTCCTGGCACAGGCCTTTTCTTATCCTTCTTAGTCTTTAATTTTACTAATAGTTTCATTGTGCCCCAAAAGGTGACCTGCCACCTATAAAAATAAAGGTCTCTGGCTGGGGATATAGCTCAGTTGGTAGAGTGCTTGCTTAGCATGCACAAGGCTCTGGGTTTAATTCCCAGTACCACAAAAAAAGCAGGAGGTCCCTATTCTTCTTTCTGTTCACTGATAAAAATCTACCACCCTCTGTGACTGAGCCTCCAAATCAGAGTCTCTGATCAAAGCCATGGCCTGGTTTGAGTAACAAATCTAGGAGAGGACTTGCATATATGTGGTAGAGATTGAGCATGATTCTAGGACTCTGTAGGTAATTCATATGGAGTCAGGGGTTAATTCCACCATGGGTCTCTCCTTGGCCCTAAAACAGTTCATCATGGCATAAAGAAGAGAATTTGAGGCAGTTGACTTAATGCACCTAAGGCTAGAACCTCACGTGCTAGTATGTACTCTTACCCAGTTTTCTCAAACAGTCCTCAAACCAACAGCATCAGTATCACCTGGTGACTTGTTAGAAATTCAAATTCATAGGCTTTAATCCAGACCTACTGACTTAGAAGTAGGAGCCCAGGATATTTTAATAGGCTCACTAGGTGATTATAATACATGTTAGGATTTGAAAAACCACCATTCTAACCCACATGAAGTGTAGTTTCCTTTGACCTTTTCCTGCCTGAGAAACATGGTAGGAACAGTAAAAAAATGATCCCAACCACAAATACTTAAAGAACTTGTTCACAGAAACTCTGTTTTAAGTGTGTCACCATATTGGGTATACCTGCTTAGATTTATCAGTTGCAAAAGTCTGTATGGCCTGAGTACACTGAGGTTGCAAAGGCTTGGGTTTGCCATGCTCCTGTGACATCAGTCTTATTAAAATGTTCTATGATAATAGAAAACAGTATGGAGATTCCTCAGAAAATTTGGAATGGAATCATCATTTGACCCAATTATCCCATTCCTCGGTTTATGCCCAAAGGACTTAAAAACAGCATACTACAGTGATGCAGGCACATCAATGTTTATAGCAGCTCGATTCACAATAGCTAAACTATAGAACCAATCTAGATGCCCTTCAACACATGAATGGATGAAGAAAATGTGTTACATATACACAATAGAATATTACTCAGGCTTAAAGAAGAATGAAATTGTGACATTTGCACATAAATGGATGGAGCTGGGGAATATCATGCTAAGTGAACTAAGCCAAACCCAAAAAATTAAGACAGAATGTTTTCTCTGATAAGTAGATACTAATCCATAATGGTGGTGGGCTGGGGAAGAATGAAGGAACTTTGGATTGTGCAGAGGGGAGTGAAGGGAGAGCAGGAGGTGTGGGATTGGGAAGGATGGTGAGATGAGATGGACATTATTACCCTATATATATATGTATGATGACACTACTGGTGTGACTCTACACCATGTTCAGCCAGAAGAAGAAGTGCTCCATTTGTGTGCAATGGGTCAAAATGCATTCTACTGTCGTGTATAACTAATTAGAACAAATTTAAAAAGAAAAGAAAAAAATGCTCTATGCTAAAGAAGTTGACACTGGAAGTCCTGTGCTTATTAAAGTGCAGGGACCTCCTGCCCCAGCTATACCTGAAACATATTTCTCTTGGCAGATCTTAAGTCTCTAAGCCCTGTCCTTGTGCCTGTTTTGTGGGCCATGGGTGGAGATATGTTGTAGTTGGACACAATACCTTTATTTTATTTATTCATTTTTATGTGGTTCTGAGGATTGAAACCAGCACCTCGCACGTACTAGGTGAGTGCTCTACTGCTGAGCCATAACCCCAGCCCACCCATGGGTATTTGAGGGTGGTGGTAGAGGTACAAATCATCTACCCTCCACTGAGTTTAAACAAAATGAGAAATATAGGGATCGAAATATCAACTTCATTGCTAATAAAGTGAAATTGGAAAGGAGCTGGGAGTCTGCAGCCATTCCTGGATTTTTAAATACCTCCCCCTCTGAATTGAATCTCCCAAGCCCAGTTGAAGGTCCCCTCTACAGAGGCAGGTTCTGGTCTGGTCCACATGTGTGGGCCAGTTTGGCTCCCTAGAGCTGTGCAGCCTCCCCCAGTGTCCCCCATCAGGCTCATTTACTTGGTCTTTAGAGAAGAGTGGTAAGCTAGGAAAGGAGAGATGGCCAGGGGGCAGGTGCTCTAGGACCATTTCCTCCTGGAATAGACTCAAGGATGGAAGAATCCATTTCCCTGGCTGTGTGGAGAGTATTTGAGGTCAATGGAAAAGTCCAGAATAAGAAAGGAAAGTTAGGACTGAGATTTGAGGAAAGCTCGCATTAAACTCGGTTTCAAGGAGGAAGCCCCAGCCAAAGAAACTGAGAAGGGAGGCAAGAGAGTGGGAGGAAGGATCCAGGAGTATCTAGTGTCATAGAGGCCAGGGGAACACCATTTGAAGGAGAGAGTGATCAGCAGGGTCAGGGTTTCTTCTGTGGGCGCGCCATACGAGGAACAAAAACCATTCCTAGGGTGTAGCCACCTGGAACCACTGGTGATCTCACTGAAGAGTGGGAAGGGGAACTGAGCTTTAGGGTAGTCGATGGAAGTCCATGTGGTGTCCTGGAAGACGGTTTTTAAAGAATGAGGGAGTTAATGCTTATTTGGAAACTGAGGGGAAGGAAAGCGGACTTTGTTTGGAAAGGTTCAAGGGGACAAGTGTCCCAGGACCTGTGCTGCAGGCCAGGTGCCTTGGGTGAATACCTGTCTGAAATACCTTCCCCTCATCTGCACAAAGATGCAATGTGAACTCACAACAGCCCTGAATGGGAAAGATTTGGCACACAAAATAGGGGATAAATGAGAGTAGATCACAGTCATCTGCAAAACCGAGGGCTCCTGGCTCCGAGTTCAGAGAAAGCTTCCAAGGCTATTAAGGGCAGAGGCAATGTCAGTGCTTTTTCACTTTAAAAATTTCCCTGTATTCCTGTATTTTTTGGCAGGCCCTAATTATTTGAGCACCAACTGACTAAGTATTTAAGTCCTAATCTGGTAAAAATGGCCAGAATCCAATAGTCTTAACCCTCCCTAAGTGACAATCCATTAGCTCCCTAAGAACTCGTCCTTTAGATTCGTGGTGAGGTGACTTCAATGGCAACAGCAGCCTTACTCAGGATGGAAGAGTGTCTCCCTATTCACTATTCTCAGAGCCCATCTTCTCTAAGAGCTGGTCTTCAGGCAGTTTTTATAACCATGGATTGAATTCTTACTTATAATATCCCACCTTTTTAAATAACTTCCAACTACGAGATCATAGAAATATCACCACTAGAAAATTTTTAATGATAAGTTTCCCTCTGCTGATACCACCCTCTTTCAAGTACCTAAACCATTTATTGTAAGCTCACATTTCTGGAAAATCAAAATAAATGAACCAGGAAGAAACTGTTGGGCAATTTTTCTAAGTATCTCATAGATCCCTTAGTATTTGTTTTCTTAAGGTTATTTGTTTTCTTGCAATATTAATCAAATTTTCAAAAATAAAGTCTTATATTACTTCCAAAGCACATTTTACATTAGGATTTAAATGCATTACTGAAGGAAAAAAATACAAGATTGATGCTAAAAATTTATTTTAAATTGACCTTAGGATAATTTAGCTAGGTAAATTATTTTTTTAAACACATACACACACAGCCTTACCAAACAGCCAGAACCCAGATAGCTACAGGAGTCAATTACTTCAACATAGAGTTAGTAAAATTCTCCCCATTTTCTGGTGTTTAAAGGTAACTGAAATTACAAATATAATGATTTATTATCAGGAAATGATTAAAAGATAACTGCAATATGAAGGAGAAGATATGAAAATCAAAATTACAATGCATGTGGTGGCCAGAAACTTAAGACTGTTGTCTAAGAAAAAAAAATTGTATGGACATATTATTCCATCAACCACATAATATTTATGCCAAACTCTATTATTATTATAGTTTTTTGGGGTACTAGGGAGTGAACTCACTCAACCACTGAACAACATCCCCAGCCCTATTTTGTTTTTTTTTTTAAATTGAAAACATAAATATATTTTATTTTTATGTAGCTTATTTTATTTTTTTTAAATTTTTATTGTTGGTTGTTCAAAACATTACATAGTTCTTGATATATCATATTTCACACTTTGATTCAAGTGGGTTATGAACTCCCATTTTTTACCCCGTATACAGATTGCAGAATCACATCGGTTACACATCCATTGATTTACCTATTGCCATACTGGTGTCTGTTGTATTCTGCTGCCTTTCCTATCCTCTACTATCCCCCCTCCCCTCCCTTCCCCTCCCCTCTTCTCTCTACCCCCTCTACTGTAATTCATTTCTCCCCCTTATATTTTTCCCCCTTTCCCCTCACTTCCTCTTGTATGTAATTTTGTACACCCCTGAGGGTCTCCTTCCATTTGCATGCAATTTCCCTTCTCTCTCCCTTTCCCTCCCACCTCTCATCCCTGTTTAATGTTAATCTTCTTCTCATGCTCTTTGTCCCTACTCTTTTCTTAGTTACTCTCCTTATATCAAAGAAGACATTTGCCTAGCCCTATTTTGTATTTTATTTAGAGACAGGGTCTCACTGAGTTGCTTAGAGCCTGGCCTTTGCTGAGGCTGGCTTCAAACTCGCAATCCTCCTGTTTTAGTCTCCTGAGCCCCTGGGATTATAGGCATGCGTCACTGCGCCAGGCCCAAACTCTATTTTTAGCAGATAAAATATGATGATAGGATAGAATAAGCTTCAAGACAATATAACAAAATGTGGCAGAAACTTACACATAGAATAAAATAATTTCTAATGAGATTTTGGCCCTTTCTTTGTATGGGATCCAAAGGAAGTGACAGAGTGATCTTTGCAAAAGTCTATTCTAAGGTTAATAGGGCCTTGTTGAAGTTTAAAAGTGGTTCTAGTCTTCCTGTGAGGCCTAAGATAGAGCCAGCCAGTATATCCTATACTGAATATAGTAAACATATGACCACTTTAAAGAAAAATAATAGGTCTATGCACAGGAGTGGTCTCTTGGTTCAGACAGGGCTACTCTATCTAGAAGTGAAGGGAGAGCAATCATAATGGCTCCTAGGTATTTATGTAATAATATGTACAATTGTTGCCCATGGAGATGAGGAGGGGGGTAAGATGGGGGAATGGAAATGGAAGAAAGTAAATACATAAATAAAACAAGAGTGGCCTTTTACCACTCAAAGATATAATAATGATAACAAAATATACCATAAACTGGTAAGTAGGAATTAATTGTTCAATTGAAAATATAGCATCATACCTGTGTAATAAAACACGTAAGGAAGCTTGGCCTTGTAAGCTTGCCTGTAATCCTAGCTACTCAGGAAGCTGAGACAGGAGGCTGGCAAGTTCTAAGACCAGCCTGAGCAACTTAGTGAGATTCTGTTTAAAAATTAAATTTAAAAATTTTGGGAGTATAGCTCAGTGGTAGAGTGCCTAGCATATGCAAGTCCCTGGGTTCAATCCCCAGCACTGGGGGCAGTGGGAAATATCTAGATAGATATGTGCAGACACACACACACACACACACACACACACACACACACACACATACAGAGAGAGAGAGAGAAAGAGAGAGAGAGAGAGAGAGAGAGAGAGAGAGAGAGAGAGAGAGAGAGATTAGCTATCTAGCTATCAAGTAGGGTTATTTTCAGTACCTTTTCACTTTCTATTCACCTCCTTTCCCAATCCTGTTTTCCTAACTTTCCTTTCACCCACTCTTGTGTATCTCTTTATGGTCTTTCCGCTGTGGGCCCCTTCCCCCGGGTCATGATCCTATACTGTCTACACATTTCTTCCTTCTCCCCTTCTGATACCTCTCTGCCCTCTGTTTCATGCCCTAAAACTGGCAAGCTCTGCCCCTAGGCCCAGCCCAGAGGTAACTTTGCCCGAGCCTTGCACTTCAGAGGTCTCTGTTCTGGCCATGCCTTTCTCCATGTAGTGAGGGGTCTTCAGGGCCAAGGAATGTGCCCCCCTCCTCACCTTGAGCTTATTCTATCCTTTATGATTATATTCTGGGAACCTGAGACCCAAATAGCTCCAGTGCTTTTTATAGGAGTGTTCACCATGTCAGGTCTCTTAAGGGCAGAATCTGTTCCTGGTGTGTACACCTGGAAGCCCAGGGTGGTAAAGAGGCAGCTGTACATTTTGGAGGTGCTGACCGGGTGTCTACATACATATACAGGAGGCCCCTACAGTGTGTGTGGATCAGGGGGAACCAAGGTTAGAGGAGAAGGGAGGCTGGATGTGGATAGGAAATGGCTCTCCAGGTGCCACCATTTCTAGCAGACAAGCCTAAGGAATTTGAGAATTCTCAATTTGAACCCAGACTTCCAGGTGGTTGTCAGGGGAGGAGAATGTATTTTATAAGTTTGTTGGCTTGATTATAAATTTAAATATTCAGACACATATTTTGTAGGCCACCATTTGAACTTTCACCTTGGCAAGTGGAAGTAACTATTTTGGATTAGCTTTTTTACCTTCCACAAAGACATCTGGGGCTTTGGTGGGTGATTTCCAGTGGGTACAGCACTTTAACCCATGGAAGAGCAGTCTTGATTGGAGCATAGCAGATATTGGGCTGGTGAGTGGTGACACAGAGTCTTTCGTGACCTTCAAATCACCAGATGAGTGACGGCCTCATCTGCCTTGCCAGCTGGTCCTGGCCAGAGAACTGATTGGTCATTCCATTGTCACTACTGCATATAAATGAAGAAAAGAAACTGTCCCTTCACTATCAGACACTGTGGTACTCAGTACTCCCTCCACCTTCTCCCACTTTTGATGGGAAACATGGTATTTACACTAGCTGGAAATAGCGTATTCTTTCTTGAGACACATTATTGGCTGATGGAAATTTTGGGTGGGGATGCTATGATACAACCTAAAATAAGCGACCAGGTAGAAGGATTTTTTAATACGAGAAATTACGAATCTGGGAGGGACCAGAGAACAGAGACAGGTGAAAAAACTGCTTCAGAACCTAACTGAGGCAGGAAAGACCCAGGGCAAGTCCAGTTCCTGTGGATAACTGTTCTAAGGAACTCTTGACCTTCATTTGTCTTTTCTTCTCTTTCCCCTTTCCTTACCCTTTCTCCCAGGTTTCTACTTGCCATTCTCTTCTGTGTTCTCATGAAGATGCGTTAAGGATTAGGAAGGGATTACTGGGCCCAAGCATGGCTGGTCTTTGTTAAATGGAACTTTCAGAAATGAAGGGGAAAACCAGAACTATTTCCCCCTTCAGATAAATTGTGTTTCTCTCAGTCCAAAGAGCTCTTGGGGATTTTCCCCAGGATTTCTTTTCTCCAAGGATGTTTGTTTTGCTTTTAATTTGTGAGGAAAGACTAATTCATTCAATAAACCAACATTTCCTGAACTTGTATTATAAGCAAGTACTGCTTCAGGTGCTGGGGAAAATGGAATCAACTGCAATGAAAAAGCCTTGCTTTCATGCCCTGTTTATTTCACTGGGGAAACAGCAATAAACAAGATAAATAACAACAACAATTGTGTGTACAGAAGTGTGTGTGTGTGTGTGTGTGTGTGTGTGTGTGAATTTAGGTGGTGAAAAGTGCTAAAGAGAAAATAAAGGTACAGTAAAGAGTGGTCAGGGAAGGCCACTCTGTCATCAGAGAAGATGGAATTTTTTTTAAAAATATATTTTTTGGTTGTAGTTGGACACAATACATTTATTTTATTTATTTATTTTTATGAAGTGCTGAGGATTGAACCCGGGGCCTTGCACATAATAGGTGAGCAATCTACTGCTGAGCCTCAACCCCAATGCCTCCCCCCACAATCCCTCTCCCCGCCCCAAGATGGCATTTAAATAAAGGATGGGGAGAAGAAGGGGTTTGGATACAAGGGAGTAGCATTCTCAGCACAAAAGACTACAAATGAAAAGCCCAGAGGCAGGAGCATGCCTGACAAACTTAGGGATCAATATATAGGCCAATGTGACTAAATCAAGAACAGGATGAACATGGGAAGAGTTGAAGAAGGTGAGGACAAAAGAATGTAGTGAAAGGGTAAAGTTTCTTAGCTGCAAGGCCTGAGTTAAAATGTAAAAGATCGGGCATTGTATTGTTAAATTCCTCTGCTACATCCAGAACCTGAAATTCCTGAGGCAGTTAAGACAATGCCCTACTGGCCATTTAGCCTAGGGCCCTGTGCAGCTTGTCATGTAAGCATTTAGGCCCTAAAACCAATCAGTTTAAATGTGTACCCCGCTTAGGAGTGACCAATCACCCCCGCCCAATCTGTTCCCGCCAATGAATGTACTAATCATGTCTCAGAGTTGTTGTTCAATTTTCCCGTGCCTCATGCTGATTTGTTCTGATGTATGCAAAGCCCCCGCCCTCCCCAAGAAGTGTACTTAAGCACTGCTCAACCCCTGCCCGGGGCTCTTGGCTGCTCGCCCTTCTTGAGTGGGCCGGGAGCCCCAGTGCGTTAGAATGGATCCCCAATAAACCCCCTTCTGCAATTGCATGAGTCAGTCTCTTGGTGGTCTCTTCCTCCGACGTTTCGCCGGACTCTTACAGTAGGTGGATGGGTGTGGAACTGAAGCCAGATTTAAAATTAGGCAGTCAGTGTAGTTAGGGTCTAATATCGAGTGAAATCTAAAATGGAGGCCATGTTGAGAATGAATTTCCAGAAAAGTTGAGCAACTCTTCAAATGCTAATGAAGTCCCAAGAAAAGCCCTAGGCCCAAAGTCCATCCTAAAGAAGTGTTAATGAAGTCCTTCCTGCCCAGATTACTTCTTTGGCCCACCTGTGTCCCACCCCTCAGGCCTTCCAACCTACATTCCATCACTGAAAGAACTATAAAAAGGAGAAACAATCGAACTTCCACAGATTCCACCTCTTGGGTCCCCTTGAAGCCAGATTTAAAGTTAGGTAGTCAGTGTAGTTAGGTAAATCGGGTCTAATACCAAGTGAAATCTAAAATGGAGGCCATGCTGAGAATGATTCCAGGAAACGCAGGACAACTCATGGAATGTTAATGAAGTCCTGAGAAAAGCCCTAGGCCCAAAGCCCATCCCAAAGAAGTGTTAATAAACAGCCCCCAGCAAACTTGAAGGTGCTAACTCAGAAGTCCTTCCTGACCAGATTACTTCTTTGGTCCACCTGTGTCCCAGCCTTGGGGCCTTTCCACCTACATTACATCACTGAAAGAAACTATAAAAAGGGGAGACAACCGCACTTCCACAGATTCCACCTCTTGGGTTCCCTTCTTCCTCCGGGAGAAGTCTTTTCTGCTGTCCTTTAATAAACTTCTAATTTCTACTCTGACCTTGCCTCGGCGTGCTTCTTTGGTGTTATTCTTCAACACTGGGGAAGCAAGGACTCGTCACCGGTCAACAGTGGTAACATATTGGAGGTCCCACCGAGATTCTACACCGAGGTAAGTGCATGCACCCCATGTCTGTTTGAGGTGCATCTTTCTCTCTCTTTCTTTCTGGAGGGTATGGTGGGCACCTGATGGCTACTTAAACGCAATTAGTGCAACCGCCACTCTTCAAGACTCGGGTGAGAGGTTTCCCAGCCTAGGCAGCTCTCAATCACCTGTTCAATACAGAGCAGGCATGTTGGGTTCTGTCAAAGCCGCTTCCAACTTTTATGTCTGGGCCCAGAGAGCAATTGGCGTGAGTACACAGTGTCCTGAATCCCGATCTGCCTCGGATGCGTGGAAGTGGATGAAAGAGTTTGGAACAACTGCGGAATTCCGATCTGGGCTACACTCAGACGTATTCTTAAGGCTCCTTTCTCTTGAGCCCCCTCCCGACAGCCCTCAGGGGTATCTAGGGTGATCGGTAGATGAATGGCACTGAGGGAAAGCCCCAATCACATTTGCCTCCGTATGGGCTACGCAACACTCCCAACCCCGCATCCATTCCTCCTGGATGCTCCCCTTCCTTCGCAGGTCAGAAATGTTAGTAATTCAGGTTGTAGGACTGAGAAAGTCATGGGATAATTAGCAAAATCTGCCCAAGTTCCCTAAGATGCATAGGTAACTTTCAATAGTCTGTTTTACCGCCCAATGTTTAAAATGAGCTGTGTTCTTCAAGCTGCTAGAGAGGCATTTTTAGAATCAACTCCTCTGGTAATCTGCTACATTACAACCAGTAGATATCCCTTAACACTTAGCGGCTCCTTTAGTCTACAGAGCAAAGGCAACAAAAGAGCGCATGATTCTCTTTTGCAATGGGTTTTTAGTGGCTGGGAGGGTAAGCAGTAATGCCCTTAAGTCTGAATCCTCCCAGGGTCTCTGGCACAGGGCAAACTGAGACCCTAGCACTTTGTTAAAGGGGACCAGAAACCCCTTGGCAAAGCAAGGTGAGAGACGGGTTTTCTGGACTGTTTAGGAAGCTCAAGCTTAGGGAGACGTCCCTAATGAGAACAGTTTTCTCCGGCACAGAGTGGGCGCGCCTGAGTCCTGTTTTCTTCTCACTCAGACGGGAGCTTCTCTCTCTTCAATATGCCAGGTGCACCACTAGCCTGCGTATTGAAAAATTGGGATAGATTTGACCCTCAGACGCTCAAGAAAAAGCGCCTCATTTTCTTGACCTGGCCTCAATACAAACTCTCTGATGGAGAAACCTGGCCACCAGAGGAAAATATCAATTTTAATACAATTTTACAGTTTGATAAAATTTACAAAAAAAGGAAATGGTGTGAGGTGCTGTATGTTCAGATTTTCTTTGCTCTAAGGGAAAATCTTAAATTATGCCAACAGTGTAAAGTAGACTTACCTATGATGTCTGCCATAAAGAGAAAAAATCTTGGACTCACTGAGGAAAAAGAATCAAGAGAAAAAATTGGGCCAGTCAAAGTACATACCCCCTTCCCCCTTCAAGACCTAAGGCAGATAAAAACTGACTCTATTGGAAAATTAGGAGATATGCCAGATTGCCTGGGATTGGATCTATCCAAAGGAGCTAATCCTGTAAGTAAAAGGGGACACTGAGGGACTCCCAGCAGCTGCCAAAGCCATTTTTGCTTTGGGGAAATTCCTCATTCCTTCCTTGCACTGTAAGAATTGCTCCATCTTTGTCTACTTAAAAAGAAAGGGACACTGAATGCAGTAAAGTCAGTCACACTGAGACCCTTCATTTTACACTATAGTTGCCCCTATGTGAAAACATCTGGTCCACTCATGGGGAAATCTATGGTGCCACTGATGTAGAAGTCATAATTAAATGGAAGTTAAAAACTTGGTTATCTGGTCTGTTTTAAAGGTTATTATACATTGTTCTTGGGGATGATCTTGACTAAATGTGTATCTAAAAGATGATGTTTTATTGTAACAATCTGGTATCTAAATGAGTTTGAAGCATTGCACAATCTTGCAGTTAAAAGTTAGGGTTAGGTAATTGTTTAGTTTGTGATTTCAGATAATTCATGCCAGATAACTTAAATACTTAGGATAGAAAATTAAAAGAACTCTACTTCCAAGTTGGCAAGTAACTCCCAATCATTTAGTTTTATTTTTTCATCAATTTTAAACTGGGTAGCCTGAAAAGATTTCACTAGGTGTACCAGTGCATTAATTTGGGCAAGGATAGTAAATTATGATTTGGTATCTGTTTCTCTCAGTGTGTAAGATTTAAGAAAGAAAAGTGATTAAATAACAACAGTCTTGGAAATTTTTAAGGCTTAATTTTGGATATACATGGTAGTGTGTGGTTCTCTTTTGAAATTTTTTTTTTCAGGCAATTTAATGTAACTTAATACTACTTTAGGAACTTCAGAACAAAGAAAGTGGCTTAATGATCCTGAAGGGATCTCTTCTGATGGTAGCTTTATATTATTAAGTAAGATCCTATTTTCAGTTTTGTGTGAGCAAGTTTTTCTAGTGTAGGGAAGATATAAAAGTATGAAATTTTGTAACTTGTATCTTAAACTGTATCATAGGTTTCAACATCCAAACCTAAAAATTGTGACTTATGGTTAAAATGCCTTAGGCATGAGGTTTCTGCTCAGAATTCCAGTTTTCCCAGTTCCTTCCAGACCTCAGCCAGGACTTAAATTGATATGCAAATAGAAGAAGCCTGCAGCTCAGTAGGAGACAGATCTGAGGCCCAAGGAAAAAAAAAAGAGTAAAAGTGTCTTTTTATGGGAATTACTGGCCAGTCAATTTTTTCTAGGACTTTTGCCTTTTCTTAGATTCTGTATTTTTTTTTTTGAGCTCATGATTTTGATCCTACAGACAAGTTAATGTTCTATTTTTGATCAACTGGAGTTTTTTTTTAAACATTGCAATGAGATTTCACCTGAGAAAGCTACAAGGCCTTTACTATTGTGTTGTGTTACACTTGTGTTACGTGTTGTATGTCGGTATGTCTGTATGTGTGTATGTCCATATATCATGCAGTGATATGACAATTGACAGATGAGGAGCGCTCATGAAAAATTTAAAAAATGGATCCAAATATCTTTGATTCACGTGATTCAAATGGCTCAATTTAAATTTGGTAAATAATGAAAAAAACAATGGCTTTTTATAAGTTTTTCTAGGTGGTCAAAAATAAAACCTAATAAAATGTTGATGTCTATGAAATAATCTACTTAAATTCAAAAATTTACAAGTATTGTTTCAAAATGTGAACAGAAGGAGGTTAATAGATAAAAAAGAGAAACTAGAAGGTTCTAGGTATGGATTTAATAGAGGGAAAATGTGTTTCTGGATAAGAGTCTATATGATTAAGTAATTAAGAGGGTTTAAGTAAATGATATAAAGAAGGTCTGTGTAAGTTGCTTATAAGTGTAAGTTTTTGAGCAAGTAATCTTAAAGATTACTGTTTAAACAAGTGCTGTTGTTTTAGAGAATTGTGCTGTGTTATTTCTTTAAAAGCTAAACTTGGTTAATATAAAAACATCAATGTAATTGGTGCTATTAATGTGTTCATATCTTCCAGGTATACAAGTCTGTAAGGTAGAAGCTTTAGAAAGAGCATTATATCAAGCTGTGTCTAAAGTTGTATGGTAATTTTAGGCTTAAAAAAGAAAAACATGTTGGAGTTTTATTTTTATCATTTGTGTTCTATAACTGGACTTGTTATCAATAAGTTATGTAAAGTTCCATGTTACTTTTTACACTGAGATACAATTTAAATGTATTTTTAAGTTAATGAGAGCCTAATCTATGTAAAGGTTTTATTGCAAAACACAAAAGTACTTTGCTACTTTTCTACAAAAGGTTAAAAGCTTTCAGCTTTTCTTTAATTCATGTTTTAGGTGTGATATTATATTGTGTTAGCTAATATTCATGTGAACTTCAGCAACAATTTATATAGACTTTGTAAAATGATGTCTAAAAAGCAAAGATCAGTTTCAGAACTACAGTACTTAAAATTTATGAAGAGCCCTGCCTTACCTGAGATAAGGCTCTATGTCCCATCTCACTACATGTAAGAATGACTATGAAAGAAATAGGCCAGATTTCAGTACATTTAAAGTTGTGTCCAAAAGTTGGTTTTTGTCACGATTGCCAGGATCTCAAATAGGGGATATACTCCACCAAAATTCAAGGTAGCTATTATATGAACTAAATGTTTTTACTCTTGATAATTTTATTTTGTAGTTTTCTTATAAATGATTTAAGATTGCCTGTTAATGTTTTAAAGAGGTACTGCTTTAAGAACACACAATCTGGGTTAATTTAAGATAAGGAGTTATCACCTACAGAATAGAGAGATGGACATTAAAGCCAGTACTCTTAATATAAGGCTGTTGAAATTTATTTGCTAGATATTTAAGATTAAGTTTTTAAATTAGTTAAATTAAAAGGGCCAAGAAAATCAATATTTGGCTCTTGCCCTCTGAGTCAGTCTGAATCAGGGAATAGGGGACTTCTCCAAAGAGCTTTGCAACTCTGGGCCACATAACCTCCAGATCAGGGAGATTAATGAGACCAGTGGAGGACAGAAAGCCAATCAGTGCATTTGCTGTGGAGAGGAGGGTCATCAAAAAAGGGAGACATCCCTGATGCTTCCGAGGGAAGTCACATGGTCAAGCAAGGCCTGGACCCATCCTAGCGCAAATGGCACTAGCAGAACTGAGTTTCCCAAGGACTCCCAGGGAAACTCAGCTGACTGTTAACAATAGATAGAAACAGGGGCTGGGGATGTGGCTCAAGTGGTAGCTCGCTCGCCTGGTATGCGTGAGGCCCAGGTTCGATCCTCAGCACCACATACAAACAAAGATGTTGTATCCGCCAAAAACTAAAAAATAAATATCAAAAAAGTTCTCTCTCTCTCTCTCTCTCTCTCTCTCTCTCTCTCTCTCTCTCTCTCTCTTAAAAAAAAGCATTTAAAAAAAAAAAAAAGAAACAAAAGTCAGTTTGACTTGCTTCATCTTAAACACTTAGCAAAGACAGTCAAAGCCAAAACACAACAATTCCTGGGCATTTTAAATGATAATAATAGTTAAATGTAATCTCCAAAAATAAGTAAACTGGAGGTTACAAAAGAGATTCTCAGACAGGAATGCCTGATAACTATCAAAAGAAACTGCCAGAGTAGTTTTTAGTTTAAGGCCTTTATCTCTAATCTACACAGGTAGGCATGGTGTTTGTTAGTATGTGTATCCAGCCCTAAGTAACAGAATTAAAGGTCTCTCTATTAGACATAGAGGTCATACTAATAAAAGGATTTTGCAAGACAAGATGACATTAAATTATTAAACTATATCTTAAAGGGAAGGACAACTGTAACCCTAAAAGTTAAATGTTGTGTCTACATCCCTGACAAATCTGGCAATGTGACATGTTTACATGCTCAGATAGAAGCCATGTCCTCAGCAACTTTGTCATGGGAACAATATCTTAGCTCCTGGTTCTCTGGTACTTCCTAGTGAAAAACATTGTTAGTCTTTGTCTTTGCCATCATACTCATTGGCATATTCCTGTGCTATGGCATTTATTGCGGCATCAATCTGGTTCCAGTACTAATGAATTCTTGTTTCTCTTATAGACCACCCATCACTCATGGCCTTCCAGCCTATTACTTCTCAATCAGACTTCTATCATGGACCACTTGATAGACCCGATTTTTAAAGGGGGACTCCAAACTGCTTGCCCCACATCGTCCCTTTTCAGCCTGAAGAAGCCAGAAAGATCTTCTTTGCCCCCCTTCCTTACAGCAGTAAGGAGTTCCCAAAATTAGAGGGGGGAATGAAGCCAGATTTAAAGTTAGGTAGTCAGTGTAGTTAGGTAAATTGGGTCTAATACTGAGTGAAATCTAAAATGGAGGTCATGCTGAGAATGATTCCAGGAAACGCAGGACAACTCATGGAATATTAATGAAGTCCTGGAAAGGCCCTAGGCCCAAAGCCCATCCCAAAGAAGTGTTAATAAACAGCCCCCAGCAAACTTGAAGGTGCTAACTCAGAAGTCCTTCCTGACCAGATTACTTCTTTGGTCCACCTGTGTCCCAGCCTTGGGGCCTTTCCACCTACATTACATCACTGAAAGAAACTATAATAAGGGGAGACAACCCTGCTTCCAAGGATTCCACCTCTTGGGTCCCCTTCTTCCTCCGGGAGAAGTCTTTTCTGCTGTCCTTTAATAAACTTCTAATTTCTACTCTGACCTTGCCTTGGCGTGCTTCTCTGGTGTTATTCTTCAACACTTGGGAAGCAAGGACTCGGTCAACAGTGGTAACAGAACCATGGAGGTCTTTTGTTAGGACTTGGATTCATTTTGGACAGATGGGAAGCAACTGTAGAATTTCAGCAGAGGAATGACAGGATCTGATTTGCATTTTAATAGGATCACTCTGGCTGCTGTGTTGAGAATAAAACTGTGAAGGACAAGGGCAAGACCAGTTGGGAGAATATTGCAGTAATCCTGGGAAGCCAAGAAAGTATGTAAAACCAGGGTAGTAGACATTGAGATGGTGAGGAGTGGTGAGATTCTGGACGTATTTGGAAACAGAGTAGAAAAAGATGTGCTAATGAATTGGTTGCAGATTATGAGAAAAAGAAAGAAGTCAAATAGAACATCAAGGTTTTTCACCTGAGCAACCAGAAAAAGGGTGTCTCTAAGAACTGAAAAGGAAGAGTTCAGGGGTCCAGGTTTGGGGGAAGATTAGGAATCCAGTGATGGCAATTTACATTCTAAATCCCTGGTAGACATCCCAGTGGAAAGGCCATGAATGAGTCTTCAGATGAATGCGTTGGGAACTCAGAGGAGAGGTCAGGGCTGGAGATAAATCTCAGGAAGTCTTCAATGAGCAGACAGCATTTAAAGGGTAGAGATGATATTTTTGAAGAAATGATAGTAAATGGAAAAGGGAGGTCCAAGGCTGAGTCCTGGAGTAGTCTAGTGTTTAAGGTTGGGGAGCAGAGGAGAACATTAAAAAAGACCAGAGGGCCAGGCAATGAGATAGGAGGAGAATAAGGACACTGTGGAATCCTGGAAGCCAGGCCAGGAAGACAAATCAAAGAGGGGGTTACTCTGTTCAGTGCTGATAGATAGAGCAAGGAAGAGGAGGGCTGAAACTTAACTGTCATCTTCAGCAAAGTCAAAGTCATTGTTGACCATGCAAAGAGGTGTGCTAGTGAAGTGGTAAGGGTGTAATCTCAATAGAAAGGCTGGAGAATGAAAAAAAGAGGACAAATGGAAGAATTTGAAACAATTCTTTGAAGGCCATTGACTGTAAAGTAGAAGAGAGAAATTGTGGTCCAACTGGAAGAGGAAGAAGGATTGAGAGTTTTTTTTTTAATATAGGAGAAATAAATGCCTTTGTCTATTAATAGAAAAAGTCCAGTAGGGAGAGGGGAAAAGAAGATGCAGGGCTAATGGGTGGCTTCCTCTGGTAATACTAAGAGTTTAAGAGTGTCTACATTGTATTGAATATCTGCTGAATATTAAGTTTGCTTTTTCAGATAATACTCATTTCTTAGAATATAAGATATAGATTATCATTTCCATTTTACTGGTGAGGAAATTGAGCTATGTGTCCAAGTTTATCCAGCAAGTTTAAGGAACAAGAAAAAGGTGGGAATCTGAGCCCAGCTTGAGTCATACTGCTTCTGGGAGTGTCTACCACTTTTTTTGGTTGTGGAGTTTCCAGACACTATGAAGGGGCTCATTTACTGTCTTACATCCTTGCCTAAAAGAAGGGTCTATGCACTTGTCATAACCATTACCAGAGATGGTGGTAGAAGGAAAAGACTGAATCATTTTTCTTTCTCTTTTTTCTTAAGCCTTGGGACATGAAATCTCAAACAACAGAGAAGGTGCCTTGACATCTGGTTTCCCTCAAATTTCTATATATTGAACATCTAATGATTAAGGTTGTGTGTTTGAATAAGCAAAGAATGGGAATCAAGAATCATGGGTTTTAATTCTGACTGCTGCTATATGGCTCTGTTATTCCTGGGAAGTCAATTAACTTAAGAGTCTTCATTAGCAAATGGTGAATAAAAATATCTTCCCTGTTTGCTTCTTGAATGGTTGTGAAAACATCACACTGTATGCCCTATCTATCCAGAACTCCAGCCACATGTGAGACTTTGCACCATTTTCAAAGTGTATGACGTATCGTGGCACTGGTGGTTCTCAACATTAGGATGTCTTAGGGAGCTTTTTGCAAATACTGCTCTCCTGCGAGGATGTGGAACAACTAGAGTTTACCAACGTTGCTTCAGAAAGCAGTTGGCAGCATCTATTAAAGTTGAACCAACATCTACCCTGAAATTCAGTAATTCCACTCCTAGATTTCATACCCAAGAGGAATGTATGCTCGTGCACCAAAAGACATCACAAAAAATGTTTGTGTCATTTGTAATTACTCAACTGGAAATAACTCAAATATCCATTAACAGAATAGAGAAATAGGGGCTGGGAAGTTGCTCAGTGGTGGAGGGTATGCTTGGCATGCTTCCCTGGACTCAATCATCAGCACCACAAAATAAAACAATAAATAAATAAATTGTGATATATCCATGTAATGAACAGTATTGAAAATTTGCAAACTATGGCTACAATGCTGGAGATTCAGCCAACATAGCTGAATCTCACTAATACCATATTCAGTGAAAGAAACCTGACATAAAAGATTTTCATCAGAACACGAGATATCAAATCAGGAAAATCATAAACCCTAAGGTACTAGAACCCAGAACACAGATTACCTGTGGAGAAGAAGGAATGGGTAGACATAGAGAAGTCAAAAGAAGGTTTCTTGGTTGCTGGCATTGTGTGTGTGTGTGTGTGTGTGTGTGTGTGTGTGTGTAAGGAAAATGGAGTCGGTCAGGTTCCCTTACCCATGATGTCTGGGAAGCAATGACTAAGATGTTTTCTGTAGGTCAGGAATAGCAGTGCATGCACACTCTCACGTAACCTGTGATATGTGCATGAGGCAGGCTTTCTTTCAATTTAGAATACGAATTGACTGGGACTGAATAAAGACATGGTGGATCTCCCTATGGCCCCACATATTTTCTTCAGGTTGCCCAAATTTTGAGTCAACCTGCCTGGGATAGAGATTGCAGAACAGTTGGCATAGAGGCAGGATTCACAGCAGCCTGGTATGGTATGGAGGGGTGGCCAATCATGAGTATGCAGTATAAGATTGCAAGCCTCCCAGCCACCTAGGCTCCTCCCCAGGAATGGGCAGGGGTTTGTGGTACCCCCATGAATTTGGAAAAGGTGTGCCAAGTGGGAGAGGGTCTAGAAAAGCATAGTGCAGCGCTGGGGTCGTAGCTCAGTGGTACAGCACTTGCATAGCCTATGTGAGGCACTGGGTTTGATACTCAGCACCACATAAAATAAGAAAGAAATAAAGTAAAGGTATTGTGTCCATCTAAACCAAAAATATTAAAAAAAAGAAAAGAAAAGAAAAAAGAAAGCAAAGTACAGTACCTGAGTGGCTCCTGGGGCTGTGGGTGGGTGTTTCTTACAGACTCTAGAACAGAAACTGATGCTGCTTTATGAGAGACTGCCAAGGTGAGGGATCTGCAAGATAAGGAAGAGGCCTTAGAATGCTTACTAGGGGAGGATCTCTGTACCTTGAAAGTACCCCTGTGTCTCACTGTAGTGCTGATGGAGTCAGAAGAGGAGGAGGAAGGGAATCAACACCTGCAAACCCAACCAATGGTCATTCAGAAAATGCAATGACAGCAGCCATTGGCTCTCACAGGGCAGCTGGTAGGGTTGACCCAGGACTGGAGTTCACCATGTTCCACTATGTTCAAGTGGAGTTGGTGGACTTGGGAAAGTGGTTTAGACAGAGGCCAGGAGAACCCCTGGTCACTTTGTTGTTATGCCTGTGAGATTCAGGGGTGGATAACATTATGTGTAGTGCTTTAAAAATGGTGAGGTTAGCATCCCTTCTTACAGCAGAGGTTGCAAAACAGTCAATGCCATGGAGGAATTTAAAGGGGCCAACAGACCCCAGGGCTGCCAAGAGCTCTTAGGGGCCAAGAGACCCCATGTGCTACATGTTATTGACCCTGCAAAACCTTGTGAATTAGATGTGCACATAACCTAAGAAGGGTTTTGGCTGGAGCCTTTGGCAGCAGCATAAGTGGCTGCAGAGGCTTCTGGTCACAGTCCTGGAAGGGTGCAAAAGCCCTCAGTATCCAATAGAGAAGCAGTTTGCAGCTGTGTATGCAACTCTAATGGTCTAGGAGGCCATTGAAGGCACTGCTGAAATATTGGTGTGCACCAATCATCCTGTGGTGGGATGGGTATGGGATTAGGCAATTGCCCCAAGAATAGGTGTGGGCCAGATGCCTACCCTAGCAAAGTGGGGGTGTATTTGGAACATGGGAGTGCTTTGTCCATTAGTCCCTTGTCCCAGGCTGGGATGGGACAGAGCAGCCATGTAGATAAGGAACCAGTGGACAAAGAGTTATATACCATGTGGATGGTAGTGCTACAGGAGCCAGAGCCCTTGACCATCTGCATGGACAACTAGGCTGTCTTTAAGGGGTTAACCTTGTGGATTACCACATGGTAGGTAGATAATTGGAATGGTAGGGCATTGGTGTCTGTGGAGACCAGACCAACTTCTAGGAAGGGGTGGGCACCGCATCTGTGGACAGTCGTGTGAGCTCTGAATGAACGTCCCCAATGAGGGGGACCAGATCCTGGGGAGGCTTTGCTGCACTGCACAGCAGTCCCAATACAACAAAGGACATTATACTTAAGCCTGGGTTCAGGCAGCAAGGGAATGTTCTCTTGCCCTCTCTCACTGGATTCAATCAAGAGAAGCTGTAGCATGAACATGGCTCTGGACAATAAAGTACATCCCCAATGGGTGGTTCTATTTGTCCATGGGGGAGAAGTTTGGAATGCGATCTCCTTGTGACACCATGGGTAACCTGAGAATGGCCCCCCTGGGTACACATTTCCTGGCCAGGTCCTACAGATGGGACACAGATCTTCAAGGGCACTTTTGTAATTTCCTCTTAGTGAATTTTGAGTTCCCTGGTGCAGTACACACAGAGCCTGCTGAGAGACAGGCCCAAGCTGAATGAGTGTGGTACCACTGCTCAGGGAAACCACCTCAGGCAGTAACTGTGCTTTCCCCGAGACTCAAACCTGGCACGCATCTCCCAGATGGATGGGACTTGCCTTTTTAAACCTGTAACTGCCTCGTCTTTTTGCCCCTAGGTGTGTGTGGGCCAATGTGCTGGTCAATCCACTATTGCCGATCCATCTGCATGTTGGGTATGCAGTCAACTGTGGTTGAGTGTTGCAAATGGCCTACATGGTGAATTGATGCAGCAGCAACCTATAACTAGACTTGGTTGCAAACATGAAATATGGTTGACTCTCAATGAAACCATAATGTAAGCCAGGTGCTGCAAATCCTAGCCATTGAAACTCAATAAGTAGAGTGTTTAATAACAGGAGACCCCTATAAGAATGGTGGGCTACCCTGACTGCCCATGGAGGTAGGCCTTGCTTATCTAGGGTGGGGGGCAGCTTGTGTATTAGTGATTTACTGTTGTACCACATATTGTCTTTACAAAAGTGCCCTTGAAGATCTGTGTCCCATTTCCTGGCCAGGAAATGTGTACCCAGGGGTGGGTGGGCATTCGCAGGTTGCCCATGGTGTCACAAGGAGATATGTTGTTGTGGATTTTGGATGCAGAACTGTGTCCTCCTCACCAAGGGACCTTTGCAGAAGACATCTTTTACATAGATTGTTCGGGGAGGAACCCTGAAGGGGTGAAACATAAGGAAAATGGAGTTGGTCAAGTTTCCTCACCCGGATACCTGGGAAGCAGTGACTGAGATGTTTTCTGTAGGTCAGGAACAACAGTGTATCTTATGTAGCCTGTGGTACGCTTGGCACCCTAATGACTTAGCATATAAACAGACCTGGACTTTCTGCTGTGTGAATTGTCCACCCATTGAATTAAGCATGTCAGAGATCTCTATGGCCCTATGTATTTTCTTCAGGATGCCCAAAACTCGTGTCAATCTGCCTGGGATAGAGCGGTTATAGGTTGTTTACCTCAATGATGGTTATACAAATATTTTAAAAATATGCATTTTGTGATAATTCACTGGGCTCTGCACACAATTTATTCACTTTTTCAGGTTATGTTTTCACTTCAATTAAAAACAAAACTGCTGCCTAGATTCCAGTCCAGACCAATCCCTGGGGCAGGGCTCCTGGCCTGGGCATTGTCAGGAGGGCAGCTGGGACTGAGAATACTGCCCTCTACCTGTGGGTACCTTTCCCTCCAGGAGGGGGGCTCTAGGGCTCTGTGGACGGACACTGCTGGATGTGCCTCAAGGTGCTGGGGGAGCAGGGCTGTATTTTGGAGAGAAGAAGGCTCAAGAACCCTGTGGCCAATGCCCAGGGGCAGGAATGTCCCAGTGTTCACACTTTTTTTTTTTTTAACAATTTTTGTTGCCAATTTTATTGAGGTACAATTAACATACAGTAAGATTTGCCAGTTTTTTTTTGTGTGTGTGTGTATGTGGTGCTGGAGATTGAACCCAGAGGCCTTGTGCATGCAAGGCAAGCACTCTACCAACTGAGCTAAATCCCCTGCCTGTGTTCACACTTTTGAGTGTGAGGACAAGTTTCTTTCCTGGGAACCAATCAAAGACTTATCACTGGAGTCCCCAGCCTGTAACGACCTCTTTTTAAGGAGCAATTCCTGAGATTAATTTCAAGCTCACTAATCAAAATGGTTACAGCAGCGTTTAGTAATTTTTATTTGCCTTGCCCTGTGTGAATGTTTTCTTTGTGTGTTTTACCGTAGTGGCCTATTGTTGCGTTTGGTATTGGGGATTGAACACCCTGAGCCACATCCCCAGCCCTTTTTAATTTTCATTTTGAGACAGGGTCTCACGAAGTTGCTCAGGGCCTTGAGAAATTGCTGAGAGTGGCCTCGAACTTGCGATCCTCCTGCCTCAGGCTCTAGAGTTGCTGGGATTACTGGTGTGTGCCACCATGCCTGGCAGTTGTTGTTATTTTAATTCTTTACTGTCTTCCTTTTAACATATGACTCTTTAGTCCACACACTGCACAACTACATCCCATGGCTGTGCCCTCATCTGATAGGTAGTGTGGGCTGGTTTTCTAACTTTTGTTTCTCATGTGAGAGATGAGCAAATTCTGAGTACATGCCACTCTTAATCTTTGCTTAATCCACTTGGGAAAAGGGGTATAAACACCAAGAACCTTTTGTATTTCTCAATCACTGTTCTGATTTCATAAACAGAAAACACTTATGGGCCAAGCTATGTAGCTTGATAGAGATACTATACTTTCAACACTTCTTCAGAGACTTGACCCAAATAATGCCTCTAGAATTTAACCTCAATAGTATTTTAACAGGACTGTATCCTCTTTAAGTTGATTTTAATAGGTCTAGTTTTCTAAAAGCTATTTTAATTACATAATATTTAATATTATCAAAAGAACGCCTTTAGTCATTCTATTTTATTTTATTTATTTTTTTGCTCAAAGCAAAATTTATTGTAAAAGTCAGGCATGGTGGTATGTGCCTATAATCCTAAGAACTCAGGAGGCTGATGCAGGAGGATCAATCACAAGTTGGAGATGAGCCTGGGCAACTTATCGAGACCCTGTCTCAAAGTAAAAAATAAAAGGACCTGGCTCAGTGGTTGAGTGTCTCTGGGTTCAATTCCTGGTAATACATAAACAAATAAAGTGGTAAAGAACCCCTGAGTTCAATCCTCTGTTATGCTCGAATTCGGGACCCCCAAAAGACCATCAGAGACCAAGATCGATGTAAGCAGCAAAGAGGTGTTTATTGCGAGCTAGCTTGGTCCTCCGCGCACACACAGCAACAGGTGACGCTAAGAGGACCCGAGCTCAGGGTTTGCAGCAGTTTTATACATTCTTTGGGGAAGGCAGGGACTTCACATACATCATAGCATCTCTTAGCAAATCATCACACACCGCGGGAAAATCAAATAACAACTGTAAAACATGATTAGTGTATCAAGTGGCGGGAAAGAATCCTGAAAGAATTATTGGTTAGTTCAAGGGGTTGACGCACTTAAAATTAATTGGTTTAAATCGTGAGGATGTTGCAAGGGGGGTACGTGCCAAACTGGAGGGCTTCTAGTTTAGATACTGGTCACCACACCTAGGTGGGGGCCATCTGCAATTTCAGATATGTGGTTATCTTGGCCTATCTTAGGCGATCACCATCTGCGGCTTTTCTGAGAACTGTTTCCACAGAGCTTTTCTGTAGTATTTTCCTGACTTTAGGACTACAGGAGGTCAGAGGTTAAGTTTAAGAGCAAAATGAGGTCCCAAGCAAAATGAGATTACTTAGGTCTTTCACCTCAATATAATAAAAAAAAAATTATTGTATACTTGAATATTGTATAAATATTTTTCTAGGTGCCAAAGATGTTCTTCATATAACTATTATAATTTCTGAAAGGAAATATGTATACGTATGTATCTACTGTATTGGGAAAAAGTTGTTTTGTGGTTATTATTGCATTATTAATGTTTTCAGTTTTTTTTTTCCTCCATGGGGTGGGGGAGTGGGGAGGTAATACAAAGTAAAAAATATGAAACACAGGCTTCCTTCTCTACATTGCAGTTAAGATCTTAATGGCAAAGCAACTACCACCAGGGGCCAGAGATGTCTGCATGAGTGGGAATTCATTAGAAATGCAAATTCTCAGGCCACCCCTGATGCTGGCTTAGACACTCTAAGGGTGGGCCCATTGATCTGCTTTAACCAGACTTCCACGTGATTCTGATTCATACTGACATTTGAAAACCACTACTCTAAAGAATAGCAGGAAACTAATTTGGCCAATAATACTTGAGAGATCCAATCTGGGAATAGGTGTTTTGTATTGTTAAAATATATATATATATATATATATATTTCTTTCCCCCAGATTCATCTTGCCCCAAATCAAACATACTAGGATTTCTCAACCCAATCTGGTGAGCTTTTAAAAATGCCTGTGCCTGTGTGTCTCCCCAGACCATATTAATCACACCCGCCGTGGATAGGTCTCAGGCATCCAGGTGCTTCTGATATGCGCCAGGGCTGATAAATCTGTTCTATATTCAGGTACTTTTTGCGGTTGAGACAGATAAAGTTAACACCTGCCCTCACATTCTTTCAGATGTTTCCTACAGGCTCTGTGAAGCAGAACTCTGGCCTCTGGCGACTACTTGTCCAGATCTAAAGGTGTTTCCTGCAAGACAATTTGGCCTTGCATGCAGGTACCTCTGTAGACCACAGCAGCACCAAAAATGTGACACTCCCTCATGGCACGCACACAGGGCTGGCTCCTTAGCTACACTTCAAACACAAACTCTGCTGCCCAGGCCAGATGCCACGTAAGATAATGTGTGTTAAATTTGCAGTTCAGGGCATGGAGAAAGTATCAAAAATATCAGCTATGGAATTGAGGCTGTAGCTCAGTGGCAGAGCACTTGCCTAGCACGTGTGAGGCACTGGATTCAATCCTTAGCACTGCAGAGAAATAAACAAAAAAGCATATTCTTTATCTACAACTACATTTTTTTTTAAGTTAGCTATGCTTATCTTCATTATCTAATGCATATGGATCTCTTTTTATTTAAATGCACAAAATACTTCCTCAGAAGACTCCTCTTAGTGATTTTGTCATGAATTTCCTGCTCCCCACCCTGCAACTTTCATGCAAAGACCACGGGGGACCACTTACATATATTCTTGAGGGATGCTCTAAGCCAGTGGTTCTTAAAATGTGGTTGGTAGGCAGGATAGGGTGGTTGGCAGCAAGAGTGTCACCTGGGATCTTCTTAGATGTGAACTCTTGAGCCCCAACTATATATGAAGTAGGATTCTATGAAGAACTCTAGAGGCGCAGCCCAACCATCCATGATTTCACAAGGCCTCCTCATGAGTCAGATGCATGCTCTGGTTAGAGAACCACTGCTTGCAGTCTTAGTCTCTCAAGCTTGTGAACAATGCAGAAGCTCAGCCCCCGCCCCCTCCCCAGCTAAATTAGAGTCCCCAGGTCATATAAGTGCACATCAGAGTTCAAAAAACATGGTTTTAAAGTCTTGGCAATGATCAATCAGAGCACCTGAAAGTGCATTATTAGATGGTGGCATCTCAGCTTCTCACAGCAATGCCACCACAGACGATAATTTCAGTGTAAGAAACAGACACATGAAAAGACCTTTCTGTACCTGTGGAAAATAATTTTAACTATTGGGAGCTAAATGGGAGGCTGAGACAGGAGGATCACAATTTTGAGGCCAGCCTGCACAGCTTAGTAAGATTCTGTCTCAAAATTAAAAATAAAAAGGGCTGGGGTAGAGCAGAAGTACATTGCTTCTTTGCTCTACCACTGCCAGCCCTGTGTGCGTGCCATGAGGGAGTGTCACATTTTTGGTGCGCTGCTGTGGTCTACAGAGGTACCTGCATGTAGGCCCAAATTGTCTTGCAGGAAAGCACAGCGGTAGAGCAAAGAAGCCATTGTACTGCTATTCATCATCCCTTTGGAGAAAGATATACCCTGTGAATTTTCTTAGAGTTTAAAGCAAACGCATGTGTCTGATTTTTTGTTCTTAGGGAAAGTGAAATTTCCAAACTCATTACACCTAAGTTGCTGGGCCACTTAGATTTTAGCTCAATTCTAAAAAATATTCCTGGTTTAGATTCTGTCCTACAGCTCTCCCTTCTTCTATGTGTTTTCTTAAAATTTGTTCTAATTAGTTATACATGACAGTAGAATTCACTTGGACCCATCACACATAAATGGAGTATAATTTCTCATTCTTCTGGCTATACATGATGTAAAATCACGCCAGTCGTGTAGTCATATACATACATAGGGTAATAATGTCTGATTCATTCTGTTATTTTTCTTACCTCCATACCCTCTCCCCTCCCTTCACTCCCCTCTACCTAATCCAAAGTAACCCTATTCTTCTCTAGTTCCCACCCCTCTCCTCCTTATTGTGAATTAATGTCAGAGAAAACATTCAGCCTTTGGTTTATTGGGATTGGCTTATTTTGCTTAGCATGAACTTCTCATTCTTGTTTTAACAATCTATTGTAGCTGCATTTTTAAAATTATAAGTAGTCTTAACTATTGTGGGAGAAGATAAGGGATTGCAGGAAAGGAAAGCTATCTTCTCTCCCATTTCTACGTTCATGGTACACACCTATACAGCAAAAGACAGATGAATGAGATTGCACAGATTCATTTAATGTAAGTTTTACTAGACACAGAAGCCTTTATAAGGAAATGAACACGGGAGGAAACAGTTAAATTTTATGCCAGGCTTGATGAAGAATGGACAGTCCTAGAGAAATGTAACTGGATAAAGGGAGTATAATCCAGTAGTTATAGACTGAGGAAGCTTGTTCAATTTTTTCCCTGTGTCTCCAGAGACAAGGATGCTCCACTCCTCTGGATGTAGGGAGGATACCCCACGATGAGGGTCTTATGGCCTGTCTGCTTCTGCCGTTTCCCCAAATTCTTTCCACTTAAATTACTCAATATGCCAAGATGCCATGTGTCAGGGTACAATGTTCTGAAACCCATGAGAGCTACTGAGAAGTAAGTACACGTGCTATGACTCAGAATATCTCTGCACATATAAAGCATAGCAACCCCAAGGGCCCCCATTTGAATGCCCTGTGCTCCCTAAAGGTTTCCTAGTGGTTCCCCTAACAGCCGTGGTTCAAGGACCTCAGATGACACTGCTTGTGATCTGTCATCCCATATCACACTTGGCCCTGTTCTTAGTGAGTTAATGTTTGTGAAGTGTGCAGAATAGTGTAGGAACATGGTACACACTCGAATTATTATTATTATAATTATCATCCTCATGGTTTACATGTAAGTGATGTCATTCCTCCTCTAAGCCTTTTGGGGATGAGGAAAGGACCTTATTGGGTGTTGGCTGGCCTCGGGGGCCTTGTTTCTGTCTGCCCACAACAGGACCCGCCATATAACATCAATGAGAGTTAATATCAGAGTGCTCTGGAAAAGAAAATAGGACTTATGGTCATTGATGGAACCACTGGGTCTCAACTGGTCCTATCCTAAAAGAGAAGCCATTGTACCCATAAGGGTGACATATCCCTTAGCCTCAGTCCAGAAGGCATCAGAAAAAAAAAAAGGAAGTGAAGGATAAATGTCACCAAAGTTCTCAGTGAAACTGAGTTCAGAAGAAACTCTGACCAAAACCAAAATGGAACCACCTGAAAATGTTAATGGTCATTTTTAGTAAGTCACAAGAATTTGAAGAAAGGCTATTTAAATAGATAGAACAATTTCATTTTCCATATAGCCTGGGAAATTAAGATGAGATGGTTTCTTTTACATAGTCTCAGAAAGTGGTATGGTTTCATCTAAAAGACTTGTGAGAGAAAGAAAGAGGGACAGTATCTCAAGCAGTTGTTGACAAGAGAAACTCCCATTGGGTTGGCTATTGATTGTGGGGTTATCCAACATGGTATTCTTGGAGGGTAAGCTCAGGTAAGGGAAGAAAACTGAGCAAAGAATCAGGTTCACATGAGGCGCAGAAAATAGGATTAAGGGGAAACTACTGAAGCCCGAGGGTTACACTTAGGCTCTTAGCCCCAGCCTCTTTCAAATTCTTAAGAGGGATACTGGCAATTTTGTGCTTGTACTTTTGTGTTTATAATTTTGTGTTAGTGTTCATAAAAGGGCTTCCCAAGTTGCCTAAGTTTCCATAAAGCTGGAGCCGTTCCTGATGACATGCTGTCCACCTGGGAAGCTCCTGCTTTCAGATTTCCTTTTTCCGCAGTCCTTTGGCTCTGCTTTGCCAGAAGGACTGATGTAACAACTGTGGGATTTGAGAATGAGGAAGGTCTTTGCTGAGCTGCTGGGAGGAGAGATCGTCACAGCCGAGTTCAACAAAATGATAAAATGTGGATACTAGTATGATTTTGTCATGGTCCTCCGAGGGTAGTGATTTTCAACTAAGGGCAATTTTACCCTCAGAGGACATTTGGTAATATCAAGAGATTTTTTTTTTTTTTTTTTTGGTGTGTGTACCAGGGATTGAACCCAAGGGGCACTTAATCATTGAACCATATCCCCAGCCCTTTTTATTTATTTTTTATTTAGAGACAGAATCTAACTAAGTTGCTTAGAGCCTTGCTAAGTTGCTGAGACTAGCCTTGGACTTGTGATCCTCCTGCCTCAGCCTCCCAAGCTGCTGGGTTTACAGGTGTGTGCCACCACACCTGGCCAAGAGACATTTTTGATAGTCACAACTAGATGAAGGCAATAAGGGCTGCTGCCGGCATCTAGTAGGTAGAGATCAGGGGTGTAGCTAAACCCTCCACACTCCACAGGACGGACCCTTACAGGAAAAAATTATAAGGCCTCCAATGTCTAAGCGCTGAGGCTGGGAAAGCCTGTTCTAGCTCACTCTTTTGCTGTATGTCAACTGACAACTCAGGCTTTCAGATGAAATAGCAGCAAACAGCATAAGAAGACTGCTCAAAGGAATTGCAGTTGGGTCTTCCTTACAAACCATTGTTTGTCATGTATCTGGCTCTTCCTTGATTAGTGACACCCTCTCCCCCACCCCACCCTACACACTGCAAGGCTGGAAGGGCCTCGGCTCTAACTAAAACAAAAATGAAAACCTGACTGGCACTGATTGGTGAGAAACAGGGAATCTTAGAATCTCAGACACTGGAGTGCTGCTTGGTGGAGCCCACCCACCCACAAACCAGCTTCTCTAAAACTAAAGCAATCAGCCATCTCCCTCGACTGTGTGAACGCCCATGCAGTGTCGGTGGAAATGGGGGTCCCACTTCCAGACTGCTAGGATCCCCGCTCCAGGCTTCTGAGTCCTACTAAGGTCTTAGAGTTACCAATGCACTGCCCAAAATTCCTGCCCTCTGACCTTAGTGGGTCCTTTTCTACCTCATGGCCTTTCTGCTAGGCACCTCCTGATTATCTCAGTCATAATCCCATGGTAGCTCACTTCCCCCAAGCCTTTAAAATTTTTTTATTTTTATTTTTTGTAGTTGTGGATGGACAGCATGCCTTTATTTTATTTATTTATTTTTATGTGGTGCTGAGGATCCAACCCAGTGCCTCCCATGTGCTAGATAAGCAAGTGCTCTACCACAGAGTACCACCCAGCCCCCACCCCCAAACTTTTAAATCATTCTCTCCCTATTTCTCTTGCCTCCTGCTTTCCTGAGTTGTCTCATCATCATCATCATCATCATCATCGCTATTATCATTTATGCAACAGCCACAAGCACTACGTTGGTACCATAAATATGCATCTCCTGCAAGACGAGTTCCAATAACGGTGTTTTGCAGATGATGAAACCTGGGCTTAAACAAGGCAGCTCAAACTTTCTGTAAGTCACAGCATGGGCATTTTGTCCTAGAATTGCCCATGTCCAGTAGGAGCTCGCTACACGTCTCTCCTCTCCTTGGAAATCTCTTTTGTCCTGGAGGAAGAGAAGTTTCTTTCCACCTAAAGCTGATTTCTCCATCTTGACCTTATTTTTCTCCTGTCTCCTGCCGCACTCACTGCAAGAACACCTCCCTCCTACCACACCACCATATATCTCAGCCTGTCTTCCCCACTGGCTCCTTCCTATGAATGTATTCCCTCCATCCTGCTTTTCCAACACTCTTCTGCCTCATCTGCTTCTTTCCTTTCACTGCTAACTTGCCAAAAGAGTGTCTCTGCTTGGTTACCTCTTCCGTTCGCTCCTTCACCCTTGGTCTGCCTAGTCATCTACTCCATGAACGTGGTCTGGTTTTCCATCCTAACTGTGATGTTGAGTGGAATTTGTCTGTGTGCCCTTGGGTACCCCCTGCTCCCTCTGGATAGATACCATGTCTACCTCCCGCTGTGCCTGGGACAGTGTCCTGAAGAGTATGAGTAATGGTGTTGATCCACATTCAGAATAAGGCAAAAACCAGACAAACACCTCCCAGCAGGCCAGGGAGATGGCTGAACCAGGGCTCCCAGGGAAATTCCTTTGGGTTGGAGTTCTCTTTAGCAGAATGACGACACACTATTGGCATATTTAGAGCAGTGATTACCAAATGGAAATACCCTATTTCACCAGGGACTGAGATACGAAGTCACTGGCTTCATATCTAAATGTCATTTACCTCTTCACTGTAACCAAAGCTCTGAGAAACAGAAACACATGACTACATGCTAGGGGATTCAATTCCTGTTTTTCCTTCCTGTTTGTCCTCTGCTAAAATTAAAAAAGAAATACTAAAAAGAAACTTCCTGCTACAGTACTGTTACATCTGTGGAGATAAAGCTAAATGAAACAAGTAGTCTTTGAGCTGTTGACATTAAACGCCGTCAATTCTTAAAAGACAAGTAAATAACACCTGAACCCTAAATCTATGTTTGAAGGCAAAAAAAAAAAAAAATCCCTTCTGTGGGTAATTCTGTTCTCATACCCTCTGTGCTGAAATGGCTGTAAGTTTCTACAAGTTGGAACCAATAAGCTTATGCCTAACTTGCATCCTTCTATATATCCACTGATTCATTCCTTAATTCAACAATATTTATCAAAATGTGTGTTTGGTCCTTGGACAAGATAGACATGGTGCCTGTGTAGTGGTGTCCCCTCCTCCACAAAAACATCTTAACTGGGCTTCTCCAGAAATCTTCACCATGGCTGATTTTAGGACTCTTAGCAAAAGAGTCTCTACAAAAGAGTTCAATGTAGTTAAACTTCCTATTTTTGTGTTGCCCTATTTTACTTGCCGCTAGCCTGGAAGAAATTGGCACCCCAGGTGCGAGACA
Source organism: Callospermophilus lateralis (assembly GCF_048772815.1). Classification (NCBI taxonomy): domain Eukaryota; kingdom Metazoa; phylum Chordata; class Mammalia; order Rodentia; family Sciuridae; genus Callospermophilus; species Callospermophilus lateralis. The sequence goes on along the minus strand of NC_135318.1, from coordinate 48,966,054 downwards.
CCCCCTTACTTGTTGTTCACAAATATATATCCAGCATAGTAGTTTGTAGAAATGTGTAAACAAGGTCTCTGGTTGAGCTGGAGCGTCACAGAGATGTCTACATTTCTAAGATAAGAGAAGTTACCAGTTGGGCTCCATGGTAACAGCTGGCAGAGGGAGAAAAGAAAGGGGAGAAGAAGCTCTCCCCTTCTCAGGTGTTGTCCTTGAAGGTTTAACTTGCCCAGAACAGTGAAAGAAAAAGCTGCTTTTATGTGAACTTCTGCAGACTGTGAACTTCTGAGCCCCTCCCCTTACATGCTGGGTATAAAATTCTGAAACTCCCTGAACTTGGGGTTCAGGGGATTAATTGATTACAGCAAAAGCTGTGCCCTCTGAACATGGCTGCAGCCAAATAAAACTGTTTCCTGCTGTCTTTGGTGCCTTGCCTCATTTGTCCCTACAAAACCTGTCCTCGGGATGTATGGTCTAATCTGGCACCTGAAACTCAACATGATAGGAGCTGGATAAAAGAAATGTAGGGTGTGGTAGAAATATTTATGTAGACCCTTACTCCAGACTTGGGAGAAGATGTCAGTCAAGGACTGAAAAAAATATCACCTAAAGTAAAACCTGGCATGTGGGTGAAGAAGGGAGGATCACACTGGGGGAGGGGTCATCCAGGAGAAAACCACATTTTAGATACAGAGATAGGAGAGATTTTTAAAGCACTTACAAGCTCATTCTCACTGGATCAGAAAATAGAAGAGGAGAAGACTGGAGAAAGATTTCCATCATAGGGAATATTTTAAGTGCAGAAAGTAGGTGCCATTATTGTTGTTGATGATTGCTGTTTTGCAGTACTGGAGATTGAGCCCAGTGCCCTGGGTATGCTAGGAAGGTGCTCTACTACTGAGCTATCTCCTCAGCCTCTAGTGGGTGCCTTTTATTGGCCCCATTTTTCAGAGGTGGGTGCTGGGCACTGAGAACTTCATGCCCATGTAACCGAAGCCATCTCCACCCAGCATCTATGCCTGACGCAATACTGCCCCCCATCCTGCCTTTGAGATAATTTTCAAATCTCTGTCCCAACTATCAAGTTGGGAGGACCCAGGAGAAAAGAACAGATTGAGGCTCTGATTTAATGTTTAGTGGGACATCTAAGTGGGATTGCCAACCTAAGGAAGCCTCTCCTCCTCCACCTCCTGCCTTCCGTAAGTCCATTTAAATAGGGGAGCAGGAGCAACAGTTTTGATTGTCCTAACTGGCAGGGTGGGATGGAGGGAGACATTCTGGGTTAGGGGCCCAGTCCATGCCCCTCCCAAGTGGGACAAGTAAGAGACCACCTAGTCATAGACCGAGGTATTTTTTTCCTTGCCTAGAAGGCGTGTTATGAATCATCAGGCTCTTAATTTTCTATCAGAAGTGGCTTAGGCTCTCAAAAGTCATCTATTGGAAGGTTTTTTCCCCCCCCTTCCAATTACTAATGACATCAATGAAAATGACTCTAGTTGACTCAAGGAGTCAGAGATTTATTCAGAGCAGCTGAGTTTTGTTTCATTCAGAGACTGATTTAGAGCAAATAGCAGCTTCATATCCCTTAAGCGGGGAGATAAAAAGACTTTAATGCCATCAACTTTGCAAGTGAAGACTTTAAATTGGTCAGGTGTGCAGACAGTTCACCCAAGCATGGAACGCGGTGTTACGATTTCTCAAGACTATAAAATCTCTCACGGATGATTACCCACCAGCTCGATCACACCTGGAGCCGATGAGCCATGTGGAACATCTGTTTGCAACTAATTCTTCCTAGAATAAAAATATTTCAGTTTGAGAAGTACTGGATATCACCCTTCTCAAATCCAATGCTTATTTTTTTCTATTTCATTACAGTTAGCCAGAATAATATATTAACTGCTGAGACTGGCTAGAGTTAAAATGCTTGTCTCCAAGACTTTCTGTGGTGACTCGGATGAGGACAGAGAGAGTTAAATTCCATGTTTATGTACAACATTGGTGGAATTAATTGCTTAGAGATTACACACACACACACACACACACACACACACACACAACTGGATATAGTAAGTTCTCCCTATCTGTGTGTTCCATATCCATGGATTCAACCCACTGCAGCAAAAAATATTTGGAAATATTTGCAAAATATTTGCAAAAATATTTGGAAAAAATCGCATCTATATTCACCATGTACACATGTATTTTCTTGTCATCATTCCCTTAGCAATACAGTACAACAAGTACAGAGATAGCATTTACATTGTATTAGGTATTGCAAGTAATCTAGAGATGATTGAAAATATAGTCATTTCTCAGTATCTGCAGGGTATTGGTTCTGGGAGTCTCTTGATTACCAAAATCCAAGGGTGAAAAAACAAAACAAAACAAAACAAAAAAAATCCAAGGGTGTGTGTGTTTTACATCCTTGTTTGCACCGGTACCTATGAAACTCAGAGTTGTACAAAAATTGGATATGGTTTATCAGTTAGCTCTCTCTGCCCCAACTATTCCCCATTCCTCCAACAATAAATGGACAATACTTTTATCGTCCTTTCCATACTATTTAAAACTTCTTCTTCCACGTAGCCAGACTTGATTCCTCTCAAGCAAGTGGACAGAAAGCTTACAACTTCCGCTTGTTGAATTTTTATATAGATAGTTAGTTGATTCATTACCTTGAAAATTCAGGAATGTCATTTATGAGATGACTAACACTTTTCTCATTGGGACATAGGCTATCCCTGCCCTTTAGGCACATATTGTGGTCAGAAACAAAGCAGATAGCAATGAGGTTTTATCCTTGTTTGTTTTTCTGTTGCCATTGGGTCTCCATATCACAGGGACTAGAGAATACTTGATGTGGTGCTTTTGGTTTGGGGGTCATTGAGAGAGTAACTGAATAAAGGGTGAGAAGAAGGGAGAGAGGTGAACACTGAAGAAACCCAATTCTGACAACCAGTAGCTTCATGAGCTAGGTCAAGGAGCAAGCATGGTGATTCTTATGCCATAAACATTTATTTATTCAGACAACTGGAGCCTGTTAAGAGCCACACAATGGGAAGACACAAGGTCCAACCTTGAGAGTTTTCATTTAGAACTTACTCAAAAGTAGATCCATCAAAAGTACCAAAAAGAACTGAGAAAAGTCACACTCTTACATTGCTAGTGGGACTGCAAATTGGTACAACCAATCTGGAAAGCAGTATGGAGATTCCTTAGAAAACTTGGAATGGAACCATCATTTGACCCAGCTATCCTACTCCCATACCCAAAGGACTTTAAAACAGCATACTACAATGATACAGCCACATCAATGTTTATAGCAGCTCAATTCACAATAGCTAAATTGTAGAACCAACGTAGATATCCTTCAATAGATGAATAGATAAAAAAAACTGTGGCATATATGTACAATGGAATATTACTCAGCATTAAAAGAGAATAAAATCATGGCATTTGCAGGTAAATGAATGGAGTTGGAGAATATCATGCTAAGTGAAGTAAGCCAATCCCCCCAAAATCAAGGCTAAATGTTTTCTCTGATAAGTGGATGATGATTCATAAGGGGCAAGGGGAATATGGGAAGAATGAAGGAACTTTGGAATGAACAAAGAGGAGTGAGAGGAAGGGCGGGGACATGGAGGTAGGAAAGATGGTGGAATAGATGGACATCAATACCCTAGATACATGTATGAAGACACAAATGGTGTGACTCTACTTTGTATAAAACCAGAGACATGAAATATTGTGCTCTATATGTGTACTATGAACTGAAGTTCATTCTGCTGTCATGTATAACAGATTAAAACAAATTAATTAATTAATTTTAGAGGGAGTTACTTTCCACATTCCTCTAGACTGAATTTGCCTTTGCAATATCCATTGCGGTTTGGTTTCAGGACCTCCTCAGATACCAAAGTCTGGATGCTGAAGTCCCTTACATAAATGGCACAGAAGTTACATATAGTATGCACATCCTCTCATAATCCTAATACAATGTAAATACTATGTAAATCTTTGTAATGTTTAAATAATGGCAAGAGAAAGTCTGTATGAGTTTGCTATAGACCAAATATTTCCTCCAATATTTTGCACTCGTGGTGGTTGGATCCCTCCATGGATCCATGTTGGTACAGAGGGTTGACTATATTAGTAAAACTGAAAGAGGCAGACTGGATGACTAAAAGAAAAGAGGGGATTTATTGGAAGGCTCATATGATGGAGAGAAGGTTCAATAACCCAGTCACAGGAAGGACAGGGCATTGGGGATGAGGGAACCAGGGAATTCCACCTGCCCCTTCAGTGCTCCCCATTCTGCAATCTGTCTGGGCTAACTCTGTTTCTTCTCTCCCTGCCAAGAGAGTCTCTCCCCTCGGTGGTAGTACCCAAGCCTTGCATCTCCTAGATTCCATTCCTCTCCTTCTCTGTCTCCTTGGCAGGCTCAGCCCTGTCCATGGCTGGCCATCAAGTGTGAAAGCTCCGGCTGCTCCATCTTAGGCCCTTCTCCTCCCTGCCTCAGAGTTCTCACTCATGCCTACAGCTTCAATTATTGATTCTACTTGAGGTTTCCCAAATTTATTCTCCAACATGGACATTTCTCCAAGTTCTAGGCCTGTGTATCCAAAAGCCTACCTGGTATCTATTTTGGGGTATTTCAAAGGTATTTAAACCTTTCCCATTTATTGGTACCCAAACCCCCATGTTGTTAGAAGTGGCAAAGAGCTCAGCTGAAGAGTTTACATTTCCCAGCTTCCCTTGCAGCCATGGATGGACATGAGAAGTAAGCAATGGTAATTAAGGTGAGCTTCTGGGGAAAGTCCTTTACAAAATGGTGGACTCAGGTGAACATTTTTCATCTTTGTCATTGTGCCTCCTTGCATCTGCCTGGAATGTGGACGTGATAACTAGTACTATGATGATCATCTTGAGACTATGAGGATAACTTGAAGGTGGAAACTACCACTAAAATGGCTGAGAATGGTAGAAGGAGCCATTTTACCTTCAGGATGAAGGTGACATTTTATATTTCTAGACAACTCTTAGGTGAGAAATTATAAACTTCTCTCTCATTGAAGCCATTCATACATGGAACTAGAGACCAAATATAATTCTTAACAGACATTCCTACACCTCCATCCATGTCTGGTGCCAGCCCACTCGACCCTCCTCCCTTTATCCAGTCACATTGCTCCTCTTTCTCCCAATACTTACCCTGCCCTCTCCTGCCACTTGGTCTTCTCCTGTGCCATTCCCAATGCCTAGATCTCAGCTCAGTCATTGCTTCCTTGGGGAAGCCCTCCTTGACCTACGCCACTAGGCTAATTCCCCCATTGTGGGTTATCAAAGCATCCCTAGTCTCTCTTGTGTTGCACCTGTTCTTATTGTCATTTTACATTTATTTGCATTGTTTTGGGGCTCACATCTGTCCTCACTGGATTTTAAGCTTTGTGAAAGCAGCGACTGTGTTCTTTCTTTCTCTTACCATTGCATCCTGTGTACACAAGCCCAGTGTTATAATAAGTGCTCACCTCCAAAAGAAAAATGTTGAACATGTTAATGCACCAGAAAGGAGTTACTAAGGCTTCTCTGGTTCATATTTTTAAATCCTGAGGAAATCTTCTGACTGGTCTATCTAGAGTCAAGTTTTCATCTCAGGACTGTGGTCAAGGATCAGGTCTATAGGAATATGGCAGCTTCCATTTGAAACCACATTTTTGGAATAGGGAAAGGAACCATTCCAAAAGAAGAGAAGGGAAATAGGTATAACAATAAGTGTCTACCTTTGTGAGGGCATCTGTGATGACTATTGTAGCCTGATTTTACCTAGAGGGAAAGATTGGGGAAGGAGAGTCCATAATACAATTAAGTTCAGGTCCTACATGCTCTAGAAAAGAATCTGGTCCCCCAAATCCTATATATAAATAGAGGATGACCTTATTACATTCCCTTGAGATCAATTATGCATTCATTATCAGTATAAAATTTAAAAAAACCTTGTTTAATCTGATTTTATGGCTTCCATTCAATTCAGCAAACAGAATAAAATAAAAGATCTTTACTTAGCTCTTGCCCTCTCACTTCTTCCTGCCCTCATTGTGTTCCCTCCATCCTGGCCTCCTCTTTCTCAGAGAAAGCCTGAGCTCAGTCCTGCTTAAGAGACTTTGCACTGCTATTTGCTTCTGCCTGAAACTCTCTGCACCTAGATCTTTTTTTTTTTTTTTTAAAGAGAGAGGGAGAGAGAGAGAGAGAAAGAATTTTAATATTTATTTTTTAGTTATCGGCGGACACAACATCTTTGTTTGTATGTGGTGCTGAGGATCGAACCCCGGGCCACACGCATGCCAGGTGAGTGCACTACCGCTTGAGCCACATCCCCAGCCCTGGCCCTAGATCTTGGCGAGGCTGGCTCCTAAGGTAGAGGAGCCAGCAGAACTGCCGTGAACACTTCTCCAGTTTGTGCTCTGTAAAGAAGCCTCACTGAAATGTTGGTAAAGGCTGAGATTCTGCCCCAGTGCTGTCTTCTGAACCATGTGCCCTGAGGAAGAAGTGCATTTTTTCCCCACTAAAGATAGCATCCTTGGCGTTATTTCATTATATATCTTATCTAGTTAATAAGCACCATGTAAAGCTACTGGAGGTTCATAGCTAGAGGGCCTTCTCATCAGAGCTGGGAAATTTTCTCCTCCACTGAATGATAACCTGTGGCTAAACTGGTACTCAAACCATGAATTTTGAAACTTGGGGCAGAGGTCAACCAGTTGTCCCATCTGCCTGAAGTAGAAGAGGCAGAGCTTCATGGATGATACTGATGGTTGATCCTGGACTCTTGCCTGTCCTGGTGCTCTTTTGGTTTAGTCACTTCTTCACATTGAGCACTTCTTTATCTGGGAAGGATATCCTGGATTTTCATCATGTGCTAGAGAGGGATTACTGCCCTGCCCATAGGGGGTTTGTAATCACACCGGCATTAAATCATCACACTCTGATGAAGGTTACTGTGATGAGTGGGGGTTTGAGAGCACATGATGGGGGGACCTGACCCAAGAAGGGTGGAAGTGGCTCCAGCTGAGAATGGCAGGATGGGTAGGGGAGGAGCAGTCAAAGAAAGGATGAGACCTGGTGTGGAAGGTGACCTGATCTAAAGAATAGAACCTGGTCCCTGAGGCCTGGGCTTAGCTCTGAATGCAGGGTGCCAAATGTGTTTCAAACAAAGCTAGTTGGTCTTTAAGAACATTGTGATATTAATTAGTGTTGGCAAGGATGTGGGGGAAATGTTCAGTCATACATTGCCATGGGACTGCAAATTGGTGTAACCACTCTGGAAAGCAGTATGGAGATTCCTCAAATGTTTGCTAAACATTTCCTGTTTAACAAATGGTGGGGTGGAACCACCATTTGACCCAGCTATCCCACTCCTAGTATATACCCAAAGGACTTAAAATCAGCATACTATAGTGATGGGGCCACATCAATGTTCATAGCAGCTCAATTCACAGTAACCAAGTTATGGAACCAGCCTAGGTACCCTTCAACACATGAATGGATAAAGAAAATGTGGTACATATACACAATGGACTATTACTCAGCCATAAAGGAGAATGAAATTATGACATTTGCCAATAAATGGATGAAACTGGAGACTATCGTGTTAAGTGAAATAAGCCAATCCCCCAAAAAACAAAGGCTGAGTGTTCTCTCTGATATGGGGATACTGACTCACAATAGGTGGGGGCAGGGAGGGAGGAGTGGAGGTTCACCAGATTGGACAGAGGGGAATGGGGGAAGGAATAGGGGATAGGAATAGGAAAGACAGTAAAATGAATCAGAGACATAACTTTCCTATGTTCATATATGAATACACGATCAGTGTAACTCCACATCATGTACTGTTAGGATCCGTAAACAAGTCAAGATGGTGCCTGGCATTTTGCAGAGGGAGTGGTTTGTGAAGTAAGGCCAGCAAGCCATTAAGATGATAGAGATTCCTTAATGACTGACTGCTGTATCTAGTTTATGTTAATTAAGTTAAGCTGTGTATTCAGTTATGCATATATACCCCTCCTGTCCTACAATAAACGGCTCTCACTCCTGCTGTATCAATCTTCACAAGTTGCTCGTCACCCCCAGGTTAGTTTGCTGCAGCCAGACTGTGGCAATGTACAACCACAAGAATGAGAAGTTATACTCTATGCATGTATGATATGTCAAAATACATTTACTGTTATGTATAACTAAAAAGAACAAATTAAAAAAGAAAATGGTTTTATTTATCAATGAGGTAGCATTTGCAGACCTTTCTGGCAAGTTATCTTTCAGGGTCCAAGTAGAGCGTGATGAGTACTTTCCTTTCTTCTGGTGAAAGCTAGTTGAGAACATCTCTCCCAACTTCACATTCAATCATTATGCTAAGGAATCAGCCAACACTACAAATCAGGTGTTTCCAGCACAGGCTTGTTACCATCTAGAGGTACTGGATTCATTGTCTCCGTTTAGCAAAGAATTGAAGAACAAGACAGAGACAGCAAGCTGCAGGTTTATTGCAAAAGTGACAGAGATAGATGTTGAGAGCCGCAGCCGAAGGGGCCCCAGCAAACTTCCAGCTGATTGGCTCATAGTGGCCCCAGCAAACTTCCAGCCGATTGGCTCACCGTGGCCCCAGCACACTTCCAGCTGCCAGCTGATTGGCTCCTCTGCAGTGATGCTCATTGGGCTGTTTCCCCGCCCTTTCAGACCACAGAGCTGCTCATTGGGGGACTCTTTTGGCTCCGCCCACGCAACCCAGCCAATCGACCTCAAGAGAGGAGGAGTAGGGGGTTGAGGCTCGTGGGAAGCCCGTGGTGGCAGTTGGGCTCTGAGAGAATTCCTGAAGAGCTCGTGTGGTGTGGTGTGTTCTAAAAATAAAGTTCGTTTCTGCTCTAAAAATAAAGTTTGTTTCTGCTTGATAAGTGGCTCGTGAATTGTGCCCAGCCAGACTGGAGCATTTGGTGGCCCATGTAGGGATCGAACCTGCGACCTTGGCATTATCAGCACCAAGCTCTGATGAATCCAAATTTAAAAAGTTTAGAGTAAAAAGGGTTATTTTAAGTTTATCTTTGGGGAATATATTTGATATCCTAAAAGGTCCATCAGATCCAAATTCACCCCGAATGTTAACGCCTGAAGCAAGAAAGGCATTAAAAATCATTGAAACATATATGGAAAATATGCATTTGGATAGAATTGATATAAGTTTGCCTTTATTATTTATTGTACTACCAACAAAAAATATTCCTACAGGAGTATTTTGGCAAGAAGGTCCATTATTATGGATATATTTATCTTATTCTCCTAACACTATTCTTACTAGATATCCTGAGGCTGTAGGACAATTAATACTCAAAGGAATAAAAGCAGCAAAGGGAGTGTTTGGAATTTCTCCCAATAAAATTATTACTCCATATACTATGGATCAAATTGATGAGTTAGCTAATGAGTTAAATACTTGGGCAATAATCATGAGCAAATCTAATGTTTCATTTGATAACCACTTACCATCTAATCCTTTATTGTCTTTTTGGTCATTGCATCCTGTAATTTTTCCAAAAATGACAAGAAAAACACCTATCATGAATGCTCCAAATATATTCACTGATGGGTCAAATAATGGTACAGCAGCAATAGTTACACCTGATCAAACTTTTACATTTTTGGTACCCAAACAATCAGCTCAAAACGTAGAGATTAATGCAGTATTACAAGCTTTTGTGATGTTTAAAGATTCTGTATTTAATTTATTTTCTGATAGTCAGTATATAGTTAATGCTATAGTATCCCTTGAAGATGCTGATAGGATTTCCCCTTCCTCTACTGTTTTCTCTTTGCTTTCCACTATACAAAGTCTAATCTGGGACAGAAAAGATCCATTCTTTATAGGATATATCAGGGCACATACAGGATTGCTTGGAGCCCTTAGTTTGGGCAATGATTTAGCAGATAAAACTACACATGACATACATATTTTCTCTACACTAGAAAAAGCTACAAATTTTCATAAAAAGTTCCATGTCAATGCTAATACTTTACAAAAGTGTTTTAAAATAACTAAGGAACAAGCTAGACAAATAATAAAACAATGTCAAAATTGTGTGACCTTTTTACCACAAGTTAATCTTGGAATCAATCCTAGAGGACTGATACCTAACCATATTTGGCAGATGGACGTCACATACTTGCCAGAATTTGGAAAATTGAAATATTTGCATGTTACAGTTGATACTTCTTCCAGATTTTTGATGGGCTCCCTTCATGCCGGAGAAAAAACTAAAGATATTATAGCTCATTGCTTACAAAATTTTGCCACTGTGGGCGTTCCAAAACAGTTAAAAACAGATAATGCCCCTGGTTATACTTCTACCTCTTTTAAACAATTTTGCTCATCATTTGGCATTACTCATATAACAGGAATCCCATACAATCCACAGGGACAAGGCATAGTTGAAAGAGCTCATCAAACTATTAAAATGTACTTATTAAAGCAAAAAAAGGGAATTGGGAAGGGGTATATATTCCCCAAAGATAAACTTAAAATAACCCTTTTTACTGTAAACTTTTTAAATTTGGATTCATCAGGGCTTAGTGCTGCGGAAAGGCATATGTGTCCAAAAAATGTACATAAGCCCAAGGTACTTTGGAAGGATATTCTAACAGGACAATGGAAAGGTCCTGACCCAGTAATTTTCTGGAGTCAGGGGTCTGTTTGTGTGTTTCTACAGGGAGAACAGCAGCAGATTTGGATTCCAGAGAGATTAACTAAGGTCCTGACCCAGTGATTGTCTGGAGTCGGGGGTCTGTTTGTGTGTTTCCACAGGGAGAACAGCAGCCGATTTAGATTCCAGAGAGATTAACTAAAGCGATTTCTACAGACCAAAAAGAAGATGATTTGGCTCAAATCCATAACAGCTGATATCCAGAACTCCAGTTTGGCTATCCTTACATCTTCAACAGAACCAGGATGCTTTTTTCAATATCTATTTTATTATTGCCCTTTCCACATCATGAAGTTCTATTTTGTTTTTTGAGCTCATACAGACCTAGGTTAATGTTTTGCTGATCAGTTCTTTTTTCGACTATAGAGTTTTTAAACATTGCAATGGAGATTTCACCTGTAAAAAGTTATAAGGCCTTTACTATTATGTTATGTGTTGTATGTATTATATTATGTGTGCACACTTGTGTTTTGTGTTGTATGTTTGTATGTACGTATGTTCATATATCATGTATGATGAGCGCTCATGAAAAAATGAATCCAAATATTTTTTTCTTATTCACATTATTTAAATGGTTTAATTTAAATTGGGTAAACAGCTGTTGAGGATTGTTTTAATATGTGAACAAAAAAGGAGGTTAATAGATCTATTTGTTTACTTTCACCTTTCCTTTTCTTATATTTAATAATTCTGTTCAGGATAATATAAATTGTTCAGAAAATTGTTTTCTTTTAGTGCCTGCTGGAATGTTACATAATTTTTTTCTTTAGCCATTATTGCCAGAATTCTATCTTCATCCCAGTGCCGGTGAAGACAAAGATAAAATAAATCTACACCTTCTGCAATAGTTATCACTGAACTGCTTGCAGAACTTGCCTGGACTATGTATCACTTGTATGCATTGTGAACTATCTGTTGGTGCAGCGACTTGTGGTAGTGTTGGGGTATTTTTGCTGATGGTGTCATCGGTGGTACAATTTTTCCAAAAGGAGCCGTCAATTGGCTTGGTGTATCCTCCTCCCTTCTGCTTGTGATGGTCATTCAGCTAAAATTTGGAGGCCAACAGAGGTGAGGCAAAGAACCTCACCCCCCCCCCCCCCGGTACAAAGGCCTATCCACAGGTGTGACTGTATGCTGGACCGGTAGTCAATGACGGGTAAGATCCAATTGCAATGGTACCAACCTAAGACAGGAGGCTGACACCTTGAGGTCAGCTCATCCGATGACGGGTAAGAACCATATGTAGTATTGGACAACCTAAGGCAGGCACGGTCCCTAAGCCACATGCTTGTTGTTTAAACAGAGAGGGGGAGATGTTGAGAGCCACAGTCGAAAGGGCCCCAGCAAACTTCCAGCTGATTGGCTCATAGTGGCCCCAGCAAACTTCCAGCTGATTGGCTCACCGTGGCCCCAACAAACTTTCAGCTGCCAGCTGATTGGCTCCTCTGCAGTGATGCTCATTGGGCTGTTTCCCCACCCTTTCAGACCACAGAGCTGCTCATTGGGGGACTCTTTTGGCTCCACCCACGCGACCCAGCCAATCGGCCTCAAGAGAGGAGGAGTGGGGGGGTTGAGAGGCTCGTGGGAAGCCGGTGGTGGCAGTTGGGCTCTGAGGGAATTCCTGAAGAGCTCATGTGGTGCGGCGTGTGTGTGTGTGTGTGTGTGTGTGTGTGTGTGTGTGTGTTCTAAAAATAAAGTTCGTTTCTGCTTGATAAGTGGCTCATGAATTGTGCCCAGCCAGACTGCGGCAGATAGACTTATTCAAAATGAAGGACCCAGAAGAACTGGGAGTCCAGTGGGGAAATCATCATCATCTTCTTCTTCTTCTCCTTCTCCTTCTCCTTCTTCTTTTTAATTGGGGATTGAACTCAGGGACACTCAACCACTGAGCCACATCCCCAGCCTAGTTTTTTGCATTTTATTTAGAGACAGGGTCTCACTGAGTTGCTCAGTGCCTTGCTGTTGCTGAAGCTGGCTTTGAACTCACAATCCTCTTGCTTCAGCCTCCAGAGCTGTGGGATTACAGGCCTGTGCCACCACACCTGGCTGGCTTATTCTTTTTATGATGTCTGAATTTCCTCCTCTCCTTATCTCCTCCACTGCCCACGTTCTCCTCACTATTATTGATTGGTGCCTCCTCTGTCCATGCATCTGTTTTAGTTTTCCTATTGGATTCCCTGCTTAGGGTTTGTCTGATTGGGTCTCCCCACTTGTGTCCATGAGCACATCCATTAAGTAGGAAGTTGACCTCATTAGAAGACCCTCTCCATGCTCCTTTGTACTGGCCCACCCTCAACCTCCTCACTCTCCACCTTCCCTGGCTGCTTAAGCCTTTCTATATCTCCCTTAGGCTCAACATGTATTAGCATGCCACTGGGCATAGGCCACCTCTCCCAGTTCCAGAGAAGATACCCAATTTCTTGGAGCATTGCAAGTTTTCTCAAAATGATTAGACTTAAGACAAAGTGATATGATGACTTTTGGAACTTGACTGGGACAACTGTTACCAACCCACCTAGGATCTATCATGATTTTTTGTCAGAACCTCTTGAATGCTTTTGATGGAGGGGACCATGGTGGTCAGACTTGGTTAGTCAATACTGCCAGTTGGTTTTCTTCTTGGTCAGATATTGTTACCAGGTCCTAAGACAAAGAATAAAGGCACCCAAAACTTTATCCCTCTCCCTATGAGGACTAGCAACATAGGACAGGGACTAAATAAATGTATAATTGCCATCTCTTGCTTTCTACTACCCTGGTGCTTCAGGGAGGACCTGATTCAGATGAGGTGCCCCTTGATAGAAAGGACTGCCCATCATCCTCGTGGTCTTCACAGTCTCAGGTCCAGTGCCTGGCCCACAGACAACCTCTCACTGCTAAAGATGCTGCTTTTGAATGAATGCCCTCTGTGAAAGAGAACCCAGGAAGTCTACACAGTAGATCTCCTCACCCAGGTCTTTTTGTCTTTGTAACTTGTCTTTCTGGCAACTTCTGTTTATCCTGGTAAACTCAGCTCAGGGGATTCCTGGAAAGCCTTTCCTAGTGCCCCTGAAACTGGAGGAATTGACACTCTGTCTTCATCTTTGACCTCCCAGTTTGTTCTACCCACCCCATCCACTGTGAATATCTACATCTCCTTCAGTCCTCTAGCCCCAGCCCCCACTACAGGTTTGGCACAATATAGGTGCTTCATTAAAGACCTAATGTGTGAATGTGAGCTGAAGCTGGTATAAAGAGAAACTCAGAGTTTCAGAAAGACTGGCAAAAGCCACCCTTCACCAGCTCCTTCTGTCATATGAAGGGCAGCACAGTATGTGACCCCAAAATATGCCCAAGGATTTTATGGCATAAGGATTATTTTGAGCCGAAGACAACTGTGAAGGAGCAGATGCAAGAAAAGCTGTCCAAGTCCCACTATTTGCCTAGTAGCAGGATACAAATTTAGGAAGGGGGCCCCTACCCTCTCTTCTAGGAAGCACAGGAGTTAATCACTGGAGACAACTAGACCCTGGTCAGCCCAGGAGGACACTGGAGGGAGTCAAAAACAAGCCTCACTCTCCAACCCTCACATTCCTCAGGGCCCCATGTATTTTACTTTCCACACTTTGCTGCTCCAGGACTTCAAAGTCCTTTTCATTCCTCTTGTCGCTTCTTTTGTTAAGACCCCATGTGGACCCAGGTTGTAATCACCGCCTTGAGTTACCCAAGGTGACTGCTTCCGTGTGAAGTCAGGATTCTCAGGTCAATAGACGTCTGTTTGTTTTCCTCTTGTTGATCTGTTGTTCCAATTTATAGAACTTAGGAGGGTAGAGGGGGAAAGATTTTCTTTCCTTCCTACACATTGTCCAAGATCATTAATTACCTTTTCTCTTTTAATCTTTATAACTACCCTGCAAGTTAAGTTCTGCTATTCCCATTATATGGAGGAGGAACTGATTGTCAGAGTTGTTATGTAACTTACCCAAAGTCACATAGCACATCCAAGGAGGAGCTCATATTTGGATCCTGTGATTCTCTGACACCACTACATGGTCAGCACAGGGAAAAATCATGTGTGCTTGATTGGGTGGATTGGAGTCAGAACACTCAGTTTCAGCAATTAAAAAGCCAATAGTCTAAAGACCCTTTTCTTCTCCTGTTTCTTGCTTCTGACATCACAACTTTTATTCCTAGGGGCTCGTTGCTTGGATTTAAGCTTGTAGTACACTGGGGTCTAATTCCGTTGTGTTCCTCACAGATTTTGCAACATCTGTTTGGTTCACTTCAAATATTTTAGGTTTATGTAATGGCAACGCAAACCAGGAAGCTAATGGGGAAGTGAATAGATTATGTTGAAACTCCCTCTCTTGGCCCATGTGTTTTTGGATGGAGTTTCAGGATAACTTCATTGGAATTGCCTGTGAATTTGGATAAGATTCAAGGTCTTGGCCCCACATCACAAATACATTTCTGGATGGCACTCTGAAATCAGCTGGAGTTTTAAAAAAGGAGTTGTCAAGGATCTGTTTAAATTTTTAAGGTATAATTTATATAGTGAGACACATAGATTTTAAGTGTAGAGTGTACAGAATTCTTACATAAGCTCATGTTTTAACATAATTATACAACCACGTAACAACCACTCAAATCAAGATGGAGAAGAAAAATTTCCCTCTAAGTTTTCTTTGAGGTATGTACTATTCTGACTCTTACCATGAACTAGTTCTGCTTGTTCTTGAACTTCATAGACATGGAATCATTGATATATATGACTTATATCTGTTTTATTTCACTCATATTATGTTTTTGCCATTTATCTCTGTTGTTATGGGTGGCAGTAGTTATTTCCTTTTTGTTGAGGGTAATATTAATTTTTTGAATATGTCCCCATTTATTTATCTATTCTCTTGCTGATCATTTAGAATGTTTCTGGCAGGGGCTATTAGGAAAGCTGCTATGAAAATTGTAACATTCTTATAACATTCTTTCATTAGTCATATGGATTTGCTTCTCTTGGATAATTACCTAGGAAGAAAGTCGATCCAGGCTCAAGGTTCTAATGTAAGAGGTAAGTGGGATTGACATCTAACCTTGAGCAAGAATCAGTGTTGGGGGCAAAGTGTCAAGAATCACCACCCCGAGGGGAGAAGAGTGTAGCTCATATATTCTCAGTGGGTGATATTGCATCAAAGGGGTGAAAATAATTTCCTTAGTGTGTGTGAAAAGTGTGGTGTGTGTGTATATGTGTGTCAAACTTAGATATCACAGATGTGCTGATATTCAGATAATGTTGACATATAGTGATGCCATGGAGAAAGGGGTGATTAGGAAAATCATGTCAAACAAGACTCCTTAGGAGCAGATAATGAAAAAAAAAGAAAGAAAAGAAATATATATATATATATATATATATATATATATATATATATTTTTTTTTTTTTTTTTTTTTTTTTTTTTTTTTTTAACTAAATCTGGCCTTTCCCAATCTCCAAAATCTAACCTAAGGGAATGATCTTGCTTTCTGGTCAAGGAGGGTGTATTAGTCTGTTTTTCAATACTATAACAGAATGCCCAAGACTGGATATTTTGTAAATAAAAAAAGTTTATTTAGCTCACAGTTTGGGAGACTAAAAACATGATACTGGCCCTAGCAACCCTCCTGCCTCTGCCAGCTGCATCACTGCATGGCAGATGGCATCATGGCAGGAGCACACATGAGAGGGAAAAATCACATGGCAAGACAAGAAGCCAGACAGCCCTTCACAGGTCAGGCTCACTCTTTATAACAACCCTCTCATGAAAACTAGCCAGGGTCCCAAGAGAATTACATGGATCCCTTCCAAGAGCTGTGTCCTCAGTGACCTAATTACCTCCTACCAGGTCCCATCTCTTATAGGTCCCACCATCTCTTAACACTGCCATACTGAACCCATGAACTCATGGGGGGCTCAAACCATGCCCAAACCGTGGCAGAGGGGAAATCAGGAAGAATAAGAGCAACAGTACCCAGAGATGCCCAGGGAAGCCCAGTGGTTAGGTTCCTGTGTGGGTGGGTGGGTAGGGCAGGGGCTCCCAGGTGTAAGGCACAGAACACCCTGACAGGGCAGGGAAATAACCAGACTCTACAGAGACCTGGCTCTGGTCAGCACGGGGACCAGCTGGCCTAGGAGAGAAGGGCCTTTCATTGGCGCTTCTGCAGAGGTAGGAAGTGATGAACGTCTCCGCTGGCCCTGCTGGGCGTCACTGCAGATCAAATCTCGCCTGGAGGAAGCTCAGGAACCACAAGACAGCCACCGCACTCAGGGCTTCCTGGGCACCTCGCGCCCATTGTTCTTCAGCTCCTGTGCGTTGTTTCCGCCCCAGCAGGCCTTCCCTGGTGACAAATGGAAAGAAAGTAAAAACTCTGGAAAGAATGAATGAACCAAAGAGAGAGAGCAGAGACCACGAAACGGAGCCAGGGGAGACGCTCAGCCCTGGACCCCAGGCAGGAAGAAGAGGGGCTTTGAGAGAAGCCCCTGCGGTGCTCTTAACCCATGCTCTCTGCAACACCCACTCCTTGTGGGCCTCTCCTTACTCCTGAGGGGGAGATGGCCAGGTGGCAGAAGGGCCATGGGGCAGGGGATCCCATGCGGCCCAGGCACTGCCTCCAGCCCTAGATTGCATACACGGGCAGGGTGGTACCCTGCAAAACTACTTCTCCTCAGGGTAAAGTCTCATACCTGTTCTTTAGCCTTCTGTGCCTTAGTCTTCTCATCTGCAGAATGGCCGTGATAATAATGGTATCTGCCTCCTAGTATTGTTATGAGAATTAAATTAGTAAATATATGTCAAAGGCTCAGAATGTAGCTAGGTACACAGTCTCCCTACATGAGCATCCGCTTTTATTATTATAAACGACAAACCACCTGCTGTCCAACTGTCCCCAAGCAAGGGAGGTTCCCACCTTCTAATTTCTTACTCAACTGAAAGAATGACAGGCAAGTGTGATCTTAATAGTCTTGACTGTTCCTCTCTAGACTTCAAGTAGGGATACTGCTGCCCCCTTGGGGCTGTCATTTCTTGATTTGCTCTTTTCCCTCTTCTCAGTCCTCCCCCACCTCAACCCCTCCCCGTGCTCCCGAAGGGGGAGTGGAGATAACCACTGTCCTGGGTGTGGGGTGGGGTGTGTAGTGCAGAGGAAATTTTGATTGAGGCTCTGATGACTCACGAGTCGCTGTGTGTCTGACTCAGCAGGGTGAGGTCATAGCATAGACAGACAGCCCATGGCAGGTCTCTTGGACAAGAAACAGAGCTGGTTTCTGGAGGGAATGATCCTGGGGCAGGGGGGTGATTGTGGTCCCTGCATGCCCCATTCTCTTCCTTCCCAGGTTATTCTGTTAAGAGACACGATGAGCGGTGGGTGGTCCATGATCTAGTTGTCTGTGTGGATTTCCAGAGGCCCAGCTTCTTCTCTGTCTTGTTTCCCAGAGATCCATTGACCTCCCTGGAAGCAGACTGAGCTCTCCAGGGAGCACACGCCCTGGCTGAGCAGGCTCCATGGCGTCTGTCTTTCTGTTGTGTTCAGGGCACGGAGCGTACAACGGTGAGTCAGAGAAGTTAAACCCCTGCCCCTGAAACTGGCACTCCATGAGTGGTGCTGGGAACACGGGGGATTAGAGAAGAAATAAATAACCCATGGTGATTGGTGCCACCTAGTAATATACCTGTACATTTATGATTTGATGGGATGCCATCACAACCAAGGCTTCTGCCAGGGTCACAAGGACTCTGGAGTCAGGATGACCCTTTGAAATGGGAGCGCAGGAATGGCTTCCACAACCCCTGCAAGGATCTTTGGAAGCAGGTGGCCCTAGAATGGGGCACTGGCTTGGGAAGAGGCTGCTCTCAGCCTAGGACAAGTCCTGGAGCCAGGGCAGTGTGAGCTCCAGCTGCCACCGTGCCCAGCAGCTGGGGCCATGAGCGCCCCCAATCTGCAGGGAAGATCTGGGCCACCCATGGCACCGACCCGAGGCTTTGGACCTTTTGTATGTTTACCTCCTGTTTATATCTTTCTCATCCTCTAAGATCTGAAAGCCTGATAATAAAGGGCATGGTTTGGAAGTCTGACAGACGTGATCAAATCCTATTTCTGCCATTCATTTGACAATATTTATAGAGTATATTTCGGGTTCTATTTGAGACATGGAGGGAGCAACAGAGAATAAGTGAACAAACCTCTGTCTCTGGAGCTGATAGTTCATGAGAGGCAAGGGGCCACTGAAATTAGAAAAGAAACATATCACACATGGTGATTCGTGCTGCCTAACAATATGCCTATATACTTATTATACTTTTTTAAATTAAGTGGGGTGTGTGGGGAAGAGGAAGGGGAGGGTGGGGAGTGGTGTTTGGGGTGGAGGTCCGGGAAAGCTTTCCGCAGAAGATGGCACATTTGAGCCAAAACACAAAGGAGATGGTGTGGCCACTCAGAGATCTGGGGAAAGTGGGTTTGGGGCGAGAGCCCAGGCCCTAGTGGAGAATGTGGGGCGGGTGTTGGGGGCTCTCAGGGAGGCAGAGGACAGGTGCAAAGAAGGGGGTTTTAGGAGCAGAAGATACAGTCAGAGAGGTTTATGTGAAATATCCAGAACAGACAAATCTGTAGAGACAGAAAGTAGGTTGCTTTGGGCTGGGTGAGTGGGTGGAGTTGGGGACTACTGACTTTGGAATACATGTTTTTTTTTTTTCCTGAAATGATGACAGTGTGCTATAATTTACTGAGATTGTGGCTGCAAAACTCTGGGAATATGTTAAGAACTACACAATGTACATTCTAAATGGGTGAGCTGTGTGATAGGTGAACGATGTCCACTATAGCTATTTACAAGTCAGAGCAGTGGCTGATGGGGGACTGGGTTGTGCAGGGCCTGTGAGCCATTGTGAGGATTCATGCTTTTATTCTGAGCTGGGACATTACTGGATGGTTTTAAGTACAAGAGTGAAATGACAGGATTTCTATTTGCAAAGAATCTCGGCTGCCATGTCAAGAATAGACTGAAGGGGGCAGGAGAGGAAGCAGTCCGCAGAGTAAGGAGCTCATTGCAACAACAGGTGAGAGGTATGGGTGGCCCTCCCCTGGTGCTGGAATCACAGAAGTAAGAGATTAAATTTAGACACCCCTTGATGGTGGAGCTGGCAGGAAGTGCCGAGTGTGGGTGTGGAAGAGAGGGATCAAAGTTTAGTCCTAACTGGTGGAATGGACTCTCCATTTACCAGGACAGAGACTATGGTGGGAGTAACAGACTTTGGGTTGGAATCAGGAGTTTTCTGTTGCTATGTGAAGTCTGAGGGGTCTGTTAAAGACCCTTCAAAGGCAGGTGGGGTTGTCTCTAGAATTCAGTAAAGGCACCGGCTGGGCTGGAGATGAAATATAGGAGTCATCAGCATATTCATGGAATCTAGTCTTGAGACTGGATGAGACCTTGGGAGGAATACAGACACACATCATGGCCAAGAAGACACTTACAGGCTTAGTTTTCCAAGCTAAGGAAGATCTACCTTGCATGGTTACTGTGGGGGTTGACCCATGCAGAATGGACAAAGTGCTCAGAGGATAGCTCTCACCCACTAATTTTTGTGTGTGTGTGTGTGGTCCTAAGTATTGAACCCAGGGCCTGTACATGCGAGGTGAGCACTTCACCAATTGAGTTATATCCCCAGCCCCCCCACTGAATTTTTTTTATTTGTTCTAATTAGTTATACATGACAGTAGAATGCATTTTGACACATCATTCATAAATGGAATACAACTTCTCATTCTTCTAGTTGTACATGATGTAAAATCACACTGGTTGTGTAATCATATATGCATATAGGGTAATAATGTCCAATCAATTCTACTGTCTTTCTACCCCGATGCTCCCTCCCCTTCCTTCACTCCCCTCTGTCTAACCCAAAGTACCTCTATTCTTCCCTAGCTCCCACCCCCTTATTGGGAATTAGCATCCACATATCAGAGAAAATATTTGGCCTTTTTTTGGGGGGGGTTGGCTTATTTCACTTAGCATGATGTTATTCAGCTCCATCCATTTACCAGCAAGTGCCATAATTTCATTCTTCTTTAAAGCTGAGTAATATTTCATATTGAATATATACCACATTTTTTTTTTATCCATTCATGTGTTGAAGGGTGTCTAGGTTGGTTCCATAGTTTGGCTTTTGTGAATCGAGCTGTTATAAACATCAATGTGACTGATTCTAAGTCCTTTGGGTATGAACCAAGAGGTAGGATAGCTGGGTCTAATTGTGGTTCCATTCCAAGTTTTCTGAGAAGTCTCCATATTGTTATCCATAATTGTTGCACTAATTTGCAGTCCCACCAGCAATGTATGATTGTCCCCCACAGCCTTGCCAACATTTATTATTGCTTCTATTTTTGATAATTTCCATTCTGACTAGAGTGAGATGAAATCTTAAAGTAGTTTTAATTTGTACTTCCCACTGAATTTTTGTTTCGGAATTCTTCATGCACTTGTCTGGTCACCTAACTTTGGATCTTAGCCTTATTATTTCACTACTTTAGCTGGTTCGGCCCTGGGCACTGACAGCAAATCAGCCACTCTGTTGGAAACATCAGCTACCTAAAATGCTGGGCTAGGCCTTCTACCCTCCAAGGATGTACCTTCCAGTGAATAAAACATAGGACCCTGTTTTCTTAATGATAACATATGGTAAATACGAGACTGTAACAGGTGCAAACCCAGGTTTGGAATGGACAGATATTCATTCAGTCAGGGGACATTTGTGAGGACTCTCCAAGGAAGCAGACCATGAGCTCACGCTTGAGAACTGAAAAGTGTATTGGGGAAAGATGGAAGGGCAGACAGGAGTGAAGGTGGAAGGGAGGGCAACCAGGCAGATGTGACGAGAAGACAACCAAAGGAATCCTTTGTGGTTGAAGCATGTTTATGGTGATGGGAAGACGGAGCTCAGACTGGAGGGACTGGTGAAGAGAATTGCTGTAGTTGAGACCTGGAATGTCCTCCAAAGGCCCATGGGTTAAAGGCTTGGTCCCCAGGGTGTTGCTATTGGGAAATGGTGGAATTTTGGAGAGGTGGGGCCTAGTGAAAGGGCCTGAGGTCATTGAGCATGCCCTTCAAGGGGACTGTAGGATGCTGGTCCCCTGCTCACTTCCGCTTGCTGGTCATGAGGTGAGTGACTGTGCTCTGTCACGCACTCTTATCACGACGTGCTGCCTTGCTAGAGGACCAAAGCAACAGGACCAAGGATCATGCATTGGAATCCCCCAAACTGTAAGCCCAAATAAGTCTTTTCTCTTTATCTCTGCTGGGAACATTTCAGGTGTTTCATTATCGTGACGGGAAGCTGACTAACACAGGCACCCCATTTTAACATCCTGTACCCATGGGCACACCCCAACCTGTCTGGTCACCCAGGGCTGCTCCTTTTTGGTTGGTTCCTCTCACTCTTGAGCCCATCACATCAACCCATCAGTTTTACTGAGCCTGCTGTTACCTGCCCATCCATCCATGACCTAACCTCCTCGTGTTTCCCTCCCGTGATTTCCTTAACTGCACTCCCTCGCTTGCCAGGATCCTCAACCGATTTGCATCTTTGGCTTTCTACCCTATCATCTTTAAACTCCTAATCCTGAATCATTTCAATAGTCTCTCTTTCTTCAATTTCAGGATGTTGAGGTAGTTGGACAAAAATCCCTTAACTGCCTATTTTAGATTTTTTGTTACCAGTTTCAGTTGGGTCCTTAAAAGTTGTCCTCAGTCTTAATTGGGTCCATTCTTTTATACGTCATTAGTCGCCTTTATTTCCCATCTTCCCTTGTGGCCATATTAAATGTTCATTCCTCTTCTCAACTTGTTCTCAGCACAGAAAGTAGCAGGCTTTTGGACTTGTGCAACATCAAATGTTTGCCTTTCCTGCATGCAAATTTGTCTACTTATTGTCTATTGCTGCGTAATAAATTACCCCTCCAAATTTGTGGCTCAACACAACAAACATTCATTATCTTCCTACCACAGGCCTGGCCACCCTCTTGGTGTGGTTTAATTGGGTGCCTCTCCTTTAGCCTCTCTCACAAGTTGCAATCAAGCTACTGGCTGAAGCTGCAGTCATCTTTTCTAAGATCACTCATGAGGGCATTTACCAGGGCTGCCTTAGAACATGGCAGCTGACTTTCCCCAGGGTGAGTGAGCCAAAAGAGAACAAGTGCCCAGTCTAGAAACCACAGTCTTTTTATAACCTAATAACGGAAGTAACTGTTCGTAAGAAGTGAGTCAATAAGTCTGTATTCCACTCAATAGAACTAACACAAGGGCAGGAACACTAGGAAGCAAGGATCGGATCATTGGGGCCATTTGGAAACTGCCTACCCCAACTTCTCTCCTCCTTTCCCCATTCCTCCTCCTCTTTAGGGCTAGTTCTTCAACATGTGCAAATGTTCCTATCTTTTCATTCTAGCTCTATAAAATATCCACCATCTTTTCATTGGTTCTTTCTTCAACCTTAAAACGTGTCCAGAAATCTCCCAAGTTAAAAACAAACCTTCCCTCCACCTTGATCTGTGACCTCTGGTCTCCTGTTCTCCCCCCTGTTACTCTTATTCAAAAATGTGACCTTTATTCCCTACATTCACTTCCACCTCCACAGAACAGCTCTGCTAAGGTCATCAGTGACCTCCTAAATGCCAGGTCATGTGACTGCCTCTCCATCTTTCTCTAAGGTGACCTCTGTTGCATTTTTTCTTTCATACTGAGGATCAAACCAGAGCTCTACACATGCTAGTCCAGCACTCTACCACTGGACGCTGCACCCCCAGCCCTCTCCACAGCATGTAGCGCTAACTCCTCTTCAGCTCTCCTGTTCTGCTGACTTCAGCTTAGCCCCCTATGTCTTCACTTACCCCTAAATCCGGGATTGCTCAGGCTTTGCCCTCACTCCTTAGCTTCACTCCCTCTGATTTTCTGCCTTCACTACTCTCAACACTTCTACGTTCTGTAACTGGTGTAGCTCTGAATCTTATTCTTCCAACTTTGATGTGAAGGAAATAACATATTTTTTTGGCCTACTTTAAATCAACTTCAATCAGACATTGAGCCCCTATTCTACTGACCTGGCAGGAAAATGATCGCAGTAAGAGTTAACCCCCTCCCTGTCCCATCCAGGTGTGTGTCAAGGTCAGCTTCTCCTGCAGGCCCTGCTAGGCAAAGTCTTTGGTTCTCATTAATAACTGCTGGATGTTCCCTGCTCTGTTTGTATGGTTCCTTCAGGTCCAATGGCCTTGGGCTTTACAGCAAAGGAATTTGGGGCAAGGTGAATATTCCTGACCCCTGGGTCCAGCCTTCCTAACTATACCAATCAGCTGCCCTCTTTGAGGACTTGTCACCTCCCCAGAGAGATGATATAGAGCAGGACACAGATCCCAGTCCTCAAGAACCTGCTGCTATTTTCTCTCTCCCAGGGCCAGGGGCAAATCTCTCTTTTCTTGCGGCTTTCATAGTCCCCACCCAGGGACTATGTCTAGTGTCTGTGTTTCCATCCTGCAGAAACATCTGGGGAAAGGAAGAGCCACAGGCCTCTCCACCTTCTGGGAATACAGATAAACCATAAATTACTTTTGTTGGTGAATTTCAAGATACATTTACACTCTCTTCTCTCATGTGAATTCATAGGAACTGCCAGACAGACATTAAAACATTTTTTTTTTTCTGGTTGTAAAGAGTTTTATTTTTCCTTGTATATTCCAGCACCTTTAGAGACATAGTACATTCAGACATTTACTTTATTACCAGTACAACTGATTGGAGACTGTGGTGCCTTGGGTCTGCTCTAAGCAATCTTGCTTTGTAGACCATCTCATGCAACAAGACCACCGAGTCTGTGGCTAGAAGGATTTAGGATCTAATGAGAGAGACCCCTGGGCCTGCACATGCTCAGTTCCTTCTCCCCAGGGACCAATCAGATAACCGGCCCTCTGTGCTAGGGGTCCTGGGTGGTGGAGACGTGGGAATGTCCCTCCTGCCTGAGAACCCATCTCCTGGGGCTGGGAACCCCAACAAGCCCTAACAAGCGTCAGTAAAGATACTGCCTCACTGTGAAACCTGGACTTCCAGCAAAGGCTTTCCCCAGCTCCAGATCAGCACTGGCCAGGTTCTACTGTGGGTGGGTGGGCTTGAGGCTGTTCTGATTCAACACCACTGAATCTGAAGTCAGGACTCTCTTCTTCCAAACTCCCCTGGTATTCTCAGAGACGATGAAGGATGGGACAGTCTACCTTCCAACCCAAGAAGGTATACTCTGCCCTCCACTTTGTCCCTAATCCATTTTGTCAGCAGATGCCATCTTTCTACTTCTTAAAACTCTGCACGGTTCCTTCAGGCTGCCTTGGTTTCCTCTCTCAGGAGCCTCCTCACCACCTCCCTGCCCCTAGGGATCCTTCTAAGGTCTATGGGAAGCAGGACTTGGCCTCATTTTCATCCTCTTTCACCTTTCTCCAAAGTGCATTCAGACTCCACACAGATCTACTATAATAACCCAGTGTCTCCACGCTTTGAATGAATGTTTTCTCTGTACTGCTTTCCGTTTTTCCATCTCCCCTAAATTCCTAACAGTCCTATAATATTCAGTTCCACGGTTATTAATTATACCCAGCACCATTCCTGACCAAGGTAGAATTAAGGGGTCCCTCTGCTCTGCTCTCAATGGTGCAGCATAACCTCGATGTTTGCTAGCCAATTTCCTACCAGTCCAAGAGTCTTTCAGAGTTGGGAGTGTTTGATTCCTGTCTGGGTTATGGTTCCCAGCTCAATACCTGATGGATGTTAGGGACTTGATAAACATCTATGGCTGCCGCATACTGCTGGCCCCAACAATAGTGCCTTGTCAAACCATCTTATCCTTCCTTCACTTCTTCCCTCCTTCTCCCCCTCCCCTCACCTGGTGACTTTGATGCAGCTCATTGGTTGCAGAGCTCATAGGGAATTTGATGGTGCTTTCCCTCTGGGTTGCTCAGTTGGAAGGCAGGCAAAACAGGCGGTCTCTGCAGGCTGTGAGTGGGCCTTGCTGGGGAGTGATGCTTCATGCAACCTCAGGGCCTCCTGCAAATCAGACATGATCGCCTTCACTTCCTGTGCTTACGGAGATTAGATACTGCCTAATCAAGGTCGATTTTTTTTTTCTTTTCTTAATATTTGAAAGTACCAGTTGCCATCCAAGTGGGTGGCTTTCAGAAATCCCCTCTTTTTTGGTGTTTGACTTCTTGTGAGTTTCAAGAAACCAATCTATTTGGAAAGAACCTGCACTTAGAAGTTCTCTGAACTGCTATGAAGCTTAGCAGGAAGTGACTTGGGACGGGTTAGCTGGTCTTGCCCAGGAGAGGTGGGAGGAGTGAGGTACAGGTGCATCTTGTGTGGGTGTGGCTTTAGATTATTCCTAGGGTCCTCTTCCCTTGTGTGGCATTTTACAGATCTACTTGACTATGAAATCAGTATGTCTGTTTACACTGTCGGGTGTCTGTCACACTCTGGTGGGGCATCTGTTAGGCCAAGGCATCTGTGAGTCCTGGGCTGGCAAAGACAGACTTGATTAAACTTTCTGATTTTGGCTTCACCTGTTGTTATCTTTGAGTGGACAGAAGAACAGTTCAGTGAAACTGAATTTAATAATTCCGCCCCCTCCTGGCCCTGGCTTCTTGGGCTGCGGTAACCTCTTCCGGAATGTTCCCCTCTTGGCATCCCAACTTGCTGCCCTCTCAGTGCTCGCCAAAGTGCCCAGAGTAGAACAAGATCTGAGGACCTCTGTTCGTTATAGCTCTGTCATCTCCATACTCCCATCCCCTAGCACTGAAAAATGGTGAGCTCTGATCAAAGTAAGCCCAAGTGGGATCCTGGAAATTCCCAAATTCCAGCTCGAACTTCTCTCTAAACTCCAGGGTGGTACATCCCCCTGCCTCCTCAACGGCTCCGTTTACACATCTAGTGGACCTCCCAGAGTTAACCTGTCTTCTACGTGCTGCTTCTCACCCATGTCTCGGGATGGGAAACTAGCATAGCCCTCTACCTTACTGTAGCTTTCTGCTCATATATCACCCGTCAAAGGGATCTTTCTTTAAAGAGATCTTTCTTTAAAACCTCAGATAGCTTAGGGATCCTGCCCACCTCCTGACCTTTCCAATTTCTCTCTATCCCCTTGTTCTTTATTTTTCTGATACTTCTATCTACTTGAAATCGTATTCATTTATTGTCTGTCTCTCCCACTTAATGAGGTTTTCTTCCTTGACTCTTGTGGGGTATTTTTTTAGGAGAAGGGTTGTCCATTGTGGGTCATCGCCATGCATAGAGCATGACATATAGTATTTCATGTAACATATAATTCCTCAGCAATTTATTGATCACCTCTCTTTCAATCCATCTAGAAACTCTTTGATGTAGGTTCTGTTATTATAATCACCATTTTTTTTTAAGAAGAGAAAACAGGCACAGAAGTAAATAAATTCTATGAATCCTCTTGGTCAACAAGTGAGGACAGGAAAATAGAAATCGGACACACAGTAAGTACTCAGTATTTGTTAAATGAGCTCGTTTAACAAAGTCTTAGTCGTAATTCTAAACTTAAATTATTTCTGGAACTTAATCTTATACATGATTATAAAATTAAATTTTCTCTGCTTTTGGCACCATGGTATATGCCTGTAATCCCAGCTACTCTGAAAGCCAAGGCAGGAGGAGTCCAAGTTGGAGGCCTGCCTGGAGACTCTGTCTCAAAATAAACAGTTTAAAAAGGGTTAAGAATATAGCTAAATGGTAGGGGGTCACTAGGTTTAATTCCCAGTACCAAATAAACAGACTTCATCCAACCCCAACCTTGTCCTAATAATCCTAGTCTTTGTTTCTCACACAGAATGACAGCCCACATTCCAACTGATGTAGGAAGGCCTTGACATGTTCATCCCATTGGAAGAGGATACTGAATGTAGATGTGTTTTGCTTAAAAATTTGCAAAACATTTAGAAAATGTCCACTATACATATGAATTAGGGGAGAAGATGTGAGTGTATGGTACTTTAGATTCCCACCTTCCTCTTAACATCCCACTTCTTTCATCTACCTAGTCTACAGATCACAAACCTAGGAACCATTCTTCACTCTGCTTTCTATCCCTCTTTCTAAAATTAATTTACTGCACAGGTAATTTTGCTTCCAAATGGTCCATTCATTCCTTTTCAGTTTTTGTAGCATCTGCCCAATGTTAGGCACCTTTGTTACCCCAACTCTTATAAAAACCTCCTCCCCAGAGTTTCTTCTCCATCCTAGAATATGAACTCCATAGTACTAGAGTGACTTCATTTTCTTTTTTTCATTTTTTGGTCCTGGAGATTGAACCCAAGGCCTTGCACATATTCTACCATTGAGCTACATCCCAAGTAAGAAGTGTCTTTTTTTTTTTTTTTTTTTTTTGGTAGTACGGGAAACTAAACCCAAGGGTACTCTATCATGGAGCTTCATCCCAGTTCTTTTTTATTTTAAGATGGTCTTGCTAAGTTTCCCAGGCTGCCTTGAACTTGTGATGCACTTTTTTTTTTATCCCCACTCCAGGCTTTTTATGCTATAAATCCAGTTTGGCTCTTAAAAAAAAAAGAATTTAATAATTCCTACACATTTCTCCAAATAAAACAACTGTTCTGAGAATTATGTTTTGAGAAGGACTTGGAGGCAGGGCAAGGGTCATGTATCTCCACACCATTGCCTGGGAGGTGGGGAATCTATTATTTCAGTCTATCTGGGGAGACAGACATTGGCTTTCTTCCCTGACTCTTGTGGGGTATTTTTTTTTAGGAGAAGGGTTGTCCATTATGGGTCATTGCCATGCATAGAGCATGACATAGTATTTCATGTAATATATAATTCCTCAGCAATTTATTAAACTGCAGTATGTGCTGAGAAATTTTGGATCACCTCTCTTTCAATCCATCTAGCAACTCTTTGATATACATTCTGTTATTATAATCACCATTTTTTTTTTAAGAAGAGAAAACAGGCACAGAAGTAAGTAACTTCTATGAGTCCTCTTGGTCAACAAGTGAGTGGCAAGCTGGAATACAGCCAGGAAGTCTGACTGCACTTCCTTGTGCTTCTCTTGTGAAATAAGTATCAATAGTCCCACTTTACAGATGAGTTACCTAGAACTCAAAGAGGCTGAGCAACTTGCTCAGAGTCCCACAGGAAGTAGCTCTCTAGGTCTAGCTGCTTCAAAGCATCATTCTCCTACCCCATGCTGGTTAGATAGTGGATAGACTAGTTTCAAAGTAAAACGTTCTACACATTTTATTTTTTTAAAAGGTCATCTCCTTCCTACCTCTTCCTCATTTTTTATTTCTTTTCTCTAGAGGCAATCATCTTCAACATTTTAAGACTTTCCTTCTCCTAGTCACATATTTCTAAATAACATGCTTATACTATACTAGATTTGTCAGTTTTAGATATTTTCTACTTATTACTATTGAAGATGAGGATTTTACCCTCTTAGGTCCTGTCTTCCTCACTCTCACATCCTTTTCAATAGAAATGTTTTGGCTAGTTCAGTATTCTCTACCTACATTAGTAAGACTATGTGAATTCACGGCTGAGCCATGTAATGTACTGTTGTCCCATTTCTTTTTTTTATTTGGCTTTTGGAGTTCTCTAAAATGAAAATGTGCCATTTAAGAAATTTACTTGATTTTTCTCAAGCTCTGTGACAGCAGTGTTATCTTCTCACTGTGCATAAGCATATCAGGTATTTATTTTATTTTTTCTTGGTGATATTCCTTCTGGATCTCTTTCTTTCTGGTCTGATGGCCAAGGAATCCTAAGAGATTACCTGTCTCCTCTATTTGGAGTCCTGCTGGTCTCTGGGGATATTTTCATGACAGCTACCTAAAGGTTTAAAGGGCAAATGTTTTAAGATGGGAGAAAATAAGCATAGGGTGTTTAAGCATCAGTTAAATTTCCATAGATCTAAGTGTCAGAACCAGGATAGAATGAAGCTCTCTGCAGTGCCCCCTTCATCTTGGAACAAATGACCATCGTTGCAACTGGCCAGCATACCCTGGAAAGTCCATACCTCATGGGATGATATGGGGTGGTGGAGATTTGATGGATATCTCTAAGTCCTTTCCTAACTGAGAGATATGGTTAAACACTTGGACTTTGAATCATACTTCCGGAATCTGCCACTTAATGGTTATACAATTTGGAGCTGGTTATGTAATCTCCCTAAGCCTCAATTTCCTCATTTGTAAAATACGAATAATAGAATAATAGTGCTACCTCATAGGGTCATCATAAAGATTAAGTTCCATGATGTTTTAAAGGGCACATTAGAAAATGCTCAGTGAATGTGAAACACTTTTATACTTATGGGCTTAGAACTTCCCTTGTATCTAGTATCCTTGCATTTCTTGGCCATATTGAGCCTTAAGAGAGCTGTGTACAATAGAATTCTCTGCATGAGTGATTTCTGCCTCTCAATTGAATAAATCTTGGTTAATAAGCTATCCCTGTCATTCTTCTGTTTAATCCCAGGCCCCTTTCTGAAAGTTGATGCCATCTGTTGGCCAGCTGAAGTCAACTGACCAATATTAAATTCTATCCAAAGGTCCCAATTTGTGCTTTTTGCTGTGTTTTGACTTTTACACTCTTGCTGTATTAATGATTGATGCAAAAGTGTTATGGTTTTTGGGTCAGAATCTTTTCTTGGGAAAAGGGAATATCTGTACTTGATCTACTTCTTTCTCATCTTTCATCCTACTATCCTTTCCTGAACTATTTGCTAAGAATATTTGCATTACAGAACAGAGAAAAGAAAGATGTTGCAGGTTTGAGAAGAACTTTGAGGAAGAGAGCTTTTAATGCAGTGTAATTCAAAGTGTAGGTAACAACTCAAGACTGATTGTGAAATCACAACTGCCATCTAAAATATTGAAACAAAATAAAATACCAGTGTCACACATAGTAAGGAGACATTGTTTTTGTGAACTTCTTTTAACTGTATGTGTGCATATATATAATAAATCTTTCTATACACATATTCAAGTATGTATATATGTGCTAACTTAACAATATAAGATGCACTTCTTATGCAGGATTACTGTTGAAAAGTTTGGAAAGGGTATCTTTAGGATCTTCACTAAGTTTTGTTTGCCTTCTCGAACCTTAGTTTATTGGTCTCTTTTTAAGATAATCAATCCTATTTGAATTATAAACAAAAGAAAATAAAACAAATCAAAGACCCCAAGGAAACAAGGACTCATGTTTCCCTCTTCAACATTTTCTGGGCACTCACTACATAAGAAATCTTGGATGAATGTCACTACTTTGAAACCTATAGGCTTATCAGGGGAAACAAACAGGTAAACTGAAAGTTATGCAAATTAAAATAATTTAAATGTTAAAAAGGTACAGGTAACTGTTGTGAAGATAGAGTGAGTCACTCCAGCCAGGGTACCATGGGAGGCTCTATGCAGCTCAGAGAAGTAAAATATGTCAACAAAGATTGGCAAGAAAGGACTTGGCAGTGTGTCTTTTTTAGACTCTTCCGTAAAACAGTTTGGTTGGATCATAAAGTTTGATAGTTTCAAGAATATGAGCTTTAAAAGCAATATAATCTATTTTGTTCTTAATTCTGTAACACATTTGAATCCACAAAGTAACCCGTTTTGTTAATTTACTTTAAAACATTTCAGCAGTGTGACAATTCTATTTGTATAAGTCGTATCCTAGGAATAGGAAGAGGCTTCAATCAGAAAATCAGTCCAGGGATGATTGACCAGAAATTTAATTGGGAAACCCTCACTTCACAAGTGACTACTAGAAGTCCTGTTGTTTGTACTTCAGTCAATACAGGAGATTGTAGCTTAATAAGTATCCAGTGTGTTCCCATTGGTGACATATGTGGCTTGCTAGTAACCTTAAAGCTCAAATTTGTGAATCCAATACCAGGATGTAGACTAGCTGTGACTAGCCACTGTGTTCTTACAAGAATGTACCTTGTAACCTATGCTTGTCTGAATAGTATTTAAGGTTTGATTGCTACACACACCTCTGTTCAGTCATTAGCACAGAGGACTCTGGTTGCCTGATGCTGACCACAAGGATGACAGAATTTTGCCTCCATTATTTGATACAGATGGCTCAAGTGACCTTTTCATGAAAGTGTGGTCAGAGCACCCCAAAGGGCAGAAAGCCGAAACTTCTTTGAATTCAGAGCAGATTGTACAAACTGTTACTGCTTGCTAATAAATGTTTAATAGGTGATTCTGTGTGAGGCAAATTGATTCTGAGCTTTGCTTTTGTATTAAGTGGGAAAGGATAACACTATCTACCAAAAAGACTCTGAGTGAAAATGACCAAATTGGCTATCAATTTGAAAAATAAGGAAAGACTTCTGATACTTTTGAGTTGCTCCCAAATAACATTACTCAACCACTACCTATTTATCAAAGCAAGTTTATTTGATTACTTATTCCAGACAAATAAGTCTCATATGTACAACTAGGAAATAAAACAATCCAAATAAAGGCAGGAAAAATTAATATGAACCACACAAACATCTAGAAAGGAACAGCAGCTGCATTCATTTTATAGAATACTGTGAAATGATGTAGCACCATTTACATCAAAGACAGCCTAAGTACTTTCAGTCTGTTAAAATGCAGTAATAGCTTAAAATTATAACAAACTTGATAAATTTATGTTTAACTGATTTTAAATATAAAATTATATCAGAAAAATTATTTCAAAAAATTAGGGAATCTGGGAAGGACATGACGTTGTACAATTCTTCAGAAAACCTCAAAGGAAATAATTTGTTATTATTGAGACTGGTTTTCTTCCATCTGTGCACTATTTGTTATTAGCATCACAACCAATTTAGATTCTAAGCTTTGGATGATTTGTTAGGCAGTTGTTTATTTAAACACAAACACTTTATACAAAAATATTTATTTTTAACTAAAACACTTCTATTTATTGGTCTGTTCAGTGTGTTCTGGCCTGAATGACAAACATGGAGGAGAAAATGAAAAATTTAATGTTACTGAACGCAAAGGATTAGGACCTTTGATGATTATTTCTATTTTATATCACTTATAATGATCATTTAAAACTATTTTACTCAGATGGATCTTAGGTTAAATTTGTTAGGACTAAAGTTTGACCCTGTTAAATATGATAATCTGATGTTGGTATATTTTTATAATGTTGGTATGTTTCATCTGAAGTATATAAAGAACTTTAGAAATAGTGTTCCAGATCCTCTACCAATACTTTACTAGTTAAGAGCCACAGTACATTTTCAGAAATACACCACAGCAAAATCAAATGGAGGAAATTTGAAATATTCTAGGATTGTTCAATCCTAGTGGACCCTACCTCCTTTCCCTTTTTCGGGTCATGAATCACTTTGAGAAACTTATGAAAGTTATGGCCCCTCATCCCCCTAAAATGCATATAAACAAAAACATCTCATATATAAAGGATTCATGATCCCCAAGTTAGGAATTCTCATTTCACAACTGTGGGATAATAGTGGAAAATAACTTTAGCCTATTTTCTTTAATTGCTACTATAGTATAAAATAAGCACTTAAACACCATCTTAAGATAAAGTTCTTATTTTAAGCACCAATAAACTTGGAAAATTCATTCTTTTGCCCCAATTTTACAGTTTTGAGCCAGTTACTATCTCTAAGTCCCTAAGGTTTAAACATCATCTATTTTCCTTTGATATATACTATTCTCCAGAGTTAGTCACAGAAAAATGAATATATTAAAATCTAATACTGTGTGAAAATGAATATGTCTATATACTGAAGAACAGGTTATGGGACTTTATGAAATGTATTTCTAGATATAGTTCCACTTGAAAATGAACACATGTAGTACCTCTGAACGTAATATACAATCCTAGACCACACTGTCTCCTTTTACTTATTGGAACCAATACAATGGAAGCTCCTACTATGGTCATGAAATAGTGTACTGAGTCCTTCCTGCTTGTCAGGATGAGAAACACACTTCTGAGTAAACCCACCATCTCAAAAGCATCTTATCAACCTCCATGACTGAACAAGTTGAAGAATACTATTCTTGAGGATTCTAATTTGAACCATTGACCATGGCTTAACATCATGCAGAATGGATCTTTAATCTAAGAGAAATGACTATATTATGGTAGAGAGTCAGATTTGTTGTTTTTTGTTAAAGAAAAACTCCACTGGCCACTCCAAAGAATATGTTTCTATAACAGGGTAAACATGGAGATAAAAGGAATTCTTTTTTTTTTTTTTTTTTTTTTTTTTGTGGTGCTGGGCCTTGTACATGCAAGGCAAGCACTCTACCAACTGAGCTATATCCCCAGCCCTATAAGGAATTCCTAAAGAGATGTTAAAGACTGATTTATAAAAGCAGGGGAGAGGAAATACAGAAACACAGAGACACTTCAAGTATATAAAATTTAATTAAGTCCCTTACCAAAGAATTTTCAAAGTTTGAAGTCAAGTGACAGTTTTTCAATTCTTTCATAATCATTCAATTTTGTCCAAATAAGAGTATTTGTAAAACAAATCCAAAATACGTGAATACAGGAAAAGGGTCAGCTAAGAGAATGACTTTGCCATGGAAACTACAACTTGGTTATGGGATTTCATTCTTATCTTTTGCTGATAGGGAAAAAGTTAATAATGGAACAATTATTTTTCCTTCTAGAAGTTTGCCACATTTTTCTTTGTACAAGCTAAACACTAGAATTTGTATTTCAGAGACCTAGGGGATGGGAAACAGGAGTGGAAGATGGAAGATACTGCTCTCTGACAATCTGAATTCAAGGATTTAAACTCAACGGTAAAGGGGCTGCAAGAGAAAATGGACTGCTATTTCTCCACTGACTAGATGGCATCCCATGAGTCCTATAAAAT
The DNA here is from genome assembly GCF_048772815.1 of Callospermophilus lateralis. Classification (NCBI taxonomy): domain Eukaryota; kingdom Metazoa; phylum Chordata; class Mammalia; order Rodentia; family Sciuridae; genus Callospermophilus; species Callospermophilus lateralis. The sequence goes on along the minus strand of NC_135318.1, from coordinate 48,931,375 downwards.
ATACAACCAGGTATTTCTTCACTATTCAATGTACCATTCTGTTTTTCCTACTGGCCCACTAAATGTGGTATGAAAGCTGAAGAACTGTAACATATACTGGCATTCCTGGCTGTGCAATCTATACATTTTCATTTTAAATATAATAATTCAAGCATAATTCATATTTAAAAAATTAGACTAAAGAGAGACAGTAAAGGTTTTAAAGGTTTCTCTTTGAAAAGATGGTATCTTACAGTACATACAAAAATACTCTGAAAATACATACGACTTCATTTACAAAACACTGAATCAACATATTACAAGAATTACATGGTTATGGATTTTAATAAACTGAGCATGCATTCATGAAACTTAAAAAATATTAAGAAGTGCATTGAAAAAAGCAGTGTAAAAAAAGACAACTAATATAGTTAAATAAAAATTACAAAGGTCCTGAGCCAATTAATGGTTGTTAACAATGTCATTCAAAAATGCCTTTAGAGTTCAATAAAATCCACTGCTTATTTCTGCATGCCTAGTCCGTGAAGAAATTTTGAAGTTGTGGGGTAAATTATGGTCAGGAATTATCATGCCGAGTTAATTTTACACTTCAAAAATACAAGTTTACCATATGTAAAGGTATCTTGTTGATGGTGAAATGAGTTGATCCTCAGTAAAAAATACCGGTCAACTAACAAGAATGGCATGAGATAGTAGGATACGTAACAATTTCACCATTCATATACTGACTTTCAGTATCCTGGATTTATTTTGATTTTTAATAAAGATGCATTTCAAAGGCCTCCATGGGAGGCAAAATATAGAGAATTTATGGTGCCCAACTCTTATGTAATCACTGGACTAATCCTCCCTGGTAACTATGCAACATTAGGACAGAAAGGCACAAAAAAAAAAAAAAAAAAAAAAAAAGTTTAAATATTCCATGTGCCATCTAGAAAAAAATAATTTAAACCAACAGAACAGACAATACATCTACACAAATGAAGGAAGCAGAAAAGATATCTCACATTCATTCATCTCAGGTTTCAGAAACTGGCTCTGATACTAAAATAAATGCATTAACATTTGGAAAATTACAAGACAAAATTTTTTTTCAACTTTTTCAGTTCTATACAATGATTACAACATAAGACTTAAAAAAAGAAAAATGAAAGTGTTTTAGCACTTGTTTTCAGTGTCCAAGTGGCCAAGAACTGGTTCCCATAACAAGAGAAACAAACATCAAAAGTTAAGGCAGTAAAACCTCCAAATGCGAAGCCATAATACTGTAGATGACGATTTGATAGCAGGTGATCCTCAGAGGAGTGTATGTAGCAATCAGTGAGAGAATGCTACAGCATCTGCAGGTCAGTGTGAGAGTTCAAAAACCACTTCAAGGTCGTTAGGCTGATGACTGTAACTTTCACCTATTTTACGTATAACAGCCACTTCTATTTTGAAAAGAGTGGCTATATCTATGCCACTATATGATTGCATGCTCACTTAAGTGAGGAGGCACTGCTTTTACCGATTAAGGGTCAGTCGAATGGAATTTTTGATGACACGGATGTTATTTGCTGGAACTGGGGATGATGAATCTGGTAGTTCTTTACTTGGTAGTCTCTATTAGAAAGATACAGAAACAAAAAAGGAAAAGCATTATATATGTGATATCTGTATATATAGAGAGCTATATATAAAATAAAGCATCCAACTAACTATTTCTCTCCAAATTCCTTAAGCTCCTAATTACTCAGGTATGTGTTTAATATTTCCTTCAGGTATTGTTTGTTCATTCCCTTTCTTGCTTTTGGAAGTTTTTTTTAAAAAACACAGAACTGAAAAGTGGAGGAACAAGGGAAAGGGGAAGAATTGGCATGAGGATGAGAAGGTATAGGAGAAGAGGGCTATGTTAAATCAATTGCTACTTCCGGATTGAGAAATACTACAGAGATGCTAAGCACTGCTACAAATAAATAAAATAAAGGTACTGTGTCCATCCATCTATGACTAAATGTTTAAACAAACAAACAAAAAAGAAATGCATAAAGAACCTAGTCCCTGAAGTCAGGCAATGATACTAGAAACAGGAAGTACACTGTAACTAAACAGGAAACTCTTGGGGTCTAAAATGAAAAATGAGGGTTATGGAAGAAAATCTGATATTTGAGTTATATCCTTCAACTAGTTTCTGTAATACATTCATGAATCTTCCAATCGTGAGATACATAATTTTTCCGGAAAACTGAAGTTTTTAACCTAGGTAGGTAACTGATGACAGTGAAATTCAGGGACATCTGTGTGAGGTATTCTGAGGATGCTAAAGATTATTATATAATGAAGAACCTAAGGAATTGAGAAGCAAAGAAAGCCTTCTAAAAATATAGACCTGTGTGATGCAAACAGTATGATAGGGGCTGGGGTTGTAGCTCAGTGATAGAGCACTTGCCTAGCTTATGTGAAGCACTGGGTTTGAGTCACAGCACCACATAAAATAAATAAAATAAAGGTATTGTATCCATCTACAACTAAAATATATATATATATATATTTATATATATATTTATATATATATTGTATAAATTTATACATTGTATACAATATATATATATATATATTGTATAAACCAGTATCCTGGTTTTATTTTGATTTTTAATAAAGATTCATTTCGAAGGCCTCCATAGGAGGCAAAATATAGAGAATTTATGGTGCCCAACTCTTATGTAATCACTGGACTAACCCTCCCTGGTAACTATGCAACATTAGGACAGAAAGCCACAAAAAGAAAAAAACAAAAAAAAAAGTTTTATATATATATATATAAAGTTTTATATATATATAAAAAGAAAAGAAATAGTATAATAAAGTTTCTTGTCAAGAAATTCTCTGTGGTACATTGGCTAAATAAATTTCTCTATTTTCACTTCCATCAAAAAATTATGGCTGGGTGTGGTGGCGCATGCCTGTAATCCTAGCAGCTTGGGAGGCTGAGAGAGGAGAATCAGTTCAAAGCCAGCCTTGGCAACAGCGAGGTGCTAATAAGCAACTCAGTGAGACACTGTCTCTAAATAAAATACAAAATAGGGCCAAGGATGTGGCTCAGTTGAGTATTTCTGGTACCAAAAAAAAAAAAAAAAAAGAAAAGAAAAATTTTGGACATAGATAAAAGTACAGGATAGGTCAATGAAGACTCAGGCATTATTAAAATTACCACATTCGACTGGTTTACCCACTTACCCTTTATACTCAAAATATTTAAGAACTCTGAACACATTATTTCATTCTTTAATACTTTAAAAATCCACCTCAAAATTTTATTCTTCCATTATCATATTTAATATAATTATACACCTATAACTTTGTCTTGTGTTGCCAAATCATACAACTAATGGCCTGTGAGGATACTGCTTTGCTTTCTAAAGGCTAATATGTCCCGAGACACCTCACAAGTGATAAGCTGACTGTAATGAGAAGTACTTTATCATTTAATGGGAGGGGTAAAGATAAACTATTTTGTTCACTGTAATTTCTCAGACAAGGGCTTACTGTGATTTACACAAGGTTTTTTTTGAGCACCCGTTTATTAGCTTATCATGCTTAACTACATATTATTTGTCTCAAAGGTAACTCTTCAAAGATTAAACTTTGAATTAAGATTTAGGGGCTCTTGGGGCTGCCTCACATCTGTGAGGCACTGGGTTTAATCTTTAACACCACATTAAGAAAAAAATAAAATAAAGGTATTGTGTCCATCCACACCTAAAAAAACAAACAAAAAAAGATTTAGGGACTCTTTAGTTCATGCTCTACATAAAGGTACTTACTATGTATACTTCTATATTTGTTTCCTTCAAAATATTCGTATGTATAGTTTCTAATTATCAAACCTAAATTTTAACATTAAGCAGTGGTACAAAATAAAAGCTATACTCTTAGGTGTTGGTAATTCCTAGGATGACCACCCTTTTTTATTTTGGTGGTGCTGGGTATTGAACCCAGGGCCTTACACATGCTAGGCAAGTGCTCTACCACTTTCTATATCTTTAAAGATAAATAAGAAACAAAGGATGAACAAAACCTTAACATTAATATCATGAAATCTTCTTAAATTACTCCCTCTTTTCTTGATTTCTGAGTTATGTACAGTCAGTCAGAACTATATACTTTGTATGTTATTTCTATCTTTAACCCTAACTAGACTGCTGGTCTTTGAGAATAGGGGAAAATCTTACCATTTTCCAGTGTTGATTTTTTTTTTTTTGTTTGTTTTTTAGCACCAGGGATTAAACCCAGGGGCATTTAACCACTGGGCTATATTCCCAGCCCCTGGTTTTACACTTTATTTTGAGACAGGGCCTCAGTTACTGAGGCTGGCCTTGAACTTGTGATTCTTCTGCCTCAGCCTCCTGAGCCACTGGGATTGTAGGATTGTAGCCATGAAAGGCAAAATATAGAGAATTTATGGTGCCCAACTCTTATGTAATCACTGGACTAATCTTTACCAAGCTGGGCCTCTCCAATGCTAAGCTCTTAATAAGCTTTTTGTATGTGTAGATTATCTATGAATTTTTACTTATGTATTGTACCTGTGAATAAGATTATCTATTACCTTTTTGCGTGATGTATCAATAGTTGGAATAGGCATAGATTCTCCTCCAATGGCATCCTAAAAACAGAAGAATTATATACGTGAAAACTTTGCCATGTACAATTACTTATTCCTACTTAAAATAAAACTTAAGAGGCTGTGGTTATAGCTGAGTGGTTGAGCACTTGCCTAGCATGTGTGAAGCACTGGGTTTAATTCTTAGCACCATATAAAAGTAAAATAAAGGTATTATGTCCATCTACAACTTAAAAAATTCCCCAAAAATCTTTAAATAAAACAACTAAAGCCTGACAAATCTAGTCTGACCTACTCATTTAATTTTTTTCCTGATACACTGCTCTTTAAAAGTAAACATTCTGAAGCATATTAATATGTTTACCATTGATTTTCTTTTTCTCTCTTCAGCAGAATGGGAATCCTTAAATGCTGATTCGAGTCGAATAAACTAAAATATAAACATTAAAAATGAGTTGCTAATACATACCTGCAAAAACCATATAAAATATAAACATTAAAAATGAGTTGCTAATACATACCTGCAAAAACCATACAAATCCATATAAATAGAAAATAATTAATAATGAGGCTCATCAAAAACTACCACAAACATGGGGTAGTGAGGGAAGGGAATTTAAATTAGACTGAATTCAACTGCCACCCTTCATTTCTACAGCTTTTTGGTTAAATCAATAAAGACTCTAACAAGTAAATAAAGCTTTATCACCACCTACTGGAAGCAGAGAATATCAACAGAACACAAGAAATAATCTAATTACTTGTAGAAGTCAAGGATAAATTTAGACACATTAGTAATTTGAACTTAGGATGATCAAGTAATATTGTTCCTTTAGGGTCTGAAATATTCTTTTCAAACTGTTAATTCCTAATATTCTTTTCAAACTTTCAATTCCTAGTTGAAAACTAATATTGCTATGGAGAATTGTGGATTTCTTTAGTATTATCCTTACTTTAATAACATACTAAACCACTCAAGTTGTAACTTTACCTTCTCTATGTCTTTCAACCTTTTAGAAGTCCCATCTACAGATGGGGAATGGGATCTTTTGGGTGTAACATTCTTAGTTATATTTGACATTCCATTTAGATGTGGTTGTCCCTGGGCAGGGTTGTGGGGTGTTGTGATTCTAGGAATGACATTTCGCCCAACCACAGTAGGAATAGTGCACACAGCTGGGGATGATGCAGTTTTCACTGTAGAGTCAACCTCTGAAAAAGAGAAAAACAACTTTAATAATTAAATACCTATGTAGTAGAATCATTCGTAATATAGTTTTAGACACCTACTTGCACCGATGACTGGAATAGATAATCCTTGAGTTGGTGGAACACTCAGTGGCTTTTCCACAATTACAGCAGCAGGTTCAGCATTATTCCTAATAAAAATGTTAAATTATCATCATTATTTAAATATTGCTTATTTTCCAAACTCTAATTTTAACAGAATTCCTTCAAGTATTCCTACTTTAAAATTTCAATGAAGGAAAAGGCAAAGGGCTCAGTGAGAATTAACAGAAAAAATCTAAGCAAAAAGTCTGTATATTCTGGTGTACTTAATGATTCCCACGTTTCTAAGCCTATATACCATATCTCACAGCACTACCACAAATTGCAGAGTATTTCTAAACAAGAAACTGACCAGCAGCTATAAAAATCTAAATTTTTTTAATAATTTTAAAAGATATTGGGCTGAAGATGTGGCTCAAGCGGTAACATGCTTGCCTGGCATGTGCGGGGTGCTGGGTTCGATCCTCAGCACCACATAAAAAATAAATAAAATAAAAATGTTGTGTCCACCAAAAACTAAAAAATAATATTAAAAAAAAGATATTTAGCAAAGTTATTGAAAAATTCGTAATATCCTCAAAAAACCAGAAGACTAAAAGGACAATTTTGATATACAGACCTTTCTGCTTCTCCTGCAGGAGGACTTTCAGGTTTGGAAGATTTGTTTGCAGACACTGGGGAATTAAAAGGCGTTCCATTATCAGTGTCTCTGGAACTATCCAGACAACTACTGTCCAGAGATGATCTTTTGGACTGAAGTCCACCTGAACATCGATTGACATCAGACAGACTTTGCTGAAACAGAGGAAAATTATTAGGATTTCAAAAAACAAATGAGAATATAAGACTGGTTTCAATTTTGAAGGATATAAAAGCAAATCATCTTTTATAATTCCTGAAGGTAAGGATTTTAGTCCTTGATTGTCTATACCAGTTCCCTCTTCTCTTAATCAGTATGGGAGACATTAAAATTCAAATTTGATTTCATGATCATTTATTTGAGTGGAGCCATACTGGAGAATTAAGATTACAGACTCACCTTTTTCTTCTTTTGAAGAATCTCTGCCGGAAGGTAGTGATGAAGTTGTTTTTTCTTTACATGAGTTGCTTCAATTTTCATTCCTTCCTTTAGCATATTTATATTGTTCGCCTGTCTGTAAACTGTAACAATGTTAACCATGTTAAGTGGAAACTTCCTTCTGAACTAGGAGCTGTTTTTTTCTCCCCAATGCATATATCTTCAATATTTTCCCAACACACAGATGCAGACACCTCTTACAGATAAAATATTTCTAGAATATTTGCATTGTGCTACAATCCTATCCAAGAATTGACTAGTTCCACATGTCTATCTTCTCAGACTTTCTCATAATCAAACGTCATTAACAAAATAAATGGAAAAAAAGACTTTTTCCAAATATTGTTTTTTGCTATTTTCCCAAAAGGCAATCTTTCTGCATAATTCCTTGCCCACAGTCTAAACTAATTCTTATGCCAGTATCCAAGATGCAATTCAAGTTCCCCTTCTACCATAGGCTTATTTTATTATTGTAACCCACATTAATCACAAAACATCAGACTTCAGAAACTATCTACAAATACATCTGTATTGTACAGATGGGGAAATTAGGCTCAAAAGCCCTGAAGACTTGGACAAGACCAGAATACATACTGCTCAGATTCCCATTCTACTGCTATTCACACCTTTTAAGATAATGAGATATATTAATGATCATACAAATTACTTAATGTATTTTAACTGTGAATGGCCAATTAAATTATAAACCCAGTGAAGAGAGGGATGGGAGGCTTGTTTTGCACAGCAACTACTGTAAAATGTAGTAAATTATTTAATCTCTTGGGTCTTTAAGTTTCCATATCTGGAAAGGAGCATTTTATAAATCTATAATAAACAGAGCATCCCAACCTTCTCCTTTTTGAATTTGACCCTCAATTAGAATGGAATAATTTATCTCTGTTTTCATCCCAGTGGCTATTTCATTTCTGTTTATAAAGTAATTATTAGAGAGCTTATTCATAATCATAATTCATAATTTGTAGATTTTCTGGTTCCATCCCCAGAGAGTGTGACTTGGTGGTTCTAGGTGAAGTATGGGAATCTACATTATCATATAAATGAAAGGGCTAGTTCAAAAGAATTCAGAAGACCAGGTAAGTCAAGAATAATAACAGCATGTATACTATTTCAGATTCAACAACTCAAATTTATAACTAATATATTAAGATATTCAAAGAAGTGTAGTTGGGGGCTAGATATGAAAGACATTATTTTCACTGATCCTGAAACACATTCAGCAAGTCTGATATTTTTTCTAAAAAAACACAGAAATCAAGTCATCTTTGTGACTGTGGTTACGAACCCTGGCTGTGCACACAAAGAACCACCTGTAAAAATTAGCTTGCTTTCTTTTTGTTGTAAAACAGATTACAAATGTACATGGTCCAAAACTCAAAAGGACTATGAGTACTCAGAGATTTATCACTGTCCCCCTAAACACACTGGTTCTCCTACCTAGAAGCAACAACCTTTGACATCTGCTGCTGCTTCTATTCTTTCTCAAATAAATATATTTTTAAATGGATTTGTAAGCAAAAATACACATTTTTTTAATTTGTGAAAATGGTAGCACACTATATATATTTTTCTGCAACCCCCTCCCCTCCTTAATGTCTTGAAAATTACTTCATTATTTTTTCCCTTCTTAAATAACAGCGCAGATTTCTATAAAATGTATATACTATTTAATTTAACCAACTGTGGAACTTAAAAAATTACAGGCAGCAGATACTAGACAGATGATAATGAGTCATAGCCAAGGTTGAGAATCACAGCTCTACAATGACAAAGTCTTACCTGTATCAGTAAATGACTGTATATCATATGTCAAGTCTATGTTAACACTTTCTGCATTTTCTACTCTCCGAAAAATTATCCCGAGGAACCACATTGATACGTAATTGTTGCTATAAAGTAAAATTTAAGAATTTCCATTAGTTTTTAAAACAATTTTACAGAAGCTATTTGGAATTAAAACTTCATCTCTATGTGTCTATGTCATAAAGAGCGATTTCAGTGAGTTGGCCAAGTTCTTAAAACTGACATCCATAACACTGGTGAAGTTATCCTGTGTTGTTCTGAAATAATTAAGTCACTTTGAAAATGAAGATGCTCCAAATATATATATATATATATATATTTTTTTTTTAAAGAAAGAGAGAGAGAGAATATTTGATGGGAGTATTTACTGACGTCTATATGGGCTATCAAAATATTATTAATTATATTAATATTAAATATAAACCCAGTGAAGAGAGGGATAGGAGGCTTGTTTTGCATAAAATATTATGTACTTATTATTAATCCATGGTCACTCATATTCAGTCATATGTCTCACTTTCCCATCAATACCTATTATATGACAATCGTAGAACTGATCTGAATGCATATGCAAAATGACATTAAGAAAAGTAATACAGGGGCTGGGGTTGTGGCTCAGTGGTAGAGCGTTTGCCTTGCATGCATGAGGTACTGGGTTCGATCCTCAGCACCACATAAAAACAAATAAAATTAAGATACTGTGTTCATCTACAACTAAAAAAATATTTTTTTAAAAAAGAAATGTAATATTAAGAAACAATTAACTTAAAAAAAAATAAACAGTTAACTTACTCTTTATGATGTTCTTTATTTCCTGGGAATGACTGGGGATTCACATGGGCAAGAGTAATAAATTCATTCCGTTCCAAGTTTCCAACAAGAACACGGATTTTAGATTCTACTAATCCAACCCTAAAATAAGTAAAAATTTTCTTACGTCTATGTCAAATTTGGAAACTATACTTAAGTAAATCAAATAAGCATATTAGCTATGGAGCCTTACATGTTCATTTAAAAACTTTAGTTCAACATAGTACGGCCTCTTTAAGCTACCATTCAGATGAATGACACATTTAATGAGTTCCTGTATATTCTATCTTTTAAAGTTTGTTTTCTTTTAAACAAAAAGAATTGATCAATATAATGCATTTCTGTATCTAAAATACCCCATCTTGGTTAAGACTATAAAATAGTCCTAATCTGAGCATGAACAAAAACTCTTGATTAAGCTGGTCCTTAATTTTTGTTTCCACTTTCAATCTTATGTCTAAACTCAAATGCCAAGATATGTTTAAATAATGTGAACAAAGATGCTAATTCAGATCCATAATTTATAAATAAATATGCTCTTATTTTCACAAAATTAATACTAGACCTTGCATTTTAAAAAGAAGTCACTAAATTCAAATCAAATATTAGAAAAATACACAAAATTTCATCAGATTTCTGCAACTTCATTTTCTATCTCACTTAATAAATATGATGAGGGGGCTGAAGTTGTAGCTCAGTGGTAGAGTGCTTGCCTAGCAAGCCAGCATGGGTGAGGCACTAGGTTTGATCCTTGGCACCACATAAAAGTAAATAAGTAACCAACCAAACAAATAAATGTATTTTGTCTATCTACAACTAAAAAAAAATTTTAAAGAAATGTGACTAGCTCCAGCAAAATATTAACTTATTAGTGACTTTATAAATTAGAACAAGTATAAGAACATTAAAAAATTTTTTTCAAACATCTTCAACAAAACCTTGCACATTATAATTGTGTATGCCTCAACAGTAGATGCACAAAAATCTGCTTTGGTCTAGTATCTGAGAGGCTGGCAAACCTTTTCTGCGAAGGGCTGGACAAAATATATTTTAGGCTTTTTGGGCCATACAGTCTCTTTTGCAACTATTCCACTTTGCTATCAAGTATGCAAAGAGCCATACACATAAGTTTCACATAAGTGAGTGAACAAGCATTTTCTATCTCCAGTGAAACTTAAGGAATAGGTGGCAGACTGACTTTGGCAATAATTTCCTGACCCTTGATCTAGAAAAATACTTTGAAAATGACCCAAAGATGCTCCAAATATTTTCAGGATCTCTTTTAATTACCAATGAAATAAAATTCTTGAAGCAAGAATAAGATAGTACTACGTTTTGCTTTTCTTAAGTCAGACATGAGGAAAGTACAACCATCTCTGGTGGCCCAACAGTTCTGCCCAATGGAGTCAAGAATGTGAATATACTAGAGGCAGAGAGCATGAATTTAGATGCATTAGAAAGAATATATGTTCCACATCTCTTCTCTCTTGACAGAAACTTACATTCTGAGACCTTCCATGCCACCATCTCCTAAATTTAAAAATAATGTTATCTTTTCCTTTGAGTTTGGATGGAGGAAATCATGATGCAAAGACTCATCCAAACCACCTAAAAACTTTTATTCAAATCTGACTCTGAGAAACAACAAAGAGCATAATCTGTATATATATTCTTATCTCATATCACTCCCAATTCTGAAACATTAACTTAGTGGCATTTCTTAATCACTGGTGCTCTATGGTCATATACACCAGCCACCAATAAGATATAATAACTATGAAAATCCTAGTCACTTGGGGGTGTAGAGCAGGAATATTGCCAAGTTCTAGGCCAAGCCAGGGATGTAGCTCAGTGGTAGAGTGTCCTGGGTTTGATCCCTAGTACTGGGGGAATTGGGGGGTGGGTAATGAGTGGAATTGGGGTAGGGGTAGTGAGTAGAGGTGAGGGGTGGAAGAAAAAGAAGGGAGAGATTAATAATTTTGGAAATCAAAGTATTTCATAATTGGTAAAGCACCATATAAATATATTATTTTCACCACATAGTAGGTAGAGAAGTTGAATATAAGTCTTACCACTCTAGATGGTTTTCTTCTGTTGATGCACTGGCAGTTAATACTATGTAATGTCTATGAAGAATTTTTTAGCAACAATCAAAAAAAAAAAAAAAAAAAAACAGAAACATTATTAGGGTCTGCTTTTCCATTATTACCTTTTTATTCTCTTTCCCACTGAACAAAAGAGCAATATCAGCACAGTGTATAAAAATTAAAGTATGCTCTGATTTTCATAAAATTAATTCTAGGCCCTATAATTAAAAAAAATTCACATAAAAAATCACTAATACTGGATTAGTTACTACTGGAATAAAGGAATTCTGTTAACACAGAGGACTTTAATTAACTTATTTTCTACTTTGCTTAAGAAATCTAAAAAACAGTTATCATCTACCAAATATTAACATACCCTATATTAACTTTAATAAATTTAAAATCATTCTTCGTGATTGCACAAACGCACACACACACAAAATGCAAAATTTCAAATACCTATACTTTTGAAAGAAATTTGGTGGTTCAAGTAATTTGGACCAATCTGATTTTCCTTGAAGAATTTCATCTGTAACTGCAAGACCTAAAGAGAGGGAGAGAGGGAAGGAAGGAGAAAGAGAGAGTCTGATTTCTTGTATCACTCCACTCCCCCAAAATTCTTTTGTTACAAAATGTAAATATATTGTTTCTCAGAACACAAAAATTAAGTTAAACCATAACTGGACTAGCTCAATTTTTGGTCTTAATATTATCATATACTTTGGAAAATATTTGAAAGAAGTTTTAGAAAGAGTGTTATACATAATTCTAATTGCCAATCCATAGCTGCAATAGAGAACAAAACTGTCAACCAACCTTGTGGGAATATGTAAAGGGCAATAGGGCCAACATGTTTACCTTGTTTAAATTCTTCTACCATTACTGTCCGAGTTGATGTGGACACATTATACGTAGAATTCTGTTGTGGGTAGGCAGGGGTGATTATGGGCATGAGATGATACCTATCTGATGGATTTACCTGTGAAATTAGAAGCAGAATAATTGATCTATTCTCCTATTTCAGTTGTCCTCACTTCATTTCCCCAAAAGTCTGAAGAATATGAAATATAAATTTAATACTAAGTTTCCCCCAATTCTAAGAAGCACATTTCCCCTCCCCAACTACATTTTTTTCTGAAGTTAGATGTATCTAATAATCAAAGTCAAAGGACCCTTTTGCAGTTTATTTTTCTTCAGAAAAACTGTTAAATCAATGGTGTACCTTACAAATAATAGTCATTTAGAACCAAGGAAATTAGAGTATCATAATCATAAAAAGCAATATCTGGTCCAATGGTTTTCAATGCACCCACTCAATCGATGACTTCCCCTTAGTTATAAGACGAAGAAGCACTCAAGCTAAAAGCAAATTAAAATGCAAGGTACACAAAATTATGCTATCTTGGAAATATGAATGTGGTTTAAATTGTACTGCAATGTATGTTTTCTAATATACCTCGGTACTTTATTTTTAGCAACTAATTACTTGTGAGACAGTTTTTCACCATGGATTATGATATTGTGGTTGATATACACACTCATCTAGTCTTAAAATATTTTTTTAGTTGTAGTTGGACACAATGCCTTTATTTATTTATTTATATTATTTTATTTATTTTTTATGTGGTACTGAGAATAGAACCCAGTGCCTTGCACATGCTAGATGAGTGGTGTACTGCTGAGCCCCAGCTCTAGCCCCAGTCATCTAGTCTTACATAGGCAATTTTTAATGAAATAACATTTGGATCAGCATTAGAGATTCAAATCATCCATGCCAAAAAACACAGTGAAGGGAATGAAAGGAGCACAGCTATACAGAAGGGAGAAGAATGGGAACAAGAGGAATTATCTTTAGATTATAATTTAGAGAAATGTCCTTTTCCTAAAAGGTTTAATGAAATTCTACAATAAATCACATACCCGAGGATCCCAGACGGGTAAATTCAAATTGCTTTCTTCTGGTTGCTTCAATAGCACAGGATTTGGCCATTCCCTAACACGAATGAAGAAAATTAACTTACATAGACTCTCATTTCAGATACTATATGAAATATTAAGAACTAAAATCATTAGACTGTTCCAACCCTTTTTTTTTTTAAGAGAGAGTGGGGGAGAGAGAGAGAGAGAACTTTTTTTTTTAATATTTATTTTTTAGTTATCGGCGGACACAACATCTTTGTTTGTATGTGGTGCTGAGGATTGAACCTGGGCCGCACGCATGCCAGGAGAGCGCGCTACCGCTTGAGCCACATCCCCAGGCCCTGTTCCAACCTTTATACGGCAGATATTTTGGGTAACTTTGAAAGAAGGGAAGGAAGGAAGGAAGGAAGAAAGAGGGGAGGGGATAGGAAGGTTAGGGAGGAGAGGAAAAGGAAAGGAAAAGAAAAAAGAAAAGAAAGAGGTAAGGGAAAAATATACAAAGGAAAACTATTTTAAGCAGTGTTTTTTAAATGGGCAAACAGTTACTTATTAGTTATAACTAATTGATACCTGAATCTTAACTAATTGGTACCTGAATCTTTTCATTTCTTCTCATTTGCTTTCATAGATTTAAATTTGGTAATTTAATAACAGCAATAACTAACATTTACTGAAAATACTACCAATATGGTAGCTATGATTATTATCTCCATTGTACAGATGAGAAAAAAAACAAAGGGGGCTAGAAATATAGTTCAGTGATAAAGTGCTTGGCTAGCATGCTTGAGTCCTTGAGTGGAATCCCCACCCCCTTGCCGATCCCCCTTCCAGAGAGAGAGAGAGAGAGAGAGAGAGAGAGAGAGAGAAAGGTGAAATCCAGAAATCCAGTCATTTGTGACAAAATGGATGGAAATGGAGGTCATTATGTTAAGTGAAATAAGCCAAGCACAGAAAGACAAACACTGCATCATCTCATTCATATGTAGAATTTAAAAAATACTGATTTCACATAAGTTGATATAGAAGTTAAAAGCAGATTAGTGGTTACCAGAGATAGGTCAGATAGAGGGATGGGGAAATGCTGGTCAATGGGTACTAAGTTACAGTTTGTAAAATAAGTACATTCTAGTGAACACATACTATAGATAATGCTACCAAAAAGAGTTTGAACATTTTCAATGAAAAAAAAAAGTCTGAGTAGATATGTTTACCCTATTTGAATAGTATGCAACATAAACATGTATCATAACAATATATTAAGGTACTCTATAAATGTGTACAATTTTTGTTTCAATTTTAAAAGTTAAAAAAAAAAATGCTTTCTGGTCTGGATGTCCCACTATTGCCTCCCACCAATTTGATGTTTTTAAACTTTTAATTTAAGGAATGTAAAACAGAAAAAAAAAAAATCTATGTACAGATTTTAAATTTCCAAATAAAATTACATATAGGCAGAAGTTAGTAAACATCAAAATACATGTACATACACACATATGAATACTTACCATTTGGAAAAAACTAAAAAAAACTTATGAACTAAAGTAGAAGCCGCAGCATTTGGATACAACTGGCAAGTCCTTGCAACTAGCATTGCCCAGGAGACACCACCAAGAAATCCCAGCATGTTGGAATAAATACCACGTCCTAGAAAATTAATTACATTTGTTAATTATTGTTTAGATCTACTATCCTTGACATTCAATAGTATAACTTCATCCTTAAGACCTGTTTAGAATGTTTTCCCTTATTGACTCATTAAAACTGACAAGCAACACTTCATGCTAGGCCCACAGTCAACCATAAATTGCTCCTCTTACTACGTCTATTTTGCCTTCCAATACAGACACCTCAGTTCCCTGCCTTAGTTCCAACTCTACAGCTGGGCTCTACTGAAATTACATTGAAATTTCTCATCATTTAATATTTGTGATTTAGAGAAAAAAGTAATCAGTAAAGGCATCTGGAGGATCTATAAATGGGGAAGAATGAACATTTCATAAATAATCATTCTCATGGGTAGTATTTGAAAATCAAGTGTAAAATTGGCAATTAACTTCAGTATCTTACAGAATCTGGTACCACTCCATAAAGTATAATACACCATTGACATACTCATCTATTATAAAATTGTTTCTTACAGCAATCTATAAAACATTATTATTACCTTGTTTCACCAAACCTAAGATGCTCTCAATTATATAACATTATTTTATGTCCCACTAAGGAACAGGTGGAAAAAATTCAACTATAAAATGCCAATTTTGGACATGTTCAATATAAAAAATATGCATCTAAGAATTGACAAAATATGATATTTTATCTGTAAGGAAAAACAAATTATTGTTACTTAGGAGGCTGAGACAGGAGGATAGCAAGTTAAAGGCCAATCTGGGCAACTTAGCAAAGACTCTGCCTCAACATAAAATAAAAAGGCTGGGGATATAGATTAATGGTAAAATACTTATCTAGCATGTACGGGCTCAATAAAACACACACACACACAGCAAATTGTTCACCTTATTCTTTCACTGCAAAATGTACTTGAATCTGAGGACAAAGTGCATTGTTCAATATGGTAGCCACAAGCCACATGTAGCTATTTCTTTTTTCTTTTTATTTTTTGGTGAATAGTTTTACTGATATAAATTCATGTACCATAAGACTCATCCATTTAAAACAATTCAATGGTTTTTGGTATACTCAAGAGTTTTGCAATCACCACTATAGTCACTTCTAAACATTTGCATCACCCCAAAGAGAAACTTCTAACAGTGACACTTCGACACTTCCCCCTCAATTCTCCCAGAGGTGGGTAGCCATTAATCCACTTTTATGTTTCTCCAGAAATACCTATGAAGGTCATTTCATATAAATGGAATCATACACTATTTGGTCTTTTATGACTAGCTTCTTTCACTTAACAAAACAGTTTCAAGCTTCATGTATCCACGTGGTATCATGTATCAGTACTGCATTTCTTTTTACTGCTAAATACTATTTTAGTGTAGATATATCAACTTTTATTTATTCATTCATCAATTTATGAACATATGATTTCCACTTTTTGGCTATTATCAATAATTGTGCTAGAGACATTTTCATACAAGAATTAGTGTGTATGTTTTCACTTCCTTTGGGAACTATTTAGCTTTAAATTCACTGAAATGAAATACAAATTTAAAATTCAGTTCTCCAGTTGCACATTTCAAGAGCTCTATAGTCATAAAGTTACTGTATTTGACAACACAGATAAGAAAACATTTCTGTAATTGCACAAAATTTTGTTGGAGTGTTGTTTTAAACTATGTAAAATATGGAGCCAGAAGTGTAAAAATCTTTTAAACGTGCAGTCATGAGCTGCATAACAACATTTCAGTCAATGACAGACCATATATGATGGTGTTCCCTTAAGACTACAAAGGAGACAATAAACTCCCACCTCCTCATGAATACATAGCTGAAGAAAAGGCAAGAAAAAAGGAAACTGCAGAAAAAAAAGAACCACCACCACCACCAAGAAAATTTACATTGAAGGGTATAGCAGAATCTAATGCAAACCTTAACAAGCTCTCTAAAAAGTCTGAAAACAAGGAATATGGATACAGTTCAGTGGTACAGAGGTTGTTTGGCATGTATGAGGCTTTGGGTTCAATCCCCACTACTGAACGAAACAAAACAAAATAAAACAAAAAACTGAAAACAGGGACCTCCAACACAGAAAGGATTTCATTAAGAGAAAGGAATATTCATGGCGCATTATCTGCTTATAAGCAAATCAATGATGAAAACATGAAACAAATCAAGCATATGGACATATTTCTGAAAAGAGTAATATACTTCCCCAAGAAAAGCTTGAGGCAGGTCCTGAGAGAGGTATTCCAGAAAAAGGTACTGTTATTACAGATGATGACAGCTCATGCATACTGGCTGTGAGGCCCAATAGAACAAGATGTGAAGATGGAAGACAGTAATAATAATAATGATCCTAATCCTATGTAGGCCTATGTCTTAATTACTTAAAAAAGTATTACAGCAAAATTTAAAAGTATATATTTTAAATTTTAAAAAGCTTATATAATAAGGATATAAAGAAAAAAATATTTTTGGCTAGGTGTGATGGCATACACCCATCATTCTCAGTGACTTGGGAGGCTGAGGCAGGAGGATCACAAGTTTGGGGCAGCCTCAACACTTTCTTAAAAAAGGTCAGGTCTGGGGATGTGGCTCAGTGATAAAGAACCCCTGGGTTCAATTCCCAGTACCCCCTCAAATTCTTTTTCTTTGTAAAGCTGTACAATATGTTTTTGTTTTGTTTTCTTTTAAGTGACAGGATCTTGCTATATTGCCCAGGATGTTCTTGAACTTCTGAGCTCAAGCCATCCTCCTGCATTAATTGCCCAAGTACTACTGCAGTCTGTGTTTTAAGCTAAATGATATTACAAGAGTCCAAAAGTTAAAAAAAAAAAAAAAGGAAAGTTTGTAAAGTAAAAAAGTCACAGTAAACCAAGATTAATTTATAACTAAAGAAAAAAAAACTTTTATAAATTTAGTGTAGCTTAAGCATACAATGTTTATAGTCTACAGTAATGACTGAGGTTTTTAATTTTTTAAAAATACTTTTTAAAAAAAGAACTTAACCTTTATTTTATTTATTGTTGTTTTTTATGTGGTGTTTAGGATAGAACCCAGGGCCTCACCAGTGCTAGGCAAGTGCTCTACCACTGAGCCACAACTCCCAGCCCCTATGACCAAGGTTTTTACATTCACTCACTGCTTGTTCACTGACCCACCCATATCTTTAGATATACAAATACTTATGTTGTGTCACAACTTCCTACAGTATTCAGTACAATAACATGCTACATACATTTGCAACCAAGGAGCAACAGTTGTATCACATAGCCTAGGTGTATAGTAGGTTTTATCATCTAGGTTTATGTAAGTACATTCTCTGATTTCCAAACAACAATAAAATCATCTAACAATACATTTTACAGAATGTATCTTCATTGTTAAGAGACATGTAACTGAAGTTACAAATAATATGGAATGAGGACTATGTAAAGGGCCTTTCAAGTTCTGAGCACCTGGCTGAAATCCAAGATGGAAGGTTAAGGGGCTTTTAATTTTAACCCAAGGAAGGTGGAAGGAGAGTCACATATTACAATATCATAATCATTATAACTGAAAAACAAATAGCTGTTTCTAAGTCTACTAGCCCCAATCCTTAATAGTTATCAATAGGCTTAGAATTTCCATATGTGCTTCTATCACTGGCAACAGAAAACTGGAATTTTATAACGTAAACATAAAAGACTTGGATACTTACGTTTTGCCCATAATTTGACTGCTCTTAGGGTGAGTCTAAAAGTTTCTTTATTTGGCACTAAATGCAAAATTTCATCGGTAACTCTACATCCTGAAAAAGACAAAACATTCATTTTCCACGATGTAACAAAACTGAATTAAAATACCCTCCTAACCTCCAGATTCCCAAATGTTAAAAATGAAAGATATATGTCAGGGTTTATTTGAAATTTAGCATTCACATATAAGTACTCTGCTTTTGAAGAATTAAAAGTGTATGGGCAATGAAATCCAGTCTTAAAGTAGATGTGGTTCTAAGTATCTTTTTAGTTTTTTCTTCATTTGACTTTGTTAACTGCATGTAAGTTGTAAAAGTATTCTTGCTTCAACAAAAACCTTATTCACAAATAATGTGATTTATTGTTACATTCTGTAAGTATAGCAAATTAAGCAAGATACTTAAAACCAATGGTTCTCAAAGTATAGACTTTGGAGCCTCTAGAATAGGTGAGGTTAAAACCATTTTTATAATAGTACCACAGCTTCTTTGTCCTACTTACTGTATTAACATTTGCACTGTTGGTACAAAAGCATCCCTGTTAATACTTTAGCAAGTAATCAAGGCAATGGCAACAAAGTGTACTAGAATATAATACATGGTTTACTAACACACACAGTTAAATAAAGGAAAAATGAGTATGATAGTTTGCGCTGTAGGCTGAACTACTTGTTTTTTTTTTTTTCAAGAAACATCAATTTTACTTGAAAGTATGATTGACAGATAAACTATGGTTATTCACAGTTACTAAAAATTGACCTAAGTAAGCTCCTCACTTCAAGGAAAACAAATGACACAATTTATTGTCAATAATAAAATGCAAACTTTGTTAAATTAGAACATTGGATAAAATTTATCTGCTACTGTGATTCTGGCAGACTTCTAACAAAATTGGTGGTGATAATAATGAATGCAATCTAGAAAATAATTTATACTGAAATGTGTTAACATTTGGAAGATACAAATAACTCTGAATCAGTATTTTCCAAATGACCAGGGCATGATATAGTATAAAACCACACATGAGGAAAAGATCTATAAGATCCATTCAAAGGATAAAATAGCAAATTTTCATGAGAGTACAAAATTTCATTGATGTGATTTTAGATTCTATATTGTAATTAACCTTTTAGAAATTACCACCTTTATTCATCAATAAAAAAGTAACAAACTACAAACATGAATGAAACTCACAAACATTATACTAAGTGAAAGAAGCCAGACACAAAGACCACATATTACATAATTCAATTATATGAAATATGAGAAGAGGCAAACTATAGAGACAGAAAGAGGATTAGTGGTTGCCTGAGATGGGGGGCAGGGGTTGGAAGGGAAAATGACTGCAAATGGGTATGAGGGATCTTTTGAGAATGATGAAATGTTCTAAAATTAGATCATGGTGCACAACTCTGTTAACACACTAAAACACAGAACTGTACACTTGAAAAGGATAAATTTTATGGTATGAAATTATATCTCAAAAAGCTGTTGAAAAGAAAAAAAAACTCTCACTGGTCAAGTTTTGGTGTACTATCAAATAAGAATAATTGCAATTATCTGAAAAGGTTATTAAAACATTGCCCCTTCTCAACTTTATAGCGAAAGGCAAGATTTTCTTCTTATATTTTAACAAAAACAAAATATTTTAAGAAGTTGACTATAGAAGCAGATAGAATAATTTAGCTGACTTTTGTTAAGTCAAAGAGTAAAGAGATTTGAAAAATTTAAGTCATTCTTTATACATAAAATTTATTTACATTAACTTATAATGGATTTATTACTGTTATTTCTAAATGAATTAATAATTATTTTTAAATTTTGATTTTATTTCTAATATGGCAAATACTGACTTATATAATTCAAAAAAAAAAAAAGCACTTTGTAGTTTTCAATAAATCTTAAGATTTAATGATCCTGAGACCAATAAGTTTGTGAACTATAACTAAAAACATAAACAACCTTTCGAATTAAATTTGTGGTTTATAGGATGGTCATGGTATCTATATATTATCTACACAAAGAAAATTACACCATCTTTGCCTGTGTGTATATGCTGGGGATTGAGCCCAGGGTCTTTCACATGCTAAGCATGTGCTTTACCACTGAGCTACACCCCCATCCAACTTAACTTATAAATAACAGAGTTAGTCCAATCCCTAAAAAGGCCATTAATATTTCTACAAAAAGAGCTCTACTTGTCTGTTTTCAAGTAGTATCTGAGATTTCTTTTTAGAAGCTTACCATTTAAGCTGCGAATACACCTTATATCAAGGCTTCTCAGGCGAGAGTCGTCTCTTAGATCTAAATTATCTGATATGGTTTGTATTGCCAGTCTTGCAAAGACTAGATCAATCTTTGGAAAGAGGCAAAAAAAAGAAAAAAATATTACTTTTTCTTCTTCCAGCTCATCCTCCCCCATCCCACATCAAAATGTAAAATGTTCTAATTATTAATTGTTAAATTCTATCAAAACCTCAAGGATGTATGCAGGTAATCTCATGTGAGTGAAGTTTTACAATAATTAAAATTTCTGTTTTTGGCAAATATTATGACTTTTAACATATATGCCAAGTGTTTTTTAAAAAAATCTTTTGAGTGGATTTCTAAATAAAGATGGAAGATCCAACACACATTTACATTCACTCCTTCTTGAAACCCAACTAAAATATCAGTTAAATTTTGTTTGGTTAATTTGAATTTAAAGGCATAATCCACTAGGACAAAGAGATAGAAAGAGACAGCAAGAACTATGAAAGCTAGAAAGCAGATGAACAAGTGATAACAGTTCCAGTAGACCTAGCAAAACAGATAGAAAATACATTCAGGAACTAAGGACAGACATAAGCACATCATAAATAAAAAGGAACATTCAGAAAATAAAATTATTTCTAGAAATTAAAAATAGGACGGTACAAATGGAAAAAAGCAAGTCTGCAAGATTAACCAGCGCCCCCAAAAAAACAGAACAAAATTAAAATGATGTGATTAAAGCAGGCTGTTCTGGAGACCCAAAATAAAAATTTGGCGGGGGGTGGGCTGGGGGTGAGGGTGGGGGATGGAAAGCGGACAAAGGCAGGAAATACTACAGAATTCAATAAAAGTTCCCAAAACTAAAGGATGAAACTTTCAAATTGAAAGAGAATAACTAACTGCCTAGAACACTGGCTGAAATGACACTAGCCCAAGTATATCACCATGAATTTTACAACTATGGAAACAAAAGCAAAAAAAACCCAAACTTCCAAAAGATAAACTTGGCATATACAAAGAATGAGGAATCAAAATGGCAATACATGTTTCAGTGCAGTATGAAAGCTAGAAGACAATAAAGAAAGGCCTTCAAAATTCTGAGAAAAATCATCTCCTACCTAGAATGCTATAACCAACCAAATTATCAATTTAGTATAAAAATGGAATGAATTTTTTTTTTTTTTAGTTTTCGGTGGACACAACATCTTTATTTTATTTTTATGTGGTGCTGAGGATTGAATCCAGCACCCCGCACATGCCAGGTGAGTGCGCTACAGCTTGAGCCACATCCCCAGCCCCATGAATGCATTTTTTAAACATGCAAGATATTGAACAATATACTTTTTCAGTAAGTTAGTGGATGAGCTCCATTAAAAATGAGAGTAAACAGAAAGAAAATTCTTGAGAGAAGCAAAAGGAAATTACAAGATATTGGCAAAGAAAGATGCCAGGATGACAGCTGTACACTATTCACAAAAAACAATCAGCTTAGATTGGAACAGGTGAAAAGACTCAGTTTTTTCCAAGATGACAAAACCCCAAACAATTATTTACATCTAAGAAAATAAAATATCACATAGCAAAGAATGGTAATCTAGGATGTTTAGTGCTCAGCTCTGAATATGCTTGTAAGATCATAATAATGTAAACACAGAATACTGCTCCAACTAAAATTATAATAATACAATTATTTTAAATTATGAGAAAAAGAAAGATATATCTAAAAACCATGGGGGTAGAGAGGGAGGTCTGTTCGTTTTCCATGGTGAGAAGCCAATAGAAATAAGAAAGAGGAAGGTGAGGGGCTATTTAAAGATTACTATTTAATTCTTTTAAGATATGTGCCTACATTAGATGAGGCACATGCCTGTAATACTAGCTACTTGGGAAGCTGAGGTAGGAGGATCATAAGTTTGAGGTCAGCCTATGCAACTTAATGAGACTCTGTCTCAAAATAAAAAAAAAAAAGGGATAGGGATGAAGCTCAATAATATAGCACCCCTGGGTATCATTCTCCTGCACTGAGGGATTATAAAACAAAACAAACAAAATCTTTTTTTTTTCCCAACAAAAAAATCTTATTGGTTAAACAGTTCATTTATCAAGTCAGAAGAATATAAACACTTACTTCAATACCATCAAATTCAAATTTTATAACAGGTACAAAAGCGTCTTCTACAGCCTACAAAAGAGGAAAACAATTATAACACACAGGTTAATCTTCTCTCTATACTTCCTAAGTGCCAGTAACGTAAATCTCTTTGTTTCCAATTTGTATTTTAATCAACAGAAAAAATAAAAAATGTTCTTCATCTTATATTCAGGTTAAGGCCTTCTACTTTGTGACCTGTGTTACTTAAGATAAACAAAATGCCTATGACAATAAATATTAAATTTATTATCCTCCTAAAAATATTTGTCAAAAACTGGAAAGCAGAAATGTTGTCATTTGGATACTTAGTGTTTCTTGGGTCTAAAGTGAAAACTGATTATTTAGAAACAGCACTAGTGTTAGAAATTTTAAAATAATCAAAACTCTTGACCAATAAAAAATTATATTTGTAGGAATAAGGCCAGTAACTGCAAATTATTGCTATTAAAATTTTATTTCTTGAATGAATAGCTAGATATATAGTTACTAACTGAACCTTCACTCAATAGCACACACAATTTGATTATGTATCAACCATTTATCAGATACTACAATAAATGGTTTATATAACTTATCTCACCAATCCGTAAAAAAATCTTATAAAAATGTTAGCACCATATCTTTAAAATAAAGATAAAATATAAAATAAAAATAAATAAATAAATAAAAATAAAATATAAAATATAGGCTCAGAGAGAGTAGGTAACAACTAAGGTCTAAGAGCTAAAAGTGGTATTCCAGTTGAAAACCCAGGTTTGTATAATTATAAAGCCTGTGTTCTTACTCTTTATGTATTAGTTTAACTAAACAGCAACTTCTTCTGAGGCATTTCAATAATCCTAGGACCTAGGATAACTAGGTTACTAATTTCAAAATATCAAATATGAAAGGATACTTACTCTTAAGTTTCTAATGCCATCTTGATGTTTCAATTTTTCAAAAAAAGACTGAAAAAAATCAGATCTTTCTACATGTCTTGGAGCTACACAAAGTGCATCGATGTCAGCTCCTACAAATCAAAGTATTTCTTATGAAGAAAAGCATACTATGCATTTTCATTAAAGTTCATGCAAACATATGTACAGAACAAAGTATGGAAGGTGTGTATAAGAAAAATGTTAGTTGAAAAGATGTAGAGAAAAAGGTACACTCATACAGTGCTGGTGGGACTGCAAATTGGTGCAACCAATCTGGAAAGCAGTATGGAGATTTCTTGGAAAATTGGGAATGGAACCACCATTTGACCCAGCTATCCCTCTCCTCAGCCTATACCCAAAGGATTTAAAAACAGCATACTACAGGGACACAGCCACATCAATGTTTATAGCAGCACAATTCACAATAGCTGAACAGTGGAACCAACCTAGATGCCTTTCAGTAGATGAATGGATAAAAAAAATGCGGCACATATACACAATGGAATATTACTCAGCAATAAAAGAGAATAAAATCATGGTATTTGCAGGTAAATAATGGAGTTAGAGAAGATAATGCTAAGTGAAGTTAGCCAATCCCAAAAAACCAAATGCCAAATGTTTTCTGTGATATAAGGAGGCTGATTCATAGTAGGATAGGGAGCGGGAGCATGGGAGGAACAGACGAACACTAGATAGGGCAGAGGAGTTGAAGGGGAAAGGAGGGGACATGGGGTTATTAATGATGGTGGAATGTGATGATCATTATTATCCAAAGTACAGGTATGAAGACACGAATTGGTGTGAATATACTATGTATACAACTAGAGATATGAAAAATTGTGCTCTATATGTGTAATAAGAATTATAATGCATTCCACTATATATATATATATATATATAAATATATATATATATATTTATATATATATATATAAATAAATAAAGATTAGTTCTGAGTAGTGATAGTGGGAATTTTTTGCTTTTATATTTTCTATGAACAAATAAGCATGTACTCAAAGTTCTTATCACTAGAATATAACCAAAACCAGTTACCTTTGGTGTGTACTCCAAGCCTATAGGATCCAAATGTGAAAATTTTACCACCAACCGTAGCCACAACAGAAGGTGGGAGATTCTAAAATAAAAATCACACAAAAGACATTCAATAGTTCAAGTTATTTTGTACAAAAAAAGTCTTTACATTCTACTGTCATGTATAGCTTAAAAGAACAAATAAAAAAATTTTTTTAAAGTGTCTAAATGCTTACTACATTTTATTCAGCATATGTTACACAGTACATTTGACAGCCTTGGTAAAATGGGATTTGTTAAAGCACTTCAGGGGTCTTTTGGTTGTGACATGAAATAAAGAGGGTATTTCCAGAGGGAGGACAAAACATTCATGTCTACTACACATGCCCCACATCTTTACATCTCTCTCTTAAATATAAACTTTTTTTCATCACTTGACTCTACCTGACTTTTCCAAATCCCTGTCTTTTGGCTTGATCACTTTTAACAGTCACCAGGGAACTCTTAACTACAAATTAATGAGCTTTCAGCTATTTACAACATGATATTCTCAGCCTATCCCATTTCCCCTTAAAGTATGTTTAATTTCTTGACTCTATTTCTGCAAGCTTTCTCAGGAAAGTGAGGTCATTCTTAATATGATATCTTCATGAGAGCTAATCTAATAACTTCAATTAATATTTCTATGATCAATTAATATTTCTATGATTGTACCATAATTAAAAAGCTACTTTGGGGCTGGGGTTTTGGCTCAGCGGTAGAGCACTCGCCTAGCACATGTGAGGTCCTGGGTTCGATTTTCAGTACCACATAAAAATAAATAAATAAAATAAAGGTATTGTGTCCAACTACAACTAAAAAAAAAAAAAAAAAAAAAAAGCAAGCTACTTCTTATTATCCATACTGCCTAAACTAATCATTATTATTCTTTTTGGCTAATTCTTAGTTCATATCTCTTAAATTTGTCACCTACCATTCTAATCAACTACTCTTCCCCTAACTTCAGGCTATTTAATAGTTATCCTAAGCTATATAATCTTGCCCTTAGTCTTTCTTTTCTCTTATTCTATGTTGTACAAAATTCACTGACTCGTGTTCCTAAATTATTCCATTACATACTACTTCTGCTCAAAACTTTACAGTGCAATCTTCCTGGACTATTGAGGTAAAGATTCTTGGGCCTGACAATCTCCACACTGCGCTCTTATGGAACTTCCTTTCTGAAGTTATTCCATAACCCAATCTCCTTTCCACTGCATTTGCCATTGCACCTGCCTCAAATGCATGCCTCTTTGAGTATCTTTAATACTTTTTTCACAATTCATTTCAAGTTCTACCTCTTCCGTAAAAACTTCCCTGACTATTCTTAACTTATTCAGGTAACAAGCTCTTTTTCCTCTGTGCTCCTCCACTATTAAAATCTTTACACTACACTTATTGATCCATAAACGTCTCCTCTCCAACCATATTTAAATCCTCAAAGGTGAGAATTGTATCTATTACTTCTCTGTATTTTCCTATAATACCTAGTAAAAATTACATCTGTTCATTAATCTGAATAGAACTATCTGTATAGAAGAATATGCTTGTTATTTCTTCTGTTTAATAAATATTAATGTTTCAAGAGTATCACAATTTTATAGCTAGAAAGGAGCTGGTATATTTATTAATAACTAACATGAATCAAAAGATAAGCCAAACATTGAAAAATCTTTTAGTTTGCCTTTCTACTTTGAAATTTAAAAACCTTGCATGATTTGTGAGAAAGCAATACACTGAATCATAAGTAAATATTTTTTTTATATACCTTTATTTTATTTATTTTTATGTGGTGCTAAGGATCAAACTCAGGGCCTCATACATGCTGGGTGAGTGCTCTACTGCTGAGCCACAACACCAGTCCGGTAAAATGTTTTAAAACATAATCATTTAGCTGAAATAATCAGAATAGGTGTTCTAGACCATTTAGAGTTTCTAACACAAACCCTTCAGTTATTTTCCAAACTAAAACATGCATAAACCAAAGAATTACAATTGACATAGCAAATGACCTTATCTACTCAGTGAAAAATGTCAAAACTTCCTTTCTGATTACTAGTAACAATGATTTCACATGCTCAGAATCTGACATATCACTCCACTGTTGATAACCTTGCTGAGAGCTTAGAAATGAGCCAGACAGCCTTTTGGCAGCAAGAGTAAATAGTAAATAGCATAAAGACTGTTAAACTCAATGACTAAAGTCTTAGGAGAATCCTAACCTTACTTGAGTCATTGTTTATAAGAATCAAATCTACATATTTATCATAGGTGTAGAAATAAATAATAAAAGTTGTAAAAGAAATAATTGTAGGATATGTTTATCTAATTTCTAAACCCATGCAGACTAAGGGGCATAAAGGGACTTTATAGATATCAGTTGGCAGACATGAACTTTCAACTGCTACTATGGGAAGAGATGGAATTATTATTTAAAAAACAAACCAAGTTTATAATACAATAATTTGAGTTACCTGATGAAGGACAAGTGGTCTGAATGTGAGCAGACCACTTGTCCTCCAAAGGTTTATATGTTAAAGGACTGGTCTCTAGGGTGACAGTATTGGGAGGTGGTGTGGACTTTTAAGAGGTAAGGCGGTAATTCGTAACTAATTACAAAAGGAACTGTGAAACTCCACTGGTTCTATTTCCTGGATGGGGATGTGCTACTGGTTCTGACATAAACTCTTACTACTGCCATTCACTATACTCATCAAAGGTCCAAAGCAAAGGGTCACCTAATTTTGGACTCAAACTTCCAAAATTGCAAACTAACTAAATGTTCTTTTTTCATAGAGTCTGTCTTAACAATTTTTTTAGTGATGAAATGCTACCTGCTAACTAATATAGTTAACTCCCAGTTGAACATGCCCCATTTAATTGTAATCCAGCCATTAAAATAATATTCACAGTGATAATGAGACAATAATGAAAATTCAATTATATTCAAAATATTCTAAAAAAGAAAAATATATAATTCAGAGGAAAAACAGTTAAGCTACTTGCATAATTATAAATTTGTGTTTACAAATTCCTATGTCTTAGAGGCCAAGCAGGTATGCAAATAAGGAACTCCCACATGAGAAATACAGAATTTGATGAATGGCACTTGCCTTGTCAGAAATAACAGGGAATAGAGGGAGCAGGAAGTACTGAGTACTAGAGGGCAGGAACCCAGTCCCATTCAAGCCTTTCTGCTGAGTACAAAAGCAGGCCCAGTGTTGCCAGATCTGATGTGTCATTTAATAAGTCTGAAATCTAGTTTTTTAAATAAAATCTCCTCATATTTAAATTTTGGCCTACTACATATGGATCCAAAAAAAAATTATGCGAACTTGCAGCTATAATTTGCCACCTCTGGGGTAAAACCTCACCTACTTAGAAATTAAATTATCTAGACTAATTTATCCCCTGTATACCACAGAGCTAAGTTATAATGTGTTTCAGATAATTCTCAACTTTTGCATCTTACTACTAGGACAAAAGACCAGGACATAATGAAACAAAGAATTCCATGTAGTATAGAATCTTACCTTACTCTCACTGACATCGGATATCCATTCTTTTACTAAATTATTCAATTTACCAAGAACAACCAACCTATAATAAAAACATATTAAAGAAATAAACATATAGACAGTATCTCTGTGTTGGTGTTTGAGTAAAAGCACATTGTATATATGCTAATACTATCACATCTGTTGATACACAGCACATTTTTGGCATTCTTGGATCCCTCAGAGTGTCAAAGAGACGATAAATGTGATGATAGTATTTTGGTCTCTGAACTATTTTCAAAATTGAAAAAAATCTAGTAAAAATCACAAAGTTATCTTCCGTGAGTTGCAGAGGCCAACAGAATTGTCAATTTTCTTTGCTTTATTGTGTAAATTAGATAAACTCAATGTGGTACCAGAGGCTAGCATTTGCTCACTGCCAGTTATAAGTCTTTGAGTAATTAAAATGGGCAAATTAATTATTGGCTAATTTTTGTGAAGTATATTATTTAATAAGAGCAGTTTGGTATTATTAAAACAAATTTGCAGTCAATGCCACAAATAAATCAACATTAAAAAAAAAAAAGAAGGTTTG
The DNA here is from genome assembly GCF_048772815.1 of Callospermophilus lateralis. Classification (NCBI taxonomy): domain Eukaryota; kingdom Metazoa; phylum Chordata; class Mammalia; order Rodentia; family Sciuridae; genus Callospermophilus; species Callospermophilus lateralis. The sequence goes on along the minus strand of NC_135318.1, from coordinate 48,901,916 downwards.
GGATATAAAAGATAACATGAGAAAATGAATTTGCTTTTCCTCCATCCTTCAAGGTGCTGAGACTGAAAACCTTGGCATTGTCTTTCTCATATTCCACAGTCATTAAATAACCCTACCTTAACAATGTATCCCAAATTCTACTATTTATCACCTCCACTGCCATCTTCTAGTTCCAAGTACCATTATTTCCTCTTGGGGTTATTATAATGGCCTTTTAAATAATCTCTCTGCTTCTGCCCTTGCACCCCTCTTCAGACTATTCCCAATATAGCAGCCAGAGTGACTGTATTAAAACATTAATCAGATCATGTTAATCTTCTCCTCAAAGCCCTAATAGCTTTACATTTCATTCAGAATAAACCAAAACCTTGAAAATGCATTACAAGGTCCAAAGTCCAAGTCCCTTCCCACCTCACTTTCTTAAAGCTAAAATTTCCCTGCTTACTTGCTCTGCTTCAGATACTCAGCAGATTTGAACTTACTATGTACTATTCAAACCTACCAGGTACACTCTCACCTCAGGTTTTCTATCCAGAATGTTTTTCCCTCAAATATCCACCTTCTCACCCATATTCACATTTTCCTCTAAATGTCATTTTCTCAATGAGGCCTTCTCTGAAAACCTCTACTCCCAGCTTTATCTTTCTCAATAGCACTTACGTGTAATACTGTATTTATCTTACTTATTTGACTGTTAGTCTCTTCTAAACTTCACCTAAAATGTAAGCTGTAGGGTGGGCCAAAAATTTTCTTTTTGTCATTTCTGTATCTATAGGTAGGGATATAGTGGGCATTCAATATATGTTTTTGGAATTAATGATTAAATAAGATACAATAAAATATTTTACAGTTTTCAATGACATACCTGTGGTTCAGTTCTTCCTCATCTTCAAATACTCCAAATGGCTTCATGGCATCAATTAATTTCTGTGTATAAATATGATCAATTTCTTTAGGACATGCCAAACTAATTGGAGAGGTAATTCCATAATGCTTTTGTTGACGCTGGCTGTCCAGCATGGTGTTTCTATTGAAGAAAAAGGAAACAGTAGAAAAAATTTAAAGTATCATATCATACTGATACATTCACCCTCTCAATCCACTCATGTTAACTGAGCTACCTTAGAAATTAATTAAGTACTAACAGTTTGGGCAGGCACTTTTTTTAAAGGAAAAATGGGGACTTTTCAAGCCAAAAGCAGCATGTGTTGGCATAACACTACTTACTTTGAATGCAAAAAACCTAAATGAGATCTGTGCCAAGGCTACCTCCACTACACCCTGCAGACTTAAAGTCAAGTACCATCTACTTTCTAGAATCTTTGAAATGCAAATGCTTGAAAGAAAGAACTTTCTTGGTAAAAACCATTGGGCTTTTCCTTCTAAGAAAGAAACAAAAACATACCATCAGAAAGTCCTTGTGAAATAATCTGGCTTTTAAATGAAATCACAATTAGATTTCTTCTTGGGAAATTCAACACCCTTTGTTTGAATCAGAGTTTATAATCCTAACATTTGTTACTCTTAACTCTTCATTTTGGATTGGCACTAATAATATTTCACACTGAATAATTACCCAATTCTTTATACTAAATGTCAACCTTTTTTACTGGATACAAGTGATCTTCCACAGACCCTAGCCATCAGGAAATTACATTCTTGAATAAGGTACAATCGATTTCTGAGATTTGGGGTTTACATGGACCAATGACTTCAAAATAAATTTTGGACCCAATAAGGTTATAACATCTTATTTTGCTGTGAAAATAAAGTAAAAGCACACACACACACTAACCAACTAACCTTACCATCCATTTTCACCATGCTTTCACTAAGGGACAAGTAATAGTAAGAATATAATCTCAAAATAAAAAGCAGTCTTTTAGCTTGAATAAAATAGTCTTATAAAAGTAAGACACAGAAGAATCCTGAGAGGCATGTTAATGGGTACAGGTTGCAGTTGAAAAGGAAAATGAACAGCACAGTAGGACAACTGTGATTGACAACAATTTATTGCACATTTCAAAATAGTGATGAATTTGAATGTTTCCAACAAATGTGTAAGGTAAAGCATGTAATTGCCCTACTCTGATCATTATATATCATATACAATTCACAGGGAGGGAGGGGAGAATCAAATAGAAGAAACATACCAAGAAACTCCAAGAAACATAGCAGTTTAATTTTCTTCAACACTGATTTTGTAAATGTTTATTAGTTATTTCAAGTCTCTCATATATATATATATAAATATATATATTTATGTGTGTATGTGTGTACACACATTTTTGGGGGGGGGGGGCCACCAGGGATTGAACCCAGAAGTGCTGAACCAGTGAGCTACATTTCCAGGCCTTTTTATTTTGAAACAGAGTCTCACCAAGTTGCTTAGGGCCTTGCTAAATTGCTAAGGTTATATTTGAACTTGAGATCCTCCTGCCTCAGCCTCCTGAGTTGCTGGGATTATAGGTATGCACCACTGCATCTTGCTCAAGTTGTATTTCCTTTTAAAAATTTGGCTTTTTATCTTCAGTGAGCTACAGAGGTGTTCTGGTATTGTTTGTGTTTGCTTACATGTATATGATAGACATGGGACAGACTGATTAAATATTACCATTCAATTAATCTCAATAACCAAGAGGCAGGTCTTGAATAAGTGCTATTTTCCAGAAAAGCACCTGAGATTCAAAGAGAGAAAAAGAGCCAGAATCTGAACTCCAAAACCTTTTTCCACCATTCTATTTTCTCTTCCATAACTACTTCTGACACTATAAGTCCCAGGTCTCAATTTCTTATCTGTATTCTCAAAATGTTGGCTATTGAGTCCCTACTGATCATAAAAATCTCAATTCTAGGGTTTTGAACCTCCCTCATCTAAACAGGAAGGGGTGGGGGTTGTAAACAGCATATTGCACATTCCCTTCCATCCATCAATTTCACTTATAGGCAAAAACCACAGAGAAAATCTAGTACAAGTGGAAAAGAAGACATGTAAAAGAATGCTCCCTGCCACACTGTAACATTAAAAACTTAAAATATCCTAAACAGTCACTAAGAGGAAAAGGACTAAATTTGGTCGTATCCCCACGATGGAATACAACACATTAGTTAATGTAAATTAATTAAAACTGAAACTATTAACATGGACAGCTGAGAGGTACCATGTTGTTCTAAAGAAACAAGCTGCAGAATGACAAGTGTGACACTAAGTTATAAAGTTTAAAAATAAGTAAAACAATGACAGCTATTATAGACACAAACGTATATAAAGCATAAAAAGATGCATCAACAATAAACATCCAATTCAGAACTGTGGGGATCTCTGAAGAGGAACGTGAATGGGACCAGAGAAGGGGGAATGAGAATCCTTCAGATGTATCTGGAACGTCTGACTTCTTTTAAATAAATAAATGCAGACACCACACATACACACACACACACACACACACACACACACGGGCGTGTTATTCTTTGAGAGAAATGGGTGGTGGCACAAGCGGTGTTTCAGCTATTCTCTGCATTTTTTTATATGAATATTTAAATTATTTCCCAATAAACCGAAAGAAGCTCTAACAAAATCTTGGCAAGCAAAGAAACTGTTTCTGACTTATCAAAGTGTGAGCAGGAGATACAGACCCGTAGATATTGTGGGTAGGTGGGGAGGCCCGAGGAGGGGGCGTCAGTGGCGAAAAGGCCTCTGCCTTTATCAAACAGAAACCCCTGGGCTGGAATAGGTCATTCACTCCTGAAGACCTGAAGACAGCCACTCCGGCAGGGAGGAGGGGGAGGCAGGGGGATGGTATTTGCGCCAATGCAGACAGAAGCAGACGGGCTCAGACAGTACTGAGGACAGGAGAGTGACCGACAATTTCTCCCCACGGACACAAGCACTTCTCCCCCTCCTCATCAGTGTCTGGGGGCGTCCTCAGAGGCGGGACCGCGGGGGTAGACAGGGACTCCTGAGTCTCGGAGTCCAGGCAGAGGTGGGTAGGTAAGCCACCGGGTGTAGGGGAGGTGCCACTGCGGACTGGCTGGGAACGGGGAAGGAGATCACTGAGGCAAGGTGCGGGCAGAGTACTAGGGTCAGGGAAGGGAAACGAAGCTCCGGGATGACCACCTCAGCTCACCTCTCCCCACCTCGCCCTCAACCGCCGCCCCCCACCACTTACGCAGACATCTCTTTCATCGCTTCCTGCGTCTCCCTCTTCAGCGAGTGTCTTTCGCTCTGGAGTCCTGTTCTGGTCGCTCCCTTCTCCCTGTATCCACTTTCCTGCAGTCACTTGCAGCTCGCTCGCTCTCTCACTTCCCCACTTACTACGGCCGAGGCATCCAAACGAGTAGTGAAAACACCACAAAACCGGCTCTATTTATGACAATACAGCGCGGACGACGCCAATATGGCGCCGCTTCCCAGACTGCCTCTCGTCCTCTGCAGCCCCGCCCCCTTGGTTCCCGGGCCCGCCCTCGACCACGCCCGCTCTGCCTTCGGGCTGCGTTGGCTCCGCCCACGGGGGCGGTGAGCGCCTTCACTCCGAAGGCAGACAGGGAAAAAAGCTTTAGATCCTCTCCTTTGTCCATGGGGCTGTCAATCCAATCACACCTCTTGGAATGTAATTTGGAAATATGTTTTTCTTGTTTCTCCATTGAAAACATGTATGTATTTTTTCAAATATCACATGCTTGCCTAACAAATACAATTTTAACTCTTCAATTTTCCCACATCTTTAATTTAATTAAGCGTAGTCAAACGTAATCAATCCACTTGTCAAGGAGATTGTGTTGGGAGAAGGTCACACCCAGGAACGTGCGACTTTAAGGCAATTATCCCAGGGGAAAGCAAGCTTGTAAATTGGAGGCTAACTGTTCACTTCACCTCTAAGTGCCACCCCCTGATTCATGACATTCTGGCATTTAGCTCAGAGAGGCTGAAAGTAATTGCTAGCAGTTTGCAACAGGATAAATCCAAGGCTGAATCAAAATCTCACACTTTAAAATAATGAAGATCATGTTCTATGTGATTGTAAGGATGAAAATGGGAAAATAATGACTGATTTTAAAATGTTAAATTTATTTAAAATTTCAAATACTAACCCATTACAAAGAAAGGATGTCAAGAAGCTGCTTATTCTTGGAATATGACTCAGAGTCACAGTTAAATAGAAGAGATTACTTATTGACTTATTCATTTATTAATTCAAAATATTTATTGAAAATCCAGTCTGCATTAGGCATTGTTTTATGCTCCAGGACTTACTGGTATGTAAAACCAGATGTATCCTTTGATCTTATCAAGCTCAGAGTTTAGTAGAAAACACTATCAGATATGAGTGATACTTTTTTTGTTGTTGTAAAACTAAAGCACATATTATGTGGAAAAACTTAATTTCTGCCTACAAGAAATCATGTCCCGGGGCTGGAGTTGTAGTTCAGTGGTAGAGTGCTTGCCTAACATGAGTGAGGCATTGGGTTCCATCCTCAGCACCACATAAATAAATAAATAAATGCCCAAGGGGAGGAAAACATATACACAAGTCATTAAAATACAGTATGGTCTATGATACAGATGGGATCAGGGTGATAAGGGACTTATCTAAATTTGGAATGTGTCAATAGTGGATTGGATGTAGATGGTAGGAAGAAGGAAAAACCTATTCCTGGAAATACAGAGTAGGAGCTAGCATGGGTATTAATGCAAGGTAGACCTAAAATTGAGTCCTAGGTTTGCTGTTGACTGGTTTTGTGACAACAACAAAACAAACTTTTAAGTTAATCTTGAAAAAGAAAAACTTTTTCCTCATCTATAGAATAAAAGAGAATCAAATGAGAAGAGTATGTATGACCAGTATGAATCTCAATCCAAAAATCCAGACTTGCAACAATTAGCACTTTATTTTCAAAAATTTAAGTTTTGACTCTGATCCCCTCAGTCTTCTGAGCTAGCATACAAGGCAATGTTGATCATGTTTTCCCTCTATTCCCCTTTCTTGGGATAGTACCAAGGGACTTTTAGATATAGAGCAAATTATATATGTCTGGTCCTGGGCCACTTTTCTGTACTGTGGGCATCTGGGCCTGGAGGTTTTCTAATGCATCTGGGTCGTGTCTGGGGCTCATGGTAAGGACCTGTGGTCTCAGCCCAGAGTACCACAGAGATAGCAAGTCTTCCCATCTCCTCCACAGGTTAGTGTATCTTGCCACTCTAGGAGACAGAAAGCCTCCTTTCCTCAAGTTTTCTAACCAAGATGTGTTGTTAGAAAGCCTCTTTTCTTCAAGTTTTCTAACCAAGATGTGGAGTTCTCTTCAGGGCTTTGCTTTGTTTCAAATACAAATGTCAGGAGGACTTGCAGGGTTTAACTCTGCTATCTAAATAGTGTAGAGCACTTAGCACAGTGCCAGGCTCATACGAATTCAATAAATTAAATTTTCTCTCTTTTTTTGGTATGGGAAATTGAAACCAGGGGTGCTTTTACCCCTGAGCTACACTCCCAGTCCCTTTTTACTTTTTAAAAATTTGAGGCAGGATCTCACTAAGTTGTTAAAATGCTCACTAAATTGCTGAGGCTGGCAATTTCAGTTGTTCTGTCATATATTTGTTTTTTAAATATTTATTTTCCGTTCTATTTTTTTCTGATTCTTAACTTTATCTGAAGAGAATAATTTGTTTGCCATCGTCTGTTAGAGCAATTTGGAAGGAAGGTGAATTCTCCTTTTAATCCTATTAATTCAGTGAAATCTTAGGTGTTTCTAAGATAACTTTTAAACTATATTTAAATAATCAAAGTCAACATCAGAACATACATTTTAATTTTCCTCTTTATATAATTTGTAGTTTGGCACTGTATAATTGCCCTCTCCCCCATGTTTATGTCTTTGATAATCTACCTAGGATTGAATTCTATTTAAATAAGAACATTTTCTCCTTTGCAGTATACATTATAGCTGTATTTGTTAAGCTAAACTAAAGTTTTTCAAATTATAAAAGTAACCCATGTTCATAAAAAGAGAGTGGATATGTATCCCTCCCCCTTTCCCAGGGGAACCATTATTAACAGCTGTGTATTTATCTTTCTTTTTTTTTTTAGAGAGAGAGAGATAATTTTTAAATATTTATTTTTTCTTTTTAGTTTTTGGTGGACACAACATCTTTATTTTATTTTTATGTGTACTGAGGATTGAACCCAGCAGCGCAGCACATGCCAGGCGAGTGCACTACTGTTTGAGCCACATTCCCAACTCTGTATTTATCTTTCTAGCACCCCAAATCACGTATAAATATGTACCAGTGATTTTGATGTATTGTTTTTTAATTTTGGAAACAATGGAATCACATCATACACATTGTGCTCCTTACTTTTTTTTTAACTCAAAATTATGGGCATCTTTCCATGTTAGAAAATGTTATGGGTTGAATAGTGTTCTCTGTAATTTCTTTTTCTCTACATTTTTACTTTGGTGCATTATTGTACATAATGGTGGGATCTGTTGTTAAATATTAGTACATGTACACAAGTGTTCTCCAAAATTTCATGTGCTGAAGCCCTAACTCATGGTACCTCATAATGTGACTGTATTTGGAGATAGAGTCTTTAAAGAGTAATTTAGTTAAAATGAAGTCACTAGTGTGGATCCTACAACATGATTGGTGTCCTAGTCAGAATAAATTTAGACACAGATGAATGGAGAGGTACTATAATTTGGATCTGGAATGTTTCATATGTTAAAGGCTTTTCCCCAGTGAAGTAATGTTCAGAAGTAGGACTTTTGGGAAGTGATTGGATCATGAGGGCTTTAATAAATTAATCCACTGATAACTGAATGGACTGTTGGAAGTGATGGAAACCAGGAGGAGGGACCAAGTTGAAAGATGTGGATCCTTGGACGCATGCCTTTGGGGACTTCATCTTGTCCCTATCCCTTTCCCTTTCTCTCTTTCTCATTATTTCTCCATCCTGGCTGGCAGGAGCTGAATAGCTTTCCTTAGCCACACCCTTCTCCCATGATGTTCTGTCTTGCCTCAGGCCCAAAGCAAAGCAATGGCCAACCACAGACTGAAACCTCTGAAATCATGAGCCAAAATAAACTTTTCCTCCTTTAAGTTGTTTTTGTCAGGTATTTTGGTCATTGTGTCAAAAAGCTGACCAATATATCTACTTTGTTCTTTTTTTCTTAATAGCATTTTTTTTTGGTTCTTTTTTTAATATCAACAGTATTCTTCATCATAGGTAATACATAATGCATTGTCATAATAATGTGTAAGTATAGCTGAATCATGTGGTGGTTCCATTCCTAGACTTTTGAGGAGCCTCCAAACTAATTTCGATAGCAGTTTTACTAATTTACAATCCCACCAACAGTGTAGAAGTGTTACTTTTTCTCCACATCCTCTTCAGCATTTATTTATATTATTTGTATTCCTTATGACTCTCATTCTGACTGGTATGACATAAAATCTCCATGTAGTTTTGATTTGCATTTCCCTAACTGCTAATGATGTCGAATATTGATTCATATGTTTCATTTGTATTTCTTCTCTGGAGAAGTGTCTAATTCATTTGCACACTTATCAGTTGGGTTATTTGGGTTTTTTAGTGTGAAGTTTTTGAGTTCTTTATGTATTTTTATGTATTCTAAATTACTTTATGTATCTGGAAAACCTTACATTAACTCAGAGAGCTTTTTTCTGGCAGATTGTTGTACCAGGTCATTACACTGGTTTATTACGAGCACTTAAGGAAAAGAATTTTGGGGGGGTTTTGTGCATGCTAGATTCTCATATTCTACCACTGAGCTACATGCCTAACCAGGACTAGCACTTTTTAAAAAATGAAGATAAGTGTGGTTCCTCAGATAGGATGATCCAAAAATGATCTTTGGAGCTAATGCTGGGGTTGCCTACTATATTGTGCCAGCTGGGACAAAGGTCTCCCCAATTATCAGCAGCAGGGGCATTGCCAAACTTAGCATTTCACAAGATGGCTTTCTGTCCCTAGCAGATGGGGCAAAAATTTCCTAAAGATCTCCAGGTGCTAGGAAGTTGGCTTTCCCACACAAGTCCTGTAACAGCTGGTTCTTAAACTCAGTCACCCTGGCTCTAGTTTCTTTGTCCCACATTCTGATAAGGCTGTTTTCTCACAATTTTGCCCTAAGAAAGTGTCTTCTCAGGCAGGAAATATCCCTTCACCAGAACACATATAGCACCTAGCCTTAGCATCTTTCGTTTCTTTTGTTGATCCTTGACTTGTATGTTTCCCGCATTAAAGGCTTATTTTAGTCAGCTTGTTCACTACTATGACTAAAAGACCTGACAAGAATAATTTTAGAGGAGGAAAAGTTTATTTGGGAGCTCAAGAGAGGTCTCAGTCCATAGACAGTATTGGATATGAAAAATAAAGGACCCCAAAATAGAGAGGCCTGGGAGGAGGAAATAGAAAAGAAAGCAATGCATTGATGGCTTTCTTCTCTCCCAAGATAAAACCTTCCCAGATGCTGGCCACAGGCGGGGGAAAAAATTGGCTCATCAATCTAGTGATAGTTTCTAGGAAATACTATCTCTTCCAAGACAACTCCTCTTCAGGTGCTGACCACCGACCCCCAACTCAAGGGCTCAAATTCCTGAGTGCCCAAACTGACATGCTCACTAAATCACTCACAACCTATATAAGCCCAGTCTCCTTCTTTGTTCAGGGGCTCATTTTTCACCAGGAAAGTGGGTCCCACTGTGTCCCTTTGTCCCTGCTTACCCTGTTCCTATGTAAAATTTCATTCCTGAATAAAAACAAACAAACAAACAAAACTGAGCTGATTGGTGAGGTTGGTGTTTGTCCTGGTCTTTTTTGGCTAACAGATAGCCAGCTCCATTCCTTGGGGCTTAAGATAGGCTGAATATCATGGTGGAAGAGTGTGGCAAAGGGAAGCAGAAAGAGACTCCACTTGCCAGTAAAAAATGTATCAGATAAAAATTTAGCCAGATAAAAAAGGTCCACATTTAATTCTCACCTCCTTCAGCCACACCCTACCCCCCTTCAGTTACCACTCAGTTAATCCCATCAGGGGATGGGATTTAGTTTTGATTAGCTGATTTGAACAATAGGAGCTAGTTGAATGTTGTCAGAAATTGACTGGATCCCCAACCACATTTTAAACAGATTATCAGAAGAAATAAGACAGAAAAAAAGCTGACAGTAAAGACGCTTCAGATGTATAGTAACATACATTGTTGGTGGGACTGTACAACCACTATGGAAATCAATATGGAGGCTTCTCAAAAGACTAGGAATGGAACCACCACACGATCCAGCTATACTATTACTCATTATTTACCCTGATGATAAATTCATCATATTGTAGTGATATGTGCATACCCATGTTTATAGCAGCACAATTCACAATAGCCAAACTATGAAACCAGCCTAGGTGTCCATCAATAAATGAATGGATAAAGAAAATGTGGTATATGTACACAATGGAGTTTTATTGAGCCATAAAAAGAAATGAAATTATGGCATTTGCAGGAAAACGGATGGAACTAGAATCCATCATGTTCAGTGAAATAAGTCAAACTCATAAGGTTATCATAAAGTTAAGGGTCTTATGTTTTCTTTCATATGCAGCAGCTAGAGAGGAAAAAGGAAAATAAAAATTGGGGTGGATTTCCAAAAAAAATTAAAGGGAAGATCAGTAGAGGAAAGGGACCAAGGGGTGAGAGATAGGGAGGGAGAAGGAAATGCTGGGGAATGATACTGGCAAAATTATGTTGTTAAATTGTGTGCATGTAAAAATATGTAACAACAAATCCCATCAATACGTACAACTATAATGAGCCAATGAAAATGTAAAAAAAAAAAATACAAATTTAAATGGAAAAAAAAGTGTAATAACATGTTGCTATAAAATTGTGGGGGAGGAGCAGATGGGATGAGGGAGGTGGAGTTATAGCTGAAGCCCTAATGTGGTAGAGGGAAAAGAACCCTACCCTTTGAGGTTTTATGCTTGCATGGCTAATTCTGCCTTCTTGAGACCTCAGCCTGCAACTGAGGGTGTCAGAAGAGGGAGGAACACCCAAGTGTTGCGGTTTCTGAGAAGCTTCTCAACCCACCTTCTTTTAACACCCTGCAACAGGGTGACTTGAACCACTCAGTGTCTAGCATTTCCTATTTACACCATCATTTGTTGTCTCCTCACAGAGGAAAGAGTACCCTCTGTGATTTGGTTTTATTTTGCTACTTAGTTAATTTAACCTTGAATTTAGTAGAAATTGCTGTTTCTAATTTGAAATTTCTGTTGCTGGCTCTCCACATCCATGGATTCAACCAACTTCAGATCAATCAAAAATATCCAAAATAAAACTGTGTACTGAACATATATGTACAGATATTCCCTCATCATTATTTCCTAAACTATGTACATAGTATTCACATTGTATTATGTATTATAAGTAATCTAGAGATGATTTGAAGTATATGAGAAGATTACATAAGCTATGTGCAGATACTACACCATTTGGTCCAAGGGATTTGAGTATATGTGAGGTTTGGGATCTGTGGGGTGGGAGGTGGGGATCCTAGAACCAATCTCCCAAGGAAACCAAGGGATGACTGTGTTTAATATGCACAATTTGTTACTTTAAAATATATATATATATATATATATATATATATTAATTTGGTGCAAAAGAGGGGCAATCCAAGTTCCTATTCATTTTTCCTACATTTAGAACAATATGTGAAACCCCAGACATGCTTTGGACAATTCACAAGCCCATTGATTTAAAGAGTTTGATTTTGAGAACATTTCCAATTTCAAGTCTGTGGATTTTCATGGTATGTGATTGTGGGATGAGGCTCCCTAGGTCTCATAGTGTTTTCTTGCATTAAAACCCTGCTAGCTTCATTGGAAGAGCCTTTGCCCTGTGTGCTGAGATATGTCAAATCAAGTAAGGTAGCAATCAACTGCTTTCCTAAGAGTTGTCTTGACAGCCTGAAGTTAGGGAACTCAGCATTCCCTTCTAACTGTTTGTTCTCTACACATTCAGAAGGGAAAAAAAAAAAAATCTTTACACCAATTTAAAACTTTTCCCCAAAACTCAGGGGATTAATATATAAACTCAGTGGACAGGGAGGTAAGTTTCCTACTTCCCTCCAAATTGAAGCCAAGATTAATTACGAGATTCACCTGTTCCTGAAACAGTCCAGGTAATGGATCCTGGCTGTGCGCTCCCTGAAGCAGTGCTGGTCCCACAGTTCACAGACTTACTTGCTTTGATCAACTCATTCTTTCTCAGCAGGCCCCAAATGGTTGCCACGGGACACAAGTGCTTAGTTTACAATCATGTTAATTTTGCTTTTTGTTTGTCTTTAGCAGTTGGAGATTAATGAGTAAAAAAGGTGTTTAAATTTTCAACCAGGCTTCTTCTAATCGCTGGGCCGCATTGTGGCTGGCAGTTTTATTACTTTGATTTCCTGAATCAATCAGGTATACGGTTTCTTTGTTCAATATAGGTTATGGTGCAGGGAAAAGACAGTCCTACCAGGAATGACTGCAGCTGTTCTGGATTCCGTGGAAGGCGATTGTGAAAATACTTTGGCACCTTGGCAGGTTTTCATAAGAGGACTTTGTTGATGGCATAATTTGTTTGTTGGCCATGCTATGTAGGGATTGACTCCAGAGACACTCCACCACTAAGTTACATCCCCAGCCCTTTTTGTTTTTTTATTTTGAGACGGGGTCTTACTAAGTTGCTGAGGCTAACTTTGAACTTACCATCCCCTTTGGCTCCCAAATTGTTGGGATCACAAGAAGTAAGCCACCATGCCCGGCTCCTGGCATTCTAAATAAACATGTCTGAAGCATCTAATAAAGGAGGTTGCTATGCCTGTTTTTCATACTGAGGAAATCAAATTAGCCGATATCTGCTGCAATGGTGAAAATTAATTCAGAATTTGAAATAAATTCCTTGGAAGCTGGAATTTGTTGCCACATCAACTTCTGATGCTTCTGAAGTAAGGAAAACAAGCTCCATTCCGTAGCAGGGTTACTTCAGTGTTTGCCTTCAGGTTTGTACATAAACCAGTGAGGCCATGGAGATTCTCTCTCGAAAGAGACTTTAGATCAAAGAAATCCCCTTCAGGTCTCATACATCGTAATAGAAATTTTACACACATATTACAACTGAATATGCATTGTTCCTGAATGTAAGAGACAAGGAGAGCTTTGCTTTAACACAGTCTTTCTAAAGCACAAAACTGATCATGATACTTCTTGTTTTAACATTTGTTATAGTTTGGATCTTGAATGTTGCCAGAGGCCCAGGTATTGGAGGCTTGATCCCTAGCCTGCAGCACTGTCAGAGGTAGTGAAACCTGTGCTAACAATAACTTAACTAACAATAATTAGGTCATTGGGAGTGTACCCTCGAGGAGGATCTTAAGACCCTGACCCCTTCTTTCTCTGCGCCCTGGCTGCCCTGAGGTAAACAGCCCTCCTCTACCATGTGAGCCCACCATGATATACTGTGCAGCCCCAGGCCCAAAGCAACAAGGCCAAACCACTATGGACTGAAACTTTAGATGTGTTCTGAGAAATAAATCATTAAGCAAATCCATGTGTGAATATCATAGAATGTACTTACACAAACTAAGATGGCTACAATGTCATTAAGTACTGTTATGTGGTCTTATGGAACCACCATCATGTGTAGTCCATCTTTAACTGAAGCATTGCTTTATAGCACTGATCCGTCTGATCCCATGTGTTCTCCTTACAACGTGATGTAATACTCCTCCATTGAGAGCCAGGTTTGTGTTCTCAATTCTGGAACCTGAGTAGGCTTTTGTAACTGTCTCAACCAAAATGGTGAGTAGAATGATGGTGGAATGTTGCTATGTGACTTCTAAGTCAGGTCTTAAAACGTAATCCAGTTTCTGCCCCATTCTTTCCTTTTTGGGACACTTGCCTTTGGAATCCTGAGCTGCTACACAATCCATCTACCCTGAAGCTGTCATGCTAGAAATACTATACAGTTAGAGTGGGAATGCTTGAGGAGCACCCAGCTGTTGGAATCTCTCTAGTTTAGGTAGCTGGTATATAAGAAGCCTTTGAGATAAACTAACCCCAACTTATCTGACTGCAACCTCTTGAGAGACTTTGAGTAGAACTGCCTAGCTGAACAACTTTGGAATTTTTATCACATAGAAACCATGAGAAAAAAATGACCATTGTTGTCCCAAACCATTATTTGTTGAGGTGATTTGTTTCATAGTTATTGTTAGCACAAAAGTACCCAACTAGGTACAAACTTCATGGATTAGCAGAGTCTTTATTCAGTGGTGAAGTCACCCCTCTGATGGACCTACTTTCCTGGTGGAAAATGAGCCACCAGCCAAAGGGGGAGTCTGTGCTTATATAGGTTACACTGATAGGTGACTTAATTAAAGATGGAGCGTGTCAGTTTGGGCACTCAGGAATCTGAGATCTGCTTTTACTAGAAAGATGGAAGGTCTGGGGTCAACGCCCAGTATCTGGGAAAGGATTTGTTTTGGGAAGGATCAATGCTGTGACTTCTTCCCAGAGACTGTCATTCTAGGGGTGATGAATATCTCCTCCCTGGGGCTTGGCTTGTCATTGGGGAAGAATGTATTGGGAAAGGATCAATGTTTTCAATGTGTTGCCTTCTTCCCACTCCCTCTTCCCAGGCCACACTATTTTGGGGTTTATCATTTTCCATATCTAACAGTTATAGTGTCTGGAAAAGGGAAAAGAGGGCCGAAAAGTATCCTGAGCCATAAATTAAATCAAATTATAGCTGGGACTAAAAAAAAAATAATTTGGTAGGAACTGCAATTTAGTCTTAAAAATATGAATCTAGAAAATACCAAGGCAATTATTTATGAATAGGTTGGGTTTATTTCAGAAATGCAAGGTTGGTTTAACATTAAAAAGTTAATGTAATTAACTATATATACAGAATATAAATAAAATATTACCAATTAAGTAAATATTTAGTAAAATTCTATATATACCTATGATTTTAAAAAGTCGAGGGTCAATGGTAAGAAAAAATTTTCACAAACTTGATAAATGGTTCTACAAAAAAAAATCTATATCAGATACATACTAAATAGTAAAATATCAAAAATTTCCCCATTAAAGCCGGGCATGATGGCACCTGCCTGGAATCCCAGTGGCTTGGGAGTCAGGAGGATCACAAGTTCAAAGCCAGCTTCAGCAACTCAGTGAGACCCTGTCTCTAAATAAAATATAAAATAGGGCTGGGGTTGAGGCTCAGTGGTCAAGCACCCCTGAGTTCAATCCCTGGTACCCACCCACTGCCAAATTTTTCCCCACTAAAGTTGGGAATAAGAGAAAGATATTCACTATCATAATTTCATTTTCCTTTTTATTTCCTTTTTCTTTTTTCTCTCTTTCTCTTCTCCCTTTTCTCCTTCTCCGTCTTCTTTTCGTATTACTGGGGCTTGAACCCAGGGCCACTTGACCACTGAGCTATATCCCCAGCCCTTTTTAGTTTTTATTTATTATTATTTTTTAAAATTTTGAGACAGAATCTCCATAAGTGACCCTAGCCTTGAACTTGTTTTTTTTTTTTTTATATTTTATTAGTTATTAATGGGCCTTTATTTATTTATTTATTTATTTGTTTATATGCAGTGATGAGAATCAAACCCAGTAACTCACTGGTATCTCACACATGCAAGGTAAGTGCTCTGCCACTGAGCTACAACCCCAGCCCCTGGAACCTTGTGATCCAACTTCTTCAGTCTCACAAATACCTGGGATTACTGCTGACACCCAGTTCTTCTGTTACCATTTCAATTTAATACTGTCTTAGAAAGTACAAAAGGCAAGAAAACAAAATAAATAAAATGTATCAGGTTAAGACAGAAGTTAAAAAGAAACCCTATCATTATATGGAATTAACATGTATATCCAGAAAATTCAAAATAATCTATAAATAAATTATTGAGTGACAAGAATTTTAAAATAGTGAAAATACTAAAAATATAGAGAAATTAGAATCTAGCAAAGTTGTTGGATAACAGGTTAGTCTACTGTCATCAACCGAATTTCTATACATCATTAACAATTATAAAATTTAATTTAAACAATAGCATCAAAACCAAAAAACAAACCCACAACAACAAAAACCCCAAACCATATCATATTGGGAAAATAATTTTGTAGTTGAGAAACCTGGAAAATCCTACCTTAATCAAGTTATCAAATATTACCAGTAAAGGGAATAATTGACATTATGTATATCCTGATATGGTACATCAGGAAAAAGAAGGCTGGGCTGTAACTCAGTGGCAGAGCACTTGCCTAGTATGTATGAGTCACTGGGTTTGATCCTTAGCATCACATAAAAATAAACAAATAAAATAAAGGTATTCTGCCATCTACAATTACAAAAAAATTTTTTAAATATTATTAAAAATTTTCTGTTTAAAAAAAGGAAAATGTCAGTTCTATAGTTCTTTTCTGTTCAAATTGCATAAACTATATCTAATGATGAGAAAATGTCAGATAAACCCAAATCAAGGAATACTTTGATATATCTGGCCTGTAATTTTAGTATGTATTTATTTATTTTGTGGTACTGGGGATTGAACTAGGGGTGCTTTACCACTGAGCCACATGCCCAACTAATTTTTCCCCCCCAGGGCTGAGGCCCAAACTCAGGGCCTTGTGTATACTAGGCAGGCCTCTGTCACTGAATCCCCAACCCCCTGCCCAGCTCTTTTTAATTTTAATTGGAGACAGGGTCTTGCTAAATTGCTGAGGCCCACCTTGAATTTGTGATCCTCCTGCCTCAGCCTCCTGGGTCCCTGGGATTACAGGTTTATGCACCTGCACTGGCTGTCCTATATTTTAAAAGAATGTCAAGATAAAGTCTGGAAAACTATTCTGGATTAAAGATGACTAAACAAGTCACGATGAGGCTTAATATGAAATATATTTGCTTTTTGTCCTGTTTCTTAAAAACCCTGGGAATTCCTGAATGTTAGACATTTTTTATTAATAACAATGGTCCCTTTCAGATCCCAGAGTTTATGCTAATGGAGTGACTTAGGGTAGGGCCCCTACAAAGCCTCTGGAGAGGGCCAGCTACTGGAAAGACCAAGTGATTAGACTTAAGAGGGTTGAAACTTTTTGCACCAACCACCAACTGCTGGACAGGGTCTGGGGTGCATGATCAAGCTCTGTAAATTGTTAAAACAAGAATGAGCTTCTGGCTTGTTGAACAGGTGGAGGTGCTAGCGGGGTGGCAGTCCCAGAGAGGGCGTGGGTTCCTGGTGCCTTGCAAAAATCTGTCTCTTCCTGGGGTTTTTTGTATCTTCTATAATATCTTTTATAATAAACTGACAAATGTAAGTAAATATTTCTGTGTCATTCTAGCAAGTTATTGGAACTCGGAGAGGAGGCTGCAGGAAACTGGTTGTAGCCATTCAGTTAGAAGAACCTGTGGCCTGCGCTTGTGTTTCTTATTGGAAGTGGGTAGTTTTGTAGAAATGAGTTTACAACCTGTGAGATCTAATACCATCTCCAGATAGATTGCATCAGAATTGAATTATAAGATACTCTGCTAGAAAATCACTGAAGGATTGTTTGATGGGGAGAAATCCAAGGATCACAAAGGTATTCTATATTGATTGTGAGATTAAAAAGTTGTTTGTTTTTTCCTTTCACATTTGACAAGAAAATGTAGTATGTGATTTTGGAATGGATTTTGAACCAGAAAAACAAACTTTTTTCCTTTTGCCACAGGAAAACGTTAGTGAGATTGAATTAATGGGATTGGAATAGATGAGATTTAAATAAGGTGTACAAATTAGATCATCATACTATATCAATGTTAGTTTCCTGGTTTTAATAAGTGTACTGTGGTCATAACATTGCTTTTCCAAAAATAGAAAGAAATATTTAGAAGGAAAGTGACACTGTTGCTGAAAGCTCAGTTCTAGTTACCAATGCCAATCCAATAATGAGGACATAGTTTTGAGAAAAAGGAAAAAGATTTATTGCTGTCCTAGCAAAGGAGAAACACAGGGGACTCCTGTCCCAAAGGTTGTGATTCTGCCCTTAGAGGGGAACAGGGGGCTTTTAAAGAGGTGACTCAAAGGCTACATTCCCCGGAGTTGTAATTCACTTGTTAATTTGGGATATAGTCATTTCTGAGATCTTCTGGTGCCATCCCCAAAGTATGGATTACTTTGTTCCTATGATGAGTATGTACTCAAGGACAGAGTAATCTGCCTAATAATGGAGAAGAAAGGTAATACTGTTTCCAAGGATCAGGGAGAGAGGAAGAGAAAGGAACATGTCCATTTTAAAAATAAGTTGTGGGCAGCAAGGACTATATTCAAAGTTAAAGTATACCACTGTTACAGCATTATGTCTGCAATTTCCTCTAAACGTTTACATGGAGGAAAATACCATGTTCATGGACTGGAATACAATTCTCCTTAAATTGATCTGTACATCTAATGCAGCCCCAATAAAAATTTTAGAAAGCTTTCTGTTTGCTTGCTTTTGTAGGTTTTGATAAGTTTATTTGAATTTTTTTGTGGAAAAGAAAATGATCAAAAATAGTTATGAGAGTCTTTGGGAAAAAAAGTAAATAGAAGGACTTGCTAGGAATATCAAAGCTTAAAACCCTATATTTAAGTTTAGAGACATAGATAAGTTGGACAGAATACAATAATTAGCAACAGATACACACACAGACACTTGATTTATATGGTCACTTCAGGGCAGTGAAGAAAGATGACTTTTTTTTTTAATAAATAGTACTGGTATGACTAGATATCCTTAAGGAAAAAAATCTGACTTTAGCACCACGTCATATAAAAATTAGAACTCTGGAAAATAAAACTCGAAATGTAAGAAGTTTTAAAAAGTAATAAAGTGCTATACTTTGGATGTGAGAGGTTCCCAAAAAGTTCATGCATGAGACAGTTCAGAGGAGAAATGATTGGATTGTAAGAGTTCAGAGGAGTTTATTGGATTGTAAGAGTTCATTGGATTGTAAGAAGGTTCAGAAGAGAAATGATTGGATTGTAAGAGTTCAGAGGAGTTCATTGGATTGTAAAAGTTCATTGGATTGTAAGAAGGTTCAGAGGAGAAATGATTGGATTGTAAGAGTCTTAACCCAATCAGTGAATTAATCCCCTGATTGGGATTAACTGAGTAGTAACTGAAGACATAGGGTGTGGCTGGAGGAGATGAGTCTTTGCGGGCTTGACTTTGGGGGTATGTATTTGTATCTGGTGAGTGGAGTCTGTCTCTGTTGTCACCACATAAGCTACTTCCCTCCCCCACTCTCTTCCACCTGGTCCTTCCTGTCTCACCTTGTGCCCTGAGGAATGGAGCCAGCTGTCTAAGGACTGAGACCTCTGAAACCATGGGCCCTCAAATAAACACTTCTTCCTCTATATTTGTGCTCCTCGCTTCATTGAGTCACAGCAATGAAATAGCTGACTATACTACATAGGAAACAATCTTTCAGGATCACAATGAACTATTTCTTAAGCAGGATAAAAAGTGCATTCATGGGCTGGGGTGGCAGAGCGCTTGCCTTGCATGAGTGAGGCACTGGATTCAATCCTCAGCACCACATAAAAATAAATAAAATAAAGATCTTGTGTCCATCTATAACTAAATTTTTTTTTAAAGTGCACTCACCATGAAGGAAAAGATTGAGCCATTGAACTGAGCTAACATTATTAATGCCTGGTCATCAAAACACATCATTGAGGGAATGAAAAGGTGAGTAATAGGATTTATGTTCAGAGTACATAAAGAGCTTTTCCAAAACATCAAGACAAATATAAACAAGCTATTAGAAAAATGGGCAAAAGATTTGGATGGATTTCACAAAGGACTACTAATAATACTTTATATGAGAACACACCTCAAATTCATTGTAATCATGGAAATTAAAATTAAAATGTACCACACATACTTACTGGCATGATTAAAATGACAAAGACTGACAATCCAATTATTGGTGAGAATATAGAGCTAGTGGAATCTCATACTTTGATAAAGGAGTGTAAGCTGGTACAACCACTTTGGAAAATATGTTCAATTGAACAATACACACCACAACCCAGCAATTTTATCCCTAAATACATGCCCTGCAGAAATGTGCACATGTATCAACCAAAAGACATATATAGGAATTATTATTTCATATTATTTCCAAACTGGATGCAGTCCAAAAATAGAATAGTTAAATAAATTGTAGCATATTTGTATAATTAAACACTATCTGCAATAAAAATGATTGAATTGCAACTATATTCAACCACATGGTTGAATTTCCCAAACAAAATGTTGAGCAAAATATAAAAGAACATATGCTTTGTGAGTGCAATTACATATTGTTTTAAACCAGCTAATGCTTTAAAAAATTTCTCTTTATTAAAATGTAACAAGTAGAAAAATGCAGAAATTTCGTTTTATTTATTTTTTAAAGAGAGAGCGAGAGAGAGATAGAGATTTTTTTTTAATATTTATTTTTTAGTTTTTTTCGGCGGACACAACATCTTTGTTTGTATGTGGTGCTGAGGATGGAACCTGGGCCGCACGCATGCCAGGCGAGCGCACTGCGGCTTGAGCCACATCCCCAGCCCGAGGAATTTTAAATGTATAGAATATTTACTTAGGGAAACAGGAATAATGAATACTAATAATTATTGAAACTGGACTTTCATGTAGGACTTGGAACTTTTTGCTGTTTTTATTTCTTGCCCCCTCCTCTTTGTGATGTGCAATCTTCCTATTAAGGTAATGTTAAGCTGTTGGGATAAATAATGTTGAGGGATATCATTTTTATGTAAGTTAGTTTCAATTTAATCTTCACTTTGTAAAGTTACCTCAGAATTGATTGACGACTATAAAAAACTAATCACTTTTAGGAAACAGTTTGGACACTGTGTTTGTACTCTCAGGTGAACATCAAATAGAATTTTATGTTTGAAAAATTAGAAACAGTTAATTATACTCAAATCATTACTCTCTCCTGAGGAAAGTACTTTGCAGACTATAATTATTAGTAATGCTTTGTAAATGAAAAATGCAAGCATTAAAGAAATTAAATGCTCTATATAAAATTAGAGCCAGGAATGAGTCTTAAGAAATTTTGGTTCTTGTTTCTGTACCAAATCATCTGACCATGGGCAACTTTTAGGATTCAATAAAAAAAAAATAAAAGAATCTATCAAGATAATCTATATGAATTAATATACAATGTTAATATACAATTATCTTTCACATTAAATTAATGAAATTATTTAGTATATACTTTAAGATATGAAAACTTACATCCTCAGTCTCAGCTGGTATCCTGCTGCCTAAGCTAGAAACCTGGGAGTCCATCCTCACTCCTTTCTCTCTCAATCAAATCAACCAAATTTTAAGTTCTGTTAGCTATTTTTTTTTCTTTTCTTTTGGAATAATTTTAAGCTTACAAGAAAAGTTGCAAGAGTAGTGTGAAGAGTGTTTTTTCCTTGAACCATTTGAGCACAAGTTGCTCAAATCTCATTCTGGAGTACAATTCCACGGTATAAATGCACCATACCTTGTTTAACATTTCACCTATTGCAACTAAAGTTTCTATAACTTCTGGGTACAGGTTTTAGTGTGAACATTAGTTTTCATTCCTCTGGAATAAAGACCCAGGAAGGCAATTGCTGGGTGGTTGCATGTTATTTTATAAGAAACTGCCAAGCTATTTTTTAGACTGGTTGTATTATTTTACACTCCCACCAGCAATGTATGAGTGACTTAGTTTTCACACATTCTCACCATCATTTGGTGATAATTTCACTATACTTTATTTTGGCCATACTGATAGGTGTGTGGCGATGTTGTAGGGACAAACAAGGCAAGGCACCCAAGATAGCAGGAAACAGTTTTATTTGGCTGCAGCCAGATTCAGAGGGCACAGTTTTTGCTGTAATCAATTAATCCCCTGAACCTCGAGTTCAGGGAATTTCAGAATTTTATACTCAGCATGGAAGGGGAGAGGCTCAGAATTTCACAGTCTGCAGAAGTTCACATAAAAGCAGCTTTTTCTTTCACTGTTCTGGGCAAGTTAACTCTTCAAGGACAATACCTGAGAAGGGGAGAGCTTCTTCTCCCCTTTCTTTCCTCCCCCTGCCAGCTGTTACCATGGAGCCCATTTGTAACTTATCTTAAAAATGTAGACATCTCTGTGAAGCCCAGCTCAAGGCCAGAGACCTTGTTTGCACATTTCTTCAAAGTACTATACTGGATACGTTTGTGAAAAACTAGTAAGGGGGTGTCCAGCACCTGGAGTGCTGGTATCTTCTTGGCCCGTGGCCAAGTAAAGAGGACGACATGAAAATAGGAAGTTTATCTACATTGAATTCTTTTGCAGAGACTCTTTTGCTGACAGTCCTAAAATCAGCCATGTTGAAGATTTCTAGAGAGGCCCAGTTAAGACTTTTCAGTGGAGAAAGGGGGTGCCACTTCAGTGATATTCCATTGTGGTTTTAATTTGCATTTCTTTACAGTCAATGATGCTGAACACCTCTTCATGGATTTTATTTTGCCTTCTGAATGTTTTCTTTGATGAAATGTTTGTTCATGTCTTGTACCCATGTTCTAATAGGACTGTTAAATCTGGAGAGTTCTTTATGTATTTTAGATATGAGTTCTTTGTCAGCTCTTGTGAATAGCGCCCCTACCCCTGTCTGTGGCTTGTCCTTTCATTCTCTTAACAGAGTCTTCTACAGAGCAAAAATTTTAAATTTTGCGAAGGTCCAATTCATTAGTTTTTTCCTTAATGGATCCGGTTTTTATGTCTAATCATCCAGAATTTAAAAAAAATTTTCCCCATTTGTTTCTAAAGTTTTGTAATTTTTTAATGTATTACATGTAAGTACATGATCCATTTCATTTTAAAATTTTAGAAGGTATGGCATGAGGCTGAGGTTTATTATATTTTATTTTATTTTGCCTCTCTGCGTCCATTTATTTCAGCACCATTAGTTGAAAAGGCTACACTTCCTCCATCAAATCGCTTTCATACGTTATCAAAAATTGGTTGGCCATCTATGTGCGGGTCTATTTCCGAATTCTCCAATCTGTTCATTGATCTATCTATCCTCCAACCAATATCACACTGATCTATCTATCCTCCAGCCAATATCACACTGTATTGATCACTGTAGCTAAACAGCAATATTAAAATTGCTCTAGAGTTATTCTTTTTAAAAATTGTTTGAGCTTTTCTGGCATCCATGCCTTTCCAAGTAAATTTTAAAATAAGACTGTCTGTGTCTACAAAAACAAATAGCAGCAACAATAAGAACCTTTCTAGGATTCTTTTAGAAAATCACAATTAACCTATAGATAAATTTGGGGAGAATTGACATTCTTCTTATATTAAGTATTCTAGTCCATATGCATAGTATGTTTCTCTGTTTATTTAGGTCTTCTCTGATTTCTTTTATTATCATTTTGTGATTTCAGCAAAAAGATCATATACGTGTTTTGTAAATGCATCCCTGGTATTTAATTTTCTTTGGGGTGATTATATATAGTATTATGCTTTTATTTTGATTTCAACATATTCATTGTTAGTATATAGAAGTGAATTGATTTTTGTGTGTCAATTTTGTATCCTGTGACCTCACTGAAATTATTAGTTCTAGGAGTTTTTTGGTAGAGTCATTGGGATTCTGTACATAAATAGCCCTGCCATCTGCAAATTGGAAAGTTTTATTTTTAATTTTTTACTTCTATATGCTTGCTTGCTTCCATCCTTCTACTAGTCAGAACTTTCAGTACTGTGACTGAATAAGAGAGGTAAGAGGACATCTTATCTTAGAGGGAAAAAAAAATCAGTCTTTTACCATTTGATATGATGTTGGATGTAGATTTTTGGTATATACTCTTTATCAAGTTGGGAAAATTCCTGCTATTTCTAGTTTGCTGAAAGTTTTAATTTTAATTTGGTGTTAGATTTTGCTTTAAAAGTGTGCTGGGCATGGTGGCGCACACCTGTAATCCCAGGTAGTCAATTTAGAAGGCTGAGTCAGGAGGATTGCAAATTCAAGACCAGGCTTAGTAATTTAATGAGGTTCTGAGCAGGCTAGACTCTGTTTCAAAATAAAAATATATGGGTATGGGTATGTAGCTACATACGAGAAATTTGGGTATGTAGCTCAGTGGTAAAGTGCCTCTGGGTTCGATTCCCAGTCCCAAATTTTGCTAAATGATTTTTCTTCATCAATTTATATCATCACATGTTTTCTTTTCCTTTAGCTTGTGGATATGGAGGATTATATTTGTTGTTTATTAAAATGTTGACCCAAGCTGGCATATCTGGGATAAATTCCACTTGGTTGTGGTATACAATTCTTTGTATACATTGTTGGATTAGGTTTATTAACATTTTGTTGAGGATTTTTGCATCAACGTGATAAATTGATCTGTAGTTCTCTTTTTCATACTGTCCTTGGTTTTGGTATCAGGGTAATAATGGCTTCATAAAATGAGCTGGGAAATGTTTTGTCTTCTATTTTCTGGAATAAATTGAGCAAAATTGGTGTTAATTATTTTCTTTAAATATTTGGTTGAATTTCTGTACTCCAGTGGACTCTCTAGAATCAATGATTCCATTTTCAGGAGTTTGTAATTACAAATTGAGTTTCTTTAAAGGCTACAGGACTGCTCAAGTTGTCGATTTCATCTTGGTTGAATTTCCGTAGTTTCTGGTTTCTGAAGGCTTGATCCCTTTTTTCCTAAATTGTCAAATTTATGAGTGTAAATTTATGACAATCCCAAGACCACATTATACTTTTAGTGGCTATAGAATTTATAATGATTTCTCTTGTTTCACATTTGATATATAATAAAATTGTGTCTTCTCTTTTATCATTTGTCAGTCTTGCTAGAAGTATATCAATTTTATTTATTGTTTTCAAACTTCAGGTTTTTATTTCATTGCTTTTCTTCATTCTTTTCCAATTGAGTTCTATATCTTAAATTTCAATAATTTCTGTTCTTATCTTCATTTTTTCCTCTGTATGCTTTGAATTTATTTTGCTTTTTTCCTAGTTTTTGAGGTGGGATACTGAATTATTGATTTGAGACATTTCTTTTTTCCAATATAGCATATGGTATTATACATTTCCTTACATAAGCACTGCTTTGGCTAAATTACACATATTTTAATACGTTGTATTTTAATTTTCACTCAATATATTTATTTTAAATTTCTTTTAAGACTTCCTATTTTGCCCATGTATTATTAAGCAGTGTGTTGTTTAATTTCTAAGTGCTCAAAAATTTTCCTGTTTGAAAAGCATGTTACTTTATGTTACTGATTTTTGGTTGAATTTTATTGTGTTCAGAGGACATGCTTAGTGTGATTTCAGCTCTTTAATATTTGTCAAGGTTTATTTGATTGCCCAGGATTTGGTCTGCGTTGGTGGAAGTTCCATGGGTGCTTGTTGCTAGGTGTTCTCTTGATTAGATTCTGTTGGTTGATTATGTTATTGAGTTCTATATCTTTGCTGATTTTTTATTTATGGATTTCTATCAGTTGTTGAGATTGGAATGCTGAATTTCCCAACTATAATTTTGTATTTGCCTATTTCTCCCTTTAACTCTATCAGTATCTGCTTCATGTGTTTTGTGTGATAAATATATATATATATATATTAAATCCACTCTTCCAGTCTCTGTTTTTTAATTTGTGTGTCTGGACCATTTACATCTAAGGTAATTATTGATATGTTTTGACTTTTATGAATTATTTTCTTTTTTTAAAAGACTTTTTTGTATTTATTTATTTATTTTTTTAGTTTTTGGTGGACACAACATCTTTGTTTGTATGTGGTGCTGAGGATCGAACCTGGGCCGCATGCATGCCAGGCGAGCGCACTACCTCTTGAGCCACATCCCCAGCCCATTATGAATTATTTTCAACTTGATTTCTCTATTTCTAATTCATCTATTTCTCTTAAAATTTTTTTTAGTTGTAGATGGACACAATATCTTTCTTTCTTTATTTTTATGTGGTACTGAGGATCGAACCCAGTGCCTTACTCATGTGAGGCAAGTGCTCTACCACTGAGCTACAACCCGAGCCCCTTATTTCTCTTTTATATGAACATTTTAAAGAATTCCTTCTTGGTTGGGTTATAGTGTTTTGGGATATATTGCTTTATGTTTTCTTAGTAGTTGCTTTAGGTTCTCTAGTGTACATGGCATAACTATCATAATCCACAAGTATTGATACATTAATCTTTGAGTAATAATAATGAACTATTATAAACACAACTCTTCTACTCATGGATTGAAGATTTGAGCAATCCCACAATCTGAAGCAATTATGTAGTGAAAGGATGCCTTCTGAATGTTTTTTTCTTCCGAGACTTGTCCTTTCTTACATTTCTTGCATCTAATGTTAGCATTCACTTGCTGTTTTACACGATCACTTGAAAAATAAATTATTGAAACAGACCCAGGAGCCAGCAAAGAGGATTGTTATTTGACTTTTACAATAGCTACATAGTATCTGAATTTCCATGGTGTCTCAGCTGTAGTTGCATGTACACTAATTTCAGCATATTTCCTGAAATAGAACGATAGGAGGATCTCTACAGCAGGTGTCATGCAGGAAAGGCAATACTGGAATTTAGAAAGCATGCCAATTTAGTTATTTCTTCAGCAGGTTCCAGCAAATGAAGCACTTTCTCTGTAAACATCTATTGACCCGTTACTGAGCCCTGGTATTATTTTCTGTAAAGTAGATTATTAAGGCTTTCTTTTGTATAGGTGTCTTAAAAACATATAAGAGCTACTGTTTCATCTTATTTGAGCATCTTTCATAATAAGGAAAAGATAAGAGGACTCCCAAATCACTTTGGTATTCCATCACCTGCTCTTAACTGAAGAATGATGAGAGGAGCCTACCATCATTCAACTCACAGCCAGTAATCCTGCTACATTATTCTGTACTTTAATTACCTTATTGAACATAGGGTTAAAAGATGTGAACAAAACGTCGAAGGCTTGCAAGTCCTAAATCATCCTTAGCCTTTATCATGCTTGTTCCATGGAATGGCAATTGTATGGCACCTAACTGATTTTCCATTCTATTACCGTTTCAGCTACAAGATTCACTATGCTATTGATTTTAGAAGAGCCAAAACAAAAACTCTCAGCCACCAAGGGAAGTACATAATTTAGTCACTATTCCGCAGACCTGTCAACTTAAAAGATGTCAGATTTTTTTGACATGCTCAAATGTCTACATACACACACCGAAGCAACACATTCAACAAGAGCACTACCTTTCCTGTGCACAGCAAATGAAATTCTGAAAAAAATGTTTTCCAGTACTCTGTGTTCTTGAAGGAACTTTGTACCTAGGATTCATAGCTTGGGAAATCTCAAAAGATTTTTTTTTTTTCATTTCATCAACAGAGAATGGTATAAGTTTGACCACATCAAAATATGTTTGGGTACTTAGTTTTTCTCTAAAAATTTCCTCTACCTATATGTTATTTACATTATTTTTAATATCTGAATTAAAGATTAGTTATCATAGATATTACGATATTAGAGTGAAATTTTTTTAATATTTTATTTTTTAGTTGCAGTTGGACACAATATCTTTATTTCACTTATTTATTTTTATGTGGTTTTGAGGATTGAACCCAGGGTTTCGCACATGCAAGGCTAGTGCTCTACCACTGAGCCATAGCCCCAGTCCTGGAGTGAAATTTTTAAGTGGCAAAGTTGACATTATACTTATACTTCGTATTCACAAGATATAAAGAATACTCAAGGAGCTAGGGATATAGCTCAGTTGGTAGCATGCTTGCCTTGGATGCATAAGGCCCTGGATTTGATGCCCAGCACCCCCACCACACACACACACACAGAATACTCAAGTAAATGTGCTTTTTTTGAAAGCCTCATGGCCAAAGTGGAATTAATATTCAAAACTTTAATAGAGTTTTTATAGGTTATTTTCTGTTATGAATGCAGGCTAGTTCGCCAAGTACTTCTACAACTATTAGAATTTTAACATTACTGAAACATTACAATTATATATAACATCAGCATTCCTTTTATTCTGCATTATATTATTACTTAAAGTTTTATAAACATATTGGCTCAGAAAGAATATAAAGTTCTTCATAAAGTTACACAGCTACTGCCATCTTTCTAAATATTCATATCAACTGCCAATGTGTTTCCTTATTTGTTTAACAATTTGAAAGTTTTAAACTGATTTTTCTTTTGTTTTTGTGCGAAGAATCAAATCTAGGGCTTTGTGCATACTAAAATGGTTTTATATGTAAATTTGGTAGCTTCACAGTCATCATTGATTACTGCAGCACTTTACTCCTCCAATAATAAATGCACATTCATATTTCATCCCAACAGGTAGAATTTCCAATTATAAAACACATAAGGAAAATTTATTCCAAAATTAAATCTAGAATGATCACTGATTTTTGTAAACAAAGATTCTAATAATAATAATGAAACTAAATCACATGCCTTCCTTAAATAATTGTTGCTGAGTGGATAGAATGACAATCTATTCTTACACAGGATTACTGATTACTCAGAGGTTCAGGGATGTCAAAACTAATGTTAAAGTAGGTACTTAGTAGAAGCCAAAATCAATTAGCAGATTCTGGTTGAATTCTGAGGTTGAACCTAAACTTCAGTGTATGCCTAATATATTTATTTGCTTATTATATAACGTCATACTGCATTAACATATACATTAATCGTGGACACTATAAAACATGCAAAAATTTAAGATATTAAAAGTGAAAGATAGAAGTTATAACGTTTTCTTCCTGTATTTCAGGAAACTCTCTTGCACCTGGGGGAAACTTTCATACTCTGGGTTGGATGTACCCCACTTGGGGGACTACTGACTATATGATAAAGTTCAAACTCCTTAACCTGTTGTAACAGAACCTTCAAGTTCTGGTCACTGTTTTATCTGTTACCCCTCTTTGCCTTGAACCTTGTACTCTCACAACATCCAATTGCTTGTACTCTCCTGCATGTCATGCTGTTTCTTGCCTCTGTGGCTTAGCCTGGGTTGCACCCTGTGCCTAGCGTGTGGTCTTCTTTGTCTGGCTCCCTCCATTCACCCTTTTGTCACATCTCAGACATCACACTCTCCAGGAAGTTCCCTGACACTCCTTTTTTTCTCCTTTGAGGCTGTGTTAGGTATCTTTCCTCTTAGCTCCCAAATTCCTAGTGTAGAATTTCTATTCTTACACTTATTAATTGTATTTTCATTGTCAAGGGGCACCCTGTACTGATTTAGCTTGTTTCTGTCACCCTGGAGGGCTGAAGCAGAAATAGATCTTAAGTTGGGTTATAGAAAAGCAAAAAAAAAAAAAATTGTATTTTCTGCACACTTGAGAGTTTTCAGACTGAGGTTTGAACCCACTGCTCTTACTGACCTTGACCCTGGGGTACAAAGAATCACACCATACCCAGGGGATTAAGTTCATAGGTAAAGGAGGTAAAGAGTACATCATATTTTTCAGGTGGAGTGCTAGGAAATAGATGGCACTGCCAAATGTAGATGTTTGAGGAGAGTTTAATAGGGAACACACGAAGGTGTCAGTTGTGTGTAGGTAAACCAGGAGGGGCTGGATAGCACTCAGGGCTTGTAACAGAAGGGAGCTTCTGCTTCCCCTATTCTAGGAGAGCAGAGACCACAGTAGGAACCCATGAGTCAGAGAAACCTTTGTGGACAAGGTCACTAGAAAGAACAGAGACCTTTCACATTTGTTTTCCTACAGGGAAACAAATACCCTGACCTTGCTCTCTGCCTCTATCTCCTGCCATGGACCCCTGCTTTTGTCTGAATCCTGCTGGGAGTTGTTGTTGGTGGTGGGGGCAGCAGGGTGGAACGAAGCAGCTTCTTGATACAGTTATGAACACAGAGCATGGCAGGGAACCTGGAGAGAGGACCAAAAGGGTACACAGATGACATCCAGCACAACAGACAACCCCAAGTGCCCTTGAAACCCTTAAAATCCACCCCAGTTCATTTAGTCTTGAGATTTTGCATAAGATGATGAAAAACACTAAGATCTTTTTTTTTTTTAAATTCTTTTATTGCTGAGAGGACTGCTCTCTCTCAGTTATTAAACAATGGTTGTTTGGCTGAAATGGTGGGGAAATCTATAATGCAGACAATTAGGAAAATATCAGACATCACAGACTCAAGAGCCTTGGGGAACCAGGCAGGTGGATGCAGGTGGAGACCAGCCAGTGGGGGGCGGTCTCTGACTTGCTCTTCTAATGATATTCCTTTTATGAGCCTTTAGTTGACAACGATGAGCAACCAGTGTTGGCTAATCATTCTGGTTGCGGGACAGGATTAATATAAAGCAGTTTCTTCCCTTCTAGAAATCTCTTCATTAATTACAGGCATAAGGCTAGGAGAATTTCTGGAGGTGCATGTTGTGCACAGACTGTTCTACACGCTCTTTCAGAATCTGATCCTTAAATTCCCTCTATGTCCCTACATGATAGGTATTACTACAATTGCTATTTTACAGGTGAGGAAATGGGTACGGAGAAGAAAAGGAGGAACCAGGTGACCTGCTCCATCTCTCCTGCAGTGCATTCTGAGCAGGATATTCTAGTTTGTAAAGGAAAAGAGGGTTATTTATTAATTTTGAAACTTATTGAATCTAACCTAGCTTAAAAATGATTTGAGGTGTCTAGAATGTTTCTTCTTTGAAATGTATCAGGAGTAAATATGGAAAGCAATAAAGTTTATCTTTAAAGAGGCTGGGTATTTGCGCGGCCATGATCATGGCTGCCGTGACCTCTGGTGCAGGAAGTCATAGCAGACCCTCCTTCCTTTGTCTGGACATAGGCCTGGGCCTCTTGGGGCCTGTGGGTTTCCAGGGTGCACGTGCACCTTGCATTACAGGTATAGTCCATTGGAACAGACAAATGGTATGGAGAGGTGGGCTTGGTGGAACGTTCTTCCTCCATGGCTACCTTAGCAGCTTTGTTTTGGATAACTTGTGAGTGTTCTGTCTTAACCGTGGACATTTAGTCATATTCAAAAACATCAATATAAGACAAAAGGTTATTTGAAAACTTCTACTACTGTGCTGAATCAGAGCCGTGACCAAGAACACGTTGCCTCATTCCTGATCTCAGGGGGAAACATGTATTCTTCCATCATGAAGAATAATGCTAGCTCTAGGTTTATAGGCCCTTTATACAGTTGAGGAGATTCTCCTGCGTTCTCAAGTTCATCCTAAATAGGTATCTTGTTAAACGCTTTCACTGCATTCATTAATATGATCTTGTGATTCTCTCTTTAGCTTGTTGATATGGTAGATTGCGTTGGTTGCTTTTGAAACGTTGAACAAGCCTTACGTAGCTAGAATAAATCCTACTTGACCGTGTTGTGTAATTCTTTCCATACAATACTGAATTAGATTTGTACATATTTTGTTGAGCATTTTCACATCCAAGTTCATTAGAAATAGGTCTCAGTCGGGCGTGGTGGTTCATACCTATAATTGCTGCAGCTCAGCCCCTGAGGCTGAGACAGGAGGATCTAGAGTTCAAAGCCAGTCTTAGCAATGGTGAGACTCTGTCTCTAAATAAAATACAAAATTGGGCTAGGGATGGGGTTCAGTGATCGAGTGTCCCTGGGTTCATTCCATGGTACCAAAAAAGTAAAAAAAAAAAAAAAAAAAAAAAAAAAAAGAAATATTGGTCTATAGTTTTCTTTTTTGTACTACCTTTGTATAATATTGGACTCAGGGTAATACTAACTCCATAAAATGAATTAGGATGTTCTTTTCTATTTTGGGGAAGAGATTACGTAGAATTGGTCTTAACTCTTGTAATAGTTGGTATAATTCTCCAGGAAAACCATTTGGGCCTGGAGATTTCTTTTTTGGGAGTTTAAAAATTATGAATTCAATTTCCTAATAGTTGTAGGGCCATTCAAATTATGTATTTTATATTGAATGCATTGTGGTAGTTTGTGTTTTTCAAGGAATTTTTTCATTTTGTCTAAATAGTTACATTCAGTTGGGTCAAGTTTTTTTTTTTTTTTTCCTTTTAGTATTACCTTATCCTTTTGATATCTGCAGGTATGTTGTGGTATCTCATTTCATTCTTGATATTGGCAATTTTTGTCTTCTCCCTCTTTCTTCTTTGTCATTCTTTTCGGTGGTTTTCAAAGAACCAGACTTTGTTTAATTTTTCTTTTGTTTTTCTGTTAAAAATTCCACTAATTTCTGTTCTTTGTGCTTGCTTAGAGTTTATTTTGCTCTTTTTTTTAGTTCTTGAGATGAGAGCTTAGATTGTTAACGTGTGTGTCCTCCCCAAAATCATATGTTAAAACTTAATCACCAATGTGGTGATGCCTATAGGTGATAGGGCCATTGGGAGATGGGTAGGGCATAAGGACAAAACCTTCATGAATGGGATTAGTGCCCTTATGAAAGAGGCCCAGAGAGCTGCCTTTCCCCCTCTGCTGTGTGAGGACCAGTGGTGAGGCATCCTCTATGAATCAGAAAGCAAGGCCTCACCAGAAGGTGAATTTTCTAGCCCCTGTCCTTTATCTTCCCAGCCTGAAGACAGCGAGAATAATTTTTTTCTGTTGTTCATAAGCTACCCATTTTATTATATTTTTATAGCATCCTAAAAGGAGTAGAATACTCTTTGACCCATGGATTATTTAGATTATTTAGAAGTGTGCTATTTAGTGTCCACATGTTTGGAAACTTTCCTGTTATCATTTTATTGTTGATATCTAATCTGGTTCCATTTTGGTTGAAAAAAAAAACACTGTATTATTTCAATACTTTTAAATTTATTCAGTTTTTTAAAAATGGTACAGGGGATTGAACTCAGGGATGCTCAACCACTGAGCCCAGCCCTTATTTATATTTTATTTAGAGATAGGGCCTCACTAAGTTGCTGAGACTGGCTTTGTACTCGTGATCTTCCTTCCTCAGCCCCCTGAGCCACTGGGATTACAGGTGTGCACCACCACACCCGGCTTGAGGTGTGTTTTGTGGTACAGGTTATGGTATATCTTGGTATATATTCTATTAGCACCTGAAAGGAAACTGTATTTTGCCGTCATTGAGTGGAATGTTCCAAACCTGTCAATCAGGTCCTGTGGGTAATCATGGTGACTCTTCATAGACTTGATTATTTTCTATCTAGTTGTTCAATCAATTTTTGAGTGTTGATGTTTTCATCTATAATTGTGGATTTGTCTATTTCTCCTTTCAATTCTATAAGTTTTGTTTCATATATTTTATAGCTCTGTTAGTTGATTGGTATACATTTAGAGTAGCTGTCACTTAGGATTAACCCTTTTATTGTTGTATAATGCTTCTCTCAATCTCTGCCAGTTTTCTTTGCTCCAAAGTCTACTGTATTTGATATTAGTACAGTCATTCCTGCTTTCTTCTTATTCATGTTATAATATAACTTTTCCAAGCTCCTCCTTTCTTTCTTAGATGAAATCTTTGTTGTTGTTGTTGTTGTTTTGGCCACCGACAGCATATACAGTATTATTAACCATTCAAGTACAGTAGCATCTGGTAAGAGTGAGACATAATTGGGATTGAAAAGTGAACAGATATTCAGCACCTAACAATTTGAAAGAAGCCATTACATACTCTTGACAAACATGTTTTCACAGAGCCAATACAGTACTAGCCATTAACCCAATACACCAAGTTCAAGTAGAAAAGATGCAACAAGAAAAATAACTACATCGAAAAGACCAACACTTTAGAAAAAGATTAAAACACTTTCAGTTTCTCCCCTTTCTCCCCTAAAATAACATCTTACAGTCTGGATCTACCTATAGAGTTCTATATTAGCTTTTAGAATATTTGTCAGGATCGAAAAATAGAATGACACTGGCCAGTATGGTCTTTGGATATTTATGAAGAGGAAGGGGAGAAAGTCAATTCTCAGAACAAATTTAGTCAGCTTCAGTCTCATCAGCAGGGTCTTTGGATTCTTTGTTCTTCAGCACTTCTTCAATGTGCTTATCCTTCCCTTGCAAACGCTCCAATTTGGCAGCCATTTGTGCCTCTCGGTTCTCTTTGTTAGCTTCCATTTTGTGGTCAGTTTCTCTTCCGCCATTTTACTGAAGATGTTGTTTTCTTCTATGGGTTTCAGAAGCACTTCTTTCTCATGCTCTCGTTCCTCAGAAAGCTACTTCAAGACCTCAGCTTCATGAGACTTGCATGTTTCTCGTGCAGCTTCTAATTTCTTCTGAATTTCCTCCAGGGAGAGATCCTTCTTCTTTGGAGGGGAAAGGGGGATGGGCTGAGAATCAACTCAAAAGCCTGGCCTGAGGCACTCTTCTCACCAGTTCTTTCACCTGGATATCATAAGAAGCCAAGAGACTGGCAATGTATTCTACACAATCCACTGGTAAGGAAAGAAAGCCCTGCTCCATCTGAGGCACCTGGCCACACTCTTAGATGAAATCTTGTTCTGTTTCCCAAATTGGCCTCGGATTTGTGATCCTCCTACTTTGGCCTCCCAAGTTGCTGGGATTACAGGCATGTGCTATAGCACCTGACTCTTAGAACATTATTTTGGGATTTCATTTCAATAGATACAGATGTAGATAGATAGATAGTCTTTAAGCTTAATCTCTTTGTATAGTATTTTAAGTGGTTATTTTAGGTGCTACTATATATATCACACACAAACACACACATTGGTTTCTTTACTTTCCTTCATTTATACTAACAATTGTTTCAAATATTTCGTATACATACATTTAGAATTACATCAATGTTTCAGGGCGTGGTGGTGCACACCTGTAATCCCAGTGACTTGGGAGGCTGAGGCAGGAAGATTGTAAATTCAAGGGTGACCTCAGCAACTTAGTGAGATCCTGTCTCAAAAGAAAAAGAAAAAGAACTGGGATGTGGCTCAGTGATAAAATGTCCCTGGTACCAAATAAGTAAATAAATTAATTAATTAAGAGAGAGTTATGCTTTAATAAGGAGTATAGACAACTGTTAGAATAATTTTATTTATTTTTAACTCCATACCATTTCAGGCATTCTAGTATAAAATGTTCGATATATGGATTTCCAGCAACATTAATTCATGATTGTGAAAAATTAAAAACTGCTTAGTTAAAAGTCTGGTGTGGCTTGGCATGATGGTGCACGCTTGTAATCCCAGTACTCTGGGAGGCTGAGGTAAGAAGATCGCAAGTTCAAAGCCAGCTTCAGCAACTTAGCTAAGGCCCGTCTCAAAATAAAAAACAAAAAGGTCTGGGGATGTAGTTCAGTGGTTAAATTCCCTTGGGTTCAATCCTCAGTACTAAAAAAAAAAAAAAAAAGTTCTGAAGTTTCCAAATATTAGAGGACATCTGTCTTTTTTTTTTTGTAATTGAGTCTTAATTACATTGTGGTTAGAGATTGTGGTCTGCATGAATGATGCACATTCTTTCCAATTTGTTGAGACTTGCATTATAGTTTCGTTCAACGCGTCTCTAAGTGTAGTCTACCAATCTCTGGGGATTTCCAAGACCCTTTTAGGAGATTTTTGAAGTCAAAACTATTTTCATAACAATACAGGAACATTATTTTGTCTTTCCTTCTTTCTTTCTTTTTTTCTTTCTTTTTTTTTTCCATGCTGACATTTGCACTAATGGTACAAAGTTAAGATAGTTAAAACTGCTAGTGCCCTAGCACAAATTTAGGCAATGGGTCTAACTATACTAATAGCCCTTAAATTCTTCACTGTCACAAACTTACAGGGGAGAAAAAAGGCCAATTTCCTTTAAGAATCTCTTGGAGAAAGTAGTAAAATTATTTTTAATAAATTTTAAATCTTGAGAACGTATCTTTATTTTATTTGACAGCTTGGAAAATATGCATAGTTTGCTTTTGCTATATATCAAAGTGTGATGACTATCTTGTGGAAGAGCACTTGTGGGATCCTGTGAATTGAGAGCAAGATCAAATTCCCCATGCCCATGGAACACTTTTTTTTTTGAGTTGGTATGAACAACTAACAAACATTGGTTATTCAGACTTGAGTATTTGGCAGTCATTTTCTTGAAAATGATTGAAGGGAGCCTGTGACTTTGAGGAAAACAACTGAAAATATTTTTTGCCAGTGATAAAATTTAAGCTTTCATGTGTAAATTCAAGTTTATGAAATCTTGTATCCATTGCTGTAAGCTCGACATCTTCCTAATGCATAACAACTTTTCTGTTGAGATTGGTAGGGATACTAACAAGGGTGATTTTTTAAAAAAATAAATTGTATAATGAAATGTGTCAGCATTCAGAAGACTGGAATAATTCAGTGAACCAGTGTTTTCCAAATGACTAATGAATGATGTTCAAAATTATGCATGGGCAAAAAGATGCAAAGGGTAAAACATAATGATGGATTTTAGTGTAATAGAGTATGAAAAGTTCATCAATATGGCCTCAGATTCTACATGGTAAGTAACCTTTAAGAAATTACTATGTGTTGAAAAAACTGTATGGAATCCACACCACTGTGCTCTGTGGGAAAAAAGAAAAACCTTCTGCTTCCTGCACTCTGCTGGTAGTTGGAGGGTGCTGGACCCCTGTGTAGTAGTGCACAGAATTCTAGTTTTCCCCCCTCCTTTCTCTGTATATTGGGCTCGAATGTTACACTCTGTCTCTATGTGAATATGGACAGTGAGCATTTACCAATATGTATCTGTCTACTTTTTCTTGTTTAAAAAAAGAAAAAAAAACTTAAAAAAATGGGATTCTAGAAGGTCAGCAAAGGATGGGCTTAAGCTGTTTGGGTGAGTTAAGTGGACATTTTGACAACATGGCTTTTCCTTTGTCATGTTTAATTGTGACGTTTAATGGACATCCTTGCTGTTTAAGATGACACTTTTAAAATAAAATTTTCTCCTAATGATGACTTGAGCCCTGCCACTCAATGGGAGAATCAGCAGAACCTGTAGGATCTTATTTGGATTTGACTTTCTCTATTGTCATTTTGTTTGTCTATTTTTAAATTTTCTTCCTTTTTTTTTTTTTTTTTTTCGTTTTCACTGGAAAGGAAAGATGATGCTCAGTTTTAGATGTTAAAATCTAAAAATCCTTGTTTCCTTGTTACAATAAAACTAAGTGTACACACACACACACACACACACACACACACACCACCTAAAAATAAACTATTATATGTTGAATTTTGGCATAGTATTAGAGAAAAAATATCCACAATCATCTGAAGAGGCAATTAAAACATCCCTTCCTTTTGTAACTACATATTCACGTGTCAATGCCTTCCAGCCAAAGACCAAGTGGAACACAGCTGAATTTGAGCAAGTTGGGTTTGTTATTCATGATGGTGAGGGAGAACATACACCCTAGGGAACTGTTTGATATCTTGTAAAGCAGTTTTTAAAAAAGACTTGTAGGATTTGGGCTTGTGGTAGGTGATCTTAGGGGATGGTTAAAGGAAGTAGGGCTTTGCTCTGGAATGGATGATGTCAGGAAGTGGAAATACTTCTATTATTGAGCATCTTAATCCTGTCTATAGGAAGGTGTATTGAGTTGATTAATAGCTCCCCAAAAGATATATCTATCTCTATTCTAACCCTCAGAACCTGTGAATGTGTGAGCTTATTTGGAAAAGGATCTTTGTAAATATAATCAAGTTAAGGATCTTGATCCTTATTAATCCTAGATTATACGAGTGGACCCTAAATTGAGTGACAAGGGTGTTTGTGAAAAAAAAAGACAGAGGGACATTTGGGACAGACAGAGAGGGCCATGGAAAAATGGAGGCAGAAGTCAAGCAATCACAGGCCCAGGAACTCTCAGAGCCATGAGAAGCTGAAAGTAGCAAGGAAGCACCCTCCCCTGAGCGTGTGGAAGAAGCATGGCCCCATCTACGCCTTGATTTTGGACTTCAGGACTCTAGAACGGTAAGAGAATAAATCCCTGTTGTTTTAAACCATCAAGTTCATGGTAAGTTGTTACAGCAGCCTAGGAAAGTGACACAGAAGGGCAGATAGGGCAAACCCCGGAGCTGAAAGTAGTGAAGAAGTAGTGGTGACTCATAGCAACTAGAATAAAGGGACTGTTGCCTGTTTTTGTGGCCTGGATCTGTTCATGGTCTTATTTTTATCTTGGGCTGTCAAGTGGCCTTGTCTGAAGTAGATGTTCTGTGTCCTGGTTCCTGCTCAACAGGAGAACACCGAGGCCAGCTGTGGCCAGTTAGCTCCTAGCACACAACAACCTTGGGGGGCAGCAGGAGCTGTCTTTCTCTTTCTCATGTGTGAGGCTCATTTTCTTCATAAACTTCAACCTAAACGACATGTTGGACAATCCAGCTGGGTTTTTTTTGGCAAGCGGGATGTTAAATTTTCCAAAAAGGAAAACCATGCTATTCTTCTAATGATTTTTTAAAGGGTATTTTTCATAAAAAATTTATTTCTGAGGCCACGAAGTGGGCTTCATATGTTATGCTCGAATTCGGGACCCCCAAAAGACTACCAGAGACCAAGATCGATGTAAGCAGCAAAGAGGTGTTTATTGCGAGCTAGCTCGGTCCTCCGTGCACACACAGCAACTGGTGACGCTGAGTGGCCCCGAGCCCAGGGTTTGCAGCAGTTTTATACATTCTTTGGAGAAGGCAGGGACCCCCACATACATCATAGCATCTCTTAGCAAATCATTACACACCGCAGGAAAATCAAACAACAACTCTAAAACAGGATTATCACATTCACTAGCAGGAACAAGTTGGGTAGGGGTGATTGGTTACTACAAGAGGGGGATTCGTTTGAGCTGATTGGTTTAAGCCAAAAGGGGTGTACGTGCTGAACTACATGGTTTCCCAACAGGTTATCAACCACCATAAACTACTGGGAGGGTCATCTGGCATCCCAGGTATTTCCCTGTCTCATGCTGATTGGTGGCTGCTAGGGGGTTGCTATGGATCCCCACCTAGCCTGAGTCAGGGACACCTGGTGCAGCAGATCTCTCCTGTTATTTGTAGATAAACCACTTAGCAGGGTGGGAATGTGCCTAGGAGTGCTCTGTGGGTCTTTCCAAGGACAAAAGTGATGTCCCTTCCTTGGACAGGCTTTGCTCTGAGGTACAGGCTGGCTTTTCACATATTATTAAAGTACATAATTGGATTTGTTTATAAAGTTAACAGATACACAAAACACTTTCCCAATTTTAATTTCTAGCACAGTAAATAGAGCCCACATTTTAAAAAACAGCTCTTTGAAATCCAGAGTCATTTACCATGAACTTGACGGTTTAAAACAACAGGAATTTATTCTCTTACCGTTCTAGAGTCCTGAAGTCCAAAATCAAGGTGTAGTTGGGGCCATGCTTCTTCCACATGCTCAGGGGAGGGTGCTTCCTTGTTACTTTCAGCTTCTCATGGCTCTGAGAGTTCCTTGGCCTGTGGTTGCTTGACTTCTGCCTCCATCTTTCCATGGCCCTCTCTGTCTGTCTCAAATGTCCCTCTGTCTTTTTCTCACAAACACCTTTGTCACTCAATTTAGGGTCCACTTGTGTAATCTAGGATTAATAGGATTAATCCTTAACTTGCCACTGCCAAAAACTTTGAGAGCTGGTGGCCTAGTTCATTGTCAGTTTTTGTACATACACCATGTGTGCTTGTCTAATTCTGGGGGACAGAGTTCTATATATGGCTACTAAATCAATGCTGCTGTGTTCCCATCATCTATAATAATTGTAAATGTCTGTTCTATTAATAATTTGGAAAAGTAAATTGAAATTTCCCACTTTGATGGTAAATCTGTTCATTTATGTCTGTAGTTCTCCCAATTTTTACTTTATATATTATAAAGACATTTGAGTAAGCTAGACTGAATGGCTTACTAGCTGTGTGTCCTAGGGCAATTGACTCATTCCCTCCAGGACTTATTTGTCTCACTTGTGTAATATGAATAATAATAGGACTAACCCATAAGGTCATTGTTGATAAATACTTGTTATTGCTGTTATCATCGGCAGTGCTTCGTGGAGGAGCAGAACAGAGCAGCAGCTGGATCGGTCCAGTTGGGATTTTGGCTCAGGAAAGTTGGGGAAGAAAAATAAGTGGATAAAGGATATTAAGAAAGTTAGAAAGATAAGAATGGGAGTTTAGGTTGGATAGGAGAAGCAGCCAGACTGAGTGATGGGGAGCAAATGCTGTGGCAGCTTAATGAGAGGTAAGGACTAGAACAGGGAAGACGTCCAGGTTGAGCTGCAGACACAATTACCAGGGCAAATTTGAGGTCCAGTGTGAGGCCTCGGGGTGATGGAATGAGGGGTGAGGCGGACGGACAGATTATCCACATGGTTGCCGAAGATACATACAGCAGGATGGTGCTGGATGGATAAGAGAACCCAAAGTCTGCTAACACCCGTTGACCAGCAGATGAACAGGTGACATGGAGCAGCATAATGTGCCATTCTCAAAGCAAAAGTCATGCCTTGAGAGTGCAAACCCTGTCTGTGACATAGGGGCTTTGGGTGGACCAGCCACCTTCTCTGGAAAACAGATGCAGGGGAGCAGGACCTTCTTCAGGAGAGGCAGCTTCCAGGGTCAGGAAGAAGGTGGAGGGGTTTCCTGGGGTGGGAGGGAACTGGTAATGTCAGGGAGGATGTTTCTTATGAGAGAAATGGCATAGTGGGTTCCCAGAGAGAAGATACAGGGACTTTCCATCTGGAGAGGTGGCCAAGGATGAGCAGGGTATGAGGCATGCTGGAACTGGCTGGTTGAAAGGTTCCAAACACTATTGCAGACAATATTGTCATACTTGAGCCTAGGGTGGTGTCCGTTTTTTAATGACTGTAGGCAAGGGTTTGGGCAATAAGGGGCAGTTACCAGATATGCTTTCTAAATAACAGTGTGGCTTTGCTGTAGAATAGCCTGTCCTCTGAAGTAGTGAATTATCCACCATAATTTATAATGCTTCTTTCAAAAGAAGCACAATTGTCAGGGACCGCCAAGAGGGTTGCACAGCAGGACTTGAAATTTTGACTCTGAAAATCTTTGGAATTTTGAATATAGTATTTGGCTATGGCCCCCTCTAGTGGCCATTATTCAGAATTAACCAGAATACAAATACTGCAGAAATGAATCCATAATCTCAAATCCAAAGACTAGAGTTGGTGTCTTTGAGGGAATAGCCTGAATTCTGCTATGTGGCCAATTATGCCTGAAATATAACAAGGCATCTTAACAATCATGAGTCACATTCATGATTTTTTTTTTTTAAACCTGAGGTTGGTACATAAGGAAGATGCCTTTGGCTGGTAGTCTACTATACCACGGCTGGCAGGATGAGACAATCAGACTCCTGTCTTCATGGTGCTTACACTCTAGTATGGGGAATGGATCATCAGTAACCCATTAATAATAAAGTGGCAGACTCATATTAGTGTTTCGCAGGCAATAAGCAGAGTGCAGAGACAGGGGCGAAAGAGGGTGACCTACCTTGAATTGAAGTGGCTGGGACCGCCTCTTTGAAGATATGACAGTTATATGAAAAGAGGCAGAAGAATGTTTTGGGCTGCAAAGCAACAGTACAAGAGCCCCGTGAAGGGAAGTAGCTCGTCCTGCTCTGGGAGTTCACAGAAGACCGATACAACTAGACAAAAATTAGCAGGTTGAGCTGGATATAGTGGTGTATGCCTATAAACCCAGCGACTTGCAGGCTGAGGCAGGAGGATCACAAGTTCGAGACCAGCCTCAGCAATTTAGCAGGACCCTCAGGAACTTAACAAGATCCTGTCTCAAGAAATAAAAAAGGATTGGCGATATAGTTCAATGGTAAAGTGTCCCTGGGCTCAATTAAAAAATTAACAAGAGGCATAAGCCATGCATGGGTTGTGGCAGGAGGAGATGGCAAGGGAACAGATCTTACCAGTCCTTGTTGGCCACAGGAAACCTCAAAGGCCATGAGAAGTTCACTAATGACAACTTTCATCCTACTTTAACAGATTGTATTTATTTATTTAAAATTTTTTTTGTAGTTGTAGATGGACAAAATGCCTTTATTTTATTTGTTTATTTTTATGTGGTGCTGAGGATCGAACACAGTGCCTCATGCATGCCAGGCAAGCACTCTGCCACTGAGCTACAGCCTCAGCCCAGATTGTATGTATTTTAAAAATTAATTTTGTTGAATTATCTCTCCTCAGCTTCTAAACAAATTGAAGAAATATTTAAAAACTCAAAGAGGAGTTTACATTAACTAATTAAATCTGTTGGCTTATCAGATCATATATTTTGTTACAAAACTTTTTTTTTTTTGTATCAGAATTAGTAGTGAATTAATACAGGATGTTCAATTGGAAGCACTATATTCTGTTGTTAAAAAAAAACAAAAAAAACCCCAAAAAGCAATAAAAACAAAAAACTTTCCCAGTTACCTAGGATGTTGTTCTCTTGAAGTGAACAACATTTCAGGTACCCATGTCTTCCTAGGGAGGAATTGGAGAGAGTTTTCATTTTTAATGATGGACTTCTGAATTTGAACTATTCATCCCAAAAGAAGACTTACCAGAATTAACCAAGCCCAAAAGTATGGGAGTTCTTCTACAACATAAAACTGAAAAACAGCATGGTTTTACCACATCATGGACTTTTAGAAGGGAACTAAAGATGTAAAGCTCAGTGCAACCAGCCTCCTTTGATCTAAGTATTTCTTTTTTTTTTCTTTAAATTTATTTATTTGTTTTAATTAGGCATATATGACAGCAGAATGCATTTTGATTCATTGTACACAACTGCAGCACAACTTTTCATTTCTCTGGTTGTACATGATGTAGCGTCATACCACATGTGTAGTCATACAGGTACCTAGGGTAAAGATGTCCATCTCATTCCACCATCTTCACTGCCTCCATACCCCCAGTATTTCTAAATTAGAAGCAGCACTGTGAGAAATGAGAAGGGTATATGCCAGACAAAGACAGCACTGCTAAGTTCATAAAAGGAAAAATGTTGAATGTGACTTCATGCATCCAACCTGTGGGCCGACTGTGCTGGGCTGTGTGTAGGCACGCTATGTGACTGTGCTAGGGTCACAGCCTCACCTACCTGTGCATAAGCACCTAGGTGCTATATGGTATGACAGGATGATAATAGAGCTCATGTTATCAGATAATGCAAGATGCGTGAATGTGGTAGTTTTTTGGTCAGAAAGTGTAGTACCGGACTATGGTTTAAAATGGGCAGCTGTAAGAATAGTATTTTGGTGAGGAAGAAGAGACAGGGGGAGAAAGGGCATCAGGGGGACTGATTGTGTCATCCAAGGGACTGATTATGGCAAAAGGAAATGAACATTAGAGTGTCTCATTACTGCTTCACCCATCTACAGGGAGTGGGAACATTGATTGGGGAACCTTCAAATTTTAACCAGGATCAAAAATTTTTATGTTGCAAACTAAATCATATTCTAAAAATATAAGTACAGTTTGTAAGTGTAAGTTTGGAGTATTAAGCTCATCTCTATGACAACTTTGTGAGTACTGGCACAAGATTTATTTATTTATTTTAATTCTAATTTGTTATATATGACAGCATAATGCAATTTAATTCATATTACACATATAGAGCACAATTTTTCATATTTCTGGTTGTACACAAAGTAAAGCCACACTTTACTTTGTGTCTTCATACATGTACTTAGGGTAATGATGTTCATCTCATTCCCCCATCTTTCCTACCCTCATGCCCCCTCCTTTCCCCTCCTTCCCCTCTGCTTGTCTATTCCTCCCATGCTCCTCCCATCTCCCATTATGAAGAAGCAGCATCCTCATATCAAAGAAAACATTAGGCATTTGTTTTTTGGGATTGGCTTACTTCACTTAGCATTATATTTTCCAACTCCATCCATTTACAAATCATGCAAATGTCATGATTTTATTCTCTTTTAATGCTGAGTAATATTCCATTGTGTATATATATACCATATTTTCTTTATCCATTCATCTACTGAAGGGCATCCAGGTTGGTTCCACAATTTAGCGATTGTGACTTATGCTGCTATCAACATTGATGTGGCTGTGTCCCTGTATTGTGCTGTTTTTAA
This sequence comes from Callospermophilus lateralis, assembly GCF_048772815.1. Lineage (NCBI taxonomy): Eukaryota > Metazoa > Chordata > Mammalia > Rodentia > Sciuridae > Callospermophilus > Callospermophilus lateralis. Next base: position 48,857,770 of record NC_135318.1, on the reverse strand, counting down.
GCCCTTTAGGTATAAACCGAGGAGTGGGATAGCTGGGTCAAATAGTGGTTCCATTCCCAGTTTTCCAAGGAATTTCTATACTGCTTTCCAGATTGGTTGCACCAATTTGCAGTCCCACCAGCAATGTGTGAGTGTGCTTTCCCCCCACATCCTCGCCAACACTTACTGTTGTTTGTATTCTTAGTATCTGCCATTCTGACTGGAGTGAGATGAAATCTTAGAGTAGTTTTGATTTGCATTTCTCTAATTGCTAGAGATGTTGAACATTTTTTTCATATATTTATTGATTGATTGTATATCATCTTCTGAGAAGTGCTGGCACATGATTTTAATGGCCAAGTTTCCACTTTCATATATAATCAATCAAGATGGTGCTAAGTGATGACATTTAACTATTTTGTTTATATTTGTAGAATTATTTTATTGTGTTCCATAAAGGGTTTGCTTAATACTAAAAATAAAATTTGCATGTCACTCATTCCAATTAAAACCATACAACCTGTTGCTGTGTCAGCACATGGCCATGTTTATCCCCAGGGTACTATATGGCTAAACTGGCCTAATGGAAAGAAGGATTATGCTTGTCAGAATATGTGCACTTACTCAAGGAGGCCAATAGCCAACCAACCATGCAGAAAGCCTGTGGGTCATAGTATTCACACCTCTAGCTTATAGTTAAGGAGTACATGGATATGGCACAAAAACCTAGGTTCAGTCAACAGATGGTTAATATTCAGCATGCTTATATCATAGGTCAAGTCTCATTTTCCTTATGTAAAAAAACGGACATAATAATGTCTACCTAAAAAGGTGCAAAGTGACCAAAACAACTCAGTGAGCTAAGTATCATAATTAAGCCCATTTTTCAGATGAGATAATATTTCTAAGTTATGCCAAGTTGCTAACCATATAGGTTGTACCATTTTTATCTTATCATCGGAATGAACATGTTCTCAATGTCGCATTTTTGTGTGTGTGTGGGTGTGTGTGTGTGTGTGGGGGGGGTGTGTGTATTACTACTGGGGTTCTTAATCACTGTGCCACATCCTCAGCCCTTTAAATTTTTTTTTTTTTTAATTTAGAGACAGAGTCTTGCTAAGTTGCTGAGGGCTTTGCTAAGTTGCTGAGGCTGGCTTTGAACTTGTGATCCTCTTTCCTCAGCCTCCGAAGCCACTATAATTACAGATGTGCACTACCATGCCTGGTCTTGTGTTCCTTTTGAAATTAAAATTATTATTTGTAAATGGAGTGAGTGTGAAACAGAATTTTTTAAAAAATTTTTCATTTCCCTGATAATTGATGAGGCTGAATATCTTTTCATATGTGCTTTCACTATTCTTGGTTGTTCTCAAAAATGCCTGTTCGTCTCTTTGGTCCTTCTTATATTAGGTTGTCTCTTTCCCATTGATCCATAAATTTCTTTGTATATTCTGCATACATGTAATAAATAGTTTCTCCTAGCTTGTATCTTTTTTTTTCTTTTTATGCTGACTTCTGATGAAAAAAAAATTCTAATTTTAATATAATTGTTTATCCTTTTTTTTTTTGGTTCTGCTTTTCTTGAGTCTTATTATCTTCCTTTAATTGAAAACTTTCTATCTTTTCTAAGTCAATCTGTTGTAGTGTGTCTTGAGAGAAGAGTAATCAAATCTGGTAGCTTCTTGTCTCTGAATATATGAATTTAATTTATTTACATTTGTTTTCATCAAGGATATGCTTAGACTTATTTTTAGCTTATTTTTTCTTCACTATTTATAATCCCTTTTATCAGCTTTCTCCTATCCTTCCCTGTCTTCTGTTGAATTAGTAAATTTTTATAAATTCTTTGTAATTATGGAATATGCATATTTTATATCTATCTGTTTAGGTTTTCTTTAATATTTCACACACATATATATGTTTTAAATATTTTTTAGTTGTTGATGGGCCTTTATTTTATTTATTTGTATGTGGTGCCAAGAATTGCACCCAGTGTGCCATGTATGCTAGGCAAGCCCGCTACCACTGAGCTACGCCCCCAGCCCTGCACATATATTTTTAACCATAAGTTTTTCATACTGTCTAAAATTTTCCATATTTCTATCTGCTTTCTGATTATAAAAAACTTCACTGGAAAGCAGTAGGGAGGTTCCTCAGAAAATTTGGAATGGAACCACCATTTGGCCCAGTTATCCCACTCCTCAGCATATACCCAAAGGATTTAAAATCAGTGTATTATAGTGATGTAGTCACCTCAATATTCATAGAAGCTCAATTCACAATAGCTAAGCTATGGAACCAATGTAGGTGCCCTTCAACTGATTAATGGATAAAGAGAAACAGCACCAACAGACTATAGATACAGATATTAAGGAAGAGGTCTCTTATGAGGGATTGGCTCACTTGACTGCAGAGCCTGAGAAGTCTCATGATCTGCAGTCTGAAGCTGGAGGCCCAGGAAAGTTGTAGGCTCATTCCAGTCCAAACATACTTTCAAGCCTGAGAACCAAGGGAGCCAATGGTATAAGTTCCACTCAAATCAGAAGGTTTGAGCTCCAGGAACTCTGGTGTCCGGGGATAGAGGGATGTCCCACCTCAAGAAGAGGAAGAGAGAACTCACTTTTCCTTCCCAGTTTGTTTCATTCAATTTTCAGTGGGTTGGAAATGCCCACATGCTTGGGTGAGGGTGCGTCTTTCTACTCAGTCTATTGACTCAAATGCTAATTCCTGTGGAAACACTCTTACAAACCTGCTGCAGTCTGGCTGGGCACAAAATAACCGAGGCACCACACAGCCTTGTAGATTCAAACAGCAACTCTTTATTCCCGAACTCTCACCGGCACTCTACATGCATGTTCTGGGAACACCCTGCCTCCACTCAGCTCAGCATGCCAATTCTCTCAGAACCCCACAGGAACTCCAAAGGAGCGGCGCCTGAGGCAGCAGGATACGCCCTAATCCCAGCAGGATCCGCCCTAATCCTGGAGCCGCCCTATTCCCAGCAGGATCCACCCTAAACCGGAGCCACCCTAATCCCTGAGCGGGGTCACCTTTTAACCCAAAATGCCATGCGTCATTCCTACTTGGCTATGGCTTTCAGCACAAACCCAGCCAGAAACAGGGTTTTATAAATGATCTGTGCATCCCTTAGCCCAGTCCAACTGACACATCAAATTCACCATCACACCATGTAAGTTCCCTTTTTGCCTAACTTTAAGTTGCCTGTGGCATGCAAAACTTTGTAAATATAGAAAGTAAATCTGACACTATTTAAAGAAATATAAACAAAGGGTAACTATTTCTGTGTTTTTACATGAAAATTGAGAAAGGTAAAGTTAGAGATTTTTTTTAGCTTTTCAAATGTTTATTTTTGGAAGACATGTAAGAGATTCACATGGTAACAACTTGAAAGGCATGAATGGCATGGTTTCTTAGTACTCTACTACAATTCTCTAGATTCAGCTATTATTCTCAATTTCTTATTTGTCCTAGATATTACATAGATGTCTGTATGTCAGCACACACACACAGAAACACAATTTGTCATAGCAATTTAGTATTATGTTAATGTGGAAGTTGGCTAAATGCTTTGTAAGGCTGTTGTCTTTGGGTCTGATGCTGGAACTTGAGGTCTGCAGGACAGGCAGTTGGGAAGGGAATATGGATATCAAATAGGAGGGAGCAAGCTGGAACCCATCAGTATGGGTTGGAATCCCTGTCAAAACCTTTCACTTAATCGTGTGGGTAACTTCAAGAAGAAGCTGCTACCTTTCACAGAACTAAACACATATCTGAGCCCAGAGTTGGAAAAATTAAAAGGGAATTCAGGAAAAGATAAAACAGATAAACAACAATGTGCATGAACTACAAAGTGCCTACTTCCACAAAAATAAAATGGATGCTATTTCACTTCTGCCTTCTAAATCTTGGGCAAAAATGTCTCTCCAGGGTGACTCTAATCACAAACATGTGGAAAGGAATTTTGGGAAATGTAGTTCCAGCTGGTTAAGTTAACACATTCTAGAGATAACATTTTTGGTGTGATATTTTTGATAGGTACCATTTTTGTCTTTTTACATAAATGCTATCATACTATATACATTCCTCTGTACCTTGCTTAGAAATCCTGCCATATCAGTATATGCAAATATCCATCATTCTTTTTTCATGGTGGCATAATATTCTACTGTGTTTGTGTTGTTCTAGTCTTTTGCTCTTTCAAAAAATACCACGAATAGCCTTATTCATATATTTTTTTCATATGTACAAGCATATCTGTATAATAAATATAATAATGTGAAGGGTTTGTGATTTTACTCGACTTTCAAGTTAACATGCTAGTCTTTCACATTTTCTGGATGTTGAAAGAAGGCATGAGCCACTTGTCCCCCAGAGGACTTTATTACTCAGGGTACAATAAGCAGCATGACACTTGCCCATTCCCCTCATCCCCCAAGTTCCACAGGGACAATGTGGAGGCAGGCCCAAGTGAATGTTGTGTGCAGTGAGTTGGTGACAAACCTAAAGGACCATGAGCTTTGGAAACCACCAATCTTATGAGGGGGTTGCTTGCAAATCTGCCCAAACATTGCCCTGGAGAGAAATATTATCCTGGTCAGTAAACACACCTGCCCCCTGTGCTGGAGGGAGACTCTATCTTCTAAGATTGCTCCCTTGAATAGGTAATCCAGAATGAATAAAAAATGTCATGAGATGTGCAGGAACACTAGGGGCTATTGGAGAATTGTCTGTCAATAAGAAGTAGGGCCATCATCACATCTGAATTTCTGCTTTCTCTTCTGCATTATGTTGTCTATATGTATGACATAGTTCTTCACCCTAAATATCATCTTCTACTAGTTGGTAATTCCCATGTAGGGAAAAGATAGAGTGTAAATAGATATTGTATTAAGAGCACAGGATATAGAGAACTTTCCTAACTCTCTTCATATGTCTCAGGTCGAATGATCAGAATTAAATCAGGGAGAGAGAGCCCTGTATTCCTGACTTCTCCTAGAGAAGCTTCAAATACCCTTGAAAGTTCTTGGATTTTTAAGTAACATCTAAGTAGGTGATACAAGGACTCCCTGGCACCCAATTTTTGTGATGAAGCCAGTTTTAATGAACTTGGGAAGTTGTGGCTTAGATACAAGTGGCACTTTTTGATACTCAATGATGAGCTTAAGAACCTCAATATATCCAGGCAGTTAAAAGGCGCTTTCTGAAAGAATTATGGTGTTCATAGGAAAACACATCACATATACAACCCCCTGAAATGGCTAACTTTTGCCTAAGGATGCAAAACAGACCTGCCTGGAGTTATCTGTAAGTCCCTGAGGTAACAAGGCAGGGCGAACACAGTGAATATTTTAAAGAAAGGATCTCTTTGGAGCTTCTGCCAATGAAATATTCTCTAAGTCAAAGAGCTTCCTCACCTCTCAGCTTCTCAATAATGAAAGTGTTGGTCTGGCTTTGGGCTTCCTCAATGTTAGGAAATGCCTGTCCAATGCTTGTGAATCCTCTAGGAAAATGTTCTTTTTTCACTCTTTAAAAAATTAATTTCCCTCCATCCTTACCAGGGGACTATAATTTTAAAAAATCTGACACTTCAGAAATACTTGCTCTGCCAATCTAGATAGAAGCAACAGCTGTTTTTGGCTGAAGAATGGAGGGTTCTGATAACCATATGGAGGATAGGAAAAGATTCTTCTTTTTCTTTGTATCTTCTATAAACTAGAAAGAAAAATTATCAACAATATCATGTAAATATATTAGAGAAAATGTTATGAAGAGAAAGTAATCATTTTGCCTGAACAAAGCAGCTACTTTTTTTTTCATTTTTGAATATTGCCTTTAAATACAACATGTTTTTGGTATCATTAGCGGAGATATTTATAGCAAGAATCAGCTCAATTTATGTATATATCATGCTAGGTCTTTAAGGAATAGGACCTTCTTTTTTAATCATATGCTGCTAATGTGTTCTAAAAGCCATGCCTTAATTTATATTAATTGTATAATCCTATTTCATTTAGAATTGATATATTTTCTACTGGTGATACACACTTGCTTATTGGAATCCTTCCTAGTTTTGATAGAGAAACCCCATTCTCATCTCCTTTTGTCTGATATGACATGTATACATGCATTCAGTTAAACTAAAAGCTGTATCAAACTATTAAAATATAAAATAAGTATGGCTGGGGGTGTAGTTCAGTAGTAAACTACTTGCCTAGCCTGCATGAAGTACTGGATTTGATCCCCAGCTCCACATACATACATACAAAAGCATAAATTACACAGAAAAGGGACTAAAATCATAGTCCCCAATCCTATGTTTAAGGTTTAAGATTCTGATCTGATCTGTCATAAGATGATATTTGCCCACAATGGTATTAAAATACTTCACAAAAGTGTTGAAGAGCCAGGCGTGGTGGTGCATGCCTATAATTCCAATGGCTTGGGAGGCTGAGGCAGGAAGATTGCAAGTTCAAAGCCAGCCTAGCAATAGCGAGGTGCTAAGCAACTCAGTGAGACTCTGTCTCTAAATAAAATACAAAAAAGGGCTGGGGGTGTGATCCAGTGGTTTAGTGCCCCTGGGTTCAATCCCCAGTACTAAACAAAAACAAAACAAAAATGTTGAAGGTGGGGAATGCTTGGTTATGTTGTGTGGACCTTAGCTGATAACCTCTCTATAGGAGAGATCCGTGAAAGCTTGAGTCTGTCTTACGTTACTTATGACTTTTTTTTTTTTTTTTTTTAAGGTACCGGGGACTGAACTCAGGGGCACTTGAACACTGAGCCACATCCCCCGCCCTATTTTGTATTTCATTTAGAGATAGGGTCTCACTGAGTTGCTTAGCGCCTCGAAGTTGCAGAGGCTGGCTTTGAACTTGCGATTCTGTCTCAGCCACCCAAACCTCTGGGATTAGAAGTGTGCATCACCACACCCGTGTTACTTGTGACTTTTAATCTATCAGGTTAAACAAAGTGTGAAGGTAGTTAATAATAGATGTAGGGGAATTGGGGGAAGTCTTTGTTTGTTGGTGGTTCTTCCTATCCATTCAGGACACTTGGCAATGACTCAAATCTCTGGCTCAGAAGAGATGTGAAGTCGTTACCTCGGCAAATGCATTGTTGGGTGGGAAGGCTACTATGGCAGACACTGCCATGTGTTCACCCAAAACTCGGTTTGCTCACTTCCCCAGGCACACAGCTGGTCAATGTTTACAAGTCTCCTTTGCAGCTAGGTGTGGCCAGTGCCTGAGTTCCAGACAATGAAGCATGAATTTATGTGCTGTGTACCATTTTTCAGGCGTGGTCCATGATGACCTCTAACAGAGAAGCCTCATGCTCTTTCCTGCTTAATGCAGAATAGCATGATGTCCTTAAAAGCTAAGGCTCTCCAAGATGGTGGAGCAATAGACAAAGGCTTGTTTGAGACAGCATCATTGTGTGATTAGGAGCTTTTATTTTGCATTGTACTTTTTTCTTTCTTTCTTTCTTTCTTTTTTTTTTTTTTTTTTTTTGGTGCTGGGGATTGAACTCATTGCCTTGTGTACGCGAGGCAAAAACTTTACCAACTGAGCTATATCCCCAGCCCTGGCATTCTACTTATCAAGAATTAGACTTCCATGTGTTAGGCAAATGAAACTTTAGGTTATGTTTGTAACAGCTGAAAATGTTACCCTAATTAATATAATTATGAAATAGAAAGTGATTTGTTTAATCACATACACACATTATTTTTGTTCCACCGTAAACAACCTATGCTGATGGCAGAGTGGGTCCTAGCTAACATACTTACAAGGCAAAACACAATCAAGGATTGAGATACTATTCAGAGGAAAGAATTATCTATGGGCTTATAAACAGCAGCACAAAGCAGTGCTTAAGCAAAAGGGATCTGGGGACAACCTGTCTGGATTGGAATCCTGACACTTGTTATTTGCCATTTTGGATAGCCTATTCAAACTTTCTTGACTCCAATTTCCTCATCAACAAAATGGGAATGATGATCATAGTATTTTATGAAACTCTTGTTAAGATTTAAGTAGATATGAGTTCAACTCTTATAGCAGCACATACAACGTCAGCTAGCTTATTATTTTACCAAGTAAGAACCATGTGCCAAGCAGGGGCCCAGAGTCCAAAGGAGATCTAAGTGTGGAGACCTCTTTATAGAAGCATAGACTATGCTGGTTGCCCACTTTTCTGGCTAACATCATCTCTCGTCAACTTGCTTCACAATAAGGTGGATAAAATCTTGTGGCAAGATATCCCAAAATGGAGAAGGCAGGCTGAATTTTTGGAAACAGTATCCCTCTTTTCTGTTCACCTGCCATGGTGCCTCATGTGTCCTGTGGGTACTCGTTTCTTCACTAGTACCCAGGGGAATGTTCCACATCTTCCCTATTCTTTCTCTCAGATCCCTTCTGGTTTTTATGTCTTCAGAGCAGAGAGTAAAACAGAGGGAGCCAGAAACCTCTGTCTTTATCTTTTTTATTTTATTTTATTTATTTTTTAAATTTTATTTTTATTGGTTCTATCTGTGGTTAGCCTGCTAGTAAAATGCAATACCTTCAAGGAACCTCCAGTCATGAATTAAAATTCTAACTTAAAGTCAGTAGTATACCAAATCTTCAAGGGTAATAGAGGATTGAGAAACCCAGACTTGCAATTTGTTAAGCAGAAAATAGGCATACTTTTTTTTTAATTAAAAAAAATCATTTTGTTTTTAATTGTAATTATTAATACATTAATTATTCAAATAAATGAGATTCATGGTGATTCTGCACATGCACATATCATGCATTGATCATGTTGTTTTTTGATTCATATTGTTTTGTTGTGGTAAAACATATGTAACACAGTTTACCACTTTAACCATTTCTAAGTGTGTCACTGAGTGACATTACACACATTCACAATGCTGTGGAACCACCACTGTGCCACTCTAGAACTTGTTCATGATCCCAAACAGAAACTCTGTACCAGTTAAACAACAGCTCCCCATATCCCCATCCTGGGTAACTTCTCTTCTACTTACTTTCTGTCTGTGTGCATTTGTCTATTCTAGGTACCCTATATAGGTAGAATCATGCCATATTTGGCTTTGGGCTTCCTCAGTGTTAGGAAATGCCTGTCCAATGCTTGTGAATCCTCTAGGAAAATGTTCTCTTTTCACTCTTTAAAAAATTAATTTCTCTCCATCTTTACCAGGAGACTATAATTTTAAAAATTCTGACACTTCAGAAATACTTGCTCTGCCAATCTAGTTAGAAGCAACAGCTGTTTCTGAATAATGGAGGGTTCTGATAACTATATGGAGGATAGGAAAAGATTCTTCTTTTTCTTTGTATCTTCTATAAACTAGAAAGAAAAATTATTGACAATATCATGTAAATATATTGTATCTCTATTTGTTCTTTTGTATCTCGCTTATTTCACTTAGCATAATGTTTCAAAAGTTTATCCCTATTGTAGCAAGTATCAGAATTTCATTCCTATTGAATAATATTCCTTTTTTGTCTGTTTTTTTTTGGGGGGGGGAGGGGAGGAGGGGGAGTACTTGGGATTGAACCCAGGGGCAATTATCCAGTGAGCCACATCCCCAGCCCTTTTTATTTTTTATTTTGAGACAGGGTCTTGCTAAGTTGCTTAGGGCCTCGCTAAGTTGCTTAGGGCCTCGCTAAGTTGCTGAGGCTGGCTTTGAACTTGCTATCCTCCTGCCTCAGCCTCCCGAGTCACTGGGATTACAAGTGTGCACCAATGTGATTGGCTAAAATATTCTATTTTAAACAATTTCTTTTGTAATTGTAGATGGATAGAATACCTTTATTGTTTTTGTTTATTTTTGTGTGTTGCTGAGGATTGAACCCAGCACCTCATGCTTGCTAGGCAAGCACTCTGCTACTGAGCTACATATAGCCACAGCCCCTAAAATATTCTATTTTATGTCTATGCTATGATTTGTTTTTACTATTCTTCTAGAACTTTGGGGTGTTTCCATTCTCTTGTGCATTGTGAAAATACTGCTATGAATGTTAGTGTACAGTTCCCTATTTTTGATCCTTTGGGGAATATACCAGGAAGTAGAAATGCCAGCAATTCATGTTTTTAAATAAAGAATTTTATTTAAAGGAAAAAAATGTAGGGAAACATACTGAGTGAATCTACATAGTGAAATTACCTACAGTGTCTGACACAATGTACATCCTAGAAAATGAACCTAGAACAGAAATTCCATACTCCCAGAGCAGGGAACATGGATTAAAAACAGATTCTTGAGGATAACTATAATGTCATCAATATTCTTTATATGTAAGTTCAGTGCTGTCCTTTTTTTTAGGTCTAAATTTGAATGATTTTATAACTTGTGAGAATTGCCTCATCTAGTTTCAGTGGGAATTTATATAAATCTGCTGTTGATAGGTAATTACCCATGGTTTGGTTTATATAAAATAGGCTTTCCAACAGAAGGGGGGCACTCAACTGTAGATAAGATAATTAAATGATAATTAAAATTGGGTGGTTTAGCAATAACAATAGGAACAAAAAGGGGCAAGTTGGCATCGTGTTAAGGAAACCATTCCTGTTGGAATGCTCAGAACCAAAAACAACTGGTTTTGCTCAAAGATTACTATTTAAAGACCATTGTTCAATTACTCCATTATTTACTATTTGATTTACCTAAAGACATTCACTCATCACCCTAAGTTTGAAAACAGACTCTAGCCTTTGGATTTGTTGACATTAGACATTCAGAAATAAGACTCATCCTTATCTTTGATGTACATTTTAAATTTTCCATTCTTAAGGAGAAAATCATCAAGGTGATAATCTTATAATTGATGCATTCAAGGAGATAGTGATGGAAAGATAAAAGTGAAAGTTAGGCATTTTGTATATGTCTGATATATATAGGAAAAGAAAGAGACAAGTGAGGGTATTAGTTAGAATACAATTTCACATGAACGTAACAGAACCCCAAAACAACAGCAGTTTGAACTGTTGTTTACTTCTCTCCTGTGAAGATAGTCCGGAGCAGGTACAGTGGCTCTGCTGCACAGGATCATGCAGAGACCATGGCCCTCAGTTCTGTTTCTTCATTATCCTAAGGAGAAAGATGGAAGTTGGGGAAAGTGTGAAGGGATGGTACAACCCTTATCTTTAAGGGTATGACTAGAAATCACATCTCATTGTGCCCATGATTTAGACTCGTGGCTGTACCTAGCTGCAAGGGAGTCTAGAAGATAAAAATTTTTATTCTGGATTGCCATGTGTCCAGTTAAACATTAGAGATACTATTATATAAAAGGAAAGAATGGATTTTTCAGATACAATGAAGAGTTTTGCTACAATCAAACTGATGCTACTAAAGAAAACATAACAATTACTTTAAAACAAATTTGGAAAATTTTAAGCCAGAGTAGATCTTGGGTTTGTGCAGAAATAAATTCTTCTAATCCTCTTGCCATATTAGTGATCCATAATTCTTTATGAGTTTTAGGGCTTTAAATTCCATGACTGTTGCCCTGTATTAGACATTCTCCCCAGCTCTTGCCCTGCTTAGCCATCTCTCCCAGCAAGGTAGGCTGCCAGAGAATTATGGTATCATAGGAGACACACATAAACGAGGTCCTCCCTCTGACTACATATACTTTTGCAGACTGAATTAGTTCTCTACTACAGTCAGTTATTTCCTGAGAAGAGAAGGGTGGCCATATCCTTCCTCTGTGCACTTTATCTGCAACCCCCCACTATCTGATGCACAGAAAAGTAGTCAACAGAAAAATGAAGACACAACCATGGTGTTGTGGCAGGCACCATAGGGAAAGGAGCCAGTGTGTTGGGTCCTGGGCTGCTGGATGGTCCATGGAAAGAGAGGAGGATGTTAGAGTGTAAAGGAACCAACAAGAGAGGGACACAAGATGGATTATGAGCCAAAGGGAGTATGTTTCTCTTTCCCCAGTGAAAGCAAGGTAGAACTGGGGAATCTGAGAATCTCACATATCAGAGACATTGAGGCAGGCATCCATTCAAGGTGGCAGAGATCACTAACCTAACTTGAAAGTGACCCAACAGAAAGACAGGAAGTGGGGCAATGCTAGGGAATCATAGCACGTACCAGTGTGCCCCAGCAGGAAGCAAGTCCAAAAGGAAAATCTGGCATCCTTAGTCTCCGTATGTTCCAGCATTCTTTATCCCCACTGGAATTTCCAATCTGTCACCTTCACCCCGCTCTCCCGCTTCCCTATACACACTATGTCCTCACCACTTTGCTCAGTTTGGATTTCAAGGTTAATCCCTAAAATCAAGCCCCTACATCATATTTGATTCACCTGCTCCTCTCTTCCATATTTCCCTGGCAGAGACTCAATTCTGATTAAACCCAACATCACTGCCCCCTGCTCCCTGCCCGCCTGCACCTTGGCAGCTGGACATGGCTGGAGAAAAGTCCACAGCTGACAGTGAACCTCAGAAGCCCAAGCCTTACGCAGCCATCTTGCACATTCCACTGGTCAAGTTAGTCTCCTCCTCTGCAATGGCTATTTTACATCTTTTCCTTTGTCATCAAACTTTCTAGGAGAGAGACCAATATTTCTCCTTCTCACTCTTAACTGTTGGCAGGGCTGCTTTTTTTTCACTGAACAAATAAAAAAAAATAGACAATGACCTCAAAATCTTCAAGCACACTTCCACTGGTAACTCCTGTCCTCTCTCTTCCTGATAGATATGAATGTCCCCTCTTTGCTCTGATTTCAGGTACCATTCACACCCTGGTCCATTCCTTCTTCCCTGCTCAATGACTCGCTCCAGCAATTATCCCCTTTCTCCTTCTCTTTACTGGGCTATTTCCCTCAGCATGCAAACATGTGGTGGTATTTCCAGTTTCTCTGATCTCCGTTTCTCTTCTTTGATAACAGCAACACTGCAGGAAAGGGACACTTAGAGATGCCATATCAAGTGGGACCTCTCCCGTGGTCCTTGAACTGAGGAGTAGGGCCAAAGATGGGAATGAAGGAGAGTATATAAAGGGATGGTCTAATGGTCTCTGTTCCTCAACTATCATTTCCCTTTTCCTATCAATTCTTAGCCCTTTCTCTCTCCTTTTTTTCCTAAGGAGAGTGGTTAAATTACCAGCCTAAGGGAGAAGGCAGTGCGTTTTCTCCTCCCCCAAGACAAGTGAGGGGGTCTCAGAGGTTCACTTGTGACTACAAATGGAGGGAACTGGCGTGTTCTCCAGCTGGGTGCCTGTGTCCCTCTGCCCAATTCGAGTCAGGGAGAAGGAAACTGGAGTGAGTTCAGGCGGAGAGGAGGCTATAGGGGGCTGCCTGCTTTCCCTGTTGGGTTTCTGTGGTTCAAGGAAATCCAGGATTTGGAGTCCACTGGCCAGGCAGGACTGCAGGACGAACGCAGGAGCGGAACTGAGGGGATGGAGGAGATCTGAGCTGAGGTGAAATCTCCCACCTCAGGAAACCGGCAGTGGGAGTTGGGAAAAGAACACGGCCACCTGTCCACACTCCATGTGGAGGTAGGTGGGAATGAGATTTAAATCACTGATGAGACTGTGTTTTAAATTGGATAGACTTGGTAACCAAAAATAACCAGAAAGTTATGAAAGCTGCTCAATATTTCATTAAGTAACAGGAGAATGAAATTCAACTGGAGAGCGATTGAAAGTCAACCACTGAAGAAAATGAAAACTATTTTCTGTTTTAACTTCACCGAATCCAGACTTCCCAATAAACCAGTGGCATATATTCTTTTTTTTTTTTTAATTTCTTATAGTTTCAGAGGGACAGCATGCCTTTATTGGTGCTGAGGATTGAACCCAGTGCCTCACACTTGCTAGGCAAGCACTCTGTCACTGAGCTACAGCCCCAGCCCTAGTTACATATATTCTTGCCTCCTCTTCTCATTTATTTTTTAATTTTAAAATTTATTTTTATCAAAGCATTACATGTGAATGATTAGTAAAATTATTGTAAATAGTTCTAAATATGTAAAATGTTTTTTAATCAAGCAGTTTTACAAAGCTTATAATGAAGAAATTAATCCAATATCTTCCCATGAGGAGCCAACTGCTTTCAATTTTTAATCTATCTATCTATCTATCTATCTATCTATCATCTATCTATCATCTCTAAATTCTCTTCACCACTCTCCTATGTTGGGCTCCATCCCTTGGGTCCAGAGTCTCCCTCTTTCTTGGTTTCTCTCTTGGGTTTTTGTTTGTTGGTTGGCTGGGAGTTGAACCCAGGGTCTTTTGCATGTTAAGTCCCCGCTCTACCACTGAGCTACACCCCCAGCCCACCCCTTTTGTTGTGATGGAGTACATCCTCCAGTACCTTTCTAATAAAGAATGTGTAGGTAGTCAACTGAGACTCTGCACATTAGAAATAATCTTTTACTTTTACATTTGATTTTGTTCCCTTAATCCAGAGTCACTGCGGGCCTTCCTCTCTGGACTTCTAGTCTTTCGGTCAGGTGGGTATTGGAGGGACAGCCACCCAGCCGTGTGGAGGGGAGGTCTGTGTCTAGGAGTTTTTTTTCTTCTTATGAAGATTTTTGCCATTCCTGTTTTCAGCTTCTTCTAGCAACCCCGCCTTCGTTGAGTACCAGGTACCTTCAACTCCTGACCCTTCCTGAGGTTCTTTGGCATGAATTAGACTACTTTTTCTTCCTCTAGACTAAAGGTCCTTAGCTTCCAATTTTCTTCGGGCAGCCTGACTCAGTTTGCACTCATCTATCTACTTTCCAGATCCTGAAATTTTGTTGACATCTCTCATGTGCTCTCATCACCTCTCTGTTTCATAGGCCTATGCCTTAAAAGACTCTTTAGTGTCATTTAGTGGGAATTCAAGAGGGAGCAGAAGTAAATGCTGCTCTCCAGTGCTCCATGTTCAGTCTGGGGGTCTCCGTTCTCTCCCTCCACTCCAATCAAACTTTTATCCCCATCACTTTGATGAAACTGTTCTTGTCGAGGTTAAAAACCTTGCCTAATCCACTGGTCAATCCTCAAGCTTTATCTTACTTGAATTTGCAATAGGATTTGATGCAGTGAAACACCTTCTTGAAGCACACTCTCCTGTCTCTTGCTACCTCAGTCTCCTTTTCTGGCTTCTCTTTCTCACTTGTAAATGTCGCAGTGCCCTCTGCCCTCTACTCATATTCTCTTGAGTGGCATGCAGTCCTGTGAGTTTAAATATTAACTATGTGCCAATATCTTCCCAGTACATGCATTCGATTCCAATCTCCATAATGCCCCAGAGTTCCATGTGGTATAAATCCGTCTGTCTATCTGACATTTCCAAAGGGAATCCCAATAGGCATCTCAAATTGGAGCTTTTCAAATAGAACTCAGTTTTTCCCCTCAAAACTTCTCCTACCACTATCCTTTTCATTTTGGTGTGTACTACTAGATTTTGCTTAGGGGGTCCCCCTTGATTATTCTATTTCTCTTTTATCAGTATCAATCCAACTACAAGACATAACAATTCTATCCTTGAAATATTTCCTGATTGTGCAACTTTTCACCATTTCTATTGCTGTTCTCTACTTTGAGACATCCCATTTCTCGTTTGGACCCTGTAATAGCTTCCTAGCTCCTAGTCTTCTGCCATCATTCTTGCTCTCCCTGCCCCCCAGTCTATTTTCCACATACCAGTGAGAGTGCTCTTTATAAAGAACAAGCCAGCCATCCTGACTCACAACCTTCTAGGGGCATCCATCACACTCTGGTTAACCCCCTTCTTACCTAGGCTTACGAGGCTTGATATATGCTGGCCTCTACATCCCTCTTGACCTCACTGTCACCCCATTCTGGTCACATTGGTTTTCTTGTTTTTCCTTGATCACACCAAGCTCCTCTGCAGACCTTTATATTTTTGCCCTTCTTCTGCAATGAAATGATCCCCTAGCAGATCTCTGCATCATTTATATATTTGTTCAAATGCTGTCTCTATAGAGCCCTTCTCTGGCTATCCCAGCTAAAATAAAGCTTCCGATTTCATTAGCTTCCTGTGCCCCTGAGACAGCTCCTCTCAGTGGTGACCACTGTGGGCTTGCCATGGGGGAGGGTGACACCATAACACTTGGTTCTGAATGTCTCACCAAACAGGATGTAGAGTGGCATTTTTGCATGATGAACTTATAGAGCAAAACCCATACCTTCTGACTAACAGAGCACAGTGACCAGGGTACACATCTTCCCTGTACTTGATTTTAACCATTGTACAATGACAATTGGTCAAAAGGGGAAAGAACATAGGAAGGGTGACTAGGTAGGGAATATGGGGAGCATTCTGGACATTCTGGAGGGAGAATGTGTGTAGGGAGGAGAACAACCCTATTAGGAAAATTCCCATAAAATTAATGGTGTTAGTCAGCTTTCCATTACTATGACAAAATACCTGAGATAATCAAATTAATAATGGAAAAAGTTTATTTTGGCTCATGGTTTCAGAGGTTTCAATCTGTGATCACTTGGTCCCATTGTCTTCAGGCCTGTGGTGAGGTCGTAAGTACTCCATGGCTGGAGGCATGTGGCAGAGGAAGCCACTCAAATTATGGCAGCTGGGAAGCAAAGAGAAAGGAGGGAGGGACAGGAGTCCCGACATACCCTTTTGGGGCATATTCCCAGTGACTTAACTTCCTCCAAGTAGGACCCTGCCTTAAAGGTTCTACCACCTTGAGGAATTCCATCTGCCACTAAGCCCCATTGAGCCATGATGGAGAGGAAGGGTATGGGGTACAGACCAGATGCAACCGGTTCTGCTCTGTAATTGCAAAAGTCCTGGTGCTCACCAGGAAGGGTCTACTCCAGGCATTTGTTCATTTGTATAACAAATGTTTATTATGTACAGATTCTTTTCCAGGAATTATTCTAGAAACTGTGGTTAAAGGAGTGGAAAAGATCAAACCATTGATTTCATGGAGTTTACATTCAGGTGGAGGTGACACCCCAATAAACAAAGAAATATGTGAGTTAATGTATCATCAGGAGGATATAATGGGTCAATATTGTTATTACTTATTTATTTGTTATTATAGGTACTAGAGATTTTAGTCCCGGGGCACTTTACCACTGAACTACATCCCTTTTTTTTTTAATTTTGAGTCAGGGTCTCACTAAGTTGCTTAGGGCTTCACTAAATTGCCGAGGCTGGCCTTGAACTTGCAATCCTCCTGTCTCAGCCTCCTGAGCTGCTGGGATTATAGGTGTGTACTACTGTGCCTGTTCAGTGATTGTTAAAACCTGGTTCACAGACCTCTGAGATTTCTTGAGACCTTTTCAGGAGGGATCGAAACCATTTTCACAAAAATATTAGGATGTGACTTGCCTTTGTCACTCTTGTTCTCTTGTGAGTGCAAGTGGCATTTTCCAGAGGCACTGTGATGTGTGAGGATGCCATTGCTCTGGTGAGTGACAGAATGGATGTACCCATGCAGTAAGTATTGACAGATATAACCCACACAAACACAACCTCTTTGGAGTCCTCAATGCTTTAATAGTGTAAAGGAGTTTTGAGACCAAAGAGTTTGAGAATCACTATTACAGACAGACTGGGGTGGTGAGAGGTTTCCATACTGTTTTAGTCAGCTCTTTCACTGCTGTGACTAAAGGATCTGACTAGAACAATTATATGGAGGAAAAGTTTAGTTGAGGGCCTGCGGTTTCAGAGGTCTTAATCCACTGAAGGCCGGCTCCATTCCTCGAGGCTGAACATCATGGCCGGAGAGTGTGGCAGAGGGAAGCAGCTCATGTCATCAGGAAGCAGAGAGAATCCACTTGCCAGATACAAATATATACCAAAAGCCAGGCCCCAATTTCCACCTCCTCCAGCCACACCCTACCACTCCAGTTACCACTTAGTTAATCCCTATCAGGGGATTAAATCACTGATTGGGTTAAAACTCTTACAACCCAATCATTTCTCCTTTTTTTTTTTTTTTTGGTACTGGGAATTGAACTCAGGGGCACTCGACCACTGAGCTACATCCCCAGCCCTATTTTGTATTTTATTTAGAGACAGGGTCTCACTGAGTAGCTTAGCATCTCAATTTTGCTGAGGCTGGCTTTGAACTTGTGATCCTCCTGTCTCAGCCACTGGGATTATAGGTGTGTGCCACCTCGCTCGGCTCTTCTGAACCTTCTTGCATTGTCTCACACATGAGTTTGGGGGACACCACAGCTAAATCATAACATATACTAAGTAATCTGTGCCCCAAATATCAGGCTGTCCAGTTAGCTGTGCCTATGGACACCTAGGTGGGTGCTGGTGTTCTGGGCAGGGGTCATAACTGCCGCTCCAGGAAGGTGCAAGCCCTGAGCCTGAGACGAACCCCAGAAACTTGGTGAATCTGGCTGTGGGGCATCTGTCATTGTAATGTGACTGGGGCAGTGGAATGTGGCAAAGGGGCAGTGGCAGCCAGGGCCACCCAACATGAGGTTTCTTCCTACTCTTCGAGCCCTAGCAAGATTCTCCTGGGGGTTTTGTCTCTGACTTCCATCTCACAAACACAGGACTCACATTAGAACCCTGGAAAGTGACCATTGAGACCATTATGATAGCAAGCATGCAAGTGGAAGACCCCAGGGTCTCAGAACCCAGCCCAGTCCCCTCAAGCCAGCGACCATGGCACTGAAATGTTATGACTTGGTTTCTCCTGGCAGAATCATGGAAGACACAGGGCAAGGAGCCCAGAAAGTTGGATCACTCCCCAAGTGAGTTACTGAGGCTCTGTGTGACACGATGGCATTTGCCAGGCCACTCAGCAAATTGTTCCCCCCCCCCCCCCCGCTGGAGCTGCCTCAGCTCGACAGTCTGTCAGCCACATTTATTGGGAACCCGCTAGCAATGTGAATTGGTAGGTGATCCAGGCATTGAAGTAGCAGTTCCCAAGAGTTGAGGGCTAAGTTATCTATCTATCAAATGCTGTCTGTCTGCTGACATTTGGAAACCCAGGTGACACCCACACACCTGAGGCCTCGGCAGCAGCCCAATTAAAGGTAGCAGTTTTTCTTTAGTTACTTTCTGACCTTGGAGTTTGAGAGTGTGGGTATAGAGCTTTGTTTTTGATCAAACTGCAGGAATGTCCTAAGGTCTACGCATTTGAAAATTAACATAGGTACAGGTGCATAAATGCACGTCACATGTTTTGCTGGGTCACTTTCAGTAGGACCTAGATTGATCCCTGGACAGTGACTGATCACTGAGCACCCACTTATTTCCACAGGCAGCAGAAACCTGTCTAGAAAAAACCCTGAACATGCCACTGGATAAAGGTTTAAATGGGCTTTCTGCCAATGAATTGCATTTGATAGTTGCGTGGGTGCAGCCCATGGCAGGAATCCACACAGCTCACAGGAGATCTGTGGGGCCCTGGGGTGTTGCAATGTCACTCTGTCTGGGTAAGTGACAGCCAGGATGTGGGATTTGGTGATTATTTTTGGTTTGGTTTGTTTCTAGCTCAGAAGAAAGACTATATATAACATTGAGAGAGGCATAACTTCCAGATTGTCAAGGTTGGTGCTAATAGTGAATGATCTACTAATATATGTTACAGGGAACCACAAGCTTGCGAGAGCAACGCTCGTGTACTAGATGAAAGGATAAATCTTCTGTTGTGTAATGGGAAAAGAAAGCTGGCAATGTAAATGCAGCCTTAATATTTTTTTTTCCAGCATTGCATGTGTAATTAGGCATTCAGTGACTTTCTCATCTAAGGAAATTTGACTTTAATGGGAGCTATGTAGCTAACTATCGAAGGAGCCTTTTGAAAATGCAGGGGTGAGGATGGGAAGGTATTAGCTGTGGAGATGTATTATATCCATGGCCTTCAAACAAAACAAAAGCAAATAAACAACTCCACCACCAATCTGCCAGCATGTAAGCTATGTAGATAGATGTTAGGCTCATATTCTGAGCCCTTGAAAATTAAGCCAGAGACAGTATGGTCAGATTATTTTTATCTCCTAATGTGTATGTTTTTATCATTGAAGATTCACATTCTTGTTAATGAGTGCAATTTCTTTGGCATCTGGAAATTGCAGTTTATGATGTCGTCTTATGATGTCTTGGGAAATTAAGGCATGACCTTGGATAAACCTAAAGTTCACCATGAAGAAGAGAAAGTCTCAAAATGTGGAGTTTATACAAAGCTGGTATAATAGAGTCCCTTCCCATCCACTAGCTCCCACCTCCAGATTTGCAGACCATGACAGGGAGCAGCTGGGAGCAGCGTCAGCCTGATCCAGGACAAACAGCAGATCAGAGAGCACTACGAATGGTTGCTGGGAGCCATAGCCATGGCTGGAAAGGGTTAAGAAATTAAAGATGGAGCTTAAAGATTAGAGACTGTGGACAGGTCTGAAAGGCAACCACTTACTTCCCAGGCCCCAGTCCTCTCTGCGGGGCTCATCTTCAGAGCAGTCTTCAGAGGGCACCATCTGAGGGGCACTGTTACCCCATCCATCATATCTTCAGTGCACATGGCCAGGATCCCTATGTGGGTTCAATTCACGGGGCTAAACGGTTGGTCTCATATGGCAACTAAAAATTGTTTTGGAAAAAAAAAAATCTACCTCCTATTCCTTTCCTAGCATTTTACAGAAAGTATTTTGAGCTGTCAAAAGGGGGCATCCTTGCTTTTCCAGACAAAAGAAATAGCAATTTGAGTTTGCTCTTAAGAGCAGCCTTGGTGGGAGTGGTAGGCAGCAGCTGAGCCTCTTACCAATTAAAAACAGAACAGGTGTGTTGTAAAGGCTACACCTGGGTTCCTGGACCCTGCCTATCTGCCACCCTGCTACTCAGGGCATCATCTGGGAGCTTGGCCCTGGGCCTTAGGTCCAACCTACTGGATCAGAATCTGTGTTTAACAAGGTCCCAGGCCATCTGCAGCATCTTGAAGTTTGAGAAACCCAGTTCATAGTCCTATTTCCCAAACTTCCCTGTGGGTCTGGGTGGAACAGAATCACCTGGAGTGCTTGTTAAAAACAGATTCCTGGGCTTCAAACTCTAACCCAGGGACCCAGAATTCCCAGTAGAGAGGCCTGATAACTGGTATATCTGCCCCAGGGGCTACTATTCATGTGTGAAGAGTGGGGAATACTTCATGATGCTTTTATCTTTTTGAAGAAAATATAGAGGCATATTAAAAATAAACTACCTTCTCCAGAATGCATCTTGCTTTTGAGAAGATGCAGTCTTCTTTTTCCCAGTCACTAAATAGGATGCTAAGGATAGGGCAGAAGGAAGCAGAGAATAGTGCAAGGTTGCTGGCCAGGGATGGAGGAGAGGCTGACATGAGGAATTCTGTGGGAACAGGATGCCACCAGCAGAGGGCAGCAAAGCACGCCCTGCTGTGAGGACCTGCTACAGTCCCTGCTGTGTGGACTTGTAAGGTGGAGACAGCGGAAGAGATCTTCTGCTACTTGCTTTTGGGACTTTCTGAAGCTGTGTGTGGACCTCAGGTCTGGCTGGACTGACACTATGTTGACCAAGTCAATGGGGGTCACAGTAGTCTCTGGTAAGATCTGAGCCAGAGCTGTCCAGTAAAAACAGAACGTGAACCGTTGTATTTATGAAAAGTATTTTTGACTTTTCTAGAAGATGCACTTTTAAAAAAAGAAAATGGGCCAGATGCAGTGATGTGCACCTGTAGTCCTAGTTACTTTGGAACTTAAGGCAGGAGGCTAGTGAGTTTGAGCTTGGGTAACATAACTAGAGAGTCCATCTCAAAAAAAAAAAAAAGGATGAAATTAATTTCAATAATATATTTTATTGAATCCAACATGTCCAAAATATGATCAACATGTAATCAATATGACATTATTGATGAAATGGTTTATATTCGTTTTCTATCAACTCCTCCAAATTTAGTGTATATTTTGTACTTGTGTGCAAATCAATTTGAACTAACCACATTTCAAGTGCTCAGTGACCACAAGTGGCTAATGGCTACTGTATTGGACATTTCAGGGGAAATGATAAGGCTTTGGGGAGGGGAATTAGGACCAGAAACAGGGAAGGACTAACATCTGGCCTAGGGACAGATTCTGATGTTTTCATACCTGGGAAAATATTCACAGAGGGGCACATTTCAGTTTAGTTCCTTATTGAGCATCTACTGTATGCCAGGAACTGGGCTGGGGGCTGGAGATACAGAAATCATCAACACAGTTCTAGAACTGAGTCTGGCACAGTTGGGAGAAGCAGAGAAACCACCTTTCAAATCTGTGTGGCACCTGCTGTGGCAGCTTTGTGGGCAGGCTCTGGGTGTTGGACCCTGGAGGAGGGGCTCTCGATGACAACTGAGGGTTTTTGTTAGTTTTTGTTTTTGTTTTCCTTCTCCTAATCAGTTCCGGGTTTATTCAGAAGTTGTTTGAACATTTGTTTTGTCTGGAGAAAGAAAATCTGGCTGAGGTGAAAATTCTTAAGTCTCTAGGGCTTCCTGCAAGGAAAGGTTAGTACCTCATCAGCTACCTGTGGCACAGGAATCTTTGCAGGGCTTCCCCTTGACCTTTTACCAAAGGTTGGACCTACCACATTCAAGGTCTCCTGTGCCCTCAGCCATGCCGTTCTAGGTTAATGCTATTTTTGGAGTTCGGTTCTTCATTTCAGTGTGAATTTCCTCATTTTTCTGCACAAATTGAGTGAAATCCTTAGTGCATTTTTTTTTTCTTAGATGGATGGAGACTAAAAGAGAATGGAAGGCCTCCAGCTGTTTGAGGCTCTGTCCTCAACGACAATCAAAATTCTCCATCTTTTCTTGTTCTTGGCACTTTCTGATTGAAATAAGATTCCAGCATTTATCTGCACCTGCAATTTTGACAAGAAAGGAAAATTTAAAAGACAAGTGAAAGAATTCTCCGAGGGAAGTCAATGAGTCGACAGTAGTCAGATGCCTGCAAATCTCTTTTTGCATTCCTCCGTCAATTAAGCTGCAGTCACATATTGGAGAGCGGAACTTAAGACTCCAAGTAGAAATGCAAAAAATGTGCGTCGATCAGTAGCTGGAACCTTCCTCTGGAGCGAATATTACTTGGAGAGCCGCTGATGATCCATTTGGCATTGAAATGGAGAGGATTTTGAGTCAAAGAGGCCACTTTAAATTATAGATTTGAGTTTAGTTGAAGGTCAGACTTACCTTGCATGAATAAAATCTTCAGAGATTTTGGAATATACTCAGAAAATGCAGGCTATCTTGAGCTCATAAGCATTTCCTTCAGGGGATAAAAGCAGTTTAATATTATTGCCCTCTGCATAATTATTGATCATATTAGCATAGGAAATACCTAAAAGGAAGGCAGAATAACAACCTGATGAACACTTTAATTCTCAACAGTTGACAATCTTGGGGTTTGACAGGAAGTTGCCTGGAGATCTGAGAATATTGTAAAGGTAATTTGGCCACGGCCAGTAGTTTCACTTTGTCTAAAAAAGTGACCAAAAACAAAAAAAATTGACCCATCGAGAGAGGAATTATTATTTAGCTAATTCCATGTGATACAAATCATCTCCCATCTCCAGGAGTTTGGGAATCACCTGGGTGATCATAATGTTGATTTGGTTATCTGGGTGCATGTGTAATCTGATTCAAAGCTTCCTGGCAGCCAAGAAGAAGAGGGAAATGTAGTAAACTGTAAATTCACCATTTAAGAGGGAGAAGTGTACTCAGTTCTCAAAGGAAACTGGGATTTTTGTAAGAAAGATCCTAAACATAAAAAGAAAAAAAAAAGTTTTGATTTGTGACTGTTACATTCTTTCCAAAAGCTACTGGTTCACATCACAGATTAATGATTGGAATTTAGGAAAATGAAAATGCACTTCAGAGGTTTTTGAACCTGTTAATAGGAATTAACTCCTTGTCCAAATTCCTCCCCCACCCAATGCTAATCTAAAGCCTATGTTTTCCCTGATGGCTTGCTGTGTTAATTGGATTATGGAGATAATCCTTCTCCTATAAAAAGTAATCTCTGCAGGTTTTGGAATCTACATTCTGCTGCACTTTGCAGGATTATCTCTCAAAGACAACAGATTAGAAGCACTGATTGGTACAAATAAATGGCATTGGTATTATGATCCCTTATAGTGAAGATGTGGCTGGAGAAGGCTTCAGGGTTCCAATAATGAAAGAATGCTAGACTAGCAGTCTGAACACAAGAGTCGTAATCTCAGTATTGCCCTCATCGGTATCACCAGTAGTGTAAATTACGACATGACTTTTCTGGGTTTTCTCTGAGACTCAACTTCCTGTGCAAAAGGAGGAGATAGTACTAAGATCATTTCTCAAAATACAGTTGAAGGAAAACTCGTTCTTCAAAATATGAAGAGAGCTATTAGTCAAATTGTGTAAAGGGATTGAAATGGACATTTTATCAGTGTATACTGTGAGGTTAATATTTATGGATATTATCTCATAAAATATTACTAGTTCATGAATGAAGAATTGGAGTTCGAGTACATTTGGGGAAATCTACATAATCAACTCCTTCTAGAGCACCATGATGCTCGTTAGCATATCACAGACTTGGAAGACTCTTGCAGTGAAGAAGTAAATTTATAAATTGGGCCTAGTGGTGCACACCTGTAATCCCCGTGACTTGGGAGGCTGAGCTAGGAATTTGGAGAGTTTGAGTCCAAGCTGGGCAAAATATATATATATATATATTTGATATATATATATATATATCAAAACAAAATGAAGTAAAAAGGGCTGGGGGTGTAGCTTAGTGGTAGAGAGCTTCCTAACATGTGCAAAGCCCAGAGCTCAATCCTGAGTACTGCAAGAAAGGAAAAAAAAAGGTGGGGGGGGTGTATTTATTTATTTATTGTGGGTGTGGATATAAAAATGTGTATTATGTAGATAACACTTTTAAGTGCAGGAATTTTCAGTTATTTTGGCTGGAGAATCCTTTTTTTTTTCCCTAAAAAAACCATTAACTTATGAAATGTGGGTTGGTAAATGTTGAACTAGATCGAGGTTTTCTCAAATATTTTGTTCTCAGGATTCTTAAAAATTTTTGAAGACTTCAGGGAACTTTAACTTATGTGAGTTATTCTATTATTATTTATCATACTAGACATCAAAAGGATGCATTTTGAAATATTTAGGCATTAGTTAATTAAAATAGCAATAATAAACATATTAATATAAATAATTTGTTTTTTTTTTTCAAAAAGTACTGTTTTCAAAAGCAAAAATTACTGAGGAGAGTGGAATTATTTTACATGTCTGCAAAAAAAAAATTGGTTTTGTGGAAGGCATCCAGATTTGCTATGTTATTGTGTTCAACCTGTTGTGATATATTGTTTTGGGGAAGTGTTTATAAAGATATGAAATTCAAAGAGGGAGGAGAGTTCTAGTAGCTTTTTCATGAGAATTGTGGATATTCTTTGATATTATACTAAAATTTGACAAATTTATATCATGTAGAAAATGAAATGGATATCAATGAACTTTTCCAACTCTGTTTCATTAAACTCCTCAGTCTGTCATTCTTGGAATGGATAAAATTAGATATGCTTTTATAACATTATGTGTTTGTTATTTGGAAAATATTGGTTCACTGAGTTATGCAGATCTCCAATTATTGGCACATTCCATTACATGATTTCAAGTATACAGTATGGAATATACAGTATCCAAAAGTCACTTGTTAACATCACTACAAATCTCATTTGAAGAGTACTAGGAAAATGTCAAGTGCATTGTGGCAAATAAAATTTTACCTAACTTCAAAATTTTATTTGAAAGCTTGAATTTTATCATTGCCAAGAAATACTGTCAACTATTTTCCTTTAAGCAGTGGACTCAGTTATTTTGAAGATAATGTCTGCCTCTTATTCCAGTCTGAAGAGCTACTGTTTGTTCGTTCTTTCAAATAAAAATGGTGCTGCATGAAAACCTCTGCTGGTTCAGCCTACAACTTAGCAACTACATGGTGCTTTTGCTCAGGATTTTTGTACCAGAATGCGACAGATATGCTTTGTGTACTTCCCATTTTTGTCTCATAGAATATTAAGTCAAGGGTTGAGATGTAATAAAATTTATAATTTTTTAGTGCTTCATTAAAGGCATTCTTATGGGATACTGGCTTTTATCTTTTCTCCCTCCCTCCCTTCCTTCCTTCTTAGTACTGGAGATTGAACTCAGGGGCAATTTACACTAAGCTACATCCCCAGCAGGCTGGATTTTTCTTTTTAACTACTACTAATAGGTGGCAAATAGTACAATGACTGTTAAAACAGTTTGGTGCACTGGCTTGATTCATGGTAAGGTACCAGTAGTTTTGTCCACCATTGCTTTTGTATCATGAATGCAAATATTGTCACAGTGAAAAAGGTAATGTCTTAGTGTTTTAGTCAGCTTTTTTGCTACTGTGACTAAAAGACCTGACAAGCACAATCAGAGGAGGAAAAGTTTATTTTGGGGCTCATGGTTTCAGAGGTCTCACTCCATAGACAGCTGACTCCATTCCTTGGGGCTCATGGTGAAGCAATACATTTATGGTGGAAGGGGTGGTGGAGGCAAGCAGCTTACATGATCATCAGAAAGCAAGAGAGAGAGTCTGCTTATCAGATACAAAATATATACCCCAAAGGCACACCCCCCCCAATGACCCACCTCCTCCAGTCACCACTCAGTCAATCCCATCAGGAGATTAATCCATTAATTGGGTCAAGGCTCTAATAACCTAATCATTTTACCTCTGAACCTTCTTGCATTTTTTTTCTTACACATGAGCTCCTGGGGGACACCTAATATCTAAGCCATAACTCTTAGTACTATTGTGAAATAAACTTTGACCCTTCCGGTGCCCCTGAAAAGGTCTTGGGGGCCCCAAGGAATCTGTGCTCTGTATTTTGAGAACAACTGGACTTGATCTTCTTGAAAGTCTTCTGCCTTGCTCTAAGAATCTAAGATGAGGACAAATCAGATGCATTTACTTTCCTATCTGATCCCTCTTTGTGTGCACTTTTGGCAGTTGTTTGAGTCTAGGTGTTCGGTGTGTGACCCAGGAATAGAGAGAAATTCAAAGCCTAGTAGTTAAGGGTATGGACTCTGGAGCCGTACCCTTGAAACCTGGCTCTATCACTTCCCAGCTGTGTCATCTGGGGCAAGTTATTCAACCTCTCAATGATTTTATTTTTTCATCTCTAAAAATGGGCACAATAAAAGTTCACAGATTGTTGTGAAAATGAGGTAAGCTCATTACACTTAAAATGATTAGAACAGTACCCAGGATATAGCCTGTCCTCAATAAACATTACATATCATTATGATCACTGATCCGTAGGAGGCCCCATCACCCTGGTTTCAAAACTATGACATATTACTTTATACCTGGTAGGGTGGCTATAATCAGAAAGACAATAAATAGCAAGCATTGGCGAGGATGTAGAGAAATCAGAACTCTTAAACGTTGCTGGTGGGAATGTGAAATGGTGAGACTATTTTGGAAAACAATTTGTCATTACCCCAAGAAGTCAAACATAAAGTTATCATTGACCCAGCAGTTTGACTCTTCAGTATATACCCAAGAGAAATGAAAACATATGTTTGCACAATCACTTCTACACAAATGTTCACAGCAGCATTATTCATAATAGCTAAAATCAAAAAGTGAAAAAAGTACATCAATCGATGAATGAATAAACAAAATATAGTATTTGTATGCAATGAAGCAGTATTCAGCCATAGAAAGGAATAGAGTACTGATTCATGCCACAAAGTGGATGAATCTTGAAAACTACGTTAAGTGAAAGAAACCATTCACAAAACTCACATGCTATATAAGTTCATTTACATGAAAGGCCCAGAGCAGACAAATACAGAGATGGGAAGTGGGTCTGTGGTTGGTCAGGGATGCAGAAAGGGTTAATGAGAGGATTAGGGGTGATGGATTAAAGCACAGAGGTAATGAAAGGTCCTTCAGAGGTAATGAAATTGTTCTAAAGTTCATTGTGGCCACTATTGCACAACTCTGCAAATGTACTCAACAGTATTGAATCGTACACTTTAAGTGGGTGAATTACTTGGTCTGTAAGTTATAGCTCAATAAAACTATTACAAATAAAAAGGAATGTCATCACTGAAAGTTTGGCCATGGATGTCTGTAGAGAAGGGAGGCATGAGGCTCTTCCTTGATAAGACTTATCTGATGTAAGCAAATGCGTCTCAACTCATTCTACTTCCCTGGGGTCTGCTTTGATCTCACCAAGAAATTGTTGTTTGATTCAGCATGACACAGGGGAAGGGTGGAAGATGGGTTAGTGGACTGGAAATTTCTGGCTTCTAGAAGGGTATAACCCATATTTTTAAAAAAGGCTAAACTGGCATTTGGATTTATATTTTAGCCTCTTGTGAATTTAGTTAGCTATTGTTTATAACTGAAAATTTGATCATCTGGGTTAGTAGATCAAGTCCATTTTCAAATACTGCAAAGTCACGGGGTCTCATGCTGGATGGTGAAGTGTTCACCAAGAGCAGTTTCAGTTGTGAGGCCCCTTGAAGACCCAGCAGCTAACTTTCCCTGGACAACACCATGACCTTCTTGCTCACCATCTTTCTAACAACCCATGTGGCACCATAATACATTCACACACATTGATCTTCACTATGCAGCAAGAATCCTGCCAGTTCCATGGACTGACCATCTGGTTTTTAAGCAAGACCCTTAATTGCTATTGACGGATCTGACATTCTCAGTATGGGCTAGTGGTCATTTATTTGGCTGCTTTGACTTGGGAGGGTGAAAAATGCTCTCAGAAATGGAATAGCGTTTGACCCCATCAGGAGACTCAGTGGCTTAGAACTTGTTACTCAGGCAATTTTGTGCATATCTCTTCTGCTCTCTGCCCTGCTTCCCCAGCTGCCACAAGAAGGCACTTCCTCCAAGGCCTACAATGGAAAGTGAGGTGAATGAACCATCTAGGAAGCAGGTCACAGGTGTGAGCAAGGAAGACTTAAAGGCATATATGTAGCCTTACTATCTCCCTGGGGATTTTCATTTATACAACAAATACTTGGTGGGTTCCAGGTGAGGCAGTACCAACAACAGACAAGACAAACCAGCCACTGTCCCCAAGGTGTTTATATTATGAAATATGGATATGGGGACCATATTCATTAATTTGCTAATGAGGACATCTACTTGGTTTTATAGTTCTACACATGGTGATTGGTTCCAAATATTTTAGTCATGGGGTTGCCAAAAGGGTCAGAAGTTTCAGGTCTGGAGAAGGTGGGAAGGATACAGATAATGTATAATAATAATAATAAAATTCATGTGCTCCAACACAAAAAAATAAATGCCTGGGGCAAACTTGAGCAGCAGATTCCCAGAGTGAGATTTACATGTTGATTTGAATATGCATATTGCATGTTGACTACACCTTCCCCCTTTTATTCTCCAACACCCATCTCAAGGTACCCTCAAAGGCCCCATGTTTTACAGATCCTGTAGTAATCACCTGATTTGTTGCAATGCATAAGGGCCTCCACATAGAAAGGAGACAAATGTTGACCTTGAATGGAAGGTCAACTGGGTGGTGACCTCAGACTTGTTAGAGGCTATGAGAAAAGAGTTAGAAGAATGGTAAGTTAGCAGAAAATTTGGAGACTGGACCGGTGCCATGATGCATGCCTGTAATCCCAGTGGCTTGGGACTCTGAGACAGAGTTAAAAGCCAGGCTCAGAAACTTAGGGAGGCCCTGTCTCAAAATAAAAAGGGCTGGAGATGTTGGAGATGTGCCTCAGTGGTTAAGCGCCCCTGGGTCCAATCCCCAGTATCAAAAAAAAAAAAAAAAAAAAAAAAAAAAATGGAGACTGGAAAAGGAAGAACCCCAGAGAATCTGGTCAGAGGGTTAGCAAGAAGGGACAGAGGGGCCTGGCAGAGGTGCTCTGCAGCAATCAGCCCTGCTCCACAATGGATGGGGTCCCAACAGTATTATTGTTTCCATTTCACCAGACAGTCGTCATTTACACTTTAAAATATTATGAGGTGCAGTAGGGAGAGGGAGATGGTATGAGATGCAGCAGAAGTTTGACAGTAACAGGCATCACTATGCAGCAAAATGAAAATAAGCAGATAAGAATAGATTAGGATGTTAAGAAAAACAAGGTATTTCTTAAAAAAAAAAAAAGAGGAAGAGAAACTGAAGTCAAAAGAGAAATTTAATGAAGGATGAGTTTTATCACAGCACTGGGAGTTAGAGGCCGGCATGAGCAAATAATTTCTGTTCACAGGGGCCAGATCTAGGCTTTGGGGGCTTAAACCAAAACAGTCTGGGGAAAGGTGGGCCCTGAGTTTTGGCTGCAATGGCTTCACAGGAAATCCTCCATGACTACATGGTGGCACCTGCAGGGACCTCCTAACTCCTCCAATATGGTCTCCCTTTCACCTTCAGCATAACTTCTAGATGGCTCCATTGGAGGCCTGGCATGGGTGAGGCATTGGTAAAACTGCTGGTGGGCCATGGGCCAGCCTGTTTCCCCTTCCTCTTCACACTCCACAGCTTGCCAACCCCACGTTACCTGCCACTCCCTTGAGGCCAACAATACCAAATACTCATTTTGAGGCCTCTGCCTGCATTATCTCCCATTCACACTCCCCACCTCTTCTTTGTTTTCCTCCTTTGAGAGTGGGGCCCCTACTCCCCCTATCCTGGGCTAGGTGACCTGTGCAGGCTCATGCTCTCCTAGGACTCTGTACATGTCCTCATCACAGGACTTTCCACATGGTCCTGTATTTACCTATTACCTTCTATTGTCCGCATGCACTGACTGGGTACTTGAAAGCCTGGGCACTGGAACAGACTGGATTATATTGTGGTTACAACCTTGAGCAGGTAGCTTTACTTTTTCGATGCTTCCTCAGGCAGGAGAGGAATAATGATAGTGCTTACCTTGAAGAACTGTTGCAAGAACCACAAGTAATGGCCTTCAACTCCAGGTAAAGTGATAAGCTTGGCAGGTGGATGGTTATGGGTGGTACTTAGCCCACATCCACGGAGAACAGGGACTACTAAGCCCATTCTTGTGTCTCCTGTGCCATGCAAAGGGCCTGGTGTTTAGCAAGCACCACTGAATTGAGCCAGGACAGATAATTTTGCATTAGCCTGGGAGATGTCAGTTTAAATGACCAAGAAGTTAAAATTACAAAATGCTTTCTGGCCTCCTGAGAAAATAGTCATTTTCTTGATTATAAGAAGGAAGCATACTAAAATGTACAAATACAAAAATAAAGTAAAACCACCAATAGCTAGGGTGACTACATAATTTATCATAAAACAGGAGTGCTTTTGAGAGTGAACCACAGTGCTCTTAAAATTAGACTGTTCCTGGTAAACCAGGACATCTATAAGCTCTGCTCCCCAGAGATGGCCAAAGTTAACAGTTTTGTTACATAGTCTTCTAGTCTTTTTTCCTTATGCTTATTCTGTAAATAGTTTTTTTCTAACCTGGTTTCCTTTTACTTAATAATATATCATGACATCCCTTCATGACATAAATATAGATCTTTATCATTATTTTTAATGAGTGCATACTACTTATTTGGATTTACTTTAATTTATTCATCTGATCCTGTATTGATGGATATCTAGATTGTTCCAATTTTTGAGAATGATAAAATATTTATAAAGAAATCTTCAAGTTGCTTGTTATCACTTTGTGGATTGGAATTTTGCAGGGACAATATTCAGATGGCCAATTATTTTCTCTAAGGTGCTTTTCCTTCCACAGTGGCTGTTTCTGTTGCCTCCAGGGACTTAGTTACAATCTTATGGACTGGCTAGCTATTTTCCCTATGGGCATATGCAGAGAAAAGTTAGCATATCCTCCCCTTCCATTAAATATTATTAAAAATAGAGTCATTTTATAAAAACAACCAAACAGAATTAATAACTAATGTTACTGACAATTGCATTTAAATAGGTGACACACTATTTCAAAGAGGTAAGAAACTGTGAATGCTGATATTTAATTAGGTACCATTTTTACTGGCCCTCTATTCTGATGCTACTTGAGTAAAATGTTTAGTTCATTCATTCATAAATTCATTCATTCAAAAAATGACTAATTGCAGGCTTGTGTCAGTCATAGAGAAACTTTCAGCAATTTAAATCAAATACAATAAAACCTCATTTATGCAGATTCCACTGACTCATTAAGAAATTTTACTGTACTCCTGCTTGGTGTCATTCATTCAAATACCTCACTTTAATTGAGAATCCTGGCTACTATCCTATCCTGTGAGCCACTCCACGGCACATCAGCTTCTTGATATCCTCAAGGGATATAGTCAGGAGAACTTTGCAATCTCCAAATTTGGGAACTCCATTAAAGCACTTTTTGCATAGTGTTGTATAGATGAAGATAAGTAGAGCAAAACAAAACTGTGCTGATGCAGATGCCCGGCTGTCAGAGAACCTAGCAGGTTGGTGTGGCATGGGAGGTTGAGGATTTCTGGCAGCACTGAGTATTGACCAGTTGTTTCAAAATAGGACAATAAGCCAAGACTTGTAAGCATACTGGTAAAGAGATAAAGAGAGATTGAAGATTAAAAATGGAGAGATGGGTGAGAAGTTTTTTTGGAGAAGAAAAGATAAAGATGATCAAGCTAAACAATTAGTTAGATCCTACTTTAAAACTGGCAGGATATGTAGGGTTTTCTTTTCTTTTTCTTTTTCTTTTTTTTCCTCGGTACTGGGGATTGAACCCAGGGGCACTTAACCACTGAGCCACATCCCCAGCCCTTTTCATTTTTTATGTTGAAACAGGGTCTCGCTAATTTGCTTAGAGCCTCAGTAAATTGCTGAGGCTGGCTTTGAACTTGCCATCCTCCTGCCTCAGCCTCCAGAGCTGCTGGGATTACAGGTGTGCACCACTGCCCACAGCATAAAATTGTCAGGATATGATGAAGTCCCAGAGGGAACGCTAAGGCTTGGCAGGTGGTAGGTGGATTCATGTTTTAGAAACTTCATCTCCAAAGTTGTGTTAATGATATTTGGGAGTGGAGACTTTGGTGGTAATTAGGATTAGATAAAGTCATTCCTGCCATGGCTACATAAGAAGAGGAAGAGACGCCTGGGGGAGTGTGCTTGCTCTATTTTGCCATGTGCTGCCCTCCACCTTTTATAGCAGGAAGGCCTTTCCCAGATACTGCACAGATGCCAGCACTATGCTCCTGAACCTCCCAGCCTCCAGAATTATAAGAAATAAATTTCTTTATAAATTACCCAGCTTCAGGTGTTTGCTATAACAACAGAAAACAGGCCCAGTCAATGAGTGCCTCAGTTTTATATTGCTATGTAACAAATTCCTATGAACACGAACGTGTCTTAACAACACCCACATATCTCACAGTATCTGTAGGAAGTCTGGACATAGTCTCTCTGCTCAGGTCTCTTATATAACTGGAATCAAGTTGTCAACAGGGCTCTGGTCTAATCTAGAGCATAGGGTTCCCTTCTGCACTCATTCAAGTTCGGGTAGAATTCAGCTCCTTGTGGTTGTAGGGCTGATTGCCGCTTTCTTCCTGGCTATTGGCAGGGGTTGCTCTGCACTCCCAAGGGGGCTCTCAGGCCCTAGCTACATGGCCCCCTCCACCAGCAGTTGCTTTCTACCAAGCCAACATGTGTCTCTTTTAAGGGCTCACATAATTAGGTCATGCCCATCTGAGACAATCTCTCTTTTAATTAACTCAAAACCAACTGATTAGGGACCTTAATGACCTTTGTAAAGTCCTCCTGCTGGTATTCATAGTCCCTCTTGCACCCAGGGCAAGGTGTTATTTGGGACACGTACACCAGGGGGCAGAAGTCGTAAAGGACATCTTAGGATTTTGCCAAACCCAATGAGATAAGCAAAAACAACTAGAAAAAGCATTGCTATCGTGGTCTTGAAGTCACTTGGGCTCATAAACATGAATGTGGTTAACAGTTCATGCCAGGCCAAATGTTCTGTTTGTAACAATTGCAAACCTTTAAAGAGCAGAAGGAGAATCTCCAGGAACCATGCCATGGGCCATCCCCCTAGGTTAATGTCCCAGTTGAGAGATCAGTACAGGAGGGGCAGGGTGGCAGAGTTTGACTGGGGACATCATTCTTTCTACTGAGGCCCAGTGAGTCTGTTTTCTACTAGTTAAGTCCTGAGGGACCACTCAGGGTAAAAACTGCTGGCAATGCCCAAGCCTCTAAGCAAAGGTCTTCAGGGAATGAGCACCTAGCAAAGGATGGTTAGGATGGTGCTGCGTGCGTGGCAGTGTATACATGTGTGTGTGTGTGTGTGTGTGTGTGTGTGTGTGTGTGTGTAGGGCGACGAGTAAACATTCAATTAAATATCAACATCCCAAATAAGTGTGGCTGCACTTAACCTCCACACTCGTTCTTAATGGACAGACATTCAAGATGTCACATACAAAAAGGCAATTTTCCAAAGGGAAAATCTATCCCAGACCTGCTCTAAATCAGTAGGTCCACATGGTGATTTATTGCAGCAAGATTTTACCCTCTTACCCATCACAGGTGCTTGTGGGTGGGAGAACAAGGCACCTCATTGTGGTCACTGTCCTATATGTAGCTGTTTTTGCCTGACACACCTCCAGCTGCCAAGTACTCCATCACCCCGAATGCCAACGTTCCTGCAGTGGTAAAAACGGGAGGGAGAAGTAGGGGGCTTTTAGGGCCATTGTGGTCTGGAACAGGTACCCCATTAGTCAGAATCCTACAGGGGAGAAGCTTAGGGGGAGAGCAGGAATCCTTGCCATCATGGGAACTGATGATATAAACTCAGAAAAAAAAAAATAGATTTGAGCTCTGAGTCGAACACAGTTGAGGGCTTAGTCTCCGAAACTCTTGTCCCTGAGGCCTCTATCTTGGGCTACAGACAGACCAGGTGAAGTCTATGTTTGCAAAGCTAAGGGACAGACATCCATTTGCAGTTACTGAAAACTGTCAGCATCAGAGAGAGATCTGGATGGAACCAAAAAAAAGTTGCAAAACTTTGAAACCCCAGAATCTGCAGGAACTTAAATCACCCAGGACCTGGGGACATACAAAACAGAGAAGGAGGGGAGATGCCAGGTGAGGATACAGCCTCTGAATTTTGTGGACACTCTACTGCTGGGCAGAAGATGAGGCTCACTCATTAGTGATGTGAAGCAATGCCCAGTGTCCTCCTTGTTGGACTCAAGATTTAAATAAATGCCTCAGAAGAGTGACAGCTTGAGTAGGTCATGGGCTTCAGAGTCCCTGATGAAAAGTGCTGCATTATTGATGAGCACTGAGGGTCACCTCTTTTCTCTGCATGGAGGCCTGGGTTGAAAAATTAGAAGGAAGAAGGGGTCCAGCCCCATGCCTGCCATCGAATGGTCCACTATCTGCCAGGAACTCTTCTAAGTGATTTATGTAGGAATGGTTATTTTTGTTTAAAGGGGAAGCTAAGGAACACATAGAGAGATGAGGTGTTTGAGGTTACATGAATAACAAGTGGCACACCTGGGATTTGAATGGGCTTGGAATCACAGTAGGGTCAGAGTCCTTGTGTCGGGGGTGGGGGCAGGCTATTTTGGTCTCCTGTCATGCTGGGCTGCTTCATCCAACCAGAGCAGAGAACCCACAGGATTTCGCAGTCTTTTCCAAGCATGCAATGCCCACAAAACAGGTAAAAATGTCAAGTGCACAGAAGCCAGTAAAATGAAGCCTGGAGTTGCTGGGTGGCAATGACAGGCCTAAGGAGGTACCCCTTTCTCTCCACTGCACACTGCCTGCAAGATTATTGATTGCAACATTACAGAAATGCCACTTTCCACTTCAGGGCAATTGTTACTTGCAGTACCAGATGGCTGTCCTCAGGGTTCACCTCAGCTAAGCATAAATATAAAACTCACTATTTCTGAGGGGGGTCCGACGATGCCCAGGTGTGTGGTTCCAAAGCAATTTTACTTCGAGTAAATCAGTAGGTCCATATTAGGAGACACATGGTAATTTATTGCAGCAAGATTTTATGTCTTTGTCAGTCATTAGCAAAATTTTGTACCAGAAATTCTTTCCTCTTTAATCTTGGTGGGATTGGCATTACACATAACTCGACGATTAAGACAAGAATATCTTGCAGATAGGGAGGTCGTTAATCTAAAGGGTTTCTGCAGTGTGAAATGCAAATGCTCAGTGACAGGTATGTCAGGATCCCCCAAAGCCTTCTTAATCTGCCATAAAGGGATCCAAGGAAAGGTTTGATTATTTTGTTAACACAAATAAGAAGCCCGTTTGCAGCTCAGCTCTCTTTGCAGCTCCAATTCCTTTACCATTTGTTCAGATAAACTTTCCAGCCCCTGGAGGGTCAGCTCATCAACAGCTTCTTTCCCTCTGTGTTCTCAATGACAGACCTGGGATTTGGGGTCTGCATGCACAGAAGGTGAGGGTAAAACAGACAGTGTTGCTCTCTCTCTTTCTAGTGTTGCTCTGTGGATCATGACCAGCTCTTTTCTCCTGCACTCCACCTCTCTCAGGGATGTGTGTGTGTGTGTGTGTGTGTGTGTGTGTGTGTGTGTGTGTGTGCATGCTCAGGGCCGGGGGTCGGGGAGACCTGAACTTTCCATTCTCATCTTCTGGAGTGATGATGTTATTGGTCCATTCTGGGAGATGAGCAATGTTGGCACATGAGTCAGCCTTGCTGAGCTTTAGGAAGCTCCATTTCTAACCCAGTTTTGCCACCGTTAACTGTATGACTTTGGGCAAGTCATCCCTGTTGCTTCAGTTTCCCTGACTTGAACTAATGATTACGAAGGTTTTTTCAGTTTTAGATCCCACACCCCTGTTACTTTTGCTCCACAATATGCTCAGAGGCCCTCAGTGAAGAATCTCACAATTGGCTCACTTTATTTGATAAGTTTTGCCTCCTATTGACTTACATTAGCCCAGACAACGACGTGCCAGATAGAAAACAGTGTGTTCAAAGGGGGGAGGCTGGTGTTGGATTTCCAGTTCAAATCTTGTAACCTGTCTATGCTTTAGTTCTCTTGTCTCAAAAAATAGACAGGACAATAATAGTATCAACCTCATAGACACCTTGTGAAAATTAAATGAACGTATATGCATAAAACACTTAACACAATTCTTGATCTACACTGAATACTAAATGTTAGCTGTAATATTATTTTCATTATTCTCTATACCTTGTGGGAGAAAAAAAAAACTATGAGATCTCATTCCTATTACAAATTTAATCAGTACATCACTTCCACCATCAGTCAAAACAATTAGTCTTTATTTAGAGATTGGTATAAAATAATGGGAACTCCCTTCTTCACATATGCCCCAAGATTTTGTGGGGCTGTCCATCTTATCTGGGAGGAAAATGAGGACAGCAACTTTTTTTGGGTTCTGCAGCAGGTCTTCCTGGCATTGGCCCATGTTCTGCTTCCTTCCTGCTTTTCTGGAACCCAAGATCCTTACCCCTAAACCAAGTGTGCTGCCTGTATACATCTTTCTGGTTTGCTCTCAAAACCTACGGAGCATTTGTAGAAACTTCCATGATTTCATGCCAGTGAGGGATCTTTGCGTCTTTCTTTCCCCTTCACCATTTTCTCTCCCTCCTCCTTGGCTTTTTTCCCTTTTTCTTCCCCAGGGGTCTCTCTGGTTGCTCTCTTCATCTTCTCTTCATCCCCAGAGTTCTCCAGGGGCTCATCCACCATGGTCTCGGCTTAGTGCCTTGCAAAGAAAATCCTGTCCCTCTGCACCTTTCAGCAAAACTATCAGCCCAAAAAGTTTCGGAAAAAAAAAATTCATTATCTTTAATGGGATTTCTTTACCAGTCCTGGCCAGGAGGGACCCGGGTTCCCAGGAAATCTAAATTAATGAATGCCCTACCATGGGGTGTGGAGGGGAGTGGGGGAAGCCAACCAAACGGAGGTATAATTTCTTTTTGAGCTTTGCAATGAAGGGTGAGAGTCTTAAACAGAAAACCTAAAAGACTGTCTAGCTAGGAAAAAAGAATTTAAAGTTTCCCCGAGAACCCCAGGACTGTTCTGAATCCGTTCTGAGCCAAGTAGAAATACTTGGATGAGGGAAATGGCTGCTCTCTTGTAATTGGCATCTCGTTGATCAGGGACGACTATCTAAGACCATGAGAGGGTTGTCAGGAAAATCAGCGTATAGAACATTTCACTAACAAATTCCTAATTTCATCTGTGCCAACCACGAAACTTATTGTACTCATTTTGGCTCTTGAACGAAAGAGCAACTGGCGGGTACCTTTGGGGTCTTGGAAGGAGATTTAGAGAGGTTTGTTAGTCTATTAGAAAGCAGGGGGAGCGGTCTTCCCTTCAGCTGTAAACTCCAGAGAAGTCTATTAGAAGTCTCCACGTACGGCTCGAATCTCTTTCCCCTTTGATTCAATCACCCCGAGTCATTAGGCTGGCTGAACAGCACTTTGGACTGCGCACTATAAATAATTGAAATGTAGAAACATGTGTGGTCACCTGACACAGCCCCCAGAGCTGTGCAGAGGCAGAGGATGTCTGGCTTTGTGCTGAGCTTCTTGCTGAGGCTGGAAGTTTTAAAGCTGCTTGTCTAGTCCCAGCCTCGTCCTCCCAGCGACAGCCTCACATTCTTCATTGGCCCTGAACTGGCATTTGGTACACCTGTCACACTCTGCAGCTCCTTGGGGAACCTGCCCTTCTAGGCCAGCTCTTCCTACTGGTGCTAAATTTCCAGACTGTCCCTCCAATTGGTGTGCCTCCAGGTATGGCAGATGGCATTTTCCAAAAGAGGCTGTGTGTTAGTTCCGAGGGCTGCCATAAGTTTACCATGAACTTGGTGGCTTAAAATAATACAAAGTACCTTCTCTCACAGTTTTGGAGGTTGGAAATCTGAACACGGAGGTGCCCACAGGGCCATGTTCCTTCTGAAGGTGCAAGGGGAGGGTACTTCTGTGTCTCTTCCCACTTCTGGTGGTTCCTGGCTGTCCTTGGCTTGTGGTGGCATCACTCCAGTCTCAGCTTCTGTCTTCCCTTGTGCCTGCCTCCTCTGTGACTGTGTGACAGATCCTCTTTTTATTAGGACACTAGTCACTGGACTTAGGGCTCATCCTAATCCAGTATGATCTCATCTTAATTATATCTGCAAAGACCCTTTTTCCAAATAAGGTCATATTCTGAAGTCTAAGGACACATGAATTTGAGAGTGAGAGGACACTATTTAATCTATTACCACCCTCTATCATCTTTCCTACCCACATGGCCTTCCAGAAATTGATACTCTCCCATTAAGAGCCAAAGTCTGTGCCCCATCCCCTAACCTGGATGAACTTCTGTGACCACTTCAACTAACAGAGTATGGTGGAGATGATGTTGTGTGGCTTCCAGGGGTCACAAAAGACATGTCACAAAAGACATACAGCTTCTGCCTGCCCCTCTGTTCCTTGCAGTGCATGCCAAGATATCATGTGGCGGGTAACTGTAGTTCCCCAAGCTTTCTAACAGCAAAGCCAGGGAGCCAGTCCATGTGAGTGAGCTATGAAAGAAATGGTGTTGCATGGAGCCCAGACTTTGCCACCTAGCCAGACCCAAATAGCATATTCAAAAGCAAGCAATGACTGTTGTTTTAATTCTCTGTGTCTTAGGGTGGTATTTTATGCAGGTTTAGGTATTCCTGATAAATAGAGCCTAACTTTCAGAAATTTGTAACTCTTCTCCATAGTCTCCTCTTTTCTACCTCTTGAATAGTTAAGTCCATAAATCTCTTCCCCTCTTCTTGCCCTGCCTAACTGGGTATTTCACTCTAAATTGGATCATTAGCATCTTAACTGGATTCTAAACTTTGGTCTCTCCCTTCCTCTATCCTACCAAATTGTCTCTTTAGCGCTCGTTGGCCTTGCCACTATTGTGCTCAAAATTCACTGATGGCTCTCCATTTCTTAGGGGATTAAAAAAAAGAAAGTTCCTTAAATGAGAGTCAAGCCTTCTTTTATTTAGCCTCAGTTTACTTTTCCTACCTTATTGGCTGTATCTTTTGCATAAAGATTCTGTGCACCTAACAAGTCAGACTCTTCACTGTTCCAAACACACCTTGAGCCGGATCTTCCTCCTTGGTATCTTGTTCAGTTTTTAGTTATACTTTCAACCTTTAGTTATACTTTCTGAGTACCTCTTCATGCTAGGCCATGTACGGGAAACTGAAGGACCCTGGAACACTCCTCCTTTCCATCTTCTCACTTCGTCTCACTGGAGTCCTACCCACTTGCCAAGGCACAGCTCCAAACTTCACTTGCTCCATGAAACCTTCCCAGATTTCTTAGGCAAAAGTTATCTTTTTTTTTTTTTTTCCTCCCTCTGAAATCTGTATCTTTTTCTCCAGTCAAACCCATGTGACCACACCATGCTTCTCAAGCTTCTGGACTCTTATGCATGCT
Source organism: Callospermophilus lateralis (assembly GCF_048772815.1). Taxonomy (NCBI): domain Eukaryota; kingdom Metazoa; phylum Chordata; class Mammalia; order Rodentia; family Sciuridae; genus Callospermophilus; species Callospermophilus lateralis. The sequence goes on along the minus strand of NC_135318.1, from coordinate 48,817,363 downwards.
GGGTTTTCTTCCTTTGCCCTTTCCAATTGGTTGACATCCAGTTACCTTCATACCCATCTTTTCAGAAATTTTCTGTGACCCACTTTGTTTGATTTAGATATCCTAATGTATAACAGTCTTTGTCCTGGAATGGATCCTGTGGTTACCTCTGGGGCTCTGAAAGGGCAGGGATTAGGTCATTTACTCCTGTCTATACTTCATGCAGCTGGCCCATAGAGAGAGCTATGTAAATGTTTGTTGAATGACCCAATGTTGAACACGTGAAGATCATGCTAGAGAGAACTAAAAGGTTTTTTTTTTTTTTTGACATGGTTGGAAAAAGATTTGGAAATGAATTAAAACTAAAACAAAGAAAAAGATTTGGAAATGAGAATTTTGCTTAACCACTAAAGGTTCATGGTTGCATTTTAGGTTCTTTGAGTTGATTATTGAGCTTGACTCCAGGTAAAAGGAATTTATATGTTAGTCCCCCCCTTACCCTCAGGGGATACATTCCAAGATCATAGGGTGAAGGCCTGAAACTGTAGATAGTGGCCAAGCCTATATGTACTTAGTTTTTCCCTATATGTATATACCTATGATAAAGTTTAATTTGTAAATTAGGCACAGTAAGAGATTAACAGCAACTAATAATAAAGTAGAATAATTGTAGCAATATGCTATCATAAAAGTTTTTGTGAATGTGGTCTTTCTCTCAAAAGACTTTACGTTGTACTGTGTTTTCAGACTGCGATTGACCTCAGGTAGCTGCATCTGTGAAAAAGAAAACTGTAGACAAAGGGGTTACTACACATAGTCCTTTATTGGCCCCCAACCATGTTTTAGTAATAAAGAAACATTTTAACCATAAGATATTCAATTTTGCATTTTACTAATATTTCTTTTGTTCTCAGTATAAACATCTTTTATCTGTTCAACAAAATTATAAATTTACAAGGATAGATTTTGCTTATTTCATTTATTTTAATTTTAATTTTATTTTCTTATAATTCTGACGCATAGTGAAATTTGAAAACCACGGCTCTAAAGAAAACAATTTGGCCAGTTTGGCAAAACCCCCAAAAGATCCAATCTGAGAATAGTGTTTTGTTAAAGTTGATCTATCTTTGTCTGGCCTTCATCTTACTTCAAATCAAACCCTATATCAATAGTTCTGAATCTTTGACTGGAAAACTTTTATTTTTTTTATATTTTATTTTTTATGATTTTTCATTACAGATGGACACAATACTTTTATTTTATTTATTTATTTTAAATATTTATTTTTTAGTTTTAGTTGGACACAATACATTTACTTATATATTTATTTTTATGTGGTGCTGAGGATTGAACCCAGGGCCTCACATGTGCTAGGTGAGCACCTTACCACTGAGCCACAACCCCAGTCCCTTATTATTTATTTATATGTGGTGCTGAGGATCGAACCCAGGGCCTCAAAAATGCAAGGCAATCGCTCTACTACTAAGCCACAAACCCAGCCCCAAAACTTTTATTTTTTTGACATTTTTAGATGGACAAATAAATATTGTAACAATTTTTGTGTACGGGTTTTTTTGAAACACATTGTCCTTATCATTCTTGGAGGATTGGTTCTGGGATCTCCTGCAAATGCTCAAATCCATGGATGCTCAAGTGCTTTATCTAAAATTGCATTGTTTATACATGTAACTTACCCACGACCTCCTGTGTTCTTTAAATCATCTCTAGATTACTTACAATACTTAATACAATGTAAGTGCCATATAAAGAATTGTTATATTGTATTATTTATGGAATGATAACAAGAAAAATCTGTACGTGTAAAGTGCTATGCATTTTTAAAAAAATATATTTTTGATCTGTGGGTGATTGACTCCTCCAAAGCAGAACCTAAGAATATGAAGGATCACCTGTGCGAATATATTGTGGAATGGCTATGTCTAGCTAATTAGGATATGCACTAACTTGCACACCTCTCATTTTTTGCAGTTAGAATACTTAGCTAATCTCCTAGCAATTTGGGGGAATATAATATGTTGCTATTAGTCACCATTTTGTACAATTGCATATTTTTTCTCCTGCAGTCCCTATTTTATTTTGGGAACATATAACCCCCTTAATATTTATTTTCATGAGGAGACAACTAGTCTTCCCCCTCCCAATTATTATTGATTTCCTTTGAAAATCACTGCTTTCACATGTACTAATCTAGAAAACTGCTTCCTTACCTTGAATGGAAAAAGAAGCTTCTAGATGTCGAACTATGGGAAGTGAGTTCTGAAAAGAAATGCTTTCTGGGAGGGAAGCGCCATCTCACGCTCTAACTCATCTTTTCTTTCAGGGATAGGGTTGTGAACCCTGATTTTCTTGGGATGTCATTATGCATGCTGGGATTTAATCATCTGAGAGCCACCCCCCACATACCCTAAAGTGCCCCCGGGGACCAGGAGGACATTACTGTAGGAGAGAGGTAGGAGCTTAGAAAAATCCAGAGTGTGAGCTATGTAGTTCCCTGACCTCTCCTAGGCTCTAATATTAAATCTGTGACTCTTGAGAGCATTTGCTGAGGGAATCCATCATCCTTTTATTTTGTATTTCCTGGGTCTTACTCAATATTATGACCCTAGGGGGAAAAAATACTGCCACTGGTAGTACTTGAGTTAATGTTACTTGCAGCTTTATCCAGGAACAATTCTGCCATGAAATACTCAGCTGTAAAAGAAACTGAGATGACTGAGAAGGATTCTTTTGAGTGTCTCTGGCATGCAGAGAGGCGATGGGGATCTTCGTGTGTACGTGTGGGAAAGTGAGGCGGGATGATAAATAGTGTGCTACCTCTCCTTTAAGAGCACGTCCTTTTATTTCTGACACTTAAAAAGACACTGTCAAAAAGATGTTTTACTGATTTGACTTTCTGTGCGGGAGAACGTGCAACAGTTACCTAGTAAGTGGTTTTATAGGGAGTTTCACCCACACGTTATAATAAACTGAGCCCGAAGATAACATATCTTTTGTGCTTTTACAGTGCTTGGATGATAACTGTGAAAAATTATCTAGTGGAGGTTAGCAAACTGTACCTGTGGTCTTTTTCTCATGACCTCTGTATGATAAAGTTGACTATCTTGGAGCATGATGCATCGTCAAATAATAGGTTTGCTTGTCTGGCCAACAAGAAGTAATTGAGGAGTGTTATAGTTTTACAATCGTGTTTCAATGACTCTGTTGCTTTTGAGTTGTTAGACCTGAACAAAATGGGTCAATGTTGAAAGAATAAAGTTTTCTCTCTCTCCCCCTCCCTCATCTCCCTCCTTCCTTCATTTCCAAGTCTTTATTTTATTTTATTTTTTGTTTTGTTTTTGTTTTTCAAGGGTGGGATGGGGTCATGGGCCTTGTATATCATGATTTTCTGCCCAAGAATTCTGGACTCTTCATTTGGGGCTTCAGATGGAAGGTTTGATCTTAGTTTAATGACTAAGAGCAAATTTGATTTGACTTATCCATTGAGAACTCTTGTATTCTTTCTGTCTTTGGGGAGAAAATAGGTTAATAAGATTATTTTGTTCCTGGGGTTCTTGAAACTCCAGATCTATGTCTTTAAGGAATAATTTCCCCTGTACTTTCTTAAGACTTTTTGGGAATAGAGCAAAGATGAATGATCTAGGGTAGGTAGCAAATTGAAGGACATTTGATTTTGCTACATTCTATATTCTTTGGGGCAAGTCTCACCAGAATTTCATGAAGTATTACACCTAACACTAGTTCCATGTAATGTGTGACAAAGTGAGTTTGGGAAACATTGTGTACCTAATCTAAACCCTTATTTTGGGGTCTCCATGATGAACATCAGCACATGAGAAGCCTGGAGAAGTCCAATAACAGAGAAACATTCAATACCGGCATTTCCCAAAGATGACCACAGAATCCCCCAAGAGCCCCAGCATCCTGTAGAGCTTATGTGCTGCACAATGTATTTAGGAGAATTTTGAAAAACGGAGGTTTTTGTGATTTATAAATATAGCTGTTGTTCTTTCCAAAAAGAAACCATCAAGAGACCAATCACTGCTTAGCAACAGCCCCCCCACCGCCACCCTAGACATATGCACATATGTACTTGTCTTAGAAATAATTTTTTAAAAATTGGGCTATCAGAATCAAAACTTGAGAACTTGTGCATGCATAGAAAGAGTCATTTTACTGTTATGATAGCCAAGGAGCTTTTTAGGAAAATAAACAAGATAAATGATTAAGATTTGCATTTGTGTAGGAGTGTTTGATGGACTTGTTTGTGTTTGCTGCTGGTGAGAGTTATGGGAAATGAAGCAGGGAACTACTGGGGTTTGGGAGAGAATTTATTTCAAAGAACAAAAATCGCAGGTATGATTGACTAGAGGTGAAAAGGAAGTGATGGGTCAAGGATGTAGCTCGGAGGTAGAGCACTTGCCTAGCATGTGCGAGGCCCTGGGTTTAAGCTCCAACCCCGCATAAAACAAAACCAGAAAAGCTAAAATGAAACGGAGCAATGGTTCCTCTCTGGTGTGTTGCCTGCTGCCTGAATATGGCAGCCGAGCGGTGGCACCCTCCGTGCAGAAGGGAAGGCTGTGTGCCAGCCCAATACTGCCTTGGGACTCCTATAGGAAATATGAATAGAGGGATGATAGCTATTAGATAAACCAGCATCCAGGGACAATGACATGGCGTAGGGAGCATGACTCAGTAGCTGAGAAGTGGGCAATGATAGCAGCTTGAGCAGTAGCCCTGGGGAGACAGAGAAGGGCCTTGGAGGTGAGTTGTGGCAGCTGCATGGTATGTGGAAAGTATACAGATTTAAACTGGGAGTTCTGTGGACATCCCTCCCCCTCTGCCAGGGGCTTGGGAATCTTGAAAGCAGGTCATGGGGCTAATAGAAGCTAGCACCTTTAGAGTCATGGGTGAAGTCCCATGACTCTAGCAAATTACACTCCTGGCCAATCGAGTCCAACTGTTGCAGCCAGAAGAGACAGACACTTCAGGGAGTGCAGCTGGGCCATCAGATGAGGCCCCATAGGATCGTTGTATTAGTTATGTATTGCTGCATAACAAATCACCTCAATCCTTAATGGCTTACACCCATATAAACATTTATTATCTCACATAGTAGGGCAGGAATTCAGGAGCAGCTTATATGGGTGGTTCTGTCTCAGAGACTTTCATGAGGCCAAAGTGAAGGTGTCATGAGGGTCTCGGTCATCTGAAGGCTTGACTGGAACTCACCATCTGCTTTTCAAGATGGCACGCCACATGGCTATAGGCCCAATCCTCGGTGCCTTGCTGGCTGTTGGCAGGAAGCCTCAGTTCCTTCCCATGTGCCTTCATGACATGGCAGCTGGCTTTCCCCAGAATGAGTGATCCTTTTATAACCAAGACTCAGAAGTCTAACACATCACTTTGCTGTATTCTCTTTGTTAGAAGCTTAACACTAAGTCCATCCCACATGTAAGGGGAAGGGAATTAAGCTCCACTTTTTGAAGGGAGAAGTGTCAAAGACATTGTGGATGTATTTTAAGACCACTACAATGGTGGTTCACTTCTATTTAATCCCTTCAAGAAGTTAAAGGGTAATAGGAGTGTCGGGGAACATAGGAGAGAAAGGTGTGGATAAATGTGCTGGCCGGCCCAGAGGTGAAATCTATTATGAGTTATAGAAAATCTTTTTTTATTTATTTTGAAATCAAAAGATGGGCTCCAGACAGGATTGCTTGTTAAGTTGGATGAAATTAAAAATAGCTTAAACGTTGGGGAAGAGGGGGGGAGATGATTAGTTCTCAGGATATATTAAATGTCCTCACACGAGAAGGGAGTCAGCTATTGGGAAGGGCTGCTTTGGAAAACATATGCTGTGTCAAACTCTGCCAGCAGATGCAGAATCTGCTGCTAAAGTTAGCTCCCGAGAACAGGGCTGGATGGGCTGCCATCACAGATGTCTCTGGAGCCAGCACCCGAGACAAATATAATTCTTACCCCTGGAAAGCAAGGCTCCATGCTAGAGCTTCTCACCCTGGTGGAGGGGTTAAAGGGAGGTGTGAAGGCAGATTTAGGACCCCAAATGCCGACTTCTCTGTGATTCCTGAGAATAACGGATGATTTTGAAGCCACAAGGTATGCTGGTATTTTGCATTTCTAAATTTGGGAATCCTTCATAAGGTGAATTCTTGTTTCTTTAAGAGGAACCCAAGGCCTGATTGGAAGGCTTTTGAAATATATATTTTGAGATTTATAGTCTGAAATGTTAGAGGAGATGAGATAAGTGTGCAGAATGCCTAAAACAGCCGAAGAGGAGTTAGAGAACAACAATAATGAGAAATGATTTAAGTGATTTCTTTAGTGCAGGAAGCAAACACTTTTCCCCCAACAAGAAGGGGACCCAGTTTTATGGCTGATGACAGACAGATGTTGTCCCCATGCTGAGCAATCCAACATCATAGAGCAGGGTTTCCCAAAGTAGATTTCATAGAATTCGGTCCACAAGGATGCCTCACAGAAGAAGAATACTATGACTAATGAATCTGGGGAAGGGTGCAGCACGAGTCTCCTATTAGAAACGTTCAGCATTGTAATGGCTTTGAGAAGCCCTGGAATGAAGAATCCTGCTTAATTTTGTTGAGTTCCTTAGTTCCCAAACAGATGACCCTGGAGTTCCCCTCCCCCAACTTCTATGGATCTTCAGTTTCTATTTCTATCTCTTCAGAGTGCCAGCTTTGCAGGGAAAGTTTTCATCTGTTTTATTCATAATTATGGTCCCACAGCCAAGAACAGTGCCTGGAACTAGAGGAGAAAGTGCTGAGCTGTAACAGAGCTTTAGCTTTGGACCCCTCAGGTACACATGTTCCTTCTGGGCCCTGGATCCACCCTGGCTGGGACATATTAGGTGCTCAACAAATAATTATTGAGTAAGTGAATGAACGTGGACACTGTGAAGCCAGTGTTCCTTGGAACATACACATTGGGAAAAGCCATTCTAGAGACAGGAGACCTCAGACAGGGGAGCACAATGGTTAATGTTCACATTAACTTGAGGAGGAACGAGAGAGGAATAAAATCTCATCTGGGAAAGAAAATAACTGCAAAATGTTGGAGTTGGAAATAAAGTCCAATTGATTTACGATTGACTCTGTGGGCTTAACAGTGTCTGGTGTTTTCACCAGGTAGGATTTATCTGATATAATGTGAGAGAATTTCATTCCAAGGGTTTAGAGGGCAAACAAAAATCACAATGTGATATTTAATCATCTCACCTAGTCACAAAGTTTCCTGAGAAGGAAAAGTCTGGGGAGGGACCCTCGGCACTCCTGGGCTCCTGGCCGTGGCTCTCCCAGCCTGGTGTGGGATCCCTCTTAGGTGCGGCAAATTGGATTCTGATGGTGTAGGATGATGAACAGAGAGTTTCCATAAAACCCGGGGGCTGCCTGGTTCTGACCCTTCCCACCAGTTTTCCCCCTTTCACTTCTAAATGTGAGTTTGACCCTTAAGGAATGAGGCAGGTTTTTAATAGTCCCACCAGCCCTTGCAAGCCCAGACGAACATTGTCTCTTAAAGACCGTGCTTTGGGGAGCAGCACACGGACTCCAATACAGCTGTTACTAATAAAAATGTTTGTGGCCCTCTTTTGGAATTGCCTTTTGTGTCAATTATGAGGCGCATGAGACAAATCCAGCCCTCTGGCCATATGTTGTTTTTGACCAAAAATGGTCTTACCCAGCTTATCCGGCAAAATGGCCCAGCAAATTCAGCTAGCTGGCTTTGAGAATGGCTTTAGGATTTTTGTCCAAATTCAAATCCGGTGTCAAAAGACAAAATTTTGCCAGTATGGAGAGTTTCAAAGTATATGCCTTGTGATCTGAAAGCAACTCCTCAAGGGGAGACCAGAGCCATTTTGAGCAAGGACATTCTCTCTGCAGAAAGCAGAATCTCCCCAGAGGATGCCTCCAAGGGATGGTCAGTGTCTTCATTTGTCAAGTTTGAATAGAGTTTTGAAAGCTCTGATTTTGAATCCCGGCTACTCATCAGAACTGCCTGGGGAGCTGGCAAAACTCTTCATGCTCAGACCTTCTCCCCAGAGGCTCAGATTCAGCTGGCCTAGGGTGGGGCCCAGGCATTGAGTCTGTGTGTGTGTGTGTGTGTGTGTGTGTGTGTGTGTGATTTCAATGTATAGCAAAGATAAACCTCTCTGTTAAACAATCAATCTTATTAATTTCAGTCACAGTTGTTCTGTTTAACTTTTTTTTTTTTTTTTGGTTGAGATAAAAATCTGTTGCAGCTAGGCCAAGAGGCATCACTGAAGGTTAATCAAACACAGATGGGGAAAAGGGTTTGGGGGGGTTGGACTGTTATTAGCATAAACTGGCATTATGTGCCATGACCACGAGGGGGCAGACTGTAATACTTACCAATAAGTGTGCAAAGAAATTAGCTTTCAATAGAAAAACAAAAACAAAACAAAACCCAAACCCAAGAAATGAAAGGGAAACTGGTTGGAGGTTTTGTTGGTGATCAGTTCACTCCCTCCTTTCACTAGGTCTTTCAGATGCACGATTCCCTCTAAGATGCCACAGTGGAACTGCCAGCGCCCACTAGAGAAAATGGGGTGGCAGACAACAAGTTACTGATGGGTTTTGAGCATTGTGGCTGAGTGCGTGGAGTGTGTTGTATCCGTCAGTCCATCACCTCATGTAATCCCTCAGTAACCCTAAGAGACAGCATTATCCCCTCCTTTTTGTAGATGAGAAAACCGAGGCCCAGAGAGGTAGAGTTTCTTCCACAGCATCACACGATTATTAAGTACCAATAGGAGATCAGAGTTTCAAATCTGGGTCTTTTTGATTCCTAAATCCATGCTCCTTCTTGACCTACACTGCCGCTATGTGGAAAGATGATGCTCTAGTGTGTGAGTTTTCATGCTTGCTTTGTTATTGTGGATCAGGTAGATTAAAATGGTGCTCCTCCTGTCATTCTTATAAATGACATGCACTACAACTGCAGATGCACCATCTCGGGTGTGAAGAGTCAGATTCTGTGTCCCAATAGCAGCTTTAAGTGTAGGGGAAGGAGATCAGGGCTATAGGCCTACGAGGAAATGGTCCCTTTGCTGCCTATGTCCCCTGAGAGAATGAAAGCCCTGTGGGGATAAGGCCCTGTCTGTCTCACCAATCTAGTTTTGGCACATCATAGATACTTAGAAATATCTGTCGAATACCCTAGTTGAAGAATGCATGCATATGTGAAAGTCTTGAGGTCTGAATTAAATTCCTGATCTGAAGCGTATTACCTACATCATCTTGTCTAAGTTTCTCTGCATGTAGCCTCCTTATCATTAGGTCCAATTGATGGTTCTAGGTGAGAACTAAGATTCTGCTAAGATCCAGCACTTCCAGACTCAGCTTCCCCCTGTTCTTTGGGTAGATGAATATGAGCAGGACTCCGGACCATGTCAAACTCTGAAATGCTCAGAGTTTGACATGGCTACTAAGGAGCCTTCCCACTCTACTATCCACGGAGGCCTGGAAGTGGGACAGGTGACAGGATGGGGTGATAGAGGAATCAGAGAGGCACATTGACAACTTTACATGAGTCCCTGTTGCTTAATTTTTTAAAGTAAAAAACAGAGGGTGGTACGCTAGAGGGTGAATTCTTTCTTTCTTTCTTTCTTTCTTTCTTTCTTTCTTTCTTTCTTTCTTTCTTTCTTTCTTTTTCCTTCCTTTTTTGGAATCAGGCATTGAACCCAGGGGCACTTAACCACAGAGTTATATCCCCAGCCCTTTTTATCTTTTTATTTTGTGACAGGATCTCATCAAGTTGCTTAGTGCCTCACTAAATTGCTGAGACTGTCTTTGAACTTGCAATCTTCCTGCCTCAGCCTCCTAAGTGCTGAGATTACAGGCGTGCACCACTGAGTGAGGCTTAGAGGGTAAACTCTTTATTGCATTAAACGTATTTTGGGATCTCACCATGATCTCAGGAAGGAGTGATTTGTCTCATTCTTGGTGAGGGGCCCTGTTTCTCCCATCCTTGGCTTTCCCAACTGTGATCCTGTGGCTGTGCCATCTCCATGGGATTTTGGGTGGTGGAACCTGGGGAAGGAGTGTTTTTTTTTTTTTTTTCCATTGGTTTAAATAACAAATTTGCCAAGTTCTTGAACATTCCTCAGCCCCCAGAAAGCTGCTTGCTGCCGACTGTGCAACACACACTGTGCCTCCATCACACTTGGAGTCTGGGTAAACACATGTCCGTTGCCAATGGACACTTTTTGAAAGATGAAGTTTAGTTTTTATGGACTTTTGGATTTGTCTCCAGACAGACCAAAATGACTTTGCTCCTCCTGTTATGAGCATAATTGCAAGGGCATGTGGAGCCTGGCTTTGGAGAACTCTTCCAGGGATCCAGGCACATGTCAAAGGCCAGGGAGAAGACACACAGGTCAGTTTGTCACCTGTGGAGAAGGGGAATAATAACTCAAGACTGGTGTCCCCAATTCAGCCTTTGTTTCTTTTATAACTGACTTGACTTACATTCATTCAGAATATGGTACCATCCATTAAAAGCCAAGCACGTCCTAAGCTCTTTCTAGCTATTAATTTAATCCACACATCATTTTCACCAGATAGGTACTATTATTGTCCTCATTGTGTGGATGGGGACACGAGAGGAAGAGCAGTCCAGTCCCCAAGGGCACAGTTAGTGCTGGAGTGTTTGTACTTTAAACTGCACACAATAGCCTCTCAAGAAGCATCTAGTAAGCACCACGGTACAACAGAACTGGCTCCTTGTCATGTTTTGATGTTGCTATTATTGTCACCACTAGCAGCTGAACTTAATTCTAACTCATATAGGTCCTTTTTAGAAATCAGGTCATGGGGAAAGCTCCTGCTTTCCATGGCTTTGGAAGCAGGTCAGCAAATGGGTTTCTGAATAGGACCTGGGGCTAATGGTATTAGAATGACAGACCAGAGTGGATTTATATGATGGTGAAGATCTATAGGGACCAGGGACCTGAGGGGACTTTGTATTTGTTGTTGTGTTCTTCTTCTTCAATGTTGCAAGCTTCAGGCCCCACAAAACCCAGATCCAGATCCAGCTCTGCCATAGATGGATGTTCTAGTCTTGATTTGCAAGGGCACAACCCTGAGATACCTTGAGACACCTCTGGGAGGACAGTTTGAACTTGACCTTAATACAACCTCTTCTCTCTGTCTTATTTCCCCAGTATCACAGCCCTAGTTCCAAGGATTTTTTTTTCTTTCAAGGATGTTAAGAAGAGTATTCCATCACCATGGGCTTCGTGAGTCATCTTGCCTCACAACAGAGCCCACTTCTCCAGAGAACAGAAGGTTTGCAATCTCTGGATTAAGTGCTTCCCCCACCTGAACACCAGTGACTAAATGGGGTCAGCTTTCCACTTCTCTGACTTCCCCTTCTGTGTTCCAGGTTTTCTCCTAATAAGATATCATGTATTTGATTTGGTTTATTACTAAATTACAATCACATCCAAATCTGCTTCCTCAGGATTATTCTCTGATTATTTAAATTGCCTCAATTGGTGCTTGCTTTTATCTATGTATCTATCTATCAGAGGCGATTTGAAAATTGTAGTATTCATCCTCTTTATGCCAAATGCTGTGACTGATGTGCGGTTTATTTGATCTTTGTGGATCTGTGTGTCTTTCTGAGGGTGCAAAGGAAGTTACTGATTTGGGGGCTGCCATTATCGATTGGGGTTTGAGGTTCCCCATTGTTCCCAAGAAAGCCTGGGCTTTCTCCCCACAGAAGGGCAATCACATCCATGTGTGATTCTATTTTTTTTTTAACTGGTTTAACTTTTATAGGGAAGTATGGATTTCAAGATGTGAGGACATCTCATTGTTGTTTCTTCTGGATCAGGGATTCTGGGACGACCTGTGCACTGGATACTTGGAAGATGCTTGTGGTACTTTGTTGGACCCTGTCCTGCATCTTCTGGCCTTACTGCAGGAACTGACTTGTTGATTTTTATTGCCACTTGTTTTCAGCCCACCTGAAAAGGATCATCTGAAACTGCTCCGGCTCTATCACCAGGCCTTAAGCCATAATCCAATGCAGTTAAAAGGCACTTTCTCTCCTGCTGAGAAATTAACACCTTCTCCTTTGTCCCAACTTTCTGGGATCATTTCCAATAGGTCTTGGCTGGGAGTTAATTAAATCTGTGTTGACACATACTCAATTTCAAGTGGCTTTGCACATACAGGAAACCTGTTGAGATTTTCCCTTTGGGTCCAAAACTGCTGATCCATCTCTTTACCCCAGTTTTCGGGGTAGGTTTTTCCACTTGCCGGGAAAGGATGGAATTTAAAGTGGAAAATTTATGGGATTCCCCACCCTAAGAAAAATCACCGTCTGCCACTTTCCCATAAAGCTTTCTATATTTCAAGGCTTGTCTTCTGCATGAAACTTCATATTTTCTGTTAAAACAACTGGAATTGTGATTACAGGAAGCTTTCAGAGGCAGAGCAGAAGCAAATAACAAGTGGGGTCAGAATTCTCTGTCAGCAGCAGCTGGTTCAAGAACATGGCACTCAGAAACAGAGGCAGAAGATCGAAATGTAGGTCAAGTAATTATTAATTCCGATTGGATATTGCATATGCACAGCCGGGAGCTTTTTTTTTTTTTTAAATATTTCTTTTTCTTTTTTCTTATTTCATCAAGAATTAGAAATTTGAGTGTGTTACAGGAAAAGTTATTAGCAGGAACAGCTAGAGTCTTTAGGCTCTCTCCAAGAGCACATGCCAACCTCCTTGGATGCTATGTACTTATTATTTATTTATTTGCTATATGCCTATTTTAGTGACCAGAGTGCCACCTATGTAGGGAAAGCATCCCTCCCACATGAAGCTGTGGCCCTGGCACTAGAAACTCTTGCTTAATTTGTTGGTCCCATGGCTGGGTCTGTCGTGTGACAAAGGTTACACACTAGCAGTGGCAGTTTATCTGTTTAGCATGCACAGTTTGTTTTTTAAGGGGGAGCAACTTTAAACCTTTTTTTTAAAAAAGCAGAATTCTATGTTTTTCTTGAAAACTGGGGTGCTCTAGGAACATTATTGGTGACAATGGGCTGTTGCTGAGTGGGGCTAACATTTTCAGGTGGGATGTGCTGGTGGACTTGCTAGTTCTCACATAGCTTATTTTACTCCTGCCATACACAAGTATATGCCATTCTGCCATCAAGAATACAATCAGAGATATGAAAAATTGTGCTCTATATATGTAATAAGGATTGTAATGCATTTTGCTGCCATATATAAAAAAAAAAGAAAAGAAAAAAGAAATGTTCTGCACAAATGGCCTGATTCTATTCAACAACGTGAGACAGAGGGAGAGGAAAGGTGTATGGTTTTCCTGGTTATTACAGCTAAGTCCAAAAGGAGCGTGAGAACAACTGGCCTGGAGCAAATGAGTCAAGGGTTTGGGTTTGTTGGCTGGTTTCTTTGTCTTTTGGTGTGGTGATGGGGAAAGAAGATAAAGGTCTGGAGTGAGTGTGGGAAAGAGATGGCTGAGGCTCTGAGGATGGTGGTACAGGAGGGAGGTTGACACCTTGGCAAAGCAGACTCTAGAACAGCATTGGGTTGTCTGGGATGATGTCCCAGGGATGAGGGGGTTATGGCCATGGCATGGCATGCATGACTATTTGAACCCCTTCCTTCTCCCCAAGAAACTGTGCCCCCTCAAGTAAGAGTTATGTGCAGAGATCCTATGTCATTCCCATCCACGTTTCCTGTGTCAGCACATATCTGCTCCATATGGAGCTCCGTGATGTCCAAGACAGGGAATCAAACAGTGTCACGTACATGTGTACATACTGTATTCATGTGTGCACATATCTGAGTGGGGGAAGGGGCAGGTGGGGGAGTGGATGAAGGGTGGACAGTATCAGAGAGACAGAAAAGAGGAGGAACATCTTAAGAGTATAAGATTCATGCCAAGAAATACAGGGCTTTGTCATCAGATGACAATGGGTTCATTTAGAAATATGTCCCCTCCCTTTCTAAAGACAAGGAGCAGTGATGGTTAGTGGATTGCATTCTTGCCCCCAAGGCCCGGGACTCCACAGCGACAGCTCTGAGTAATGAAGGCTGGGGCGAGCTGCCTCCATTGGTGAATCGCTGGCTTCTTACCAACTTTCCTCTGACATCCATTCTCTTGAACTAACTCAGAATACACGCTGCACATCACATAGCACAGGTAGGGAAGGAAAAGGCAAGGTGACCCAACGACAGGAACAGGAACTCAAAACAGACCCTGATTCGAGTGTGTTCCCCTCTGGCTGTCCCTGCTCAGTTGTGTGGCTGCAGGCAAGCTGCTTAGTCTTTCTGAACTTTGGCTTCTTTGCCGAAGAAGGGGATAATCATCATGTCCACCGCTCAGGGTTTCTGTGAGGAGTTAACTGTGCCTGGCATATGGTAAGTGCTTCAGTGTGATGTTATTATTCCAAAGTTCAAAGTTAAATGGACCTCCCCACTTGTGGCTTTCTTTTGAGGATGGTTTCTTAACATTGTGCTCTGCATAGTCAGAAGATGGTTGGCCTAGACGTTTCCAGATGAAGTGAGTTCTCACTTCCCCAGTACTGCAATTATTCCATATTTTGGTGTGTGGATGTGTGGCAGTCACCCGTGGGGGCACGACAGAACAGACTTCTGTTTGTGTGCTGTGACCCTCTTTGTTTTGGAGGAAGAATCTGACTCTGGTCCCTGCTGTGCCACACCAAGTCTCAGATCACTTACCCTTGTTAAAAAATGCCATCTGCCTCAGTCCTTCTTGCAGAATTCCTCCCTGACTCTCATCAGGGTATCCCAGGGAGCTTCCTGACCATAGCGTTCAACCCCAAACATGCTGACTGCCTGCAGCACAGCAGGGCTGGGCTCAAAACCTCACACCAATTTCCCCACCTCCTCCTCTAGAAACCTAGAACTTCTCCCAAGCGTTGACTGATGCCCACTCTGGACCTGAACTAGAGAAAATTCCTTATAGTCCAATATCTGAGATTGAAGACTCTTTCTTGCTTCTCACCCCTGTCCCCTTTCCAGTCATGGGAAGGGAAGATGAACAGCAGCATTAGCCCCTGTTCCTACAGCCCGACTCCTCAGATGAGTATGTCAGGCTGGATACTGTAGCTAAACATAAATGAACGGTTATTAATGATGGTCATAATGTTTTCTAGCAGTTAGCTGGCTGGGATTCTAGGATTTTTTTTCCACTGTGTTTTGAAGGGTTAGGTTATTTAAACTTACCATCAAATAGAATCAAATCAAAGTGAGCTAATTTTTCTTAAACACTAATCATTTTAAGGCTATTGAACTAAATATAGAGGCAGTTCATTAAATCATTAAAACAGCCTGCAATAATGCTCACAAAGTCATTATGGAGCTATTCCCTAGCCAGAGAGGTAGTGTTGCCTTAAGCACAGTTTAATCAAATTAGATGGTGGGCTATGTCATGGGGTTTCTCCTATTGATATTCATTAAAAATACATGATTTATCACTAATCTCTGTGAGGTAGATCCCACTCTTCCAAATGAATTTTGTAAATGTCAAGGGGAAGAAAACAGAATGGCGTATTGTTATAATAATTTAAGAGTGGTGTGATCACATTTACATTTTATATACTATGCAATTTAGGAACAGATAATAGCTTTAACAAGGCTAAACTTTTTTCCTTAGTTAAAGTTAGAACAGAAAGACTGAACCCTGAGGATTAGCCATTATATTTTATTGCAGAATGGACCCCCACATTTGAAGGATCTTGCAATAAAGTGGTAGCTTCTTCCATTGTTCAGTGAATGCTTTTTTTCAAGTTCTTTGGTGGACAGATTTCTACATAAATTTATGCTGTCTCATTAGGTCAAAGTACAACTCCTGATTTCATGTGGACCTTGGGAAAGGGGTTTGTCTTCTAGCCTGTGGGTCCTCCTCTGGTGTGGCCCTTCACCCTCCACGACTCTTGGGCCTGCAGATCTGCCCTCCTGGCCCTAGTGAAATCTGCCCAGCACCTTCCTCCTCCTGGACTGTGAAGGGCTGATAACAGTATAAGTATTACCCCACCCAGAGGTATTTGCATTTTAACAGGGATCAAAGCTGAAACTAAAGGGATTAGGTCCTAATAGTAGAATTTTGAGCATCAGCCAGTGGGTGGAAGAGGATTTTCTGTTGCCAGAGGGACCTTGCCTGCAGCCCTGAGCAGGGAGGAAGGCCATCCATCCACAGGGCCAGGCCAGGCTAGGCCACAGATAGGTAGAGGGAAAAGAGTTTTTTTCTTTTTCTATTTTTTGTGACTTTTCTTTCCTTTTTAAAAACCATGCAATGAGTTTTCACTGTTTCAAGAACCCCCTTTCTAAACAGCTCTCTTTCTAGGGGGTACACTTTGAAATATTTTCCCCTAAATGGGGACTAACGTTTAACACTCAAATTCACAGTCTAGTTTAAAACTCTCAATCTTGCCTTTAAAGTAGCCCTGAAGGAAGAAAGACACTTAAAAAAGGTACAGTACCTTTTCGATATGAAAATGTGCCTGTTCTTAGCAAGACACATGAGATGTCTCTACACTTAAGACGCTTATCAAAAGCTTTTCAGAATATGACTTACAGCCAGAATGGTCAGGATCAGCAGACAGAGGCACTCGATTTGTACAAGATATGCAGCTTTTAGCATCTTGGCCATTTAACCTAATCTAAAAAAGAAACACAGCCTAAATGAAATCCTACTTATTTTACTCTGCTATATTGTAGAATAATGGAATGCCCACCCTTTTCTGCCCAGGAGATCTCTAACTTGACTCCTGGCTCGGTGGGAAGCTCTCAAAACCATTTCCAACGCCAAGCTCAAGATACAATAGGGACTGGCCATTAGCCACAACATCTCCTGCCTGTGAAGTAATGGAGATGTGAATAGGACAGTGCTGAATTATTGGCAGGAACAGACTTCTGAAAATAATAAATGAGGATCCCAGCAAAGTCTCTTGTTAAGTAGCTGAATGTCTAATTCACCAGGGACATTGTTTCAAAATTCATTTCATCTTCGATAATTTGATGAAAGAAAGCACTGTACTGGTGGTTTCTCTCGTGTAAGGCTGCACACACCTAAGGGCAGGGCGCATTTATTTTGATGATTAATAACTGCAAGTTTTGTGGCTTAATGGGAAAGTGCTAGATATATTTGAAATGCCACTGCCTTCTCCCTGTTCTTCATTCATCAGGTAAACACCTGGGTGACTTGCCTTCCAAGTTTGTGCTCGGTGGAACTTATGTTATCCACTGACACTCTGGAGATATTATTCTTGCATAATTGTGGCTGGAGAGCTTGGGAGTCCGCTGTGATGGATTTCGGGTGGACGGTATAGGGTGGGCATTGTTGAACTCATAGCTCTTCTCCACGATGGATAACAGGAGCCTGGGAGAATAAACAGAAGGAAAGAGAATATTTTTCCTTCTGTTCCCATGTGATCTCTAAAATCCCCCCAAGAACCTCAATGACTTAAAGAAGTGACCCTTGTTTTCATTGGGTTATTAAAGATGCATTAGAAATAAAAGGACTAAAATCAGAGGTCATAGAATCAAGAGTGTGCTTGGGGAGACCTCTCCGTCCTGGTGACCCCCCCCCAAATTTTCCTGCTCCTGTTTTCTTTTTCTTTTTAAAGAGAGAGTGTGTATGAGAGAGAGAGAGATAATTTTTTAATATTTATATTTTAGTTTTCGGTGGACACAACATCTTTGTTTGTATGTGGTACTGAGGATCGAACCTGGGCCGCACGCATGCCAGGCGAGCGCGCTACCGCTTGAGCCACATCCCCAGCCCCTCCTGTTTTCCTTAAACCTCATTTAAATGATTGGGAGAGATGCCACTTACAATATATATATATATATATATGATCATACATATATGTATGATCATATATGTTTATCTTTTTAAAACATTCCACTCTTACCTTTACTAAGTTGAAGCATTTAAAAAGATTTCTACTCTGTCAATAAAAATGATTTTTTACATCTATAATCCTCTTTTTATTTAAGTAATGAGGACTTGAACCCAGGGCCTTGTGCATGTTAGGTGAGTACTCTGCTACTGAGCTACATTCCCCAGCCCTCTACGATCCTTTTAACAATTGAAACATATTTTCAGTTGTTGTCCCGCATGATTCTGAAAATGGAGGCAATAGCCCCATTTTAAAGGAAAGAAAACGAAGCTTCCAAATTATAGTCAGTTTCCTGTTTCTGCTCTCATCCTGCCAAGGGGGTGATGGAAAGCCGCCTTGCTCACTGTTTAGATTTGAATCGAGTTCATTTAGCAGGTCTTCACAAAGCATGTGCTTCATATGCTGGACAGTGTGAGTTTTCATGGATGTCCTGTGGGCCCTTCCCAAAGGGTCCAGTTTAGAAACTATTACATTGACTTCTTCATGCTAAGCTTTAGCATTTTAGAAACTTCAAATGGGGTTTTCACCCAATAACCAAAAAACAATAAAGTTCTCCATATTTAACTGTTGTCATGGTCAATGAAAGGGCTAAAGACAGTGGAGTGAGTCTCAGGGTTTGTCTGCGTATTTATGTGAGAACGTGAGTGTACGTGTCTTGTAATAATGACCCACATTTTTACTGCCTCGTCTCAGTACACCAGAGGAGTGGTTATGGTCAATTATGTCATTGTTAAAAAGAAGTCCATCTCTTTATTGACACAATACAGACTCTTCCAATATATAATAGTGCCATTAACCTTCATGTGGTCACCAGCCAGCCCCTTCCTGCAAAGTCTCTCAGAGTGCAAGCTCCCCAGGATGTAATTAACCTTAGACCCATATCTGCCTCTTTTTCCCACTGCTTCCCCCAAAGAATCACACACAAAGTCTCATCCAAAACCCTAATCCCACCCTCAGCATGGGCTTTTGAGTTGCAGTTTTCTGTTAAGTTCGGTGTGTGCCAAAGTCCTGCAGGGAGAAGAGACACACATGTGTTATTAGCAAGAGCATCTAGCACTGGGCTATGTACAGGTGGCAGCTTAATAAGTACTCTTGGGTGACAGAATTGAGTTGTCAGGTCCTCTGTTTTCCTAGCTATTAATCCTTTTTCTGTCATGGCATAAAAGACAGAATGAGACAACCAGAAAAATAAAAACAAAAAGAGCTTCAAGCCTGTCCTTCAATTGACCAATGGAAAAGGGTGTTTCAAAAAGGTGAGTGAGATTAGTCATTCAGATAGAATGGATGACCTCTGGACCCCACAACACTGGGCATGGTGCTAGACAGCTCGTTTTAAAAGTGAAAGGCAGAGAGGGGTTTCCTTTCCAAAACTTCTCTTTCCCTCTTTTTCTTTTCTTGGGATTCCCAGCTTTCAAGGTCAATAGCATGTCTCCTTCCTAGAGAGCAGGGATCTGCCTTTTCAGTGCTTTTCAGTGCCTAGTACATGGTAGGTGCTCAGGATATATTTGTTGAACCAAGGTGAAAGGGGAATGGAGTAAAGATGGTGTCTATTGTTGAGCACCTCTGAAATCCACACTTAATGACACGAGGCAGCAGTTTCAATCATGGCAAGCAATAGAAATGGCATCACACAAACACAGGGTGTGTGAATGACATTCCCAATTGTATCCTTCCTATCACTCACATCTCTATGTAAATCACGAAGGCTATCATGAGGCTTGAGACTTGCTAGTAGCTGCCTGCCAAGCACGTTTAGTGAAATTTTGACTATTAGGTGGGCATACTGACCACTGTTCCCCATCTTACCTCTGCTCTAATTAAGCCTTGCATTCACTTCTTCTACTGAACAAGTACTGAGAATCTGGGAAATGGGAAAATGGATCATGTTTAGCAGTTCACTTATAAGGCAAGGATATAACTAGTTAAAGATGGAGCTGCCTGCTAAATGTCTCAAGAATGTTGTGGAATAAAGGGAGACAAGATGGTGCTTCCCCCTAGCATCACACTTCATAAGGCAGCAATCAATTCTCAGCCAAGTCAGCGCTGGTTGCCTGAAATGAGACACAAATCCAAGCTTTCTGTTTATGTCTATTAAAAGCAAGGACTGTTGTGCTTAATTTGTTATGACCTCCTGAGTCGTTTTGACTTCCAGACCAGCGCTGATGCATCTCAGATGGTGCCCTGGCCAGAGGCATTTGCACTTGTTCCACTGGGAAGGAGTGGCAGAGTCGCCAGAGACTTGAGGATTGTCTCTTTTCTGTTCCAGGCCTGAGTCCATTCAGAACACAGCCCACAGCACTGTGGCTCATGGTTCTGTTTTCCTTAGATGGAGGCATAAGATGCCATGAAGAGCAGGCGTGAAGCTGAATACTCCAGGGAAGGAATACTTGTAAAATGAAAATGGAAGGGAGGATTAAATTGAGCCCTAAAGAGCAGAAGGAAGGAGAGCTCAACCCAGAGGGTTCCATTTCTGTAAAACTAGAGAAGCCCCGAGAATACAGTTGACCCAAAACAGACCAGGCCAACTTGGAGCTGTCTTCACTACAGTGTGTGTGATGACATTCTGAATTGCGTCTTTTTTATCACCAACATCCCCACACTGGTGACACAGGCTGCCGCCAGTCTTGACACCAGCCAAGATCCGCCTACAAAGAAAGTGTCGCTCGTGCCTTTCCAACTAACGAGACAGCAATGTCAGGGGACATGAAGATGAATGGCAGTGCCTAAAGGCACACCAGCCAAAAGAATCATGGTGTCCTTAAGAAGGCATCAGATGTGGTCGCTTTATGTCTCCATGGCCAACATGCTCCATGGTCAGTTCTCTCTAAAGGATGGACCATGTTTCTTGATGGCCACCCATAATAAGCAGGTAAGCTGATGAATTTTCATGTCAGTTGGAAAACAATTTTATACTAGAAGTGTTTCTTGCCGTTCATAGAATTTTTACCACCTGAAAACCTGAACCATGTATTTTTTATTCAGTAAAAGCGCCGAGCCTGTTGAGAATGAATTTCCTTATAACCTTAATTCAAAAGGTTGGATACAATTTATCAGTGTGATGGGATTCTCTGTGGCATGTGGAAGAGATCAGTCTTAAGAAGCAAACAGATACATTTTTGGTAATCATTAAACATCTCCTTAGTTCATAAATCTTTTTTTTTCCTCCTGCCCCTTAAAGTTGAATAAGACTATGTGCAATAAGGCCCGGGACTCTTGGATCTTTGACACTAAAAACAAATACCTACACTCTAGGCCTTCCATTTTAAATTTCCTTTCTCCTTTTGTGAATACATTTCTCTGAGGGTGAGAGCGGTGCGTGTCATCCTTTGAAATAGACTCTTGTTTGCTCTACAAGATTGGTCATTGAGAGTAATTAAAATACACTAAATTAGGAAAGTCCACACATGAGAAGAAAAACAGAGGAAGAGAAACAGGTATCAGAACAATAAAAATAGTGCAATCCCACTTTTGTAAATTGAAACAATTATGTGCAATACAATAATGTAGATGGATGCAGGTGTTGTTAGTGAGTGGGTGCTTAGATGCATGGGATCGTGAATGTTTTCTGACTGCTTGTCTTCTCCTCCTCAAATACAAGTTGCTCTTGTGATAAGAAGATATAAAGACTTTTAAAAATCAAAAAATAATAATACTAAGTCTTCCAGAATTTGGTAAGTATGTGTTTTCTCAGCACAGCCCTGGAGTTCTTTGGTATCACTCACTTTTCCCTCTGCCTCATTTTCCAGTTATAACTGCCTTCACTGCTTCTTGGGAGAAGAAAGAGAAAGGGTCCCTAGAAACGTGAGGGAGAGGCTGGCCTGGGATGTGGGATAGCAGAGTTTACTTTGGGCCCTCCTTTTGATGGTATTAACATGAAAACATGAAGAAACTCAATCCTGCCTCCCTTTTACAGTTTAATTTACCCTTGTATCCTTTTCTTTCCTTTTGATGTTTTCCTTTCTCTTTTTTATTTTTCTCCTACTAAATTTGAATCTTCTTTAAGATGGATATCTTCTCTTAGCTTGCTATAGTGGTGCTTAGCACAACATAGATGCATAATAAACCTATGTTGAGGGCTGGGGTTGTGGCTCAGAGGTAGAGCGCTTGCCTCGCACGTGTGAGGCACTGGGTTTGATCCTCAGTACCACATAAAAATAAATAAAAGAATATTTAAAAAAATAAAAGAAACTTTGTTGAATTAAAGTCCAGGGATGTTAAGTGATGTACCTAAGGTCACACAGCTGATTTATAGCAAGGAAAGGGCTAGAATTCAGGCTAAATCAGGACGCCCACTCACAATGGGAAGCATACTGGGCCAAACCAAAAGGAATATTGCTGTTTCAAATAGGAGAGCCCTGTTAGTAAATTGATAAGAACATGGCTACATATGTCATGGCTAGCAAATGTCATCTGCATAGGGATAGAGATAAAAGGGATAAAGACTGGAATCAAATTTATATGCTTTCCTACATGTTTGATGAAGCCCTTTGTAATATTGCCACTGCTGCTTTATGGCATGACTACTTTTAACCACTGTTTTCAACTCCTCCACAAGTTAGAAAGTGTATAGCTTTGTTAAAAAGTGCAGGCCAAACAGTATTATGCTCTTGGGCAGTCCAGTAATGATACATTTATTCAGGAAAGGGAAAAAAAATAGATCCATCTACACCGAAATCACAGAGAACCTGTTTTTATTAAAAGCTCCTAGGAAACAATGCACCACATCTGAAAGCAACCAGCATGCAAGTGAGAGATTTCTCCCTGCTGAAACATCCACCCTGTGAGGCAGACTGTGCAACCTCCAGACCCAGGAGGTAAGAGGGAAAATCATCTTGTTGGGTAAAAGGACTCTGAGCAATCGCCTTCTTTGGAAATGGAAGAATTTCGTTTTTCCACCTGATAAGCGGGCAAGGATCTGCTTTCAGGGAAGACACTGGAGTTAATCGTCCCAGGGTAATGGTTACCTTTGGCCAAAGTCACAGCCCCAGGAGTTGTGGCTTCCCTCTCTTCAAATGTTGATCAAGTCTCTGAGTGTTTGGGATGGTTGTGATATATTCTATTTCTGTATCTCCCTTTGAGACAAGCATCCTATAATTTTTATCCACTTCTTGTAGTTGCTGTGGATGGTGATTCGTAGCCCCACCAGCACCATGCTGTGTGGAATTGACCCTTTGCAAGTTTTCCTCCATGGCACATTGAATAGGAAAATAGTGGGGTGGAAAAGGAGAAAACAAGGCAGCCGTGGGAAGACGGAACCAAGAGGAATTGAGTTGTCTCTACAATTTGACCCTCACGTACCTTTGCACTCACATCCAATCTGTTTTATTTAAGACGTGTTGCCTTGAAAGTCTCTAAGTACCTATAGAGCTGGGTTTTGAGTCAGGAAATCCTTCCAGTCATTCCAATCATTTGACTTCCTTTGAAACTAATATTTAAAAAGATGTTCACCTTGTGTTTAATAGGCTACGGAAAAACGCTGATTTTCTAGAAATAAAAATTGTAGTCATGAGCTCATCTTCTTATTAATTCACTTTTCCTGGCAGAAACAGCATCATGTTAGAGTAGAAATCTAGCAGAATGTTCTCTACCTTTTTGTTCTTTTTTTTTTCCCCCTCAGTTTTCCTTTGTAGTAATTTTGTGAACTTGGCCACCGCCTAGAGGAGTAATATTTGAGTGATTAAAATTTAGGTAAAATGCACCACTTGCTTCTGACAGTAGCCCTGTGCCTTGCCTCATGCAGTTTCAGAATTTCACCGACTGTCATCATAGCTGGCTGATCTCTCAGAGTCTGTTGGTGTATAGCTTGGGTGTGAGTGTTGAGGAAATACTCTATCAAGAGGGCAGCTATGAGAGGGGGTGGGGGGGTGGGGGCGGTGGCTCAGGCCACCAGCAACTCTGGAGGCTGAGGCAGGAGGATTATGAATTCAAAGCCAGCCTCAGCAATTTAGCAAGGACCTAAGCAACTCAGCAAGACCCTGTCTTCAAATAAAATACAAAAAAGGGCTGGGGATGTGGCTCAGTGGGTAAGTCCCCATGGGTTCAATCCTCAGTACCTAAATAAATAAATAATAAGAAAAAAAGAAAAGGCAGCTGTGGTGAGGAGAGTCACTGTTTATTAAGTTTTTGGAAACTTTTATACTTTTATTTTTTTATATAATTATAAACTCATGAGAACTTACAAAAGAAGAGTCAAAAAAAAAAAAAAAAAAAGAAAAGAAAAGAAAAGAAAGAAAAATTTGAAAAAGAGTTCTGAATGCTTTTCATTCACCTTCTCCCAGAGGTGCCATCTTCTATAGCTATTTGACATTGTACCCAATGTCAAAACTGGAAGTTGACCTTATTCAGTTTTCATCATTTTTTTTTCAAGAGACATTTGTAAATTTTACTAGCTTAACAAAGTTCAAGAAATTAAAAAAAAAATTAGCAATTTATTTCCATAAATGTATTGGTTTGTCAAAACTGAAAAGAAGTCCTTTGTTATTTATATTATTCCACACAAAAAAATTTCCAATGCATTTTCTCTAACAGCATTTAGTAATAGCATTATTTTTTAAATTTGTTCTTTTTGGATATATATGCCAGTAGCGTGTACTGTGACATATTAGACATAATGAGTGTAACTTATCTGTTAGGATCAGTTCTCATCATTTTTTAAGCCTGCCCTCTTCTGAATGAGTGTATGTCAGTCCTATGTGACTTTACTCCATTTATGGGTTTATGTAACCATTGCTGCAATGTCCCCTTGCCACAGAATAACTCCTGCCTCCTATCAGGCTGTCTTAAAAATCTCCATCTCAGGCTCCTGTGTGTTTCTGGAGGAACAGGGATGTGTTAGTCTGTGAGGGCTGCCATAACAGAGTGCCAAAAAATGATGGCTGAAACAACAGAAATTTACTGTCTCCAAGAGGAGGCTAGAGGTCCTCATCAAGGTAGTGGCAGGGTTGGTTTTTTTCTTAGGGCTGCCAGGGTGCATCAGCTCCAACCTCTTTCCTGGCTTGGTGATTGCTGGCATTCATTTATTGCAAATGCATCACCCCAATCTCCGCCTCCCTCTTCACAGGGCCTCCTCTCTGTGTGCATGTCTGTGCCCCAATTTCCCCTTTTTGATAAGGACACTAGAACATCGTATAAAGGCCCACACTAATGATCTCATTGTAACATGATTACCTCAAAACAGAAGAACCTATTTCCAAATAAGTTCACATTGTGAGGTGCTGGGAGTTAAATTATTAAATTTGAGGGGACAAAATCCAGCCCATAGGCAGGACTAATTTATATTGCTTCAATTTATGTTCAATCCCTGATGTACACTGAGTTAACTGACATATTTTCAGATTATTCTGTGAGGTTATGATGCCCTATATGGATTGGTACCATAGGCCATTGCCTAGAAGGTCTGGTCCAGCTGTCTCAGTGTGGGAATTCCCTGTGATCTTAGAAAATGCCCATATCTGCATAAGTGGAAAGAAAATAGAGAAAATGATGTGTGTATTGGAGAGCTCAGTAGTATAGAAACTTTCCTTACTAGATCACAGGTTCTTAGCAAGCATGAGGTAACCAGACGTCATTTCTAAACTGTATTTGTGTTTCCTGAACATTTTTTTAAAGAAGAAAACACTCTTAACAACCAGAAGACAAACAACCCAACTTAAAAATGGGCAAAAGACTTGAACAGGCAATTTTTCAAAGAAGGTACACAAATGATCAATGAGCACATGAAAAGATCTTTAGCATCATTAGTCACTAGGGAAATGCAAATCAAAACCACAGTGAGCTACTTACTATTTTGATCTTATAGAATGACTTTAATGATATTATTTTTTTAAATAGGAAAACAACAAGTGTTGGTGAGGATATAGAGAAACTGGCACCCTTGTTCCTTGTTGGTAGAAATGTAAAATGGTGTAGCCACTGATGAAAACAGTCTGGCAGTTCATCAAAAAGTTAAACACAGTACTGCTATAAGACATAAGTCTACAGCCAGGTAGGTACATTGCCAAAAGAATTGAAAGTAGGTGCTCAAACAGATATCTGTACATAAATGCTCATAGCAGTGTTATTCACAGTAGCTAAAAGGTGTTCAAAGTGTCCCAAGTGTTTGTCAACAGATGAATAAACAAAATATGGCATATATACACACAATAGCATACTGTTCATCTGTAGAAAGGAATCAAATTTTGATATATGCTACAACATAGATGGACCTTGAAAATTTTATGTTTAGTAAAATAGGGCATACAGAAGGCCAAATGTTGTATGATTCACTTATAGGAAATACCTAGAATGGGTAAGTTTGTAGACACAGAAAATAGAATAGAATAAGGTTAACAGGGGCTGGGGGAGGAGGAAGAAGGGAAGTATTATGGTTTAGATATAGTCTGTCTCCCAAAAGATCATGTCAGACAATGTAAGAAATTTCAGAGGTGAACTGATTGGATTATGAGAGCCTTAACCTGATTGGTGGATTAGTCCAGTTGAATGGATTGGATGGGTAGTAACTATAGGCATGTAGAATATGACTGGAGGAAGTGGGTCACTGGGGGTGTGTCTTTGGGTATGTATTTTGTCCCTGCTGAGTGGAGCAATCCCTCTCTCTCTCTCTCTCTCTCTCTCTTTCTCCCCACTTCCCCATCCCCATCCTGATTGTAAAGTCCTGAGCTATTTTCTTCCTCTGTACCCATCAGCCATGATGTTCTGCCTCATCTTGGGCCTAGAGCAAAGGAGTCAGCCATCAATGGACTGAGACCTCTGAAACCATGAGCCAAATAAACTTACCCTTCTCTAAAATTGTTCTTGCTGGGTCATTTGGTTGCAGCAATGAAAAAAACTGACTAAAATGGGAAGTATGGCTTAGTTTGTAGAGTTTATGTTGGGAATAATGAAAAAGTTCTGGGTACAAATGGTGGTGATGTCTACACAGCTTTGTGTATTTAATGACATTAAATTGTGCACTTACAAATGGTTAAAATAATGAATATTGCTATGTATATTTTATCATAATAAATGTGAAGAATATTCACTTAAAAAGCAAGGTACTCTTTGGGGGGAAAATAGATTCAGAAGCTTATTGGTTACTGCTACATTGGTAGCAGTCTCCTTGAAGTCCTATTTAGACATGGCTTCTTTTCCTAAATTCTACATCATTAACTTATAGCATCTCAGCATAATAAATATTTATTGAGTATCTATTGTATAAAGGGCTCCGTGTCTGCTTTAATTAGTTCACTAAAGGATTGAATGGACAGAGAAATAAACAAAGTATTTGCAGGGAATCACAGACAGGAGAAGTTATATTCTATTCAGGAAATCATAAATTTTGAGAAGACACTGGTCTTGAATGATGGATAAGACTTCACTCGGCAGAGATGGGCAGGGAGAACATTCCTTCTAGTCTAGAGACCGAGCAATGTGAGCAGAGATACCAAGGCAAGAAAATGCAAAGAAAATCTGAGAAACAGCAGATAGCTCATGTGATTATCAAGGAGGGTATACGGAGGGAACATGAGGAGACGAGGCTGTGCAGAATGGTTGAAGGCCTCTTGTAGAAAGCTTAAAATTACAAACTGAGAACCAACTGCAAAGAGATGGTATGCCTGGAACTGCATGCCCTCAAAATCAGTCTGGGGTTCACTAGGGGATGGATAGGGGAGTAAAGAGAGAGATCACGGTGGTAACTCAGAAAAGGACTCCAATCGGGTGATGGCAGCAGATAAGAATGGCCCAGAGCCAGCTGAGGGACGTTCTTCAGAGAACAACCTCTTGGGGCAGATTGAGTCAAGTAAATAGGAAAGTTTGGGGAAGGAGCCATTTGAGAAGTTGCAGAGTTTTCTCCACAGATTAGTCCCGAGGATCATCACATATTAGAGACCCTGCAAATTCATTCCTCTGACTTCCACCCAGGCCTTCGATGTTACCTGGAAACCATATTTAGTTTCCCTATTCGATTTTCTTTCTCGTTCACCACAGGAGATATTTCAAGTCCTCTGTTTCCCTCAGATTTTCTCCTGCCCTCTCTCCTCACTCTCAGCTTCCAAAGAATCATTGAAATCATCAAGCAGAATTCCTTCATCTTTCTGCCTCCTGACTCCAAACTGGCTCTAAACTCTTCTTTCCTCCCCCTGCTCCATGCACCTTGCAATAATCTGAAGTTCATGTCCATCCAAATTCATATGTTGAAACTCAATCACAAGATAAGGTTATTAAGAGGTAAGTGATTATGTTGGGAGGGTGGAGCCCTCATGAATAAAATAAAATAAAATAAAATAAAAGGCCCTAGAGAGCTGTGCCTTGATCTTGGACTTCCCAGATTCCAGAATTGTGAGAAACAAATCTCTGTTGTCTATAAACTACCTGTTTTCTGGTATTTTATTATAGCATACCAAACAGACCTGAACTCTACCCACCTCCTCTGGAACCTGGGATGATCAACAATCCTCCCTTCTCCTATAACTCCAGCCTTTGCCTCTGATTGGATCCTTTCTTTGGATACTCTAAATGCTCAAATCTCTCTCTTAGAAACAGCTCTCCATTAGCTACGTGTCCTTTCTAGATACTGATCTCTCTTGGCCCCCTGTCCCAGCCATTCTGGTTAGAAGAATGGTTCACACAGGCTATGTGCTCTCACTCTGCTTTGCTTTCCACTCACTCTCACTCTGTCATCTGACTTCCTCTTTCTGTCACTCCCCTGAAACTACTAATATCACTAACAATTTCCCTGTTAACTGTCATGGTGAACATGGATCAGTTCCAGTCTCACTTGACTTCTCTTTCTTATATCTTTATTTCTAGTCCTTAGGGTAGCTGACCACATCCAACCCATCTCCACTTCCCACCTGCTCTTTCATAGCCCCAGACCACTCAGCTTCTCTCCGTTGCTCCTGCCACTCTCAACCTCCATGCTCTGTTGAGAGCCTCAGCCCAAGGAGCCCCAGCAAACTTCCAGCTGCCAGCTGATGATTGGCTCACAGCGGCCCCAGCAAACTTCTAGCTGCCAACTGATTGGCTCCTCTGTGGTGATGCTTATTGGGTTGTTTCCCTGCCCTTTCAGACCACGGAGCTGCTCATTGGGGGACTTTTTTTGGCTCCGCCCATGCGACCCAGCCAATCGGCCTCAAGAGCAGGAGGAGTGGGGGAGGTTGAGAGGCTTGTGGGAAGCCAGTGGTGGCAGTTGGGCTCTGAAGGTTTTCCTGAAGAGCTGTGTGGTTTGGCGTGTGTTCTAAAAATAAAGTTTGTTTCTTTTGACAAATGGCTCCTGAATTGTGCCCAGCCAGACTGCGGCATTTGGTGGCCTGTATGGGGATCGAACCCACGACCTTGGCGTTATCTGCTCCATTGTCTCTTGCCCGTATTACACCACAGGCCTCCTAACTTGTCTCCCTGCCTCCAGTCTTGCCTCCTTCCAATATGCCTAGTTTCTAGAGAGAGTTTCTATGGTGTGAATCATATCATGATGTCCAAGTCTAAACCACAGGCTCCCAGTCCCTTTGATGCTGCAGGGTCATTATGTTGGCTGTTCCTTCTGTTTGAATGCCCCTCTAAACCTGGTCCATGCACCTGTTTGACTTTTCCCTCCAATGTCAGCTTAGGCTTCACCTCTTCTAGAAGGTTTAGCCCTGCTTCCCAAGCCTGTGTAGTTGTTCCCAAGTAACTTGTAGCTCTGTTCAACTCTTAATTACCCATTAATTTTTCTGAATCTCCTGCTGGATGCAAAATCTCTGTGTGCTTACCTGGTCCTCATATATATTTGCTTCATGAATTTGTGATATCTATGTTCTCACATGGGTCAGGACTATTGTTCTGCAATTTGGTAGAGAAAACCAGGCTGAAGTTCTTAAATGAAAATACCTGTGAAGCCTTGCATGGTCACCTTTACTTATATTTAGAATTTTAAGCCAATTACAAAGAATTTTCATGTCTCTTCAAATTTTTCACTTGGGTTTTAAGTCCAGAGTCCTTAATAACTAGTTGGGCACATCCATCCAGATGATTCCATTTCTGACTTGAACTGCACAAACTGGTTCACGGCTGGAACTTTTAAGGCGTTCCATTCCAGTGCTTCATGCTCTGCAAAGTCACCTCTGTTTTTTGTTCTGTCTGTCTGTCACTAGGAGTCTCTGGCTTTTGGAGAGATGCTAACTCCCAAGCTGAATGCTCTATGAATTCTTTGGATCACATGATCAGGAAATAGTTGAAGCCTTGGTTTTTGATTATTTCAACTTACTCATGGGAGAGCTACTTGAACACAGCCAGGGACCTGAAGAATACACTTGGGACACAATAGTGACTGCTATGGTTTGATTGTGTCTCCCAGAAAACGTGTGTTAGAAATTTAATCCCAAATATAACAGTGGTGGGAGGTGGGGCCTAATGGGAGGTGCTCAGGTTGTGAGGGATCTGCTCTCATGAATGGATTAACACTGATTACAAAAGGGCTTGGACTGTGAGTTTGAACTCTTGCTCCCTCTTGGTAATGCTCTCTCTTGCCCTTCTGCCTTCTGCCACGGAATGAGGCAGCTTCTTAAGAAGACCCTCACTGGATGCTGATGCCTAAATCCTAGACTTCCCAGCCTCCAGAACCATGAGCCAGTAAGCTTCTGTTCATTATAAACTACCCATAGTAGTGTGGTATTCTGTTATAGCAGCACAAAATACAATAAGAGAGTGACTAAGTATAATTTCCATAAAAGAAAATGTCCTTACATGCCTAGCTCCAAGAAATATAATGATGACATTATTAAGCATTCACAGGTGTATTTTATAATCTCTGACTCATTTAGACTACATAAGAACTCAAGACACAGATATCATTATGTCCACCTCATGGATGTGGTTCCTGAGAATAGAGAAATTATGCTATTTTCCTGAAGTCACTCAGCTTGTAAATAGCAGAGTCAGGATTTAATCAGACTGGTCAGACTCAGTGCTGGGCTCATAGGCCCTGCACTGATCACTCTGAAGTGGTGGCTGGAAGCCAAGTCTGGCTGCCTGATATCTGAAGAAAGTATGGATAAAAAGCCTACAGTGTCAAAAACATGGCAAATATACCATGGTCCTAATTCACAATGCGCTTCTACATTGGTTTTTATCTTTGTATGAACCCCAATATGAGGACAGAGCCACCATCCCCATTATAGAGATGAAGGGACTGAGACACGGGCAGGTTAAGCAACTTGCCCACTGTCTCACAGCAAAACAGTGGCATGGCTCACACTGGAACCCAGGTCTCCTGGCTTTTAGTTAAAAAGCTTTTCCCCATTACAAGCACAACCTCGTGGCCTTCAGCTTTCAGACTCCGATGGCACGGCAGCATACGAATTAACTGAGGTTACTATATTACCTCCTAAAATGATGGTTTCCATTTTTTAAAAAAGACAAAGAAGAATAGCAAAAATTCACCAAATGGAACATGTGTAAAATGCATTTCGTGAGGTCATTCTTACCCGGTGCTGTTTTAAAAATTATTATTCTCCATTTGAGCTTTTGGTCCATGATCCCATGGTGTGTATAGTTAAATCGCAATTTAAAATTTTAAACAAAACAATGTTGCAGGATTGGTTTCTGGTTAATAGGCCCTATTTATGAAGATGGTGGGTTTGAAGAGAGCTCCGATATTAAAAGGGAACTGAGACGTTGTTTGATTAACACAGGGAATTTAAAGATGTTGATTTGGATAAGAACAGACCAAGGACAGAGATCAGCAGTTGGATTCAGTGGACCTGACAGTGTGATTAGCACCAGGTGGGTGATGTGTCTTTCATGATACCTACAGGCCTGGGTATCCTGGGAAGAGCTGCAGAATTTGGTTATGGGATACCACATATAATATGCACATGTAGCATACTTGTTGGGATTTATGTTGATTTTACTCCCCTAATAATTTCACTTGTGGAAAGGATGATGTCTTTAAAACATCTACAGATCTATATATTAGTTTGTAATTCAATAGGTATTGATTGGGGTCTTCTCTGCAAGACAAAGTGCCAGGTTAAATCTGGATTTTGGATGCTACATGTGTCCGTGAGCTTCAGGGATGCAGGATGCCCTGTGAGTGCTGATGCCCCATCTCTTGCCCTGCTCTGGGAAAGCGGGAGTCCTCACTTCATTCATAAAGGTGCTTGGGGGATTCCCAGTTTCGAGCCTCCCAGAGATCCAAGAAGCAGATGTTGGAAGGGGAAGCTCCGCCTACCTTTCAGCTTGGTTCCCAGGCCAAATAAAACCAGAGAAGTCTTTCTATTTTGAGAAAAGCAATTTATTCTGGACTCATGTTTTCTCCCACACTTGGGCAGGTGAGATAATCTTAATGCAGTTTTATCAGCCTTAACTCTTGAATTCTTGGCTGCAAAACTGAAAAAAAAAAAAAAAAAAAAGCCCTCATAGATGCATAAACCCTAAATTTCCATACCAAAGAGCAATAGGCTCTTACTGGAAACTTTTATCTCTCTTGTGGTGGTGCTTGTCTCATATTCTGTAGCAGAGTGGTGAGAAAATCAGCTATACAAGGAGAAAATGCCGCAAAGACAGAAATTTAAAACTCACTCACTGATAACAATGAGGCAATACGCATATGCTCTTTTTATCCTTTTTCTTTAGCAAACATGTTGAGAAGGAAAAATGTCTTGCATCAAGCAATTTCCCACATACATGAAGGCTCAAATTGATGCTACAATGTACAGATTCAGAACTGGTTTTATTTTTAATTTTTGTTTAAGTTTTTTTTAAGAAATACCGCATTTCAAGATGGATTAAAATACAAAACAAGGAAAATTAAAAGGCATGTCTGAGTAAGTGGAACATAAGCTGGCATTCGTCTTTGACCAGAAATACAGGGGAGTCTGCGTGTGGTGGAAGTTTTTTCCCCCCAAAGCTCCGAAGGTCACACAGATGTTAGGGGAAGTCTGTGGTTACAATTTCACGTCTGTGCTCATGCGCTCAATGATAAATCACATTTATCTCTCCAAACATTTCAGCCACTTGTTATCATTTTTCAATTATTTTTACTCTGTTCTAGGGGACTTTCACTGGGATAATTTGTCTCTTAAATCTCCTGTTTTTTATTTGCCCCCAGTGAGAGGAGCAGGAAGTATATGGCTAGTCTTGAAAAAGAAGGAGGAGGCTATTCCCCATGAAACTGAGCAACTCTGAGCCCTGTCCTCACAAGATGTTTTTTTTTTTTATTTTTTATTTTTTAAAGACTGATTCAAAAATTGAATGAACCAAAGAATAGGAATAAGAGCTTAAAAACCAAGGAAACTTCCCGAAGAACATAGTTGACTTGTGAGGAAGACCCAGATAGGATGGAACCTCAAAATACAATAAAATAAAAATATGTATGAGCACACTTAAAATTTATATTTATGATTTTTTTGTAGATTCACAGGGTTTAATTTTTATTTTAAAATTTTTATATGAAACTCCTTTCTCCCTGATTTGTGAATGTCACTATTGTCACACTTTACGTTTAACAGTTTAGCTGACTCTATTGAAAGTAGTGAAGTAGGGATAAAAATAGCACCTCCACAGGGCTGCTGTGCAGATTAAAATGTATAAGATGTTGGGCTGGGGATGTGGCTCAAGCGGTAGCGCGCTCGCCTGGCATGCATGCGGCCCTGGTTCGATCCTCAGCATCACATACAAACAGAGATGTTGTGTCTGCCGAAAACTAAAAAAAAAAAAAAAAAAAATTAAAATCTCGCTCTCTCTCTCTAAAAAAAAAAAAAAATGTATAAGATGGTTGGAAAGGGACCCAGCATAATGGAGCGTGTACAATATTTGATTATTATTGTTATCGTTACTTTTATTTCTAAAATATCTCCATATTTATTCTTTTCAAAAAATATTTTCTTAGTTGTCAATGGACCTTTGTTTTATTTACTTATATGTAGTGCTAAGGATCGGACCCAGTACCTCTCACATGCTAGGCAAGTGCTCTACCACTGAGCTATAATCCCAGCCCCCTCCATATTTATTCTTCACACAATTAGAATAAAATCGTACATACTTTTTTTTTTTGCTATAACATTCAGTTTTCCATATTAATAACTATAAATTGATTTTTTTAAATTATAGGAGACAGTGGATTGTACTGGCTATTTGTTGGACTCAACCAACATTGAAAACATGAATTCACTAGAGCGTTGTCTCTAGATTCTTCCCACAAGATTCAATATGACCAAAGAGAGCAACATCAGAAACATCCAGGCCCTATGAGTTGGTCTGGCAATCTGAAGTGTGGACAAACAGAGATTGATTTGGTTTGCAGGCATTCCCCAGTGACTCAGATCCTCGGGGTGGGCTCAAGAGTCCACAGAAGGTCCAGAGGTCTTCTAGGGTAGGAATGTGATGGGGTTACTTCTTAAGGAGAATCAAAGTTGCATTATTATTATTATTATTATTATTATTATTATTATTATTATTAAATGCAAAGGGTGGGCTGGGGATGTGGCTCAAGCTGTATTGTGCTCGCCTGGCATGCGTGCCGCCCAGGTTCGATCCTCAGCACCACATACAAAGAAAGATGTTGTGTCTGCCGAAAACTGAAAAATAAATATTGAAATTTTCTCTCTCTCTCTCTAAAAAACAACAACAACAAAAAACTTGCAGCTGACTGGCACCTGATCCCCCAACCTAAAGGGTCAGCTGCAAGTTTTTAAAAAAAAAAAAATGAAAAGGGTAGGTTTAGAACGTTCCATATGGCAATGGATTAGAATTAGAAACATCAATACAAACTCATGTTTAGCTCAATATAGATATAGATGTTTTAGAAATTTTTGTAGATGTGAATACATACATGGCTTAGTATACACACATACCTCTTCTTTTTAAAAAAAATTTTTTTTTAGTTGTAGATGGGCACAATTCTTTATTTTTATTTGTTTTTATTTTTATGTGGTGCTGAGGGTTGAACCTAGTGCCTCACGCTGCAAAGCAAGAGCTCTACCACCGAGCTACAATCCCAGCCCCTTGAAGTTGCATTATTGTTTGGGGACTCAAATGCCCAACTCAGGTTTTCTTCCTAGATACAAGCTGGTTCCAAGTTATGGAACTGAGACAATCTGGAAGCCAGTGGGCCCTGCCACCTGCATTGTCCTTGACACAGGGTTGCATCTGAAAGGCCTCTGGAGGGAGCCAATGGTGAGGGAAGAGAGGACTGGTTACAGGCTTGATGGAAACCTTCTGCACTGGGTTAAATGGTAACCTTAAAAGCTAGTTCATGTCTATGGGAACTTATGAGTGTGACCTTATTTGACCTTATATGGCCTGGCCCTACACCCAATATGATTAGTGTTCTTATAGGAAAAGGGGAATTTGGACACAGACCCAAGACACACAAGGAGAAGACATGTGCCAATGGAGGCTGAGACTGGAGTTATGTTGCCACAAGCCAAGGAATGCCAGGGATTGCTGGTCACCACCAGAAGCTAGGATTGAGCAGATTCTTCTTCTGAGCTCCTGAGAAGGAGCAAACCTTGCTGATGCTTCAATTTCCGGCTTCTGGACTCCAGAACTGTGAGAGGATAAATTTCCGTTGTTCTAAGGGACCAAGTTATGGCAGCCTTAGGAAACAAATGTACCTTCCTATGAATATATGCTATGCAAGGTATGTACCCTGAATAGATAAACAAGGAGGGGGTTGGACAGGGAGGGAGAGAGGAAGGAAGGATGAAAGGATAGAGAAATAACAAATGTCCAGTTGACAGGTACTGTTTTATCAGTGAACATCAGATATGGCTTTGTTAAGGTGTTAAGAATAGCTCATCTAACAATCTAATCCTGAATCTATATCTGATGGAATATACACTCTGTTAGAAAAATAAGCCTGTTAATATGTGTTAACTTTCTATTACTGTAACAAAATGCCTGGCATAATCAACTTAAAAAGGGGAAAGGTTGCTTGGCACAGTGATGCATGCCTGTAATCCCAATTAATTGGGAGGGTGAGGCAGGAGGTTTGCAAGTTCAAGGCCAGCCTCAGCAACTTAGAGAGACCCTGTCCTAAAGTAAAAAAGAAAATAAGAAATTAGGAGGTTGCTCAGTGGTAGAGCACCCCTTGGCTTAATCCCCAGTTTCACAAAATAGAAAGAGAGGAGAGAGAGAAGAAGAAAAAGAAGGAGAAAGAGGAGGAGGAGGGAAAGAAGAAGGAGGAGGAGGAGAGAAAGAGGAAGAGGAGGAGGAGGAAGAGGAAGAAATAATCATCACCTCACGGCAGCTGGGAAGCACAGAGAAAAAGAGGAAGGTGTTAGGGTCCCGATATCCCCTTCAAAGGCAAGCCCCCCCAAGACCTAACCTCTTTCCACTGGACCCTACCTCCTAAAGTTTCACCTCTCAATAGCACCATAGACGTGACCAAACCTCCAATGCATGAGAGTTTGAGGGACATTCAAGATCCAAACTATAGCAATTTGTTTGAACAATAGGGGATTTGTCTGTAAGCACCTAGATGCCATAAACTAAAGACCATAAACTCTTAGACCAGGGTTTACGACCCTCCACTCCTTCCTTCTTTGAGCTATTCTTCTCATCTCCTAGGTGAAATTGCCTTTCCATTTCTTCTACACACAGAGAATGCCACTTGTCTGTTGCCCTGTGCGATGCATCTTGAAGAAGGATGTGTCTTCATGGTGTTCTACCCGGCAGACCTGTGTAAGCCCTGACTCCTCTCTCCCCACCGTTCTGTTACTTATTTCATGCTCCGGCTAAACTGAGCTCTGC
Organism: Callospermophilus lateralis; assembly: GCF_048772815.1. NCBI lineage: Eukaryota > Metazoa > Chordata > Mammalia > Rodentia > Sciuridae > Callospermophilus > Callospermophilus lateralis. Next base: position 48,780,707 of record NC_135318.1, on the reverse strand, counting down.
CCTCTGCTCACAGCCTTTAAATATGTGCTCCTTCTGTTGGGACCTCTGCTGACCACGGAAGTGCAATTGCTGGGGAAAAAGAAATCCCCAGTCTTATGATTCTGGTCTTGTGATTCTCCATGTACATGACAGTTAGAGCTTGAGAAATGGCTTCCATATACGTGCCTGAACGGCCCCAAGATATGGCTTCCGCAAACACAAAGAATAACTCCCCAGCAACGGGGCACACATACCTAATGGGGTATTGTTTCTGTAACTAGGGTAACGGGGGTCTGTTTCTGCAACTGGGATGCCTAGGCTACCCCAATCTGGGGGACTCTCCGATCTCTGATTGGCCCCTGCCTTCTCCTCTCTCTATATAAGTCCTCTCCCTCCACAATAAACTGAGTTGCTGCGCCATCTCGGCTGACTCAACTCCCGACTCGGTGTGATTTTTGCCAGGCAGGGTGGCGGGCCGGGTCGCGACACTCACCCTCTCCCTCAGCCCGGAGACACTCACTAGCTGGTCTAGTGATTCTCCTCAACCTCTGTCAGAAGGGCGGTTCTGACACTCCTTCCTGGGCTCCTACCACCCCCTTCTCATCTGCCTTGCATGTATTCTACTTCAGGTCTCTGAGAAGCTTCCTGATCCCCTCAATGGAATCCTGCAGTGCGTGTCTATGCCATCCTGCAGGACATGGTGACTGTCTCCTCCTCAGCTCCCCCTGCAACTCCTTCATGTTCATAAGACCCTACAGGCATGGTTCACTTGGATTCCTGCTCACTACTCGAACCCCAGAATCTGGCACATATTGGAGGTGTACTAAATATTCATTGAATGAAAAAAATTACTCAATAAATCATTTGATTTTATATAGCTCTTTGGAGTTTATACTAATAAGGGAATTTGAAATGCATTAATGCCAACAGCATCATCTACTTATAAATGTATAATCATCTTCATAATAGCCACTGCTATTTATCTGACAACTGAAATTTACCAGACCCAGTGTTATATTATTTATATACATCATTGTAGTACTTGCCATCACCCTGCAAGGTAGATATTATCTGATTTCACAGAGGATGAGCATGAAGATCAGAGAGGTTAAGATGCTTGCCCTGAGTTCCAAAGTCCACAGTCCCCCAAATCATGCTGTGTCTACCATGCCACATGTCATATACAGTAATTTACTGTATTTGGGGGGCATCTTCCATAGTCCACATCTACCAGGGTTGGTGGTGACCTGCTGTCTATATTCAGAAAGAGGCTGGGTCTACAGAGGAGGATAATGGACTGGGCTAAGAGGGTTTCCAGGAGCTGTGCTGACAATAGCATCTACCCCTTTTGCTGCAGAAGTCCTGGAAGAGTCAAAGCAGGTATGTCTTAGTGCCTGTGGACCTCTCCCGCAAGGTGGGAGTGTCCCTGGCACGTCCTTTGATGGACCATCCTGCTCCATAGGTACCTGGGCTGTGTTGCTTTTCAGTGTGTCCCAGGACCTGAGCCCAGGCACTCTCCCATTCTCCACCCACAGACCCTTCTCTCAAGCCCAGGCTCTAGTATGGTGGGCAGGAGAGGATCTGCAGGTCCCTTGCAGTGGGAGGACCGACTGTCTCAGATCCTGCCCCCTTTTTAATTTTTTCCCCCATATTTTTTATTGGTGCATTATAGTTGTACACGATGGTGGGATTCATTGTTACATATCTGTATGTGCACATAATACAACATAATTTGGTCAATATCATTCCCCCAGTATTTCTCCTTTCTCTCCCCTCCTTCTTCCCCCAATCCCTCTCCTCTCCTCTATTGATCTCTCTTAAATTTCCCCTTTTCATAGGGATAGCAGACACATTGCATTAGGGCCTCCCTGAGACCTCACTTTAACTGCATCACCTGTCTAAGGACACTATGTCCAAATCAGGTCACATTCTGAGGTACTGGAAGTTAGGATTCCAACTCCTCTCTTTTGAGGGGACCCAGTTCCACCCATGACACTAACCAAGTGGACTCTGACCCAGATTGTCTTGAGTCACATCCTGGCTCTGCTCTTTACTTACTTTGTTCCTTTAGGCAAGTTATTGAAGCTCCCTGGGCTTCCAGTCCACATTGTAAACAGGGGTGGCAGCAAAAGAAGCTCCCTTTCAGTGTGATATGTGGTAGCACTTGTCATCTGTTTCGTGCACTGCTGGTAGCTGGAAGGACCCAACAAACAGACCTCATTGTGATTATAAGGGAGGTTAGGGCTGAGGAAAGAGCTTGAGGATACTGGTCCAATGCTACTCACGCTGACCCGCCGCCCTGTGACTGACTGCTTTCTAAGAGTAGGACCTGTCGGGTGATTCTGGAGTTTTCGTGACCTCAACCCCCTCCATGCTGTGTTTCTGGAAGATTCCAAGGGAACAGTCACCATTTTCTGAAGGTTTGACCTGTGCTCTCTATTAGCTGACGTGAGTCTCTGGGCTGCTATTGGCTATCTCAAAAAACTAAATAAACCCTATCAAAATCAACCAGTTCTTGGGGAAAAAACAGTTTTGGATGTGTTTGTTCGTCTTCCCTCTCCAGAAAATGACAGCGTGCCCTTCATTGAAATTAGAAGAGACTTTACTACATTTCAGCACCATAAGGCAACTCGCTGTACATCCCTCTCTTCCATTTCTTTAAAATATATATAAACAGACAACACTTTAGATACTAGGAAATGATCTGACCTAGAAAGTGAGATGACAGATGAAATGAGCGAAGGATCTCCAGGAACACAATCTTGTCGAGCTGGATCTTGTCAGAGCAGATTTTCTGTGACCATAATAAAGGGCTTTTAACACGAGCTGGGTTGCCTCATTTCCGAAGAGTAGAAGCTACAGAGATTCTTAAAAAGGAAAAATAAATATTGCTCTAATTGGAGCCAGAGGTGAGGCAGGGTGGGACAATGAGCGCAAGGATTATTTATGTTGGAAAAAGGGAAAGCGTTAGAAACGATTTAGCTGAGACTTTCAGGAAGATGAAGGGCTTGGTCAAAACCAAAGTAGGCCCTTGTTTGAGAAGAAAGGAGAGAATCCAGGAATGAAGGGGAAGAATCAAATTACAGGGCAGCAAAAGTAAGCTAAATGAAAAGAGAAACCACGGCTTTCCACAGGTATTGAGGCCGGGAAATTCAGTGTTAGGATAAGGTATGCTGGCTGAATCTCAGAATCTTCCGGAAAATTTCATGCTAATGAAATACAGTGTGTTCTTATGTGGTCAAGATTAGGTAATAGTTACCTGAACAGAGGCTGGGGGATATTTTAAAAGATTCTTATAAACAATAAAGTCCTCAACCAGACTGGAAATTTCTAGAAAGTTGATCCAATGTGTTCCATTTTTCTTTTATATTTCCCCCATTGAATGCTTGGCACATTTGTCATGGTTACCTTTTAGGTCTTAGATTTTTTTTTTTTTTTTTTTTTGAGGGATGGAGTGGGGGAGAGTGCTTTGTTCTGTTCATTTCCAATTTTTATCAACAACCTTCTTTTTCATTTGGGAGAACTGAGGCTTACAGAGCAAAATAACATATACCCTGAAAAGCAGAACTGAGATTCAAACCCTGGTATGCTTTAGGTCTAAATGAGCACTGTATCTCAGTACATTTCACAGAACTCCGAGAACTTGACATGAAATAGAAGTTAAAAAATACATAAGCTGACCACCTTGCCTCTTATTTTATAAATTGAAGATACTAGGTCCAGATCTGAGACGGAATTTGTCCAGGGTCCCAAAGGAAATGGCAAAGCAGGGAGTCATTTGCTAAATAAATGAATTTCATGAATCTGTGGAATTTCCGTAGCAGTTAGTAGAAAGATATTTTTGTATACCTCATGAGTTCAAGTTCCCTCTGAAATGTCTAGGAATTCTTACACTTCTCAAGTTTTAAACAATTAATTCTTAACTGGGAAAATAAATATAAAAGTTATACTCACCTACTTTTAACAAATCTCAAATAATAGAATTGCAGAATGTAAAAATTTTCTTATTAATCTTCTGCCTCTGCTAGTCTCAGTTTACTAACACTCAATTATTATCAAGATTTCTTTGGGGAGTAGAACTAGATTAATGATGGTAATTTTTAATCAAACAAAAGTCTGGTAGAAATTTTGAAAATATTCAACATCTGGAATCTCATTCAACAAACACTTGATCACTATTGACTTCATAGGCCACTCGAAGTGTTAAGGACACTAAGTTGAACAGAAGAGCGTTGTGTCTTCAGAGGTCTCACAGCTTAATGGAAAGACAGATATGGTCTGAAAAGTGTTATGATAGAAGTAAAGAATATATACAAATAAGAATCCAACTCAGCAGAGGTTCTTAGAGAAAATGTCAAATGAATACATAAATTGAACTCATGCTTAGAAAATCTAGTGTTTATAAATCAGTACCCCAAAAGTTCTACAAATATTCTTGAAAAATGTCTTTTTTTAAAAAAAAATTCTTTGTGAATATAACCCTATCTTGCTTATTGCAATGGTTAGCTGTTGATGTGTAACAAATTACCTCAAAATGTAGTGGTTTTAAAGTAATAGCATTTGTCATCTTACAGTTTCTGAGGGCGAGGAATTTACATATGGGTTAGTTGAGTCCTTTGACTCTGTCTTCTCCTAATACTGCATGATATTGGATAGGGCTATGGTTATCGTAGGATTAATTGGGTGGATTCATTTGCAAGATTCCTCTAGTGATTATTGGAAGAATTTGTTTGTTTTCAGGCTATTGACTGGAGTCTTTCTTTGTTTTCTTTTCCTTTTTGTTTGTTTTTTGTTCTCTTCTGGTGATAGAGGGGACAAGAAAGAGACACACAGAGAGAAAACAAGATGAGAATTCTCTTTTACAACCTAATCTTGGAAGTGACATGACTTTTGTCATATTCCATTTATTGGAAGCAAGTTAATAAATGTTTAAAAGAAGGGGAATATGCAAGAGCATCTTTAATACCACAAGGTGATCACTGGGGACCATCTACCATCTATGCTTATTCTATGAATTTATTCTCTCTGTATCAGTCAGGGTTCTCTAGAGAAACAGAAATAGGAAGTATAATTATAAAAAGGGGACTTATTAGGTTGGTTTAAGTGACCAGAAGCTGGATAGTCCACAATGGCTATCTGCAGGCTGGAGAGCTGGAAGAACCAGTAGCTGCCCAGTCCAAGAGGCTAAAGCAGCAGAACAAGAGGGATCAACAGTGCTACTCTAGCACAAGACAGAAGGCTTCTGGAGAATCACTGGCAGAGTCCGCTTTGAAGAGTGAAGAAATGAGAGTCTGCTGTCCTCAGACAATTGCAGCAACAATCAAGAATCCATTTAAGAAGAATCCCAGCTTGCATCTGCTGCTGCTTCCTTGTTCTTCCAGTTTTTATTCCATCCAAGCCATCATCCTATTGGATGGTGCTGCCCACACTTAGGGAGGGTCTCCATTTCAGTTGGCTATCCCACATGCCATTCATTCCTAGACACACCCTCATTGACACAACCATAAACCTATTAATCCTTGGCATCTTTTAATCTGATGAAGCTGACAATTCTAATAAACCATTACACTCTCCAGGAGCAATATTTGCAACCCCATTCTCCCATTGGCCCAAACTAGAAATACAAGACTCACCTTGTTATCCTTTACTTCTTCCACCCTAGTTAATCCATTATCATGCCTTTTCATTTCTATTCCACCACCTATGTATTTCTCAAGGTCATTATGACTGAGGGGACCATTTTCTCATTTCTGCTGCCATCTCCTTAGATCAGACCCTTCTCACAGACCCTTGCCTGGATTTAGGATTGAAACAAAATCCTCAACGTTCTTTTCCAGCTCCCATCTGTGTTCCTTCCAGCCATTCTCTTCACAGACCTGGCGCCATCTTTCTAAGGCACCAAATTGAGAAGGTCAGTCCAGATTCAAGTCCCTCAGTGGCATCCCACAGTCTTCAGGACCAAGCTGGCACTCCTCAGGTTGGAAAACAGGTTCCTGGTGGTCTGACCCTACTTCTCAAGCACCCCACTTGCCTGTACTGCAGCTACTTGAACAGTTTGCAACTTCCAAAGTAGTAGTGCACTGTCCCCTTGAAATAGTAGGTCCCCTTTCTTCCATTGAATGATCCTCACTAGGACTCTACCCAGACATGATGTTCTCTGAGGAACCTTCTCTGACCTCTTAAAGGCAGGTTGGGGCCCCACCAAGCACTCCCTGAGATCCTAAGATAACTTGCTTATTTATCACATCACACTACAATGATCTGTTTTCACATATGGTGCACTCAGCCCTCACCAGTCTCTAAGCCCACTGAAACTATGTCTTTTAAGTCATTCTATCCCTAGGGCCTATTAGGTGCTTGTTAATGAACAGTTAGATTAATGATGATGGAAACTCCAGAACACTTTCTGCTTCTCAGTTCTCTCTACTTCTTTTATATCAGTTATCAGGGACAGTTGAAAAATTTGTGGTCCCAGTGCAAAATGGAAATGTGGTGCCCCTTGTTCAAAGAGCAAGAAAAGAGCTGCTTTCCATCTTCTTTCTCTTGACTCATCATGGTGCTTTTTATTTGCAATTAAGTATGAGGTCCCTCAGCATTGGGATTCTTGCAGGGAGAGTGCACTGTCCATGCATACTAGGAAGTATGCACCCCACTCTGCTGCTGTGTGTACCTGTGCCCTCTCATTCACTCACTTTGAGGGAGTGGCCGTTGCTGGGTCCAGGTGTGAGAGCAGGAGGCAATGTACCCATCCTGGGGAAGCAGAGCAGCACATGACCTGAGGTTCCAAGTTCTAAGTGCATAATCCTTTGTCCCCTCAGATTTTACTTACAAAACACAAGTTCAGAGATAAAGTTATTGACAGTTTTAAGGTGGTGAGCATAGACCATTAAACCTGGGGCCCCCTTCTGAGTCCAGAGCATTGTGAGACAGAATGGCTATAAACCCATGAAACCAGTCTTACCAGTGATCCAAATGCTATTGAATGCAATCTTGTACAATTGGGATCATTTCCACTGTTTTTGTTTTTTATCTCTACCAGCCTTGGTGGGATCAGACTTTGGAAAACTTCCTAAGGCAGATCTAAATGCTTGGGAAGAAGTAGTATTAGTTTTCAGGGAATAACAGAGAAAGCTGGAAGCCTTCCTGAAATAATGCTGTCTCCATTTCCTTGGACACAGATGTCTAGGAAGCCCAGAGTGCTCCACCATGTTTACCAGTTATTAATAAACATTGTCAAGATCAAATAAGGTAAGATTAAGGTAGAATAGAGTGGAAAGTTTAGTTCTTCTGAAAACTACCTTCCATGAATTTCTTTGGCTTTCCTCCTCATGTCTAAGATTATCCCTATTCTGAGCTCTAGACCCAGCCCCTTCTCCCTCCTCAGTAGCTCATTCCCCCAAGGTCATCCTCTATGTTCATCTTTACCCTCTCTATGGGCTCCTCATAACCCTCAAGTCCCTTCCACCGTAAACCCCAAACTTTCTCTCTCCCCCATAGCACCCTACAGCTATCCATCTCTTTCTCTCTTTTCTCCAACCAGCATCTCTTTAAGTGTTGGCTGTAGAATATTCTACATCTTCCATCTTGCTTACAGTCGGACAGCAGTCTGACTTTCTGCATCCATTCCTTAGGCTTCTGGACCTGCTGTCTTCATGGCCACTCAGCAATATCCTTGTCATTAAGTCCCATACCTTGCTGAATTCTTGCTTGAGCTCGTGTTGCCATGAACACCATGGATTTCGCCCTCTGTGAAGGCGTTGATCTTGCCCTCCATGAAGCACCTCTTCCCTGGTCCCAGAAGATGATGTACTCTTTGGTTTCCTTTCTCTTTGGCTTCTCTTCTGTTGGCCTCCTCTGTGGGTTTCTCTTCCTCTGCCTATATCTTAGCATGTGGTTACCCCAGGGTTCTTGCTAAACCTGCTCTGTTCTATTCACTCTTTGAACCAATTGTCTGGATCCGGGTTCCAATTTTGTCCCAATTTTCTTACAGATCTTGTGAATTACTTAAACCTTTTGAGTTTCAATTTCTCTTTCTCTAAAAGAGGTTTCCTCAATCTTGGCACTATAGCTACTTCTCTACTTACTATGGGGTCACATTCCAACAAACCTATCATAAGTTGAAAATAACCTAAGTCAAAAAGCATTTGATACACTAAATTTTTTTAATATTTATTTTTTAGTTATAGGTAGACACAATATCTTTATTTTATATTTATATGGTGCTGAGGATCAAACCTAGTGCCTCATGCATGCTAGGCAAGTGCTCTACCACTGAGCCACAACCCCAGCTCTGATACACCTAACTTTCTAAACATCCTAGCTTAGCAACACAGTATGCTGGAGTATGGGTTGTTTACCCTTGTGATTATGTGACTGTGTGGGAGCTGTGACTTGCTACTCTTGTCCAGCATCTTGAGAGTATCATACCCCATATGTCTATCCCAGGAAAAGATCAAAATTCAAAATTGGAAGCATAGTTTCTACTGAATGCATCACACTATCATAAATTTGAAAAATTGTAAGTTGAACCATCTTTAGTTGGAGACTGTCTGTAATTATACTTTGAGTCAGATAAGTTTTTTCCTTAGGAGAGACTGTTCTGTATATTGCTGGATGTTAACTAGTATTCCTGGCCTCTGCCTGCTGGATGTCAGTAGCACCTCCCAGCTGAGACACCAAAAATGTCTCCAGATTTTGACAAATATTCCCTTGGGGGGCAAAATTTCCCTGGTTGAAAATTACTGCTCTAAAAGGAGAAATTTAACTAGGACATCTGTATTCATTCTAGGGCTTCCATAACAAAGGACCACAAACTGCATGGTTTAAACACCAGTCATTTATTGTCTCACAGTTGTGAAGCTGGACATGCAAAATCAAGGTGTCAGCAGGGTCAGTTCCTTCTGTAGTCTCTGAGAGAAAATCTGTTCCCTGACTTTCTCCTGGCTGCTGGTCAAGATTACTGTCTGTCTTTGACCTTCCTTGACTGCTGTCTGAGCTCATGATCACAAGGCATTCCCCCTTGTGCGTCTGTTTGCAAGTCTCTCCTATTAGACCAGTTGTATTGGATTAGGACGCACCCTACTCTACTATAACCTCTTACATAATGACGTCTGCCATGACCCTGTTCCCAAATAAGATCACATTCTGAGGTATTGGCGGTTAGGACTTAAAATTCATTTTGAGGGAGACACTATTCAACCCATAACATCACCCCTTATGTTTCTTGTGAACTCCCACATTCTATAATCCTATTTAAAATACAGGGAATAGCTGGTGTGGTGGCACACACCTGTAATCCCACCAGATCTAGAGGCTGAGACAGGAGGATCTCGAGTTCAAAGCCACTTCAGCAAAGGTGAGGTGATAAGCAACTCAGTGAGACCCTGTCTCTAAATAAAATACAAGATAAGGCTCTGGATGTGGTCAAGTGCCACCTGAGTTCAATCCCTGGTACTCCTCCAACAAAAAAACAAACAAACACACACAGGGAATATTGGTCTTAGTGGACTCCAATGTAGTTTCAGATTCTTTTTCCTCTGTTTCTTCTTGCACCAACCACATCTCTGGACACTTCTCTTTGAGCAACCTCTTGCTTTTAATTTCACTTACTTTTCAAAGCAAGTAATAAGACAATGGGAATTTTGATTATAGCTAGTCTACTTAGTGTCTGGTGTGTAAGATTAACAAAAGACCTCAATAAATGTGATGGAACACCCCTACAAGGCTCATCTCCTGCCCTTCTGATACTACAGACACACATCACGAAATAAGTAATATGAATTCGTCTGCATAGTGAAGGGAATTATGTTATTTTGGAATAACTCAATGACTCCCCTGTTACAAAAATTACTTCTGCAATTTCCAAATAAGGTCACATTCTGAAGTGCTGGGGGTTAGGACTTGAAATTCATTTTGGGAGACACTATGCAACCTATAACATCATCCCTTATGTCCCTTGTGAACTCCCACATTCTATAATCCTAATAAAACACAGAGAATATTGGTTTTTAATTTGGCCATGGCTCTGCTCAGCCTGACCAAAGAAATGCTGTTTCCAGAATAGAACAATGAGCAACTTGGATGAGGCATCAATGTTCAGTGGCTCATGGTGTTTATTTAATCATCTGGTGTCTTAGGTACTCTGCTAAGGATGATCCCAGGAGGTACTGACCAAACCCCTTCAGAGTCTTGATGTCCCCTATGGTATCATGAGCCAAGAGAGATAGAAAGTGACTGTTGTAGGAGGAAGCACAGCATCCCCAAACCACAAGGTCTTTTTGAGGTAGGTCTTCAGTGTAGAGCTCCAGCAGCTGGGGATCAGGGGTCAAAGGCATCAGGACATTGGGTCCATGGCCCTGACTTAGAAATCTGGCTCTTATGAACACACAAGAGTTCCCAAAATAGAGTAGCAGCTCATCTTCTGCAGTCCTCTCTGCTCCCCTTGCTGCGTTCATTTTGCTAATAGTATTTTGAAGGACTTTGAGCCATGTCGATGATCTCATAGCCTTGTCTTGAAGGCTTGAAGACAACATGCTTTTGTTGTTATATTCTGAATATATAAGCAATTACTTGAGTAGTTGGAAGTCTCTTCTCTTAGTAATGGTGCTTTGGCCATGAATTTTCTGGGAAATACCCAAATCCTCAGCTCTTTGTTCTCTGTTGCTTTCTTATAAACCCAGGCAGTCCAGGAGAGAGATGGGCAAGTGTCCCAAAGGGTGGCTCAGACCCTAGGTGCTGTATCATTCAGAAGAGCAGGCATTGACTGAAATTTCCATCGGTACCTGAGAATGGAAAGGAAGAAGGACTTACAGAATCTTACTGGAGGAGGTAACTGAATTAAGAAATGGCAAAGGGCCCTGTTTAGGCAGGCAGCAGAGAAGCAAACCTGAGTGGATATAGGAGGTTGCGACAAGAAAGCTGGGCACACTGGCAGTCCCTGGAATTCTCTGGCCCTTTCCACTCCTCGTTGTTTTTGCCAGACCTCTTTTTACATTTATGTGACCCCAAGGTCCTCCCCAGTTTTTGAATTTCAGGAAATGAAATCTACAAAAGGCCTCTGACTCAGAGGTCTGCAGATGGTTTACAGCACAGCTCAGCCTAGAATCCTGTCTCTCTGGCCCAATGTTCTTAGGCATTTTGCAAAGAGAGCAAAGTCCGGGGTGGGAGGAGCGGGGACTACTTTTAGGCATGGGGCAGAGGGGGCCACCAACATTGATTTATATTGCTACCTCCATGGAGAATCTACTTCCCACATTCCCAACCCTGAGCTGGGCCCTGGGGAAGACACTGAGGATGGTTTTGATTTCAAGATGTGTACAATATTATCAGAGAGGTAAAGAGAGAACAATAGAAGAAATACTCAAAGTATTTCTTATGCATCTGCCACAGGGAGGTGCCCTTCCTGCTCCTGGTGAACCAGAGAACCAGCCTTCAAACGCCTTGCATTCCAGAGAGGGGTAACATCCAAGAAGTCTGTGAATGGTACTATATCAATAAAGTAACTTCATCTTCAGTGAAGTCCTATGAATATGACAAACTAGGGTCATAAGATGGAGGGTGAATGAGTGAGTCAAGGTGGAGAGGACCTTTCTGCCAAAGTGACATTTGAGTTGAGGACTGAATAGTGAGAAGGAAGGAGCCATATGAGAATCTAGAGAAAGCACATTGCAAGCAGGAGGACCAACTGGTGTCAGGACTGTAGGGTATGAACAGACATGTCCAAGAGTGGTGTGTACCAAAGGTAGACAAGTAAAAGAGTATGGTTTATGGGGTCCAGAGAGCATCAGGGGAATAAATATGGAAGAACTCACTGGCTTTGGGGATATTTTGATTGCAATGGGAAGCCATTGAAGGTTGTAAGAAAGGAAAGAAGGGTTCTGGATTAAGTTCTAGAAAGACTCTCGGGCTACTGTGTGGAGGGTGGGCTGCAGTAACTAGAGCCTACTGTTACAGCCACCTGGGTGAGAGATGGTGGTGGCTGGAACCAGGATTTCAGCAGTATGGGTGATAAGAAGCAGTCATAATGGCAGTATGGTATGGAGATAAAGCTGACAGAACGAATTCATAAAAGTTTGTGATTTTCCTTTTGCCATTTACTGTGGGGAGGAGTTATGGAACAATTCTGTTTGGACCACAAGATATTTGAGATGCCTTTAAGATATTGACATCACTGGGCTGCGGATGTGGCTCAAGCGGTAGCGCGCTCACCTGGCATGCGTGCGGCCCAGGTTTGATCCTCAGCACCACATACAAAGTTGTTGAGTCCGCCGAGAACTAAAAAATAAATATTAAAAATTCTCAAAAAAAAATATTGACATCACTTCATGTTCAACCAGAGAAGCAGAACCATTACTATATATATATATATATATATATATATATATATATATATATATATAAACATATACATATATAGTAACATATACATATATATATATACATATACACACATATTTATTTATTTATTTATATATATATATATATCTCCTACTAGAATTATTAGAGAAGAGGGGTCTTCAAGGTCATTGCCATACACACACACACACACACACACACACATACCCACATACACACATATATATGTGAGTGGACGGAAGTGGAAGTGGTCAACCACTTTCAATACCTCTGAGAATACCAGTAGGATGAAGACAGTATCAAGATGACTCTGTGAAGGTTGTCTCCAGGAGCTGCTTAGGCTGTCATTCCAGAATAAATACAGCACTGATCAAAGGAATCAAGGATGATCAGGTGTGGGAAGGATCAATTCATCTTTATCCCTGAGTTACTGGGGCAGACCTCAGAAACGAGTTGGTGCTTGAGAAGGGCCATGAATGTCAGGTAGATCTGGAGTATCGGTGATGAACGGGGATCTGCAGGGGTTTGTTCATCTCTAAACATTTTCAAGAGCCACTTAAAAGTCACAAATCCCTAACCACTTCCCAACCACCCACACAGGGACCTCTCAGCCTCCTATGCACATCTAAGAATAGCCCACTTGGCTGCAGTTGGTCTGAAATTCTTGCTTTTTACGTTAAAACAGTTGGCCACTATTTTAGGGCTGACACTCCCTTCTACAAATGAGAAGAAGTGCCACTGCTCCTTGGAAGCATTCTCACTTATTTGCTGTTGGCAAAGGAATGTGTCAGAACCTGGACAGTAAGTCAAAGTGTTTGCCGAGAGGAGTTACTTTGGTCCTTTGCCTGTGGGAAAATCTTGATTTCAGTGGCTCAAGAACAGGTACAAGCCAAATTAAAAGATTAAAAAAAAAAACCTTTTAGTTTATTTAGCTTTGGAACTATCCAGAAATCTTCCAGGGTGCTTTTCAAACAAAAGGAGTCCTCACTTATAAAGGGAGAAATATAAGGAATCTTGAGGGACGCCATTTCTATATAACAGATGATTGGATGAGACAGGAGGAGGCAGACTCAGTCTCCCTTATGCTAAATAAGTCATTGGTGTGTATTTTGGCAAGTGAATAGCATACTCTTATGTTATTTAAAAAATACTGATTTATGAAGGATTTACGGAATAGCTATTTGAAGATTGGTGATGAAACCAATTGTTTAGTTCTACATAAGATTTGTGTCTTTTTATCCTTCTAGAATTGCTAGAGGAAGGGATCTTCAAGGTCATTGCTATTTAAAGCAGAGTTACGTTGTGACTCTTTAGTTCATTGGTGCATTTGTCTTCATGAGCTTCTTCCTCCATTAAAAAAATTCAAAATTCTCTTTTTTTAGCTATATTGGTATAAAGAGGAGTATATTAAGATTACATATAAATATTTTCTTTGACCTAAAATTCATTCTTTTCTCTTCTAAAAAGAAATTAAAACATCTTTTTGTGGGATCTTGTGTTAGTTTCCTGTTGCTGCTGTAACAGACTACTACAAAAAACTTAATGACTTCAAACAACATAAATTTATGATTTTACAGTTCTGGAGGCCAGAAGTCCAAAATCAGTCTCACTGGACTGGAATCAAGGTGCTGGCAGGTCTGATTTCTTCTGGAGACACAGGGCAAGATCTGTTTTTGCCCTTTTGACTCCTAGAGGTTGCCCACATTCATTGGCTTGTGGCCCCTCCTTCCACCTTCAAGCCTGTTTCTGACTCTGAACTCTGCTGTTATCATCACATCTCTCTCTGATTCTTTCCCCTCCCACCTCTCTCAGAAGGACCCTTGTCTTCATGTGGGCCCACCCTGATAAACCAGGATAATTTTCTCATCATCAAATCCTTAATTTAATTTCATCTGCAAAGTCCCTTTTGCTCTGAAATGTCCAGATTCTGGGGATTTAGACTTTAGATCTCTTTGCAGGTGGGAACATTCTTCAGCCTATCATAATCCCTGAAAGTTTCATGGGGCGTTGGGCACTGTGCCTACTGGTCCTGACTCTAGGAACTGGCCCAGAACTGTTTGCACCAGAATGTACAAGGCAGTGCTTCCTTCATTGAGAAAGTCTTACTACAGAAGAGCTATGCTTCATGACAGAGTCTACTTACCTTCTGGTGGAAGCTTTGTAGCTCCTAACAGACCAGCTTCAGACTGTTAGTGGACAGATAGAACTGCTCCAGGTTCTGTCTGCAATAGCTACAGGGATCCCCCCATGATTTTAATCACTCTCTTTATGTACACTGGTTTGGTCTGTCCTTGGAGGGTGCTGTGGACATGATCTGTCTTCTTCAAAGTGGACTGACTGGTCAGAAGGTTGAGGAGCAGTCCTGATCTCTGGCCAGTGCTGGACACTCCTGGGGGTTTCTACAGAGTTGAATTCTTATTGAATGACAGGGTGGCTTAACTGAAATGAATGGATTCAAATATTGCCAACTGAATAAGTTGGCTATTTTTAAGTTGGTTTTAAAGACAAAAGTCTTTAAGGAAAGGAGACAAATAAAAAACGCTGGGCAAATAAATGTCTTGGAAGTCAGGTACCCATGGGGAGGCAAAGGTCTTAGGCTGGGTTAGAGGCTCCCAGTGCAGATCCTTGAGGCTCTGATGCCCTTGGGTCCTTTGTCCACGTGAATGGAGAGGGGCTCTCCCGATTCTGGAGGCAGGTGGCGGGGGCTGGCATTCGGTGGAGAGTGGGAGGAGAGGGCTGCGGCGGCGGCGGCGGTGTCTAACGAACATGTAATTCTCTTCTCACTTCACGCGTCCCTCTCCATCTGACATGGCAGGTGTGTGAGGAAGAATGGTGTGTGAATCGATTCGGAGAGGATCAGTGACACGGCAGCGAGCCGGGCCGCGCCCCGAGCCATTGATCGCCTCCAAATCAATTTGCACACCGCTCCCTCTTAGGTCACCTGCCATTTCAGACAGGGAAGGGAACAGTGAAGTGAGAAGGAAATGATGCCACGAAGTCTGGGGACCCTCTCTCAAGAACGTGGGGGTCAGCCTTCCGCTGCCCTCCCCTCTCCAGCCCGTGGTGGGATGATGCTCCCCAGCCCAGGACCCTCTCTGCCTTGCTCACCCCCTGGCCCTGGAGGAGGGAAAGCTGAAGGCTGAAGCAAAACGGGGCCATTCTGAAAATCTATCAGCCTTGAGCTCACCTCTGGGGTTTGGGCTGCCACAGTCATATCCTAAGAGCTATTTCAGAAAACCCAAATTGCCAACAGTAATAATCTCTCCGCCGCGGGACTGGTTTTCATTTGTGCCTCTCAATGCACTTCACAATTAATTCTCACCAACCTCTGCCTCCCACGAGCCAGGAGCCCAAGGGGAGCCCAAGGCAAGTCTTGGAAACTTCATGGATCCCCCATGGAGAGTGCAGAGGACTTCCCCACCAGGAAGACAAGGCAAGGAGGCCAAAGTCTTCCTCAAGGGGCCAACGACAATCTTTTTTTCATGGAGAGAAGTGAAGGGAGTATGATGGGTGGGTGAGGGTGGTGGTGGTGGTAAGGAGCTAGTGGATGTCTCTGGCTCCTGACATGTCCTATAAGCCTCAACTGGAGACTAAAGGCAACTAATCACTTACCAAGTCCAAAGACCTGATCAACGAGCAATTACCAAGGACACTGTCCATCCACAGCACATTTGGATCTGTCATCTTTTCTGGAGTGATGGAGACAGTTGGGTCTATGACTACCCTTGTTAGGTCACAGAGGTCCCAATAAAACAAAATGGAAAATGATACTGTGCTTGAAAGTGCTCAGGCAGTGTAAGACACCAACTGAATATTCAATAAATTAATTTTTTATCAGAATCTGCTGCAAGTTGACTTTGTCCCCTGTTCCAAGTGGATGGTTTAGATTGTAAGTATGGTTGGCCCTCCATATCTATGGGTTCTACCATCCATGGATTCTACCAACCATGGATCAAAATATTAAACAACAACAACAACAACAACAAACCTGTCTTACAGTTCAGACTTCTTTCTTGTCATTATTTCCTAAACAGTACAGTATAATAACTATTTACATTGTATCAGGTATTATAAGTACTCTAGATGTGGTTTAAAGTATTCAGGATGGTATACATAGAATAAATGTGAATACTGTATCACTTTATCTAAAGAACTTGAGCACCCTCAGATCTTGGTATTTGCAGAGGTTGCTGGAACCAGTCCCCTTCTGATACTGAGAGATGACTATATATTCCAGTTGGCTGGGGAGATTTTTCCAGGAAGTGGGCTCTTTACTGTTCCTGATTCCTTTTTTGGGTCCCATCAGAAGCAGGACCCTGGATAATCACAGCAGGTCCAAAAGAGACTTCACAGCAGGAGCAGAGAACACAGAAGGGTGCACTTACCCTGAGATCTAAAGAGGAAATAGGACCTACCTCACGCCTTGTGCAGTTCTTGGATAACCTGCACTGCCTTCCCTTACTGTTCTTGCTCTCCTGCTCAGCTTCTCCTGCCCATCTTCAGAGATTCTTCAGAGACCCAGCATCCAGATTTGAGTTAAATCTTGCATTTTTGACACTTTTTGTCTTAGGAATGGCTTTAGAGAAACTGTGGCTCACCTGCTTCCTGAATCAGATCCTGGGCTCCCAGCGGGTGGGTGAAACAGGATTCCTGGATGCTCAGAGCCAGACCCAGCCACATACATATACATATATACATATACATATATGCACACTCAGACTCCCTTCTCAGACTAAGATACAGCCACTGAGCCCCACTGAATTTTCCCCTCCTAGAGGAGGCTGTCCCTACTCTCAGGACTCTAGCCATTCCCACTTAGCAAGCAGATTAAGTCTTCTTAGAATCTTTTAGCCCTTAAGGCCCGCCTTACTGTCCACACTCCTTCCAGCCTAATTGAGGAGATGATGATCTTCCTGACTCATCATTTTCTGTGACCGCCCCCCCCCCCACTGACCACTTCCATATAAATAAACAATGAGTTTATAGTTCAGTCCAATACAGTGTGGGTACCCTACCAGGCTCTGTAAAGTCACAAAGAGGTCCCTACCTGGAGGAGGAGCTCCACTGTCCAATGTGTTTGCCTAGGTGCCTTGGCCAGATCTAATGCTCCCCAAGGGCCTTGCAGGACTAGGCCTGACTTATAAAGCCTAGTTTTGAAAATTTATCAAGAATCAAGTGTCTGGGAATTGAAAGAAGCTTGAATGTAACCAATTCTAAATTGTTTTTTGACCTCTTGGTTAAATTTGTTGGAATGCTTTGAACCCATGCTAGAAGACAGGGTTGGATGTTTAGGATGGTTGGATTGGAAGGATATGGGTGTCATTTCTGAACCGTGGTTTCTAAGGTAAGTTTGAGGGCAAATGTCCCTATTCTTCTCATCTTTCCCAAGTGACCATTTTCTGAAACCAAAATAATGGTAAGAGAAGTTTGGCAAAAAAAAGGAGGACACAAACATTTTCCACTCTCTCTAAGACTGCAAAAGCTTTGCCTGCCAGACACCTAATACTTAACTAAATATAATAAGAAATATGGTTTAATTACATTCCTGTGACTTGTCCATGTACTTAGGTTCCCCAGAGGGCAGGTATCTGGCATGTTTGTTTACTTAACTTTGGTGTCTCATTTGCACATGATACATATCACATAAACATTTTATTAAATATATCTTTAAATTATTAAATGCTTTAGTTTTGAACAGATAATAAAGGCATGTGATTAAAAAAAAAAGTCAAAAGCATCAAGAGACACTCTCCAACCCTTGTGTTCTAGACAGTTTCCCTTAGGTCATCTGGGTAGTACTGTAAGCGGCTTCATTTGTGATGACCCACAGATATTCCATTCATGTTTAAACAACTATTAAATATTCTTGATCATGATTATGGATATTTGTATGCATTATACATCGACAAGTATGTCCACTTCTTTCTACTTTTTCTGCTGGTGTGGCTCCGTTGCCTTTATTAGAAGTGCTTATATATTTACACAACACATAGCAAACATAATAGAATGCACCATAACAGTAAATGCAGTCGCCGCCGAGATGACACCAACATCCCCGGGAGGATTCAAGGCCAGCTCCTCGGTTCCTCGCACGGCGCCTCCGGGGGCGCAGTGCCAGGCTCAGGCCGCACGATGGCGCCCGCTTCCTGCGGACCCGGCCCATGGCGACCGCGCAGACAAAGGCGGGCGCCCGGCCTCCCCCGCCGGGCGGTGAAGGCGGTGGGCGCCCGGGGTGGCCGCGGCCGCCCTTGCGCGCTGAGCGCAGCAGCTGCCGCCTGAGCCTTTGTCCTGTGCTGCCCGCCCTTGTGTATAGGAGAAGGCGAAAGGGCGCCGGGTGCAGGCGGCGCCAACCGGGCACCCACTCGAGACCCACGTCGGACCCCGAGCGAGCTTGGGTTAAAGGCTAGAGGCTGGAAACGCCAGAGCGGGCACGGCCCCCGGAGCCTGCCCAGGGAGCCTCCCTTGCTTTCCACTAATTAGCAAAGCATTTGCTCCAGAATTCCACCCTGTGGAGGTTTTCCACCAGAGCTCGGATTCCCCATTTGGAGGGCTAGAAAGCCCCGTGACCTGTGCTCGAGGGAGACCTTACCTTTAGGTTGACTAGAAGCTAGTGGGCATCTGGGGTTGGCTCTCCCAAGCACGGCTCATCAGGGCTCAGGAAAACTTCTCTCTTGCCCTCACATCAGCTGGTCTGGCAGTCCAGAAAACTTTCTGTGAGGGTGGAAATGTTCCGTGTTTTCTGTGTCCACTAGCCACTTGTGACTATTGAGCCTTGAAAATGTGGCCAAAGAACTGCATTTCAAATTTATTAAATTTTAATGAACTAGAATTCAAATAGCCTCACGTGGCTAGTGGCTGTGTAAGGGACCAGGCACCTTTCAGAGTTCAAGTTCATCTGGGCAGTTGAATTTTTAGTTTATAGTAAGATTTTATAAAGATTCACACAGAACATGAAGCATTGCTTGTTGCACCTGAAAAGATGCCTGGAAAGAACGGGGTGAGGGGGATGGTGTGTAACCTCTAAATGCAGTGGCTGCCAATCACAGTTCATTTTGACTATTTGGGGAGAGGAGCAGGGACTGCCCTGTGTGGGGTGAGGTCCCCGGGGAAGCAGGTGAAAAAGAAATAGGCCCTTGTAATGTCTTGCTGTTCTTGGGACTAGGACTGCCCCGTCTTTGATCTATCTTTAGAGAAACTTTGGGGCATAATCACTATCATCTATTAAGTGGCTAAGTATATACATCCCACATGCTGGGTTTTTTGGGACAAGATAATCAGACCCAGGAGTAACCTTGACAGAACTTGGGATCTTCTGCCATCCGATGTGCTCATGAGGAGGCGGGGAGGAGGGCCTGTATCTGCTTTAGCTTGACAGCCTGGCTGTGGTGGTTGCTGCTGTTCTCCCTGGGCATGTGATAAATGTGAAACAAAGACAGTATCATTGCGTGTTTGAAGTCATGCATCTGTGGGATGCAAGATGATCCTGGGAAGGGAAACTGTGTGCTTAGGAATGTTTTTCCTGGGTTGCAAAGTGTTGAGCTTACTTCTCACTCTCATCAGAGCCAAAATTGAGAGTAAAATTTACAAGTTACCTGCAGCAGCAGCAGATTCCCTAATCACTTATCTCCTCCAAGAGTATAAACCAGTCAGTGGCTTCCATTGATTTATTTAAAAAAAAATTTTTTTAGTGGTTGATGGACCTTTATTTTATTCATTTATTTACACGTGGTGCTGAGAATCGAACCCAGTGCCTCATACATTCTAGGCAAGCGCTCTATCACTGAGCCACAACCCCAGTCCTTCCACCTTCTCGAGGTCCCTTAGTCTAGTGTTTTGAATGTTTCCAACTAGCAATCCAATTATGTGATTGTTTTGTACAATTTGAGGTAGATGCTTCCTTTTTTGCCTTCTAGCTTTAGTGGCGGGGATGGGGTGGCAGGGTGATGGAGGTAAATAGTCTAAAAGGGGCAAAGATAGACCATCTCAAATCACACTTCAGCATCCCTTTTCCCTATTCTAAAGTATTCAGAAATAGACATTGTGCCCATTGACATCTCATTTGAACTGTACGGAGCTGACTGAGGTGTCCTGGCAGGGTTACTTTCTCGTAGTAGGCATTCAACAAATATTTGGTCATTGTTAAGTGAGAAGAGAAATGGGCTGTGGTTCCTTTTCCAAGCTATCTTTTCAGACTGTCCATCCCTTTTTTGTTTTTTGTCATTTCCCCCTGGAGATGTTCCCAACCACAAATAAAAAACAAGGGGGAAAATAGTTAAGCACACCTAGAGCTGCGTCCAAACAAAAGAGGGAAGAGACTAAACAAACCCAAGGTTTTCTATTTCTCCCTGAGCCAAGTAATCCCTTTGATTACATCTAATACCTGCCAAAACCCAGATGGTGTGCCCACCCATCTCCCGTGTGATAATGCCACATTGTGAAATCTACCCATTAATATTAATTGTCAGCTAGAGAATCTGTCTGAACTACTAAAGCTTGAGATTGCCTTGAGAAAGCAGGCCCTGCTTTAGCAGGGATTTTAAGATAATTCTCATTCTTTCATTCTGTATCTCACATATGTAGAATGTTAAATAATAGCCCGAGAATGCTTTTCTAATTTCAGCACATGCCTGCCTCTTGCAATCCAGGTCTTAAACTACTGTTCATTTGGGGTCTACACCTGCTGACCAAAATATTACCTTAAACTGCTGTGGGCTTGCCAGCGACATGTAGGCACACACTGTTCACCATATAGAGAGAATTTTAACTCCCTGGGAGCTATTTGAATTGAATGTGCCCTAGCATGCGACGTTCAACTATTTCCTTTTTATTTTTCTCCGTCTCAGTAATTGACTTGGTAATCCTTGAAAAGTATTACAAAATCAGTTTTTTCAATTATTGTGTGGGCCTTGCTGAGGTAGGAAGCCAAGGGTGGAAGAGAAGGCCTGGGAAGAGAACTTGAGGTCCAGGCTAAGATGCTGGGGGGACTCATGGAGGGGACCTTTGGAGATGCAGCCCCTGGTTGATAATCCGGTCTGTGATGTTGGATTTGGACCGTGATCTGCCCAAGTCAACTCCACAATTGGATCTGTGCTTCCAGATCTCCACATGGAAATGTCTCAGCATTGCAGTTTCTGCTGTGCTTGTTGAACTTTTTTTTTTTTTTAAGCCACAAAATTTTAGAATCCATTTATGCCTGAAATAGATATGAAAATTTAGTAGGTGTGAGATTGAGTTTTTCCTCCGAGTTTTCCCCCTGCTTATTCTCTTGGGTTATGCTACAATCGCTTTTTGACAGTTGCTCTGATAGCCAACACCTCAAAGTTTATGAGTAAATGCAAAATCCAGCCCACACACTGTCTTTGTTTTTGCCAGGATCATTCAGGACTGGTGAAATGAATTAATTCCATATTCTATGTTCCCTGTTCAAGAAGGTACCTCTTGGCCTTCTTGAGCTGATGTCTTGAACTGGGTGTCCAGCTGTGGCCCCGGCAGCAGCCATACTGACTGGCTGGGGCAGAGGGACACAGTGTACATGAAAACTGGAAACATTCTGTTCTTTTAGGTACATAAATGAATGTTTACTTCAAAGTCCTGACAGTTCTTTTATTAGCAAATATTAATTTCAACTGAAAAAATCAGAAGACCTTCCCAGTGCAGCATGTTTAAATAGACATTGAGATAATTTTAAAAACACCTATTGGTATGTAAAGCAACCTTCCTCATGAAAAGAAGCAACTGCACAAGTGGCAGAAGCCAGTTTATACAGCTAAATATTTTGATTATTTAATTTATTGCCATTATTTTACAAAACATAAAAAAGCAATTGAATTGCAATTTTGTTCCCACTCCTGGCCAACTTTGCAATTCTATTTTATCTGAATGCTGCTTTTGGAAAAAAGATGAGGAATGAGACAGCAAGTGGCTTGTTAAATGGAGAGAGGTGGGGCCTCTCAGCTCTTTAGTCTTCTGTTTCTATCAGGCTGCTAAAGGTGCTTGGAGTCCCTGTGTGTGTAAGGAGACAGACTTCCACGGGTGTTGGTCAGATGCAATGGTGACACGGAGAGCACCCCACTGCTGTCTTGCCTGTGAATATTTTGCAAACTGTTTCTCTGTTTTTTTTTTTTTTTTCTTTCTCCTTCCTGGACAGTGTCAGAGGGAGGCATGTATGCCGGGTGATGGGGCTGGTCCCTCTGTCCTCTCTCCTCTCCCTGAAAGGTTGTATTCCATGCCAAAGATGGGGACAAATTGTGATAAAGACACTGGTAGAAACAGAAATTCGCACTTTTAAACTGAATTACAAAACCTATTTCTGGCCTCTAGCATTTGTGTTCAGCCATTGAAAAGACCAAAATTAACTTTTAAAAACATCTACTCTTTACACAAATAAGAGTAGGAGGCACACCAAGTCATTCTGTAAAATAGAACTCTCTGAGAGTTAATGCTTCGTATGTGTGTGTTTTTAAATGACAAAAACAAAAGAAAACAAAACAAACACACAAAAAAATAAAACCAGGGAGATGTGGAGTTCGAAAGAATTTGCTTGCAGGATCAGACCCTAACATTCCCAGCTTAGCTCTGAGTAAATTTTTATGACTGTTTTAGAGACCTTTGAAAAATATACTTAATTATAACAAGGCAGTATTGTGCAAACATGCTAGGGTGATGTTTACATTACCCCATTCCTATCAGAAGAAACACAACAAAAAAATATTGAAGAGCAAACAAGCCGAAATTAATGTAAAAAGAAATGAATACAGGCTTAAATGAAAGAGAGAATATATGCGACTCTATGGTAAAAATTGTAAGGTCTCACCACATTTAAGATAAAATTCCTATTATCATAATTATCTCTGAGCCTTAAAAGGTAACCCAGCCTGAGAACAACTGCTTCCTAATGTCTTCCAGCTTTCAGATGCTTCATGTATTCGTGTGTCTAAGTTGCAGGACAGTAGCCATTTTAAACTCTGTGAAAATCAGTTTCTACCTTCCTTTTATTCTGTGCTACCTCAAAGGAATCTCCAGATACCTGCGAACACTTCAAATGTTTCTCATGAGAACTCTGAATGGTAAAGTCAAAACAGAATCATAAGTAGTTCCCATTAAACATTAGTTTTCAGGGAACAGCCTGTCTTGAGATGAGAAGGTGGATTTGAAACACAGTGTGGGCATATTTTAGAGGTGGCTTATGAGTCTACGGGTGTTACTTAAGTGCCCCTTTCAGCTTTTTTGGTTTCCCCTGTGGGGGTCATCTACCTCAAGATAGGTAAGCCCCTGCCTACACCTACCTGCTATCCTGAAGCCAATACCCAAGAACCACAACTAAAATGTCCTGGGGACCTCAAGGCACCAAAACATTTGCTTGTAGCTCTTACCCAGGATGACAAAGGACTGAGGGCCTCTGAGCTGACACCCTGGGGTTCCAGGGACACTCTCCCTCCAGCATGGAGCTCTTGATATGTTCTTAAAAACACAAACGAAAGAAGAGCTCTTTGGTGCTTAATCTGTAGTATCTAAAACTAAGTTTCCTTTTGCATGAATAAATTGTTGGGGGGGGGGGGAGTTAAAACTTTGAAAATAACCTACTTCCTCTCAAATAAGAAAAACAAACAGACATGAAACAGACTTCTATATTTCATTGCTTGGGACCTTGAAAATTTTAATTGGCCAGCAGAAAGTTATTTAAAAATAATGGTCCAGGGCAAAATAAACATGTAATTTGATAGCCTGTTAGCAACTCTTTTTACTTATTGCAAGCAGAACATTTTCTAATTTTCCCTTTGATTGTAAATAGAAATCTAGTTTATTAAGCAGAAGCATAGATTATTAATAAATAAACCACTTGATGCCTGCGAAGCATTTTGAGGGTGAAAAGCCCCTACTAAATGGCAAATATTATTATTTTTATTGCAAGCTAACGGGAGGAAGCTAAGCTAATGAGTGCTTACAGAGCTCGGAAGTAGTCATTGCACTCAAATTATCACATACTGTAAACTATTAAACTTGTTTCTTAGATAGAGATGCCTTCACATTTTAAGTTGATTCTTTTTAATTTTTTTTTTTTTACCAAGGATGAATAGCGATGTTTATTTGTCTATAATTTAAATAAGAATAACTCAAGTGAATAATCACAGTTTACATTTAGCTAGAAGTTGCTTATAGATAAAACTTTCTAGTACAGCTAGCAATAAAAGAGAAAGAAAAGAAGGAAAGAAAGAAAGAAAAACAGGAAAAGATCCAAAGTAATTTTCTGAGTTAATCTTCAACAAGGATATAACTATCACTCCCCTCGAATAATAAACATCACATCTGTGCAACAATTTATATTAAAATAATGCTCTAACCAGATAAAGTGAGGCCTGATGTTTCGGGGTTCAGGCTAAAAGTTTTCTTGTGCTATAGTGATTTTGCATTTTATTTTAATATTGTGGTGTATGTAATTTGAGAGTTGAATTAAATATTTTACTCTCTGATATTTGAAGTAGGGAGTGATAGAAAGATAATACCAAATCATAATGGAATAATTAAGAATGGAAGTAAGTATTTATATTGATTTTCCTTGTATTTTTCAAAAGTTAGACCATAAGTGTCCAATTTTGATGTTAAAGTAGACATTATTTCTATGTATTCTGTAAAATTTGTTAATACACATATGATGTGTGTTCACATAACTGAGATCACATGTGTTGCTCCTTCTCATGGAGACATTTTATATAAACTGAAATAATTAAACAGAGAAACAAACAACAATGGTAAACATTACAACAGGAACCACTTGGACGAAACCTCACATAAATATATATATTTTAGCTACATTCTGTACAAGGAATTCATGAGTGACTTGAGATTTTCCTCTGCAAAATGTCAAAGCAGCCTTCATTCCCAGGAGAACTAGGTTCTGATCTGAATCACAGCTAAGGTGTGCTGAGAGGGAAGCATTTAAGGACAATTTTCTTGCCCCCCACCATTCCAGGCATTTAAAAATGACACCATTACATTCCATGTCCAGGACTGCAAAACAAAGTCTCTTCCTGTTTGACAAGATTCAGCCTGCAGTGGTTTTAGCAGCCAAGATACAAGATTTTTAAATTAGGGCCTTCAGAATGGAATATTAGCAGACCCATATGAAAACAATGTTGGCAGCCCTGACGATGAGACAGGGTAATTTTCTAATTAGCAGACGGCTATTTGAAATGCCGCATGGTGTTCCATTTTTCTTACTGTTATTTTCTATTGGGCAGAGCCATAAAAGTAAAACAAAAACCATGAAACCTCACAGCTAAAGTTCTACAAGTCTCTCCAGCACTGTAAAAAGAGAATTAATTTTGGGTTTTTATTGATAAAATTTACCTATCTTATACCAGGAATGATGAGCTAAAATCCAGTTCATTATTCAACCCTTTAACAGAGCATAACTGATACTCTTCAATCACTTGATTTTAGGTGATTTTTAAAAAATTTATAATGGCATCATGCACTCACTATTCATCGTTTTCTTAATATCTGTGTTCCAGCTAATTTTTTTTAAAGAAGAGGATTTGGCAAATATGATCCTACAGTAAATATGATCCTACAGTGAGAAGACTTAGATACCTTCAATGTTTATCTCAGAGGTAGAGAAGAAGGGTTCCAGGCTGGGGATATGGCTCAGCTGGTAGAGTGCCCTGCCTCTCATGCACA
The DNA here is from genome assembly GCF_048772815.1 of Callospermophilus lateralis. Lineage (NCBI taxonomy): Eukaryota > Metazoa > Chordata > Mammalia > Rodentia > Sciuridae > Callospermophilus > Callospermophilus lateralis. Next base: position 48,754,697 of record NC_135318.1, on the reverse strand, counting down.
AGGCCCTGGAAAATCCCCAGCACAAAAGAGAGAGGGTAAGGAACAGAGGTAAAAGCTTTTGGGTGAACCAGGGAAGAACAGATTAGGTTCCTAGACATAAAGATTCCAAATATAGAAGCATTCAAAGAGCAGACTGAAGATTCTGAAGTCAGCCATTTTGTGCACATGAATAGAAATCACTGCGAGAAGCATCATCTTCGGTTATGAAGGAAAAAGCAGGGGATATTCCATTTCCTTGGGCAGGTCTAAGGCACTTCATTTGCCACTTTCTGTAGACTGGCCAATAGAAAAATAGGCTGAATGGCAGAGAACAACTTGCCCCAAACAATTCTCCAAATTGCTTCCAATTCTCCAAAGAGCCTATCACCCACTGCCTCTCCTCCCAAACCTCAGATGGTTCACTTACTGCCTATAATCAGGTGGAGACAGTGAAGGGTGACATTCCAAGCTGTCCCCACACTTGCCCCAGCCTCCCTTTCCAGACATCCACCTGTCATTCTGCTCTATGATTTCCTACACCAGGCAACTTGGAGCCCCAAGACTCCCCAAGCCCATTTGTGTCACCTGGTCTTGGCTCAGGTCAGCACGTCCACCCTGAGTGCTCTTCTCACATCTTCCCATCTAAGAATCCCCACTCATCCTTCCCTAAGAAGTCCAGAAACTCCTGCTTTAGGGTGCCTCCTTGATCCCTTCTGTACCACCTGTTCCCCAGTCTGACGTGTTTCATAGTCAGATGTATGTGAGTTGCTCCTCTGGATTGTGATCCACTCCAAGGCATGGGCCTTTGTTTGTTATTGATTGTTAACTTACCTTCTGTTCGCTTTACACCTGTGACAGTTCCCCGACACTCAAAATCACCTCTTATTATATTGACTCTAAATAAGAAGCTTGTCTATTTCATGGTATACACAGTAGTATTCAATATTCTGTAGATAAGAGAAGTAGGTTTTGAATGAAAAGCAAAACAAAAGAAGCAGCTATCTTGTTCAGGATGTTACATTTCGGGCTGGGGATGTGGCTCAAGCGGTAGTGTGCGCGCCTGGCATGCGAGCGGCCTGGGTTCGATCCTCAGCACCACATACAAACAATGATGTTGTGTCCGTGGAGAACTAACAAATACATATTAAAAAAATTCTCTCTCTCTCTCTAAAAAAAAAAAAAAAAAAAAAAAAAAAAAAAAAAAAAGGTTGTTACATTTGGACTACAAAAAAGTGAAAGCAGTTGACATTCAGGGTCATTAGGAGGCATTTTCTGGCCAGTTCTTCATTTCCTTCTAACCACCTCCAACACAATGAAGCAACTTCCACATCCTTCCAAGAGCCTGGGGATTCCTGTTCTCATTTTTACCTAAACTGAAACTGGACATTGATGGTGGTGGGTATGACTGACCACTCTTCCCTACCACAGGGAACAACCTGATCAATACAGACACCGATCTATGGATTCTGGGCTCTTTGATTATGATAAAATGTCTTACTACAACCCCTCCTGCCCCTGCCCACCCCACCCTGGCTTCACTACTCACACACAACAGAAAACAGGGCATCCTATCCACCAATACAGTGAGGCTGAAAAAATTAACAACAACAAAAAAAAGAGAAATGAAAAGGAAAGGAGGAGGTGGGGGAGGGGAGGGAGAAAGAAGGAAGGAAAGAAAGAAAAATGTGTTCTATTATTCTATGATTAATAACATTGAATTTTTTTTATTCTTAAAATGATTGCAAACCAACTTGCTTTATCTGTCATGTTTCAGCCTTGGATAACATTTAAAAAGCAGTATATTTGATACTCCATTGGTTGTCCTGTTAGACTCCTCTTGCTTTTGGGTACTGGTTTATCATTTGCATTGTTTGAATGAGAACACCTTGATATGTCCTAGATAATTTCTCTCCAGTTTCCCAGTTTCTGCTGGTAGAATAGTGAATTCCACTGGGTCCTGGATGCCAGACTAACAACAGCTTGGAGACCTCCCTACCTACCTACCTGCCTACCTTTTTTCCCCTCCAAAGATAAGCTAAATTGTTTGAATCTATATGTCTAGTCAATGGATTGTGTTATTTTCTCTAAGCCTGAGTTCAAGGAGTTTTTTCCTTTTCTCTCCACCCCAGAGGACACTGAGGGTTCTCGCAGGTCTCTGACATAGGTGACACCTAGGACCAAGTTGGGGTTACTGCATAATACAGTCTACACTATCAGTTCAATGCAGGGGCTTACAGACCTAATAGACAGAGCTAAAAAGCTTTGTAGTATACACTGGAAAAACACTAGGACCTGAATCTTTTGATAGAACATATGTAAGTAATTAAGAAAAAAATAATTGCACGTTTGAGAAGGTGGACTCACCAAGCAGTTGTTGAACTATAAAAATGCATTAAGTGTAGTCAGTTTCTTTTTTTAATTATTCAGGAATGTTGTTTATGTTATCATGAAAAAAAAGAAGAGGTGAGAAAATATATTCGGCAATTTTTGGTTTTCCCCCATTTGAGCAGATGGCGATCCGTAGTTCAAAATTTGTAACTCAAATTATTTCACATTTTTATTAATCAGTACAATATGTTTTTAAAACAACAAACTGCACTTAGAAATATCAGTGTAAGTTCCCCGATTTGCCTAGTTCCATCACAGAGCATTTTGAGAATTAGAGATTTTGTTAGCAATATTAGGAAACAGGGCATTGTGGTTCAGTATTTCAGGAGTAATTATTTTTATTCTAGTATTCAAAATATCTCATGTTGGGGAGGGGCAACTGAAAATACTACAGAAAATTGCAATGGGGAGCTGTAAAAAGCTGGGAGAATCTGTTTCAAGATGTTTGCTTTTTTGGTAGAACAAAAAGTGCATTTTGTTAGAGACAAATATTTTTGTGATAAAAAAACATTTTATGTGAAGTGTAGATTGGACTTTTAATATAAAAAAGAAATGTTAAGCCATTCTATTTTAGGAAGGTTTGGCGTCTTAGAATGAAAGCTGTTAGAACTGCATATATTGGAATGTTCTCACAACTGTTGTCGTCCCATGTTCCTCTCCAAACCTGTTAAATTACATGAGTGTAGAAATAAGGGAGCTTTTTTATTATTATTAATTGACACTCATTTTTAGTTGGCATGTGCTGGCAGGTCTTTCCAGATGATCCTCAGACCATACAAGACAGAGCTTCAATCTGAAAGTTTGGGGAGTTTTCTAAAGCTCTGTAATATGGAAGCTAGGAAGTGTAATATTAAAGTGATAAACATCTTATATTCAGTGTAATTCACAGTTTCTTTCATTCTTTTTACTATCTATAGATCTAAATCAAAACAAATTCCATAAAAGAGGGGGTTATTTTCAAGCACATTTTCCTTCAGAGAGCTCTTGAATATTTTATCATATCTATTTCTATACATATGCTATACATTTCTAGATCCCTGTTGAACAAAATCCAAGGTGATATAAAAAAAAAAAAACACAAGACTATGACATTAGAATTCCTAGGAGATATAAAGTTAGCCTCTGTAAATGAAATAAACTACGTTTTGGCAATTAAAGAATGCACAGGGATATTAAGTCAAAGAACAATATGTCTGAACTATTAAATTGTTTTTTTTCCAGGAGGTTATTAAAAATGTATTTCAAATTACCAGAGTGGCAGAGAAAAATAAAAAATAATAACTTAAAAGCAGTTACATTTTCCTTTGCTCTTGAGAAGGCATATTGGATTTCATGCAAGGTGATTTCCAAGTAGAGTATTTCAGAGCATCCAATATCAACTTTAGGATGTGCCAAAGGTTCCACCCCCTCCTATTCCCAATAGTGAGACTTTCTGAACTGTCACTGCAATAAACTGGGTGAGCACTTCAACTGTCCCCTGGCAAATGGGAGTGTATGAATTTTCCTAGTGTCCCTCCAGTTGTGCAGGACTCGGGGATTTAGACAAGCTCAAACAAGGTCAAACAAAAACCAGACCCAGATCAGTGCTGCCCAGGATCAAATGGGGAAGGAAGTATAGCTTATGATGTGAGCAGGGAATCTCTGGTGTGGGAACAGCAACTGGGTACTCAAATGGTTAAATCCCCCAGGCTGTCATATTGCATAAACAGATCCTCCTTTAATAAAATTAATTAGGTTCTGAGCTTTATAGGGTGATGCCCACTGACCCTTTACATGTCTATTGTTCCCAGATCCAAGAGAAAGAAAAAAAGAGTGGACAAGAGAGGGACCCAAGTTGAAAGATTAGAAATCTCAAGTAGGAGTTGGGGGGGGGGGCGGGTGGAGAAAGCTAGGTAAGGTTTGCTTCTGTACAGAACTTTGAAAAAACAAAAACAAAACAAAGCAAAAACGAGAGAGAGAGAGAGAGAGAGAGAGAGAGAGAAAAGAAAGACCAAAGAAACCCACAGCGCGGTGGTGGGGTTTTGTTAATTTCGCTGTTTTGCACGCGCCACGAAATTCAGGCTGCTTTGAGCTTCTGAGAAACATCCAGAGTAATTGCAGATTGCAGGGACACGCAGCTTTAGTTCAAAAAAGACCCGAGGCACAGGGGCAGGGTTAGGTGGAGGGCATCAAAGGATCTGCTAAAGCAAAGCAGGAACCTGCAAATGTACATAGATTCGCGCAGCATCCCTCCCTTTTCTTCTGGGCACCCATCTAGCGCTACCCAGGCCATTTCCTGGCACAAGTTGCTTCAGATATTCTTTCAAGTTTGCTAAGGGAGCTCCTCGCGGGTGGGAGTGGGGGCTGGGGTAGGGAAAGGCGAACCGAGGACCCGGGTCTTTTCTCCTCCGTCTCTATCACAAGGAGCTTGAGGATTCTGTCCTGGGGATTATGTGAGCGCATTCCGGGCGTCTCTTGTAGAAAATCTAAGCACGATAGCAAATACTACTCGATTTTGTCAGGAAAAAAAAAAAAAATTTTTTTTTGAAAAGAAAAAAAAAAAAAACTCGTTGTCTACCGGATGTTTCCAATTACAGGGGAACTAGAGAACAGTAAGAGGGGGCGGGGCGGGGGAGGATGGAAAGGATGGGGCAAGATTTGGAGAAGGTGTAGGTTGCAGGTGGGAAGAGACGCGCCAGAGCAAAATGCAAGAAATGAAGCTTCTATGAGGAGCAGAGGAAAATAGGAAAATGAAGCAGAACTAGAAAAATGACAAAGTGTTGAGTGCTGATTTATTACAGAAGCCTCTGGTCATTTCCATATATTGAAATGCGCCCAAGCGGCCAGTCAGTCAATTTCTTTTGAGCTGCTGCCGCCGCTGCCCACGGGCTGCCCACGTGACTCCCCCTCAGTCAGCCTCTTTACCACCCAGCCCCCCGATACAGGGAGAAGAGGAGGAAAGAAAGAGAGTGTGAGGTGCAGGAGGCAGCTGGGTGCTGTAGTGTGTTATTGGAGAAGGAGACGTTTGTGTGGGTCTTTGCGAGCCGGGGTAGGGGGTGGGGGGATGTGGCCCAGGGAGGGGAGAGGTGGGTTTCAAGCTGCATCGAGTGTTACATCGGCACCTCTCTCTGTTTGGCATCTTTCCATCTCTCTCCCTCATTCCCCTCTCATCTCTCTCTCTCCCCCTTCTCCCTGACTCTCCTCTTGTCCTCTTCATCTCTCCCCTCTTAACGGTTTAGAAAGGGGACAGAATACAGAGAGGAAAACCCATCTATCTCTAAATACATAATGGGGATGGGTGAGGAGATGTAGGATATTCAAGTCAGATTTGATTTTGGTGTCTTTGATACTATCCGTTGCTTTGGTAGATTTTTCTTAAAGAAAGGCACACGTGCACGCGCGGGCGCACACACACACACACAAACACACACACAAATCCTAGATAAAAGCCAGTGAGTTGTTAAAAATGAATTTGCAGCATTAGAGCTGTTAGCATCATTCAGCAAGCAGCAAGCTTGATAATTTCCAGGTGTTGGGGAAAGCCGTTGTCCAGGAGCTCTTACAGAGCTTATAAATCCCTGTTGGGAGGGAGAAAAAAAAATCTTTGGAGGTGAATGAAATATCAAATCACAAGACTCCTATGTAGATTTATGATTGCATAAGAGGCTTGATCATTTCCATATACTGAGATGTGCTGTCCTCCTGAGTCTGCCCAGCCCTTCCAGGAGACGAAGCGCTCCGTTCTGCCTTGATCAATGTTGACTATGAAGCAAGAAAGGAGGGGGGGTTGGTGGAAAGCAGGCTGGCACCAGATGGAGCGGGGTCTCGGGAAAGGTCAAGGTTAGCCCAGGCTGCTATTGAGTCGGTAGCAGCCTCACAGATAGATCTCTGCCTCGAAGGCACCCACTGGGGCTTCTCAAAATCAAATCTAATAGAAAAGGCAGTCACAGAATGAAATCGCTTCATCTGAATGCTAAAATTGTTATTAGGCTACATTAGAGAGATATCAGGCACGTGGTTACCAAAAAAGGGAGCATGCCTAGCAGTTTGTGTCTGAAAGAAAAGCTATGAATATGTTGATAACATCAGTAATGGGCAAGTAGAAGAGATGGATATCTTTTTTTCCCCCTTGAAAACCACATTAACATATTAAATGAACATGTTTGTTCCTTTTTTTTAGCAGAACTACCCATACTTTGAATTGCTTAAAATTCTTTGGGGGAGGGGATTGTGAAAAATCTTTTGATCCAGAAATAAGTGATCCTTATTGATCCAGAAGTTTGACTCACTCAAGGAATTTTGTTGGTGTTTTGTGCCAGGTGTGTGCCTTTGGAAATTTATTTCTCGGGCATTACAGTAGGGGTTGACACCACCATGGCAATCATTCTTTCTAGCTTTGGACCACTGGAAATGGGTCAGATGCCTTTCGTTTCCTCTCTTCTCCTCTCCTCTTTTTCTTCTTGCATTCTTTTTAGAGACTGAACTGTTTCTGGAGAAAATTTCATTTCACAGAAACCTCAGCCTAGGAGAGAGCCTGGGACCAGCCTGTTCCTATAGCCACACTAGCATTTTTCAGACAGTCTCTCCCCACAATTATCATAATGAAACCCACATTAGCTGTTTTTAACCTACAGTACTGCCATATCTTAAAGAAGGATTTAGTCTTGTAAAATAAATGCGGGCTACACTAGATTAAACATGATGACTGCACTCCAAGGGTTAATAAATTTAGAATTAACAGATCATCCCAGCTTGATACAGCTACTATAGATGATTTAATATGCAGCCTAAGCAGGTTGACAGTCAGCTCACAGATGCAGATAAGATCAAACAGTCTCTTGATTCAATAGATTGAATGGTTGTAGTGAGAGTCTAGAAGGTGAGTGACACAACATATATGGCCAGGGTTCTGGTAAAGAGGAGCTTTGACTCCCAACTGCTTGCCGTTTTGTGCACCGGTTTTCTTTTTCTAACAGTTCACCTTCTGTTGCATTAAAACCCAGAGTGGGGTTGAAAATATTCCCCTAATCATAAAGAGTAATGGGCACTTATTTAAGTTTTGAGTAAGGGAAAGATGGAACTATTTAATTTCCAGATCTATTTCTAAAGAGTTCTGCCTGGCAAGTAGAAGTCACCAGCTCCTCTTCCTCTTTTGTCATGGGCTCTCAGGTCAGAGCTCAACAGACAGGATACAAGATTCCTGGGAGATGTGGATAAAGGCAGTCTCGCTGCTGAAATGATGTAGGTAATTTCCTCAGTCCTCTACTTTGCTCTAGCTGTGAAGATCTGAATATGGAAACAAGATGTGGAGCTAAGTTGAAATACCAACTCCAGTACACAGCCACTGCAAAATGTTTACATTAGGACAGAGCTTATGGTTCCAAAAACTGAAATTAAAAAATAGCAAATCTTGGTTGGGGGGTGGGGGAGTTGGGGTATTGAGGGAGACTGAGGAGACTCCAACAGAAAAAGTTGAGGGTCTGTCCTTAAGGCTTGCTTTGTTGACTGTAATCCTGAGTTTCTATTATTCACCAAACTGATATTTTTTGGGGGGTAGGTTTAATTTTCTCTTCTCTGTTTCAACTGTGGTATTTAAAGAAGAAGACAAAAAAACAATTTTGATAGAAGTGTATGTGATTTAATATGATAGACAAGTTTATAACAGTTTTTATGATTTGATCAAGAGCAAGGGTTCCTCCTAAACCCATTAGATTCTGTCATGTGAATATATATTCAGGCAATTTAAAAATGTATATTATGTATTCAATAGAGCGTCACAGGTCTGAATTGTATCATGTTATTCTGTTCTACCAGCCCCCCCCACAAGTTCTTAATATGAAAATCTGTAACAGAGTGGCTATAGAGCTGCTGTAATCAGTTTTCCAATATTCCTAACTTAGTTGTTTCATGTATTTATTTCATTTTATTTTGAATATCAAAATGTCCAGTCCATACTATGAGCTAATGGCCCACAAAAATTTTCTATAATAAATAAAGCCATTTAAAACTGTGTAATAGCTCCACACACTGTTAGCACTAACTTTTTCCTTTCAGCTTTAATGTCCTAGTGGGTTGCAAGATATTCTTCTAATTCACAATTTATTATCATTAGGTAACCTCTAGGAAAATTCCTAGAACAATTCATTCTTTGAAAATGCTGATTTGGATCTTGATGAAATCTGTGCGTGTGTGTTTGAGAAAATCCACCTCTATGTAACTTGCATATTAAAAGGGTTTAAGATAAAAAGTGAATTTTCCAAATGTTATGCTGGGAAAGTGTTTAAATTGGAATTGTTCTGGGCAGGAGGAACTCTGAACTTGGATGTGGCTATTCCTGGAGCAGGGACAGTGGGCATTTACTTGACTTATTAACCAGATATACATGCTTCTGAATTTTATTCTCCCTTTCTTGGACAACCTGTGATTGCAGCAGGGGGCACCACCAACATACGAATTACTTGGAAGTAGGCAGCTCCTGTCTCTGGCTTCCCTTACCACTTGGAGGCATAACCACTGAAAACAGTTATCTCTCAGAAATTTGCATATTTATGGTGCCTCCTGCAGGTTCCTGTGATTGCTTTACAGTCAGGAAAGGTAACAGAAAAATATATATCCTCCTTTAAAACATGAAAAAGGATCATATAGGAACAGTGACTCTAATGGGAGACTAATCCTTATAAAGCCTGTAGCATGGAATTTGTTTCCTGAACATTTTTGTTTTGGTTTTGTCTTAGGATTTGAAAGAAATATTTTGGAAGTTATAGGACTAAGTCTCTGAATCCCTGAAAATAGATACAGGAAAACACTTAATGTTTTGGAAAAAAAAATTAGCATAGACTTACTTATTCATTGAATGACTACCTCTGAAAAACAGAAAATTTCTTGCAGGCAAGGAAAAACCACCCAATAGATCATTTAAAAGCCTAGCTTCACGGCACATAGATTTTTTTTTTTCAGTCCTCATCATAAGCAAATATGCAGTGCACCTTTGGATATAAAAGTTAATTAGGTCTCAAAAGAGAATAGTTTCATTTTTATTGGCTCTGAGTTCCAAGGATACCTTGAATACACCTTTCTTTCAGCCCTTTTTGACCTTCTTTGTGAAAGCTTCATGGTCTAGACATTCAGGCTTGTTGGGTTCTGGATGCCAGGTTTTTGTTCCTCTGCTTGCTTTGTTGAAAAGCATTCCACCAAAGTAAGCATCATGATTGAAATTAAACCCAGAAAAATCGAATCTTATCTCCACTTTAGGACCAAGACATTCTTAAATGTGCTATTTTGTCAGGGACTGTAGTTCAGCAAAAGATTTCATATACTCTTTAGTTAGCAATTTCTGAACACAGGAATATGCAGGAAAGAGAGGGGTGGTAGAGGGGTAAAACTTCAATTTGGAGTCCTCCTGCTTCTGTGTATCTTCATCAGAACCTTATCTTTATTTTATCACAATTGTTCCTAATTATTAGGTACAATTAGGAAATTGTATCTAATTTCCTTCCTTCTTAAAAAGCCAGTGAACAGTGCTGTAGAACTGGTTATCAGGGGTCATCAGCAAATACCCCCATTGATAGTGGGATTCAATTCACAGCTTTTTCTGTGTCTCACCCTTTCCATGAGAATGCCTATCAAAATCAAGGGATAAAAATAATTTTTACTGCAATTAGACTTTATGTAATAATGATACCATGTAGTAAAAATAATACATGCTATCAATAATGTGTGGTGACATAAATGTCCAGCCTGCGAGCAGAAGGATTCTCTTATTACACATTAGTCACTACGGTGTGTGTACTTGTATACTACCTTTCAGTGTAACATTAGGTGATATATCTGTTTGCTATTCTGGCTGGGGAAATTCTCATTACAATAATTATTGCCATCATCATATTATTTCAGTGCAAGTTTCTCCACAACATTTAGGTATTTTTGGTATTATGATAAAAATATATATGCATACTTTGGAATTAATATTTATTTTCTTGCTGCTGGTCAATTTGTCATCCCTAAAAAAAATTATGTAAAAGTATCAACTAAAGTATTTACCTCTTTCAGATTCCAGAGTGAAAATTTTCTTCCTTAGAGAATATTTTAAAATGGGAAGTAATGAATTGCAATTTTTAGCATCATTATAAATGCATTTATTGTGGATGTTTCTACAAACCAGATATCATTTCAGTCTTACTGAGGGTAAAATAGCTGAAAAGTCAGACCTGGCCTCAATATGTAAATTTCTTTCTTCTTTACATTAATTTTAAGATATTGAAATCCTTAAATGTGAAGACAGTAGAAATAAGGCAATCCATTTTTGGAATTCTAAGGATAATGCTAAAGCTTAAGCCACATCAATTTTTTTTTTTTTAAAGAAGTAGTTCCTGCTTGGCTTGAGGTTGCTTTTCAGTTTGGTTTATTTTTGCTAAAATAAAAGAAAAAAAATTGAGAGTTTGTTAGTGCTCATTCAGGAGAATTGATTTGTAAAACTTATGTTTTAAGTTGAACATATTTTTAATTTTCTAGAATCTTTAAATCAACACATGCAAAAGACCCATAATCTTTATCAAACTCCCTTTACATGTTTAATATTAAAATAATCAATGTATATATGCATCCCTCTAATATAGTCATAATCAGAAGCTGAGTTTATTTTGAAAATCCGCTAATTTCATGCTTTCTCCTCCTAATAATGCTATGAGTTCAAGATTCAATATTTGGAGAATAAATGACCATGATTCTTTATCAATCATATTTGAAGAGCACAGAGTAATATATCTTTGCTTGCTGAGCCTGTTACTTTTTAGGGATGGGTGGGCGAGGGTTGCCAATGTAAGGCAATTAGCACCACCTCAGAGAACCAGCTTGGGCACTCAAATGAGAACCAGCTAGAATGGTCTTGATATTTAAAGAAGGTGATACTAAGAGCATCAGCCTCCAGAAAGAATCTCTCAGAGTTACTCTGTGTTACAATGCACTTGAAACTTGACTATTTGAATATCTTACTGCATTTCAAAATCTGAGAATTGATAATAATAAAAAGGATATTTTCTTTATGGTAGATGGGATTTTTTTTTAAAGTTCTTAGGAATCTAAATGGTCTACTTCATAAGTCTTTATTTCATGTACCAGACATTTTCTTGAGCTCCTACTTTGTGCTGAGGGGGAAAAAGATAAAAAAGAGACACAGGCCATCATAAGACTTAACAACCCAGGACTTGGGTGAGGCGGTGCCTTTTATGACATAAGTTATCATATGAAATATACATAGAGACAAGTCATAATTTCCACCTGATGCAAATGGACCTGTAGTTTATAATAGGTAGGTTGGACAGCAGTGTAATTGGCCCTTACTTTTTTAACTATTCAAGAAGGAAAATAATCTAACTTCCCATTATGTGAGTATTTATTAGTGAGCAGACACAAAAACCTGTGTGTTTTGCCAGCAGCAGCAACCGAAAATGCATTTATGGAATTCATTCTTTGTTTTGACAATGTATTAAATGCCTACTATGTGTTAGGAAACCGAAACAATGTCATTTTAAGAATGATACATGCACAAATGCATGCCAGGAATATTCTGTGATCCTGCCTCCATAACAAATGGCAATGTAGAAAGCTCATTTCTCAAAAGTAACGAGTGAAGCTATTTCATAACATTATAACAACTGTGAAAACAATAGATTACCATAGCAATAACCAAACTTCATTAGTTGATAACAATTCTCATTTCTAGAAAATCAAGTTCTTTATCCAGAAAGTAGAAATCTGGTGTCAGAAGTAACCAGAGCTGTTATCAACTCACACAGATCCTTGCTACTCTCTTAGGACTGTTCTCAGGAATATGAAGCTAAGGCTTCACAAAGCAAGGAGGGTATTTTTCATTTGTTTTCGGCATGTGTAGTGAACTTTATGTGACATGCTTGCTTTTGTGTGTCTTAGTGCAAAATACAAAAACCAAAACCAAAACCAAAACCAACCAAACAAACAAACAAAAAACAAAAGCAGAGACCACGTCTCATGTTTGCTCAGTGCTGTGCTCCATAAAGAAAGAATAACATTCTTACGACCAGATTCTTAATTTTATAGGAACCTGGAGATTTAGAAGAGTGACCTTGTGTATGAAATATTTTGTAAAAAGAGAAAGAGAGAGAGAGAGAGAGAGAGAGAGAGAGAGAGAGAGAGAAAACAGACAAATTGTTATGCAACCAGGAATGAAAGAATAGAGAATTTTGTCTCTACCTAAGCTGCCAAAGAAAGATTAGAAAGGAATAAGCATTTTCTACCAGGAAGGTTCCCTTTGCTGAATTTGGTAGGAAAAAAATACTAATGACTATCATGGGGGAAAAAAATAAGGAGCCTTAATTTCTAGAAAAGGGACTAGAATAGTCCCAGATATTCAGTGCTCCTGGGAGTGATTGGCATGCATCTGGACTAGGCATTTGTGGGGTTTATGAGAAAGTGGCAGAGAAAGAACTCGAGCCTGGTGACACGTTTCAATGACTGCTTCTCTTTTGTCACCCAGCTAATTCCAGAGAAGACCAACTAAAGCTAGTGTGAAGTGAGAATGATCAAAGCCTTATGGTGCTTGCTGGCCTGATGTGGCCGTCTGATCGCAGGCAGAGAGAGCAGAGAAAAGGAACAGCTCTTCTTCTGGAAGTGAAAAGGTTTCTAAATGCAGATGTGGCTGCTGTACAGTTCTTTCTGTGTGAAATCATTGACTTTATGAAGTGCCAACAGTATACCTAGACAAGGCCACATCTTGGTGGTGGGCACGGAGCTGCATGCATTTAAAAACTTCATTTTAACTCATCTTCTTCCTGATCTTTATGAAATGGCTTTTCTAAAGAAACAAAATTCAGAGAATGGTTTGAGCTTCTTAACCTTTCATCTTTCATTTTTGCTGCCCTCTGGCGGACATGTTAACTAGAAAAACCATCATCATCATCATCATCGCCTTCCACCACCAGTACCTTTAGCATTACCATCCATGACCATTATCACCACCATCACCACTGTCTCCTCCTTCTCTATTATTACCATTACTATCATCATCATCACCACCATGACCACCACCATCCCTGTTTTCTTCATGCATAGAATCAGCACCCTCCACATCATCATTAATAAATATAAATTACACACTACAGTGAGGCTCTATACCAGGTAAAAAGTATATACTTCAAAACTTCAGTCCATTAGACAATCCAAGATAAATCTCATCAATCTGTCAATATATTCAGGCAAAGAAATATATGGTATTTGTATGCAGTCCCAGGGTAGTTCAGTGCTGGCTACACCATACAAGCTGTTGCTTTCCAAACCAACCAAGTGATACCAGGAAAGTTACAACACTTATAAAATAATATGTTAATACTCTTTGCATCTGCACTTGCACATTTACTGCAGCACAGTGCACAACAGCCAAGATATGGAATCAACCTAGGTGTCTACAGATGGATGAAGAAAATGCAGAGTATACACACATACACACACACACACACACATTTGAATATTTTTCAGTCATAAAAGAAGGAAGTTCTGTCATTTACAGCAACATGGACAGAACTGTAGGACACTATGTTAAATGAAATAAATCAGGTATAGAAAGACGAATACCACAGATTCTTACTTACACGTGGAAGCTAAAAAATTGGCATCAAAACAGTAAAAATAGACTGGTGGTTAGCAGAGCCTGGGAAGAGGGATGGAGAGAGGATGGTTCATGGGTATAGGGGTGCAAATAGATAGGAGAAACAACTTACAAAGCTTTATAGCACCATAAATTAACTATGGTTGATAGTAATTAATTGAATATTTCAAAATACCTACTAGAGAGAGTTTTGTTTTCAACACAAAGAATAATATATATCAGAGGTGACAGATTTGGCAGTTACTCTGATCTGATCATCACACACGACATATGTATTGAAATGCCATACTGTATCCCATAAATATGTGCAATTAATATATGTCAATGAACAATAAAAATGTTTTAAAATACTAACTCCTTTATTTTTATCACATAGTTGGTAGATGATATAAAGAAGATCTAAAGTAATTTATTTTTCTTTCTTTCTTTTTTTTTTTCTTTCTAGGTGCACTTTACCACTGAACTACATCCCCAGACCTTTTTAATATTTATTTTCAGACAGGGTCTTGCTAAGTTACCCAGCCAACCTCAAACTTGTGATCCTCTCTCAGCTTCCCAAGTCTCTGGGAGTATATATACACAATGCAGATGTGTGTCAATTTCTCTTCTTTGGTAAAATTCATACCTTTTAAAAACCAGAATGAAACACCAAATGTATACCTCTCTGTGTATGTAAGAGGTTGAAACATTCCTTGACATTTAGTTTTGATTTTTAAGTTGTCTCTCTTTCTGTGTGTGTGTGTGTGTGTGTGTGTGTGTGTGTACAGATATACAAATATAGGCACACAAACCCCACACATATATACTCCAGGATAATAAAATAATAAAACTTGCAATAAGAGCAAAAAGTAACTTGTCCAAATAAAGGGCTAACTGCCTATAAAATTTCCTTTTAGACAGTGAGGTCATAGCTAGAACTTGGCAATAAGACCATCTGAAACCACTAAAAATCATTTCTGCTATGTTCTGTAAGAGAGAAAAGGAGAGAGAGAGAGAGGGGAGAGAGAGAGAGAGAGAGAGAGAGAGAGAGAGAGAGAGAGAGAGAGAGAATAGATATCCAAAATCTGCAGCTGAGTTATTCTGCCTTTTATAAAACAACTTCACATCTGGACTGATAACTTGAATTCCACCCAGTGCCATTTAAATAGCCCAAGTTATAAACCTCTTAAACTTGGGGTTTATAATAGAAACACTGACAGACCCTTAACTATAGTGCCTCTATAGTAATGAAAGCACAACTATTTCATTATAGCAGTGTCTGGCGAGGCTGCTATAATTAAGAGTCTGTCAGCGTTTCCATTATAAACCCAAATTTTAAGAGGTTTTTAACTCACATTGTTTTAAATCACATTGGGCTGAAACTTGCTGTACAAAATGTCAGACCAGATGTGTGTGTGTGTGTGTGTATGTGTGTGTGTGTGTGTGTGTATTTCCTTTTATTTACAAAAAAAAAAAAAAAGAAAGAAAGAAAGAAAAAAAGAAAGAAAGAAAAAAAAATAAAGAAAAAAAAGATGGAAGTTGTTTTTAAGATTGGGTGTGAAAAATACGTATTGAAAAAAATTATTCCCTTGCTAGAAGCAAAAGATTCATGGGAGGGGGCACAGAGAATGAAGTCCAAAATATCTTTTATTTTTGGTTGTTTTGATTGCATTTTCCCCCTGTTAGAAGTGCTCTCATTTGGGAAGGCAGATTTGTACTTATCCAAAAAGTAATGTTAAAAAAATGAATCATTTGATACTGGGTTTTTGATACTGGCTTATTTGGAAGATATGTGATAATGTAGCCTGCTGAATATGATGGAAATATCTTGCCTTGTATTGTTAATTGTGCAGCTGCTCTGATATTTGAGATAATCTTTTTTGAGCTCACTGTCCTTGTTGGGAATCACTTTTAGGTTTAAATGCACTCTCACAGTAGGGTTGCCTGATCCAAGCCCTATTGGTTTCTGGGGGAATGAATAGAATTTGGATGTTTTCATGAATGTCGTGTTAGGATTTATTAGTTTATTCACTCAAAGACCATTCAATGAGCATCTACTGTGTGCCTAGTATTGTACTTGGAATCTCTAGCACAGAATATATATGGAACTGGCAACACTGCCCAGCACTGTGCATCTTGTCAATGTTAGGACTCTAAATTATTTCACCCAGAGAGTTCTAACCAGAACTCCTTGTCTCTTCAAAGGGGCCTCTTAAGTGGTGAGACTACTGCCCCTCCCCCATACATTATTGACTCAGCACACAACCCAGTCTAGAGGCAAGTATAGACTTACATAGAGCCAATTCAGCTTTTTCCTTCCTTTCTTCCTTTCTTTTCTCTTTCCTTTTGGATGGGTCCATCCAGGTATATGAAGGAACTCTCCAGCTCCCAGGGGCCCTCTGAAGAAAGATGCTAGATTGAGTGAGTAATGGATCTGCTAGGAGCCTCCTAGGGGAAGTCTGTGTCCATACAGAGGTGTGTCTGCTGCTCTCCAGGGATCTCTTGGTCTCAGGTTCAGGGTGACACTGGGGATAGAGGAGGAAGAGGAAGCCTACCTGGTTCCTCAAACGCAATCTCCCTCCCTTTTAAATTCATTTCCCATTGTCTAACACCTTAACACACCATACTCAACAGCCCCAGATTCGAAACCTACATCAAATGCAGGATTGAAACCTGTTTTATTTGTATGAAGAAAACTGCCCATTTTCTAATCTGACAATTAGGAAAAACAAAATATTAATAAAGAAAAGCAGGAAGAAAAAAGGGTGAAAGGATGAAGTCATAAAAGCAAGGTGGGACTGACTATATTTTTAATCGTTCATTCAGTCATTCATTTATTTATCTTTAAGTCTATAAAAGTATTTTCCCCTAAAGGCAGAAAGTGAATATTTTATTTTAATCTTGTAGTTTCCATCGAGACAGACCTTTTAACCCTTCATTCTCCAGCTCAGCCCGAGTCCCCAGCGCCAGGCGATCCTCCGCACGAGGGCTGGGGCTGTATTAAGTCTCCCTCTTCGAGCTGTTTGTTGACCACATTCACGTTCAGAGCCCTGGAGCTAAAAGCACTTTACACCATAAAATAAAAGCACTGTCTTTTTTTCTAAAAGGTTACGTCTGGAGGCCACGCGGCTCATACTTCATACCGAAAACTACTGAAAGGACTATGAAATCCTCTATGATTTACACTCTCTCGCTGCATTAGGGTATAGATCTACTCGACTCTAAAAATACGGTGGGTTTCTAACCGACGTGAATATATGTGCATTATTTCAGAAAGTCTGTTAGAAAACTTGTCAACACATTATAAAGCATAAACCAGGACTTGGCTATTAAGTACGGAGATCAGAGGCAGAATATATACTGCAGGAAGTACTGGGGAGTCTCCTCCGCCGGCAAGATAAAAAGTGGGAGGAGGGGAGGGGAGGGGTCGTCTGTTGGCCTGGAGTTTACATGCAGTGTCGTCACCAAAGGTTTGGGAAAGAACCCACGGAGCGTAATTACCCTCTCAAGGCAAGCAGAAAAGGTTCTACAGCCCCAAACGAAGTTAACCGAAAGACCAGAAAAATATTTTAACATTGTCATAATTTATTGCTTTCTAAAAGCCACTTCTGGAAAGGTAAATATACTAATTGTGTATCCAAGTGTGTGCGTTTAAAGTGACCTTTCACCCCCCCCACTACAAAACCACCTGCATCATTAATCAATACTTATGTAATATTTTAAAATCTCTTAAAACAACACATTTTTACTTCTTTAAGCACATGTACGAACTCTCCCCCTCCCCCACTTTTGGGTTCTGTAGCGAGCATCCAGCAGCGATGAGGGAGGGGGGCGTCACCCGCACCGCAGAGCTAGAGGGACGCGGGAGGGGGGTCCGCGACAAGGAGAGATCAAATGCCAACGCACAGCCCTAGTTTTCTAGACTGGGTGAAACCTGGCTGGGGGAGGGGCGGAGGAGGAGGGCAGTCCCCATTTCACCCTGGGCATTTTATGATGGTGAAATTAAATATATGTTAATGGTGGAAACGTCGCTCCTTATCTCTCCATTGGCACCCAAGGAAAGCAGCTGCAAAGCTGGCTTTTTAATGTATGTTTTAAGATGTGGTTTCGGAAGGAACCCCCTGGAATCTGAAACAAGTGCAATAACATAGCAGACCTACTTGTAACTAAGTGCTTAATTTCCTATGATTTTTTTTAAAAGAAAATCAATAAAATGTTGCCAGTTATTTATTGGAAATAACCACAGATAGCAGCCCTGATAGGGTGCCGGTTTTAGAGAGCACACAATTGTGTAATGAATTGTAATTCAGAAGACTGTTAAATGTGAACCACAGAACCTTTCAGAGGTAATAAAGTCATTACTTTTTACACTACAGCCAACCCTGAAAAGCTTTATACACACCATTATATATAAATCACACATATACAGTATATATTTCCACAACACAATCCTCCCATTTATATATCTTCTCTCTATATGAACTTTTATGGATGGATGGGAACAAGATTCAAATCTGAAAAGCTCCATTCTGAAAGAACCTGACTCACCGTTGCTACCTGAAGGGGCTTTTATTTTATTTATTTATTTTTCAAAGGCCTCCCAGTTGCACTTTCTTCTTCCCTTTCCTTACCTTCCCTCCAGCCATTCAACTCAGTGTCCCACCTACCCTCCAACCCCAGCCGTAGCATTCTTTTGGTAGCTCGGAGACTGATTTAACAAGACAAAAACCCAGATAGTAGTGGAAGAGACGCTGACCTGCTCTGAAGAACTCAGAGAAAAGGGGAACTGGTGTCACGCACACGCTACAGAGCTTTACTGCGAGTGAATCTTCCTGCTTCTTAAAAAGAATTGGAGGCCCTCCCCCCCCCCACCTTAAACTGGAGGGAAACAATAACAACAACAAACCCCATTTACACAAACCCAGTTCAGCCCACACCTCTCCTCGTGTTGGGTATCAAAACCTCCTTTCCTTCCTTAGAGGGGCCCGAAGCTCCACCGAGCTAGGCGAGCCAGTCATTTTGTAATAGGTTTGAAACTTTCCTAAGACGACGCAGGAAAAAAAACAGCCGCTTGCCGGAGAAGCTGGGAGGTGGGTGAGCGCGTGCAAGCCCGAGGCCCTTGCTTAAAACAATAAAGCCCCCCGCCGGCTGGGTGAATTTACGGAAACGACACCTCTCAGGCTGAGGAGGGGGATGAGAAAACACGAGGGAATGTGGAGCCGCTTGGAGGAGAGGGAAGGAAGGTTCCTTGCTCTGCAGACACACTCACACATGTCCACCTGCAGCTCGGGGTCTCTCGGGCCGCGGCGACCCGTCTCTACGCTGCACCCTCCGTGCCTCCCTCGGACTTCAGTCCATCTGCACCGCCCTCCCCCCCCGCCCGCCGGCCCTTCCCGATTTTGAATCCGAGCGCGATCTCCTCGGCGGCGGCAGCGGCGGCGGCGGCGGCGGCGGCGGCTGCAGGGTGGTGCAGGCAGGCTGGGAGGCTGGGAGGCGGGAGACGCCGGGGGACTTTGCAGGCACGTTCCTGAATAAACTTTCCAATCGCAGGGGGTGCTGTTGCTGTACATTTTACGTAAAACTGAAAGTATCCCACGCCAGAGTGAAGCCCGCTTTTTGACAGCGGCAGCGCGCGTGTGTGTGCGTGTGTGCATTAAAGAGACAGGGGTTTATTTCCAACAGGTCTTCCCTAATTTCCAGGGAAGGTCTTGCAGAAAGGCGAGAAGGAGCTGCGGGCTCAGGGTTGTGCGCCACGGCTGCGGGCGCCTGGGGAGTCAGTGAGGCGCTGACCTGGGGCGGTCATCTCGCCACTGTGGCCTTCCCGCGGCTCCTGAGAGCCAGTCACTCTCTCCTTTCCCCATTTTCTCTTTCCCTGGGTTAGAGCACAGGAACTGTTGTGCTTCGCCCGTAAGAATCATTTTCTTTTTATCCCTCTGCGCTTTTGCAGTTACTCTGGAATGGGAGGGGGTGTGTCCCTCCCGGAGACCCGGCTCCGGGACCTCCCGCAGTGCCGGGAGCACGTTCCCAGGGACTGGGACTCCTGAGATTGCCCGCGCTTTGTCCTCCGGCCCTGGGCTGCTCAGAGAGGTGGAAGCCTTAGTGCCTCCATTGACCCGGCCCCCAGCACTCCCCTCCCTGGGCTGGAACCCGCCCTGACTCTGGCTCCTCGGTCTCTCTCTCTACGACCCTTGAGAGCTGGGAACTCGGTGCATCCAGTTGCATTAGACTCAGAGGCTTGTTGGGGCTCTCATATCCCAGTCCCTGGTTCGGCTTTGGGGGCGCCCTCCCGGCCCTTGGGCCCAGGCCCGCGCCGTTTCCTTCTCCCCAACCCCCTCCCTCGAGGCCGCCCTGGCTCCAGGAGGCCCCGGCGCTACCCTTCCGGACCCGCAACCCTCCAAACTTGGGCTGGATTCCGCTTCTCCATGCGCTCCCTCCCGCCTCCCCTTGCCCGCTGCGGAGCTGTAACTTGGAGGTTCAGCTCTCAACTTCGGGTGATTTTTCTTTCCTATCCTCTCCGTGGGCAAAGTTTCCTGAGCGCTGCCGCGGGCTCGAGGCTTTCACTTCGGCCTCGGGCGTCAGCAGGCAGGGAGCGAGAGCCGCGGCGGCGGGGAGGGGAAGTGGGTGTGCGCACCGAGAGGGTGTCCGGGAGCAACTCTACCTGGCTTCCCTCCGCCCGCGCCTCCCCGGCCCTGGGTTGCAGCCTCCTGGGGCACTCTTCCCCCTCCCCCTCTTAAATAATCTTTCATTTTAGGGTCCGCGTGTGGCGGGGGGGAGCAAGGCGCAAGTCTTGCTCCCCCCCTCCCAACCCGCCACCCCTTTCTTCTCTCCTGGCCACGCCACCGCCGCGGCGCTCGCTGCGGCCACTGGTGAGCCAGCGGCCCCAAGCCCCCTCCCCTCTACCCGCCCCTCCCCCAGGGGCCGCGTCTGGCGTCTGCAGAGCCCCCCGCCCCGCACCTCCCCCCGCCCCGCACTGGCCATTGGCTTGTCCTGGTCTCTTTTTCATGTCCAGCCCCTGATGTGTGTCCATTGGTGTGAGCTTCCCCTTCCCTCCTCCCCTTCTCTCCTGCTCGCCCTGCCCATGTTTTGTGTGTCTCTGTCCATCCAGACTCCTGACGTTCAAGTTCGCAGGGACGTCACGTCCGCACTTGAACTTGCAGCTCAGGGGGGCTTTTGCCATTTTTTTCATCTCTCTCTCTCTCTCTCTCTCCCTCTCTCTCTCTCTCTCTCCCTCTATCTCTCTTCTCTCTCTCTCTCTCTCTCTTTTTTTTTTGCTTAAAAAAAAAAAGCCATGACGGCTCTCCCACAATTCATCTTCCCTGCGCCATCTTTGTATTATTTCTAATTTATTTTGGATGTCAAAAGGCACTGATGAAGATATTTTCTCTGGAGTCTCCTTCTTTCTAACCCGGCTCTCCCGATGTGAACCGAGCCGTCGTCCGCCCGCCGCCGCCGCCGCCGCCCGCCCGCCCCGCAGCCCACCATGTCTCGCCGCAAGCAAGGCAAACCCCAGCACTTAAGCAAACGGGAATTCTCGCGTAAGTAACCCAATAATAGTAATAATTATTATTAATAATCACATGAGCGCGCAGGACGAGAAGCAAGAGCGAGGGAGAGAGAGAGGTGTGTGCATGCATTTTTTAAATTTTCACGTGAAAAACCTCAGAGTCGAAGTAAAAGAGATTAAAGGGGAAAAAATCCTCATCACCTCTTGAATCATAGCCGTGTGTGCACTTTTGAGATAGCACGCACCTTTCAATTTTATTTAATTTTACAAAAATTTGACTCCTCCTCTTTTCTCCTTTCCGCCGCTTTATTTCTCTTTTCAAAAAGGAATGCAATGATCCCCCACCCCCCGATTTTGCAAAATAATGAACAATGCTAAGGATGAGAGCAACTCACAGGCAAACCTGGGGGTGGGAGCTGGAGGGAAAGGAGGTTGCTTCCACTCACCGTAGGAAAACTGAGCGGGGGGGTGAGGCATTCTAAGTCTAAAAAACAATTCCTGGGGAGAAAAGAGGTAAGATCGGCCCTTGGACACCAAAGCGCTCACGGTCAAGTGTGCAGCGGGAGGAAAGTAGTCATCCTCACAATAGTGAGAAAGTGGGACTGTGGAAAGGGGCCCCCGGCGCTCCTGAGTCTGCGGAGTCGGGAGAGGGGCTGCGGTGGCGGGGAAAGCCTGGTGACCGAGAAGGACGGGAGAAGCGGCCGGCGCTGCCGCCTTTTGTTCCGGCCGGAGGTGGGTGTTTGTCCCGCTGCCTTTTGTGCCGGCTCCTAGAGCTTGCCCTCCTGCGCCGCCGCCGCCGCCGAAGGCAGGAGCTAGGGCCGGGGGAGGAGGCAGCCAGGGGCACGCGGGAGAGGGAGGGAGGGAGCCTGGGCCGCGGCCGCCGGGTTGCGGCTGCCCGCCCCTCCCGGCCGAACCTTAGAGGCGGCGAGGAGAAGACGTGCAAAATAAATAAATAAAATTTGAATTAAATTAAACAAGGCAAGAGAATGTAAGATTTCTTGCCCTCAAACAGAAGTCAAACGCTCTGCCAGCCCTTTTCTTCACCATTTTCCTCTTTGACTCCCCCACCCCCCCCTTAAAAATCTCACAATCTCTAATGAGGGGGGGCATTGACAATCACCCCCTTCCCCCTAAACCCCTTCAGTTGCAAACTTAAAGCGCCGGCGGCACAGAGAGGGAGCGAGGAACTCCCTCCTCTTACTATTTTTTGGAAGATTTTCAAAAAAAGTGGAAGTGGATTTTGATTGGGAAAAATCTCGTGTCTGAATGTTTACAAGCACCGCGTGTGCGGGAGCCTCCTGCCAACAAACAGACAGAGGACCGTGCGCGGCGCCGCAGCCCGGGAGCAGGCGGCGGCCTCGACCGGGCCTCGGCGACCTCGCCGCGCCCCAGTCTAACCCCGGATCGCCCACCCCGCGCCCGCCGCCCACCCGCCAGGCACCGCTGCTGGCCAAATCGCGACTGGGAGCCAGTCCGGCCCGCGGTCCCCGTCCATCCCCAGCACAATGCCCTGATCTCTGGTTCCGACCTCCCAGACTGTGAAATCGGCTGGTTGAAATTCGGTTTTGTAAAGCATTTTTATTTTGCAAAGCAGCTGTAAAAGCGCGTTCTGCGCGCCCGCTCCACTTAGCCCCGGGTACTCTCTCTCTCGGACTTCTCTTGCTCTGGACCCCGGGGAGGTCACCACGTGCTTTCCCTGCCCCTTTCCCACTCTGTCCGGCCACCAGCCTCCAGCACCCTACCGTGGCCAGACCAGGTTAACGGAGGGGGTGGGATACGGGAGAAGTGTGTTCGAATATGCATTTTGGGGGTACTGGATCCCAGGACCCTGCACGCTCCACCTTTAGGTTCTTGTCCTTTACCTTGGGCCTGGCTTGGTCGGGAGTCCTCGTGAGCCTGTGTGAGGGGTAGTGGTGGCTAACTCCAGCTGAGCGGCGCCTGGAAAGGCGGGCGTAGGCACTTAGGAAAGTTTGAGAGTAATAGAGAGAAAGGCGTGAGAGGGCCCTCATCAAACCCTGCTCCCGCATTCATGACTCCTCTTTTAATTTTTGATGCAAGTTTAAAGGACCACCTATACTCGCTTCTGTATTTTTTTAAAGGGGGGGGGGGATGAGCACTGGGAATTGAATTTTTCACTGGGCCCTGGAACTTGTCACACACTTCGGAAGCTCCCCCGCCCGGGCACGTTGCGGGGCCCTCCCTCTCCCCACCCCCGCGCATCCCTCCCTCGCGCTCTCCCCCGCCCCCACTCCCCCGGCCGCGCCGGATGCGGAGCAGACGCGGCGCGTGGCGGTGTGAAGTTACTACCCGGCCAGGTACCGGCGGGAAGGAAGGGCAGTGTTCGCAGGACTCGGGAAAGCCGGGCCCTTCGGAAGGATGCACTGGGGGCTCAAAGGATCGACTGGGGCGCGCAGTCCGAACTGCTCCCTGGTACCTCCTCCCTCTTGGGTCCATTTCGGGACACTTCAGAATGGGAGGGTTAGTCTCCCTGCCAGTCCCAGTGCGGGCACTGGGTTAGGGGGCCAGATTTTGTGGGGGTACGGAGATCGTTCCTTTCTCTAATTTTCTGGGTGCGCAGAGGGGGCGGGAGCCATTCCCGGTCCTTAGGAACCCCCCCCCCCCCACTTTGCTACGTGGGCTGAATGAGCCATTCGGTCGCTAGGAGGCAGAACAAGATCAAGAAAGCTCAGCGAACTTGAACCTGTACCAGAGCCTCCCCCACCCCTGCCCGGCGTTCCTTGGCCGGGGAGGGACGAGCTTTGCGAGGGTGGGGGTGGGGGTAACGAACGGTTGGGCAGAATTCCCTTTCTTTCCCCCACCCCCATCACCCCTTGTGTCTTTGTTCTTCATTTTGACTTTAAAAATGCTTCTGGCCAGGGCCGGGAAGAGGCGACCGGGCGCGCGGCCGCCACCCCTGTGCGCGAGCAGAGGAGACCAGTGTATCGGGCGCGGAGCGGGGTGCAGTTTTCGCTTTCTTTCGGGCCAGGCATTTTTGGTACCAAGAAAAGGGTAGTGCGCGCTCTCAGGCTTCAGGGCACCGCCGAAGGGAGGAATATATAGCAAGTTTGCATTTGGTCTCCAGGTTCACTTCTCCCAACCCCTCTTCCCCACGCAAAGCACAGGTCTCGGCGGCTAAGGCAGGCATGCCGGGCAGCTCTGCAGCCCAAAGCTCCCCCTCCCCGCCTCCCGCAGCTCTCGCCTCGGAGCCCGAAATCACAACAATAGTAATAGTTATCATCATAATGATGCGGGCAAGCAGCGTCATTAATAATGAATAACCGTGGCCGCCGCCTGACGCACACCGGGTGCATAGACTTGCGAGGGGAAAAAGCATTTGCACAGATCCTGTAAAGTAAAAAGTGTTAGCGTGTGGGAGAATGAATTTCAGGACCAGCTCTTGGCTGTGTGTGTGTGTGTGTGTGTGTGTGTGAGAGAGAGAGAGAGAGAGAGAGAGAGAGAGAGAGAGAGAGAGATATGAAATCAAGACTGCACCAGGTTAAACAGCCGAATTTTCCAAACCTCACTTCCTTTTTCACCAACTGGCGGGCCTAGGGAACCATCACCCCGCGGCCCGGCTGTGGGCGTCAGGCTGCAGTGGAGGCCCCTGGCTGCCCGCCGCCGCTGGGCCCTGGGTCCGGGCCCCAGGGCCGCTGCTGCACGTGTTCGCAGCTAGCGCGGCCAGATCCTGTAGCCTGGAGGCTGATCGCTTTGTGCCTCAGAGTCCGGGCGGCCCAACTTCACTTTCTGCACTGCCCACCCCATGCTGGGCCCCCGGCCCGGGGCCTGCAGCCTCTGGCTTCGCTTTTGTTTCTTTGCTTTTCCTCCTTTGCATTTCATCCTCCCGTTTGCTTTACCCTGTTAGGAAAATTCTAGGGGAAGGACTTGGAAAGCAAACTTGAAGACACATTTCCCTTTACCCCTCCCCCCTCCCCGGCAGCCCTCATTTCCCTTGCTTCTTCCCGACATTTTTTCTAAGGATTTTTTTTTTTTTTAATTTATTCTTTTGCAACTACAGAAAAGAGGAAAGAGATCTCAGTCAGCCTCCGGGACACTGAGACGTTCCAGTACGTTTTGCTGAACGCAGAAGCATTTTATTTTCTATTTCTTCCTTCCCTTGTAGAGAGAATTCGCGGCTAATTATTATGATTATTTGCCCACTCCCTTCCACTTCAATCGAAGACTCCCCGCTTTGTAGCTAGAGTTAGGCCGGAGCTTAGAAAAGATGATTTTGTGGGGGGAAGGAGGATGGAGTTGAGTTGAGGGAGGGGGTAAAATGACTGAGGTTAGGAATGTTTTTAGGGAAAGAGGAATTTGCATTAAAATACAGAGAAATTATCTGATGCCCAGAAAGGAAATGTTGATTGCCACTGAGAAAAGATGTCAATGTAAATCAGTAGACTGCAACGAGAGAATTGTATTTTCATATTTTCTTTGTCCCCCACTTCGTCTGATTTTTAATAATATAGCAGCAATAATAAAAACACGTTTGAGTCTTTCTCTGAACATTTCTAACCAAATGTTTTTCAAGGAGCCGATGTTAAATGTATTTCATACATTAGGATATAATTCTTGTTAATTAGCAATAATTTACGTTAAGAGCATAGAAAATGTTGAGGTTACAGGTTTTATATCTGTACATTTGATCATCTTGTTATTTTCAAGAACTTTGCCTCCTATAAAATTAATTAGGTGAAATGTGGAGGTGTAATCAGCAACCTGTGAATTACCACTTCATTTCCTGGTTTTGATTGTAAATCAGTTCAGTCACTACATTTAGAAGACTTTAACCAAGTCTGTTTTGTACCAAAATACCTTTAACTATTTGATACCTAGGAGAATATTTCCTTTTGGTTCTAAATAATAATCTCACATTCAGGAACATGTCAGGCCTTGGGAATTAAAAAAACAAGCAAACCCATTTCTTAATGGTGGCATTTGTAAAAATGTTTTAACTTTAATAAAATATTTTTTTTCCTTGAGTCTTCTTTCAGTCTGCAAACCTCAGCATCTGTAGTTAATGCTAAACAATAACAACAACAACAGCAAAAAGCCAACATTTGCCAGTGTGTACTTAATTCACATAGCAGGGATCTTGGAGATGATTTCCCTATTCCATTCTTCACTTGGTCAAAATGAAAGCAAAATGTAGGAGAAAAATGACAGAAAGGCACAAAGCAAAAGCACTTCCATTCCTCTCCCTTTATGTATGTGCATTTTGAATTTACCTTTTGGCCAGAATGTTGGGCAAAGAAACATTTAAGTGCTTACTTTGCTGTCTTTATTAGTAGGGAGATAACCTTCATATTCCTGTGGTGACCTTATGTTAAATTAGGAGGTGTACCAGAGGCTAGAAATTATGACATGTCCTACTTGAGCACAGGTGCAGCTAGGCAGGGCTCTCTCAATATTATTTCACCCAGCACATCTGGGAGTTACTCCAGATCTTCCCCCTCAATATTCAGCCTGGGTAGGGTTGAAATAAATTTAACCTGAGTTCACTGGATTTTTGCACTTTATCAAAATCTGTTCCAATATTCTACACTCAAATTAAAATCTATTTTTTGATTCTCTGTGGCTTTAAGTTCATTAAATGTGAAATTGGCAGCTTGCTAAAGAAGGTCAGACTGATTAACTGTTTAAGACTTGTACATTTTCTGCTTCACTTTTTTTTTTAACTGGCAACATCCTGGTGGTGTTTTGTATTTTATGATTTTTGTGGGGGATAGAGCAAGCATAATGTTTCACAAGCAGAGACTTCTCAGATCTCCTTTCCCTTCTGGAAGGTTAAAAAAAAAAAATGATAGAAGCGGTTCAAATAGATGCTGGAGTATTTTGGTACAAAGTGGGAAAGAAAAAGAAAGAAAAACAGGACAGAAAGACATGTCTACCTTGTTATACCATCCGCTGGTGATTATGTGTGCAGAAATAGTCCCATAATGAAGCGTTTTGGAGCTCATTCAGAAAATTAGTCAACTTTGACAACATTAGGCGAAGTATTTCAAGTCTAAAGAAAGGACTTCTCAGCCCTTTTTTGAAATGTGGCGTTTGCTTGACCATTCTGATTTTTATGTCATGGATGCCACTAAGTGCAAACATGTTTAGAATATTTTAGGCTTTCCTTTCTTCAGAATGAAAAAATGACTAATTGGCTTATTTTCTTAAGTACTCAAAGTATCCCATTTAGCTAATGTGTCTGAGAAGAATTGCCAGTGAATTTGGTATTTCTTTGATTTTGTGGCACTGCTGAGAGTAGGATCAGAAAGATTTTTGGCAGAGTGAATTATGCTGCGTTATGATTATTACTTAGATCCGTTTCACAGGTGAATCCAGTAGTCTTTTTTTTTTTTTTTTTTTTTGCTACAGCAGTGTAAATGTGCTATAGTAGCTTTCTTATTCATGAAACTGTGTCTGTATACTTAAGTGTATATACATTCACACACAAAGAGTATATGTGTTTATTCACCTCTCTTTTTCTTTGGCATAATAGACAACTTGGTATACAGGATAAAAAGAAACAAATTTGGTTTCAATCCATGTTTTTACCAGTTTTTCTTGGTAGTTATTATTTAAGCATTCTTTATGCTCCTTGTGTTAACTATTTGTTTAAGTCACATTCTTCCAAAACTTATAAACCAGACCTATTTGAATTGTGTGTGTGCGTATGTGTGTGTTTCCTTTGGAGTTACACAAGTCAGACAGGTTTTTTTGAATACATGATGATTTACTTCATTGATAAGTGCACTTTCTTGTTGATAACCTCCACATCGTTACACATTTTGCATGCTCAGATTTTTCTGTTACATAGAGAAAGCTAGAAACACTTTACATGAGGTGCAAGGGTGAGATGGGGTTGAGAATGTATTTTCCCCCTTTTCTCTCCCCTCTGGCACTTTAATAATTGTGCTTTTGTTTTTCCAACACAGCCGAACCTCTTGAAGCCATTCTTACAGATGATGAACCAGACCACGGCCCGTTGGGAGCTCCGGAAGGGGACCATGACCTCCTCACCTGTGGGCAGTGCCAGATGAACTTCCCATTGGGGGACATTCTTATTTTTATCGAGCACAAACGGAAACAATGCAATGGCAGCCTCTGCTTAGAAAAAGCTGTGGATAAGCCACCTTCCCCTTCACCAATCGAGATGAAAAAAGCATCCAATCCTGTGGAGGTTGGCATCCAGGTCACGCCAGAGGATGACGATTGTTTATCAACGTCATCTAGAGGAATTTGCCCCAAACAGGAACACATAGCAGGTAAATGAGAAGCAAGGAGAAAAGCTGTTTGCATGTTTTCTTTTCATTTTCAGAGGCGCTGTAGCCAAGCAGTAAGGAGTGGTGAAGTGCTTTCTGTATATCTCCATGTGACTGTCCATGACAGCCCTGTAACGTTAAAGTAATCATTCCTATTGCATATGTCCAGAACACAGAAAATAAATATTTTCCACCTCATGGAGTCAGATGTAGGTGGAATAGGTACACACACCTGACACCCTCTCTCTGGATCTGCTGACTCTGAATTTCTTTCCTTCTCTATGCCTGCCTTCTTCTCATTTTAAAGTGTTGAACCTTAACTACACCCAGCCCAGCTTTCAACATCCATTTCTGGCCTTGGTGACTTGTCAGAGGCAAAGCGGCCACACAGACATTTGTGGTTCAGCCAATGACCTGCCTGACTCAGGATACCTGGTTGGGCCTCCCTAGGAGTGCAGTCAGTTCTCAAGACTTCCCTGAAGCGGGGTGGGCTGTCAGGGGGGCTTGGAGAGAATGGAAAGAGTTAACTGAGCTCCAGGGCTAGCCTTGGATCCATATTGGCTGTCAGCCCGTATGGGGCTGTAATTAAACACAGCCCCGTGGTGGGATGACACCGTGACCTTGACTTTAAGATGCCATTTTCGACTGGCCAGGCCAGAGTAGAGAGGGCAGTTGCTGAAGCGCACAGACATGCTTACTCGAAAAGTTTAAGGGCATGTTGGAAATTTCAAAAGGTTGGTTTGACAGGAACGGCTGCTCCCTGCAGCCTGCCTCCTCAGCTCAATGATAAATGCTTCTCTGTGCTCTCTCTTGTCTCTGATGTGGTTTTGACAGATGTATCTTGATTTTGTTTGTGGTTTACACAACCACATGTCACCCTTACAAATGTCCAGTCCAGACTCCACTGTTTCTGCTATAACACAATGTAAAATTTTTCTTGGAAAAAAATACATATACATATTCAACAGCTCTCTCTCCTTCGGTTAATTTTACCAGGGAGGTAGCTAGATGTGTGGGTTTCTTAGCAGCTCAAGGGGAAAGTAATTAAAGGCTAAGAGAGGGACTTAAATTCCTTACTCTGAGTGATAAACAGCAACACTATATGGTGACCCTTAAGACACTTTTTGATTTAGCACATTAGACAAAGCAAGTGCAGATTCTGTGGTGAGAGAAACACCACGCCTATCAATGAATGGATTACTTTCTTCCACACCTCCCCACCCCAAGCAGAAGATTTGTTTGGTTTTAGGAAAGGTAGTGCATATAATCAATGGATTCCCTGAAATTTGTCTCTCTGACATAGTTTGACCCCAGAGTTAAACCGTAATAGGTCAGTGGCTAGAGGGGAGTAAATGTCATATAATCCCCCTGCCCCCAAATTTGATCATTAAAATCAAACATGGCATCTTCTTTCTTTCTTAAAAAATGTTTTCTGTAGTAACATTCAGATACTTTTCCTTTAGTGAAATGAGAAGTCTGCTACCAGAAAAGCTGCATTTGTGAAGTGTTTTTCTTAAATCTACCACATTTAGCTTATGTGACACATAGGTTAAGGTTTTCATCTCCCCCCACCCCACAGTAGGATATGGCAATGACCATTTCCATGTGCTGTCTTGTGACTGGAAGGAAAATGAACAGAAGTGTAAGGCATGATTAATGAAGCAAGAGCAGGCGGAAGGGGATTTGTCGTCTTTGGAGATCCAAAGCCTTGCTAAATCACCAAATATGGAGTAACGCTTGCGTGATGTAACACCGTATTTACATATCGAGCTGCTCGTTTAAAAGACAAAACACAGTGTCTGTCAGGCAAGAATTAAAACCACACTTCTTACTGAGGTTCCAGATAGTTATTCAGTCTCAGATTAACCAGCTCGAAATTCTGGACCTCTGTATTTAGAGGAGGATTCTGAGGCTGGGGAGGGCCTTATAAATAGTTAAGGCTTTTTACTCTTACAGTTGTGAATCTACATGGGGAAAGAAATTGGCTTTAATTCTCTGGTTGTCATAATGGTTCAGTTCCTTTTTTTTTTTTTTTTGGAACTGGTTTAATAGCAGAGCCTAGAGAAGTCCCTTCCGCCAACAACAAATAAGGCAAATTCAAGATAGACTTTATGAGGCTAATCCGACATAGTTGCACTGAGAAGGAAAGCTATCTAAGATAGTCAATGGGTGCACAAGTGCTTGGACCCAGGTGAGGTAAACCTTGCAAACAGGAATAATTACAAAGTCTTGATTCCTTTCATTGTGTTTAATCACCTGTTCCCACCCTGAAATTGGCTGAACATAAATAGCATGGTCGCATCTCAAAGTGAGATGTCAGTAACTAGAATCATGACTTGTCATAATTCACAGTAATGAATTTAAGAGTTTCCTATGGTGAAATTAACATTCTACCAATGCACATAAATTATGATGCTCTGGCCCTCAGGTGCCCCTGAAGTGAAGTTCTGGAAAGACGGCTGTGTTACTCCCAGCCCATTTCTCTAATGCACATCTCTACAATTCTAAGTCTGCTTTTCTCCTCCTCCTCCTTCTTATGATGAGGAAGGAAACAATAACAGTAATCATTCAGTAGATATTTGAATTGTGTATCACAGAAAGAAAGGAGAAGCAATGTCTGTATTAGGAAAGAGATATATTGATGAATCTCTGGAAGAATATGTTTGGCAACTACATAAAAGGTAGTCATTTAAGCACGCTGTGTAGGAAAGGCTTTATTAAACTGATGTAAGTTGGATTTGAGTTCACAGTGTGCTCTGTGCCATTTTGTAGAAAGGAAGCAGGAATAAAACCGTGACAGATCTTCGTCAGATAAATAAAGCTTAGAATTTGGGGCTTTCAAATAGGAGAATAAGGTAGAGTTCATAAGCTCTGTAAAATAGTGTGCATTTCGACTGTGCTCAGGCCTCTCAAAGCTGAGTGGTTTTTGGAAGATGCTTTTTACTTGGTGAATAGATAGTATGTGCTCCCACACTCCATCCATGTGCAGGTGTTACCTGTGCCCAGGTCAGGATTGCTTTTTCCATTTTATTTAGATATGTGGCGTATTGTGTGATTGTGATCTACAGAGACCACTGAAATAGTATTAATTGAACTGGAAATATACCTTATATCGTGTGGGCCCAGTCTGTCAATATGTGTGTGGAAGTACTCACCATTAGATACAAGCAGCTTTAACTGTCAGTCAGAGCTTTCAATATGGATTTTGAGTTTCTTATTTTGATGGGGGAAATATTCATCGAAGATTAGTGGATGTGAAACTGCTGTTTTCTTACAGAGAAGGCCAAAAATATTAATCCACAGTGTCAGATTTGGAGTTTTGACTTATTGCACATAGGAATCTTTAAATTAGGGTTCGACTGTCATAGAAGTTACTATTTAAGGGAAATGGGGAAAATATAATAAATCCCATAAAGTGCAGTCAAGTCTGGTGTTATTGATATGTAACATTGTTTTCTCCTTAAAATCTTGAACATAAACATATCAGGATATTGGAAATATTTGCCTAGACAGTATAGCTGATATCTAGATAATGATATGTAAGACAGAAACTCTCATGAAGGGGGTTATACTAATTTTAAATGGAAAAACATTAGCATGTTGCTTACAGGTAAACCAAGTATAACGTATTTGTGCTTTTCAGAATTTAGAAAATCAACTTGCCTTTTCTTTTTGTACCCATTTTAATTCTTTTCTAACTCGGACTGGAGGATGTATTTGTATAATTTATGGTATAATTGTAAATGAGAGTATAAATTATAGTATATCCTATTATAACTACTTATTTTTCATTTCTCTTCATTTGTGTGATTCTGAATAAAAACTACTGACCTCCGAAGTGAATTTTCAAGCCTGGCAGCTAAAACAAACAAACAAACAAACAAACAAAAAACACATCAGCACTGAAAAAAAAAATCAACCAATATACTGGCAAACATTTTATTTACCTTCAGAATCCAGAGAGTTGAGAATATTGTTTTCTAATAAATACCTAGGATATTTCCATAGGGAGCTCTGTTTGTGAATCCCCTACCCAAAGACTCATGTTCATGAAACTGGGAGTCCTATATACAAGCTGTATTTGTAAATAAGACAGAGAAAGGTTGTGAACTGGCAGCTTGGATGTTTTGTCAAAGTACAATGTCAGAGAAACTCTTTCTAAGACAAATTGTAAATAGAACTGTCACAGTGATTGCATGATTGAGCCGCAGAAGTGTCCTACAATTGTTGGCATTGTCAGAGGACTTTTGAAAGCTTAATTAAACACGGTGGCCCGCATGGCTGCTAAATTTACTTTGGAAAGCCAAAAAGAAAAGAAATATATATCTAAAATGTGTAAGATCCCAAAGATCCCAAAGTTCTTCAGACAGTGCCCTTTTGGTGGCACAGAAAAGATGCATTGTGCATTTTCTGAGTTGTCTTTTATAAATAATAGTTTTGAGAATAGGTCCACGTGATATGAAGATCATCCTGTGTGTGATGTGGAGATTGTGTTAGTTTTTCTGTCTCCTGCTGTTACAGACAGTTAATGTAAAAATGGCCTTTTATTGGAAACACAAATATGTATTCACTTCAAGAACAGGAGCAGAGGGGGACAAAGTTTCCCTCCCATTCTCTGTGTTTATTCTATGAAAGCTTAAAAAAAAAAAAACAGTGCTGTAATTTCTCAAATCTCCCCTTCCCTTGTTGTGTTGCAGGTTGTGCCTTTCCTTTAAAGGATCTGAAATATGTTTTGCACACCTTTCTCCCAGTGAATGTGGAATTTAATTGTGGAGCTGCCCATGGGCTGAAAAATGTAACTGGGTGTAGAAACATGTAGGCAGGGTCAGGATAGGCACCTTCAGCTCAGGGAAGAGGCGAGTTGGATGCATATTAATGGCACATTTTAGATTCCTGGAAAATCATTAATTTCACACTGCAGTCTCCATGTAGTTTGGTAAATGTGGGAGGGCTAAATGGGGGTACCTAACAAACATGTGAATCCTGGGGCAACATTTTTCAGATTTTCATGATTTCTTAATGAAGGCGTTTAATAAAGGAGAAGAGATGAATGTTGGCTTTGCACACCAGTCAGTGAGCAAGGGAGAAAGTTTGTCTTTCCTTTGGGGGGAAAATATTAAATTTAAAAGAAAGTAGAAAGCCCAGCTAGGGAGATGCACTGAGATTGCATCACTTGATGTTAATTTAATCCACTTTGGTTGGTCTGTTCACACCCTTTATTGCACAAAGAAATCATTTGACAAAATTTACCCCAAGCCCAAGTCTGTTTTTACATACAGTAGTACCAGCTTTGTGCAATAAAAAGCACTTAGCATCAAGCTGGACCCAGCCTGGCACCTTGCCACTTTTTTAGCATGAGATTTAATCACCAAGGATCTTTAGTACCTTTCTGCTTGTTCAGATTTCATTTGGGTCATGGCTATGTCAGCAGTGTTGTTATTTCAAGGATTTAAAAAAAAAAAAAAAAAGAAAGATTTTAACTGAGGGCCTACTTTTAATATTAAATCAAGCAAGTTTTTATTTTATGTGTCAATTTGGAAGACATTAATAAAGTTCATAAAATATGTCCAGAGTATATAATTTAAAGGAGAATGACTAGTATTTTTATTTGTAATATGACTAGAAAATTGACCATCGAATCCCTTTCTCCTCTGTCTTTTTTCCTGCTCAGGTAGATAAGCACCCTTAAACTATTTCTCCCCTTTACTGCCAGGGTATAGAGCACTGGCCAATATCAGTAAATTTACCTTTATAATTTGCCATGTAGTTTTTACAACAATGACCTAATTAATTTGAGCACGAACCATATTATTGCTACTGGAGTCATTTTCTGTCACAAACTTAATTTCCAGGAAATGTAACCTGACGAATAAGAATTCTTCAGCTCTCCACATGTGCTCCTAGAGACCAAAGGCAGATTTAAAATAATAATAATAAAAAAAGGCCAGCATTATTAAAGCCAGTATGCTTGATGCCAAACTCAATTTGAAGCCAGTAAACATCAGGCTGTATTTCTAATCAGTTTTAGAATGTAACGTATTCCAAATTGGGTTCACTGGAATTTGTCTCCCTGCTTTTTACTGGCCAGCTGCACTCCCTATGCATTTTTAAAACATTTCAGCAAAGGCTTTTGCTGTTCTTAGCAGGGTTAGTAACTTGGGGTCTATTTCTGAGCTCATTCGTCATTCTGCGATGGCATTGAGTTAGGTTGGCAAGGGAAGGATTTGAGGCATGGGGGGTGGTGAGGTCACTTCTGATCCCAGCAGGGAATAGGTGAGCTTCATTTGCCTTTACAATAGGCGCACAGTTACTGCACCTTGGAGGAGCTCTCAGGTGCCGCTCAGATGGGCGCATGTAAATGCCCTGTCAGATGCGGAGCCGGAATATTAATGCTTCTTCCACCACCGCACCATAATAAAGCTGTACACAGCAAGCTTAATATGCAGCTAGTCTGGGGAATTGTATAAACTTAGATAGCCCAGTGTGAAAGACAGCAATGGAAGAATGCTCGCTATGCCACAGTTTCCATCTTGTTCTCCTTTGATCTATAGCAAAATGAAAACATCATCCTGTTCTCCTCTTGGAGTTGTCTCCCCAACTCTGCCACCTTCCCATCTACCACCAGAATTTTTTTTGCATGTGCTGGTATGGAGAAATGGGACATAATTTGTTTCATATGGTTAATTATAGGCGTTTGAATATTTAAAATTTTAAATAGCCACAGTTCCAGCTTTTCCTGTTAAAAGTATGTGATTTGAACAAAGGGATTACAGTGTAAATATTTGTGGTGATTTGCAACACCCCTCTTTCCTATTAAACACACACACACACAAACACACACACACACACAGTTTAAATCTAGTGCTGACTTAAAGGGCTTCACCTTCATTTGTACTTTTTTTTTTTTTTTTAACCAACTCTCAATTGGAACTCCATTAAAATGTTTTACCATTATATTTTTGAGTCCGCTGTTGCTTGAGGTTTTAAAGAGGATTTTGATAATGTGTTCATTTAACAGAATCAACAGCTGTCAGAACCAGTTGTGGTAAATCCACAAAACGTATAAAGAAAAATACACACGTTTCCTGAAACAAAACCCTTGGAAAAATAAGGTGCCAAGAACTGGCAAATTAGAAGTTTGCAGACAGGGAACTGAAGTGGCTCAGTCTCTTGGTTTGCCCTAGAGACTGATCTGAGCAGATCTGATGCAATGCTGCTGGGAGGTGGACTTGAGCAGGCTACTCCTTAAGGCAAAGCTGTGTGCTACTGACGTGTGCACATGAGGTAGGCTGGGCCTCGGTTTGCTCCCTCTGCCCCCTCCTTTTTTCTTTTGGATCTCTTTATATAGATAAAATATCAAGTTCTTAAGAGTGCTAAACAACAAATTATATCCACTTAAAGGTGAGATGATCTGGTTTAAACTTCCTGTAAAAGAGGCGAGAAGGCGCCTCCCACACCCTTTTCCAGATAGGGTTGGCAGAGTGTTATTCAGAACCGAATCACTCTCCGCCAGGCAATTCCCAGTGGGAACCTGGAGTAGGTATGTTGATGAAGGGGATACCTGGGGACCTTTGGTCACTCACAATGAGTTTTTGTTTGTATCCTCACTGTTGTTAGCATTGGCGCTGAACAATTACACCCACAATTTGATCTCAGTTTTAGATAGAGGTAAATCCATTGATTAAAAAACTCCTATTAACATAAAGAATGGGATTATTATGAAACCTGCAAAGGTGATTTCAGAAGGAACAAACCCCCAACCCCTTCTATTTTCTTTTTTTGAACTTTCTAAAAAACACCAGGAAAGGTCCTGCCAAGCATCAGGGCATTTAAATGTATATTCATCATTTGTTCATTTTCTTAATATGTAATAATGCATTAAAAAGAAAAGCTTTGAGGAGGGTCACATTTGTTAATTTTTAGGGAAATAAGATGAATCTTGGATTCTTAGTTTAGTTGGAGCACAATGTACTACTTGGCAAGTCTGATCTTTTATGTCTCAAATATAGTTTCTCTTTGGGGAAAAGAACACAAACCCCCCAAAACCATAAAACAGAACCTGAAGCACTTTCCTTCACCAATTGCAAGTATACCACGATTTCATGATTTATTTACATTTAAAGGCAAGCCCATAATGAACCATTTACTGCCCATTTTAACTCCTCCACCCCAAATCCTTTGAGTTCACAGTTAAAACAATGCATTAACCAATGTTAAAATTGAAATCTCAGGAGTTTCTCTCTCCTACTCCATCCCACCTAAAGACTTAAACAAAAGAAAAAAAATTATTCTTTTACATTTAAAAGTGAACATTGGCTACTGAAGAATGATTTAAAGGTGGAAAAAAATTTTAATAATAAATCGTAACCTTCTCATGTTATGTTTTTGTTATGTTAAGGGGAAAAAATCAATAAGGAAAAATTTAATTCTGATAAAGATACTCTTGGATCTTTGAAAACAACTGCTGTCCTTTTAACTAAAACATTTGAGCAGCTTCAAAGACTATGTATTTCTTCTGATCTTGGAGCTGTGTGACTGGTAGCAAGAAAGAAAAAAAAATCTTATTCTACATACAAGTGGATTGCTTAACAAGTCAGCACAGACACGTACTTGTTTGTACAATAGAGATAAAAATTCCTGTATAAAAATAATTCAGCTGCTGACAGCAGGCATTGTTGTTGGACCTGTCTTTTGTGCTTGTCCCAGCTCTGGGCCCTCCTCCCCTCCTATCTGCTTGGGGCAGCCTGCTGCCTGCAGACTCCTGACCAGAAGTTAATTGCTATATATTAAATATATAGGTATTGTATTTAAAGAGGAATATCCCAAGTCCTCCTATAGGCATTCCACTCTACTCTCTGATGTGACTGTAGCATTGCCAGCAGGGGGGTGGCAGGCAGACGCTCTAATAGGGAAAATGACTTGAGGCAGTTAGGGGAAATTTGGCCTTCAAGTCCCATTTGCTCTGCAGTGTAGCATCGGTTTCTAAACTTTTGTTTTTAATCTAATTCTGATTTACCCTGTCACATCCCATATCAACCCTCATTGAACTCTACTCATGTAGAGTAACATTAGTGTCAAACGGAATTGGTCAGGACTGTGGACCTGTGGCTCATACAGATGGTGGTGAAGGCAGGTTCCATACCATTCTGCATCCTATCCTTTCTAATAAATGTTAAAATGTGGCACACTTCTGAGCAGGGCCTTTGGATAAGAGAGGAAATCAGGAATAGTACCTGGGAGGTTTTCTTCTCTCTCTTTGCCACTTCTCGATGCACCCACATTTCCAGTAAGAGAAACTCT
The DNA here is from genome assembly GCF_048772815.1 of Callospermophilus lateralis. Classification (NCBI taxonomy): domain Eukaryota; kingdom Metazoa; phylum Chordata; class Mammalia; order Rodentia; family Sciuridae; genus Callospermophilus; species Callospermophilus lateralis. Next base: position 48,716,680 of record NC_135318.1, on the reverse strand, counting down.
AGAAGAAGTCTGATCCTGCGGGCTGGAGAGGGGAAGGGTGGCTGGAAGAAGTTATTGGAATATTTTTCAATAGGAGTTCAAACAAAATCCCCACAACAGAGAGCCTTTGGGGTCTAGCAGTGGTGCTCTCAGCATGGACACGTGGCTGTTCTTCTCAGTCTGACTTGTACCCTGGTTGGGATGGGACTTCCACACGCTTGCATGCTTTCACCTGGGCTGGGGTGTTTGGGGTGGGGGGACAGGAGGAGTTCATTGGGAATTCTGCCACTAGATACTTTTCAAAATGTCAGGAGGTTGGTAAGGTGTCAGCATTCAGGGAGAGGATTCTTCTCTGGACTGGTAATTGGGAAGCACAAAAACC